>NC_073733.1:2180100-2805100 GCF_023634155.1 Falco peregrinus | reverse complement strand
AGCTGGTGACACACAGCTAAGCCATCCCAGCTCTGCTTAGCAGCGGGCAATGGCACATAGGCTCACAGCTGCGCACGCACAGGCATATGCACCAGGACTACTGAGTGTAGCAGAATCAGGCATTCATAGTGAAATAAATAGTGACAGATCAGAACTAATGAAAGCATAAGTAGATACTTTGTCCTATAAAAGCTGACACAGTTGGCCAGGGTCTAAAAACCACGAAAGGAAACTAATTCAAATGCAGGGCTGTTAATACAAAACAGAAATATTACTCCTGGATGGCCAAGTACAAGGAGCACACAGCACGAGCCCCTTCATGTTATCCATCACTGCAATGTGTTTTAAAACACCTTTTAAAAACATAGCAGATGCCTGGATTATGTCGCATTAGACCACAACGTATTAAAACACATCTTCAGCAACAGGCTTCATAATGCATAATTCTCACGTATCAGTGTTGTAGTACGAGGCCAAGATATCATTAAAAAAAAAAAAAAAGAAGAGAGAGAGGTATTTTTAGTAACTGATGAGAATTTGGGAAGTGGTGTCTGTTGCTTGTGCAAATCAGTGCCCAGGCTGGATTAAAGTCCAGACAAATGTATTACACTGATTACACTCACCGCTCGGGCTCCTTATTTGCTGTTATGACCTCTTGATTTCTTAGCGTAAGTCACTGCAGCTCACGTCTGATACAGTCAAGGACTGGCATACTGGTAGATGAGCACAAAGAGGGGAATACCATCTACACATTGTTTTGCAGACACTAAGCTTTCAGAAAAGTCTAATTAAATGCTAGCACAAAGTAGGCAAAGGCTGGAGAAACAACACATGGCCCCCCAGGAACCACCCCTGGCTTCGGGTGACTTTGCAGGGGCAGTGACAGCCCTGGCTCAGCTGGCTGACTGCCAGCCAAGCCAGTGGAAAGCAGAGCCTGTCCAGCTGCTCTGGTGCAAACCAAGAGCCATGCAGTGAAAATTCCATTGCTTCTGTCTCAGGCAGCAAGAGGAAAAACTAGGATGAGCACCCGGAAGAAGAAATGGCCAGACAAACCCCCTACATAATGATCTTCAAGAGATTATTCCGGCAAAACCACAAGTCTTCCTCAAGTCTTTCAGCATTACAGCACCTGGACCAAAAACCAGTGAGAGGCATCCTGAGCTCAAAGGAAACACCCAGGGGACCAGCCTCCGTTCGCCACCACCCCATGCACGCAATCAATAACACAGCACAACAGACTCAGCACAGCGCTCAAGTCGTTATAGCAACCACATCTTGCATTTACATCTCACCTTCCATCCGTGTCAACTCCTGAGAGGGCAAAC
The DNA here is from genome assembly GCF_023634155.1 of Falco peregrinus. Taxonomy (NCBI): domain Eukaryota; kingdom Metazoa; phylum Chordata; class Aves; order Falconiformes; family Falconidae; genus Falco; species Falco peregrinus. Next base: position 2,803,775 of record NC_073733.1, on the reverse strand, counting down.
AGGCAGGACTTCAAAGTAAGCAATGTAAAACAGCTTCCCTCCTTGAGCCGCTTGTTGAGCCAAAGCCTGTGGTATCCTTTGGCTCTCGAAGCCCTGAGCTTGCAGCCCGTGGTGCCCAGGGCTGGCACAGCACCCTGGCTTGGCCTAGCCTCCGCAGCCCAGGAATGTCTTGCTATATGCACTGTATCACTCAGATCTTGAAAGCGTTTAACATAGTGCAAACCCTGCTGTGACCACTGCTTTTGGGGAAGTAGCATGCAGGGCACTGGAAGGAAGAGGGGTGGCACAGTGGGGTGTATATCACAGCACATACCTGATACCTCACTGTTGAAACCAAGGGAACAAAGGTATCTGGCACGATACTCTCATTCCCATCTAATTGACTTTGCATTATCATAGGTTTTTTCCTACTAAAAGCTCAACAGACAATCCTGGATGTAAAAGGCTGTCTTGTCAGTTAAGGTAATAAATTGATGCTAGTTAAATGCGCGTAACTCTTGCAGATTGTCATCGGACCCTGTAAGCCTATTACACGGATTGGCCAGATCAGCAAGGGGATATGCAGCCTTCCACCTCTAAGCTGCTTTCCTCACTTCAGGTTAGGAATGAATGAAAGGCACTCTCTGATGGCTTCTCAGATTTTATGGAAAACTGCCACAGCCAAAACATCCTCTTTAACAGGAGTAATTCCAAGCAGACACTTGCCACAAGCCTCTCCCTCAACTGGAACTGCAGCTTGGATCTACGCTTCTCAGCTTCCAATTAAAAAGGGTGGAAAGCCCGTAATATTGAATCTTGTTTCAAGTCACCACCACCCATTCTGAAACACCAGTTACCACCACAGCCTCCTGGGCTGCTCTGGGAGACAGCAGCTATCTCTGCCCACAGTGAGAGAGCAGCTGCAAGTACCAGCACACACTCCTGCACCCCCTCGCTGCCCATCTCCCACCTTGGCGGCTGCCTTGCAGCCACACAAGCCTACAGTGCCCTGCACTGCACGCAAACTCCTGTGCAGCTCAGTCACGGCAGGAGCTACGAAACCCCCGGAGCTTTGCCCAAGCGCCTGTTAAGAGTGAGTCAAGCCATTGCCATGATGTTTCTTATTTTAGCTTATGCAAAATGCTGCTGCCAAAGCACAGCGGAGAGTAAGGTGTGATGTGCAGTTGGCTCCACCATGCCAAACCGGTGTCACCTCACTTACTGTATAACTGTCCCTTTCCCCTCTCTCCAGGTCACATTGCACAAGACACGTGCAAATCTTGTCCCAGTCTGTCCATCCTATCTGATTCATAAAAGGCCACATTTGCTGTCTAGGATAACAAAATTGTCACCTGGATGGTGCTGAAGAAAACGGTTACACACCGAGATAATTCTATTCAAAGTCTAGAGGGCAAAGTTGTCACAGATGAAATATCATTGTCTATTCCATGTTGGCAAACACAGTACATAATGGCAGCCACTCAACTTAATGGCTTACATTCCAGCTCCTTCAAATGAGCCCATCACCGCTGTATGTAATCACAGTATATATCTAAAAGTATAATTTCCATCCAAAAAGACCATAGCTGGAGCAATATGACTCATAGAGTTCCCTGTGCATCAGAAAGCATGTCATGAAGACTGGGATTTTGTGAGCCTGTTACCATCTGTGTACAAATTAGGCCATGGACGGGATTCTGCAAACTGGTTGATGGCAAAGTCCCTCTGACACAAATGGCAGTTTTGAGGCTGCAGAGACCTAAAAGCCAGGCCCTTTGCCTCTGCACCCAAGAGAACAGAAACGTTTTCTGAAGCTGTATGTGAAGTAAAGGGATACAAATATTAAAAAGAAATGCAATGGAATTAAAAGGCATCTCTCCCCATATACCTATTCCAGCCCTTCATGGCTGAATAGTTATAGCTGCAAACTCGCTTTCATTTCTGCCATAACAAAATCATCTCCACAGCATAATTAGTGTGTTCATGTTAAAATGGGTCCAAATGCATGGAAAGAGGCATCCAAATATGATTTGTTTTTCAAGACAATGTGATGTTTTCCCTGCCTAATAGATTTGATTCATTAAGGAACAACAAGAGCCAAGCAAACTATTTGCAGCAAACGTTTGCTGATTTTAGCAGTCTTTCCTCCTTGGTGAACTATCCATGAACAGACTGGGTTTTGTATTATTATTTTTACCTGCTACAATTTGACAAGCTTTTTTAGTCTGACTTGGCTATGCACTGATTACAAACTATCTGTTTTGTAACTACTGCTTAAAAGAGTGATTATTCCTAATTTCCTTAATGGATCAATTAAGTCACCTAGCACTATTCTGTTCCTGGACAGGATGACTATCGCATTCACACACAATTTTCAAGATAGCTGGATTGAACATTCATGTGAGCAGATATTTGCACTAGGATTTGCAACACTATCTTAAGGCAAACATCTGAGTTGTCTGAAGGGGTTTTAAATGAATAAATTTCTGCATTATTCACCTACCTCTAGAAATAACGCTCCATCTGTTCATGGAACAGTTCCTTTTCCTTACTTAGGTAAAATGAAGGTCATGCAAGTAGAAGGAAAATTTGCACATCCCCAACGCCCTACAACCACACACATCTACACAAATGCACGTGTACCTGGTCAAGGTCATTAACCAGTCAAAGAAAGAAATACAGCTGTCAGGTTAAGGGTAGTGAATAATCACCTAGTGCATCATTGCTGCGACAAGCACCCCAGGACACAGGCTGGAGTCAGAACATGTCCTTTGCAATTAATCATTAATCAGGACATGTTACAACAAAGAAGTCAAACAGTAACTCTAAAGGTGAACCAAAACGTTACTTCTAAAACACCTACACTTAAAAAAAAAAGTCAACTCTCAAATCTGAGGGGAAAGGCAAATAGAGTGTATAAAAAATACATACCAGCCTCTGGGTGGAAAACATCCAACTTGTACTGGACATGATTCACCCCAGAAGAACCGGCAGCAGTACAACTCATGTGAAGCTAATCCCTGGATGCGTGGGCTTTGCTGGTATGGAAGATCTTTCCTTTCCCTGGCCTGTGCCATGTCATTGACCTGGAGAGGCCTGGAGTGAGCCCTCATTGCTTTGCAGGAAAATCACAGGGCATTGCTTGCGCCGGTCCTCCCTAGCTCCCCACACAGAGCTCCTGCCTGGGCTGGACTCTCTTCCTTGCGTGCTTAGGATAACCATTAGAAATGCAGTCATTTATAGCAGTCAGATAACCCTCAACCCATGGGCTGAGCACTTACGGTCATGGTTTGTACTCGAAGGAGCATGTTAAATGCAAGACTGCTCTGGCTTCAGAGTTCAGAAATGGTATTCAAGAGCACAGGAAGATGAGACACCTAGGCTCATTCTCTGAAGAAAAGCAATTTCTCAATGCAGATCTTCAAAGCAATCTAAACTTTTCTTATTTCCCTGTAATACTATCCTGCCTAACTGTCTGCTGAGCACAGTCAGCCTCGTTTGTGCTGTAAGGCTCTGTCCTTACCCAAGTGAACAGTGACACTAAAGCCAATGGGAACACCTGTGAGCCTATGTTCATCAAGGCTTGGGTTCTTCCTTCAAGGAATATATAAACCCCAGTGTCTGATGTCTCACCCAATTTCAGTGCTGCTTTCCATTTTTAGGGGAAAATTTTTAGAGCAAAACTAGTGTAAAATATGAGTGTCAGTCCAGGGAGGTTGCTACACACAGGTACAGACAGTTCTGAGGGTGCACCATGACAGCTCGACTCGGATTTAGACTGGAACTTGCCCAAATGGAACTGTCATGATTGAGCATGAATTCTCCCGGTCATAGTGCATGGTGGGCAGCTCACACCAATTGCATCATGCTCATGTGAGCCTGGCAAAGTGATAAAGGTGATGGGAAATGATGAGTACAGATAGGAAAGATGTGTTGCCTAAACCTATGCCAACTGCAGTGACACCGCTCCTAGAAAGGCGGTGAGCAAACAGAGGCAAAATGTAAACATACAGGCACCAGCTACAAGGGCTCTGGGATCTACTCATGGAATTCACAGGCTTTGTGCCATGAACAGTGCCACACGAGGTAACATTAATTGATAGTGAATAAAAAACTTCAGCTAGAGCTATTTCGACTAACTGCTGAAAACAAGAGTGTGTACCCCTCACTGCTCTGCAGACCATTTATTTTCTCTTTTCATCACTGGAGCAACTTCCAAATATTCCCAAGGCTTTAAAAAATGCTATGCCAAGCCCTGTCCACACTATCTAATCTAGTATAATTAAGAATCAATACTGACTTTTGAAGGCATCCAAGATGTTCTCTTTGGGAAAATACTTGGTGAGTATCCTCCTGAAGACATCTGCTAAGGAATTTTTACTACTGGCCTAGATATGTACTCCACCTAGAAGAATTAAGTGGCTCCAAGGAGCTTTTAGTCTAAGTAAATCTCATTTAAACAAGCCCTATGAAAATGGACAGGAGCTCCAACTGCCTGATTTGTTTCTGTTTTATGGTCCACTCAGAGAAAAAGAAACAGGAAAGATGTAATGTGATCTCTCTCACACAGGTTTCCATTTCTGCTGCACACCTCACATCTCATTGCTTTTCTCTCCTATAGCACTGGCATAGAAATAATAATATCCTACTCTCAGAAATTTTCACATTATTTTTTGTGGCCAGCATTGCTTGAGATGCTAGCGGCCTTCATTCAAAACCGCAGAGCTGGAACATCCAGGAAGTGTATCCAAAGGGAAGAAGTATGGAAAAGAGCTGATACAGCAGAGAAATTTGACCATAGTGGCAATACACATGGCCAAGGGGTGCAATGTGCAACAGTGCATGTGGCACAGCAAACACGGAAGGAAAAAAAAACCCTTCTCCTTGCTATTTCCTTCATAATAGGTGGAATCAGGGGGAACCTGGACATCTCAAAACCACAGAGGGATTTTTCCTTGTGTTTATATTTGAACAAGGAGACACTTAGAGACAACGTTCGGCTCCAGCTCAGAGGGGTTTGGCTCTGAGGATGTGGTTCAGCTGAACAGAGACAGAGGTTCTCTCTCATCAGCTCCACAGTCAAGGGACTTTGCTGTTTCCTTGCCCATGAAGCACCTTGACTGGTGGGAGCCCAAACACTAACAGTACCAACGCAGGACATTACATTCAGGCTGAGACACTAACGAATTGAGCAGGAGATGGCTGGTTCAAACCCAACTCTAGAGGTCAGAAATCTCAAAGGTGTGCTGGATGGTTTCACAGCTCAATTCCTGTTTTTTTCAGACCCGATACTTGATAGAAGAGGCTGCCCAAAGTCTGCTACTGCCTCATAGGAGAGCATGTCATTTCTACAGTAACACAATTGAAAAAAAAGGTAATTTCCCCTCCAGTTCAGTTGCAGTCTTTGATAACCTGGATCACAGATTGAGTTTGCTGTCACACAGGTTTAGGGATCCTGTGATGTAGTGAAAAGCAAGAAAAAACAAGTGCAAGAAACTAGAAATGGGACCCAACATCTGCTGCCGTCTTTGGTACCTTTACATCTTCATTGCAATGTGCAAGAGGTGGTATTATTCACTAACGTTCTCTGATGATATCAAACAGGAAAACCTTGCAAGTATATCTGAGAACTGAGAAATAAAGCTAATAAACAGGAGGCAAACCCATTCCAAACCCATATTCAATGGGACAGATGCTCACAGGGCAAGGAATCACAGGAGCAACAGTGGCAGGAAATCAGAGAGGAGTTTGAAATACACTGAAATGAGAGCAAGATCTGTAAAACGCTGTAACAGCCCCTCCTCCCATGGCTTATTCTGCACAAAGCAACTCATTTCAGACAGATATTGACAGCGTGGGAGGGATTCAGAGAAAAGCAACAAATTTTATCAGAGGTTCTGGAAGGATTAATACCCAGAAAGAGATTAAACCTGTTAAAAGCTCAGCTAAACTACCATTTCAGAGACTGTGCTAACACAATTTAAATAGTTCCAAGAGAGGTATTATTTATGTATAATGGGTAGAGCTAGAAGTCTGAAGTGGAGAAAGGCTCCATTTTAGCTATCTAAAATGAAAACACCAACAAACGATTTAAAACAAAGGATCTACAAGACAAGGAAGCCTTTGAACAAAAAATAAATAACTTCATCCAAAAGGAGGAAGCAGCACAAGAGCTGTAGCAGCCCAGGAAGGGCAGGAGGGCAGCACAGGCGGCCAAGCACAAGCACGGCAGTGCACGTGTGCAGCTACAGCCAAAGAGCCTGGTAGGATGGAAGAAAGCCTCACTGCTGTCACCTCTACGACAGGTAGGAGACCTGAACCTCTCCAGTCCACGAAGAGCTTTGGGTGTGGGTGACTACCCAGAAGAAGTTTCTCAAATGCAAGATTCACAGAAGGAGACTGTGGACATAGCCCAACAGTGCCAGCAGCCGTGCCCAGGTGAGAGCGACCGTGCGATGGGCTAAGCATACTAACAGGCTCTTTTATGACTTTGCAGTCCACGGCTAGACCACTGCAAGTCTCCTTGGTGATGTAAGACAAGGACCAAAAGCACCCCTGATGTTTACAGTGGGCCCATACTTCATACCATCTCTGTTGCAGAGGTACTGCCATTAACTGGGCTGTGACAGGAGGAGGATAGTGTTGTTACAGCACAACAGCAGCGCTGTCAGACCAGCAATATTTGTTCACGTAAGAAAACAGTCTCAGAGTGACTAGTTCTCCAGATCTGCTCTCAAATAAGTCTCATTTTGGAAAACCCAAACGTTCTTCCCATTTAAGCTGCAGCACACTGAGCAAGGCAGGCAGTCTCACTCCTCTGATGCCAGCACATGCCACTGATGCCCCAGTGCAAGGTCTGCTTCACTGCAACGGCAGTGGAGAGGCCACCATCCTGCAGACCCACACCTCTTCCACAGCAGCCCCAGCCTCCGTGCTGGAGATAACATGGTGCTGTCAAAAGCTCAAGGCAATTTGCCACAGTAACTCCCTCAAATTCTTCTGCCTTGCTGTGCTGAAGGGACTGTGACTTTTTGTGCATGCAGCCTCTCCTTTTGCACTCTTCTGAGAACTTACTTGTCCTAAAATGTATGCAGGTACTCAGACACATTCTCTTTCCTCCCTCCTTAAAAAAACAAAAATAATCCCATCTCCATTGTTATTTATAATCCTTGGAAGTTCAGCCTCTCAAGCAACTTTTAACAACTCAAGTCAGCAGCCAATTAAGTCCAGAGGAGATCTGTGAAGGTTTCGAAGCAGGTCATTTCAGTGCCCAGAACAGCCTTAATTAGATAAGAATATATATAAATACTACAGAAAATCTCAATAAAGGTGTCTGCACTCTCACTAGTGACAACTTACAGCATTGTTTACACTGTATAAAGCCCCCCAGGCCCTTCCTCTTGGGTCACTCAGTGTTAGAGGGGGAACTGTGAATATTTTTTGCACTTAAATTGACCTGGAGGAATTAAAACACAGACTGTGTGCTGGTATCAGGTTTTGCCATGTTTGTTCTCAGATAGCAGTAGCTATCCAGGGGGAAAGGAAGGTGTTCCTTGATGCAACACGCCTGTTTCACAGGGGCAATCATGTAAAGAGAAAACAAATGTGCTTACTTTTCTGCAAGCTCTGGACACTGGGAACACATTTTCAAGAAGCTCACGCACTCATGCAAAGCTGTTGGCACAGCTGTGCACGGGCTTGGGGGACCCATGGTACCAAGCAGAGACCTGTGCATAGATATGTTAGGACAGTTTTTCCAGGGAAGCATACATTTATCACCAAGAAAGGCACCACCTTGCAGTGCCCAGCCACTTCTGCCATTTCTGCAAAATGAGGGGCAAGGCTATTTAGGATGGCAGGATCCCATGGCACTCTGGCCACTGCCCCTGCTCAGTCCCCTGCTCTCCAGCCACAGGTATGCTCCACAGCAGCCAAAGCTGCAATTTCCCTGAAACCTACAGCCGCTGATAACCCCACTAGCTGAGTGACACCCCAAGTGCTCCTGCCGACAGCCCTGGCTGTGCTGGCTCCTGTGAGAAAACTGCTTTGCCCTGAAGCCACGTGCTCCGCACAACCCTTGCTGCTGCTGGCCACAGGGAGAAAAAAAATGCATTCCCCAGCTGTAGATGGTTTAAAACCTCCAAGTAGCAGCAGTCAGAGACCCCAGGACCTCTTGGGGGATGAAGGCTGCGGTGTTTGGATGGGGCTGGGCAGAGGACAAGCCCAGCAGTACCACACAGCAGACAAATCCTCCGGACCTCGCGCCCACCTCCATCCCAGGGCTGCTCCCAAGCAGTCACAGAGACCAAAAGCAGAAAGACTGCAAAACCTTCTACTTCTCTGCTCCATTCCTCAACAACACAGCCACTATGACAACTTTTAAGTGCTCTCCTAGCCCTGCAGGACCCTGGGAGGTACAATCCAGCAAACTCAAGACCCTGCCAGTTTGCAGGCTCTGGCCAGGGGTACAGCAGATTCACAGGGTGCTTGCCAGCAGTTTTGCAAAGAGCTGGTTAGCAGCATGGTGCCCTCACTTCCAAAAGTGAAATCTCATTAAACAGCAGCTAAAATACACTCATTATTTTCCTAACACTACTCTTCCGAGTAATTGTTGCAGTCACAACAGGATGGGAGGCAGTCACAAGATCACTGGTAGGATGACAAGTCTCTACCAAACTCCCTATTAGGTTGTGGTCCATGCAATGCAGAAGTTCGTAAGCCACAGCTCTGTCTAATTAAAACTGCAGGAGGGGACGATTCAGGAAGGCTAAATATAATTATCCAAGTAAGAATTTAGCCAGGACACTGTGACTTAACCCATTGCCTTGTGCACAAAGTACTAAAGGAGTTTAATTGCCACCACTGATGGGAATCCACATTCATGACTCACCTCCATCCAACACACATCAGAAAGTTGCTGTTTTTCTCACTCCTGATTTACTTTTGCTAATGTGCTTCCAAGGCCACTGCTTCAGCGGTCAGGACCACGCTGTGAGGCTGCATTTTGTTCTTTTTTGAATTTCAAAACAACAGGCTCGATCTATGGTTTCATTTGGGCCCACCTCTTAACAGCTGATTTCCCACACACACTGCTGGGGGAATTAGAGCAAGAAAGAGCAGAGGGGTTTGAAATTTGGGAAAAATCACGAGGAACTTGTTTTTTTTCTGACATAAAATAATGTCATTTTTAATGTGAATTTTCTGAATCTTTCAAGTATTTAACTTCTTAAATTCACCTAGCTTTTATTCAATCTCTTAAACACCAAAAAATGAGTTAGTGTCTTACAAAAAGAAAAAAAAAGGAACAAAAAAGCATAACCATTTGAGTTATGCTCTTAGACATTTTTCAGGATTATTTTTTTTCCTTCTGAACTGCAAACCCTTTCCAAATTGTGAGAAAGATTTCAGTTTGAATGCCACAAGGTCAGAATAATGTAGACATATTACTCTTTTTCCCAGTTATTCTCCTTATAAGCAATGAGTGTGCTCACATCCCCACTATACACCTTCAGAGTGTCTATTCAGAACTCTTACCACAATAATCTTGTCAAATTAATTCATCATTAAGGACAGATTTTTTTCCCTCGCTACTGTGGCATTAATTAGTGAAAGGTTGCCATGGAAACCCAGCAATATGAGTTAACACCACATAATTTACCATGTTGGTAAAACATGGACTAGAGCCCTGCAACAGGTACAACAACAGGTACCACTACCTGGGGTACATGTTGAAGCCAGATTTGCTCCTCTGCTGGAGGCTTTGATGTCTCTTGACTCAATAGAAGTTGGAAAAACCTTCTAAAGACTTAGACATTAGGACTATATATGAGTCTGAGGGCAGGTTCCCATTTTCTTGATGTTTTAGCAAATACAATTTTAGGACACGGGCAGGAATCAAAGTGAGGAAAAAGAGGTTGAGCTGTACACATACGAAAAAAGTTAAGGCACATGATCAGACCCAGGTGCTCATTTTCATTAATTATCAATAAGCCATGGCCAGCTAAAAGCCTGCAGCCACTAACTGCTTTCAACAGCTTTGTGGCAAGGCTGCACTGGAAGGGTCCCAAACACACCCTCAGCTGCCACGACTGCACCTGGAGGGATCTCTGCTCTTGAGCCTCTGCCCTCCTGGGCTTTTACCCCTATGCCACCCTAAGGGAGGCTGCTCCACCACCACACTCCTGCCTGATGATCAGAGACCGCCTTCTAACTAAGAGCCCATATTTTGCTGTGATTGTCCAATACCTACTCGCTCTTTCATCTTAAGCAGTTCTGCTCAGCAGGTCTTCATCCTCAGAGCACTTGTGGAGAGCAGCTATGCTCCTGCTCAGCCACCACGTTGCCAGGCTAGACAAGGCACTCTGCAGCTTACCCTTCACAGACAGATCCTGCACTCCCCCGGCTGTCCTTGTCCCTGTTCAGGCTGAATACATTTTTGTTGAATATTGGCAACCAAACAATCTACTCTAATCCAAGTGAGGCTGCACCACTGTCTGGTACAGCGGCATTAATCTCTACTGGAAATTCATTCTCTAATACATCCTTGGATCATACCTTGCTTTTTTACGGCCACATCACACTGTCAGCTCATCGTCAGTCTTTGATCACCCTGATACAGCTCAGTCTTCCTCCTGCATGCATGACAGAAGGCTGCAGCAGGCACTGCTCTCCCTGTGAGCCACACACTGCTCTCTGCTGTTGTGTGCTGCTAGTAACTTCAAATCTGCTGTCTGGTTATTTGGTTACCCTGGTAATATTCCATATTCTTTGCTAATATAAGAAGCAGAAAAATTCAAGGCTTAAACCACCTCTTTAAATAGTCTGTTTTCACTATCTGGGTAAAATTAGACCCAAATCTCAGCACCAGACTAATGAAGGTATTTCAGAAGTGGAACAAAATCACAGCTTCCCCCAGCAAACAAAACCTGAAATAAAAGCAGGGATTTGTCTGCACCTTGATAAGCCAGCCCCTGAGGAATGCAAGACCAGGCACTTACCAGCACGTCATCTCAGTGTGTCAAACCAAGGCAAATACCCCCTACTCCCACAGTCCTTGGAAGAGAAACAACTTTGCCTGTTCCAACCTGTGAAATACCAGTGACCACAGGTAGAGCCCGACCACAGGTAGAGCCCAACCACTCAGAGCCACCCCAGTGAATGCACCATGCTGAGTGCAGCCACCTTCCCCCTGCACGTACAAATTCTCCACTAGGAAGGAGGTAGACAGATAAGACTTTTTTTAATTAAAAAAAAAAAAACAACCAAAAAAACCAAAACCCAAACCCCAAAACTTTTTCATCTTCTCTCACTCCAGAGGGATGCACCCAGCTCATGTCAAAGCTGCCTGAAGAGGGAACCAGCCCTGAACCTGCTTCTGCAGAAAGTCCTCTTGCTCCACACAGAAGCAGTAAAAGGTGTATGGGGCAGTGCTTTCCCACTAGCGATACACAATGATCCCACCTCAAAACACCTCCTGCTAGTCCAGGACAGGATTTCTTCCCACACTGATAGACCCTCCTCTCTACTCATACCCCAGCTTCAGCCACTGCTACAGCTCAGCACATCTGTGTAATGAGTACTGACCTACACCACCTCTGTCTTTAAGAAAAAGAAAGAGATGTTCAGGTTCACAAGAGCAGGACATGTGGGGAAGTTCAGCCTCCCCATGAGCATCCACATTAAGAAAACTGAATTTGACAAAACCATTGAAGAAATCAAGCTGAAAAAAATACCCACTGCCAAGTTTCTCCATCCTTTCATATCATTCTAGCAATCCACCCGCATAATTTTTTTTTTTTTTGAAAAAATAGTTATTTTTGCACTTAAGGAAAGACAGAAACATTTTCCATACTTTGAAACTTTCTCTGACATCCCCATCAAGCTCAAATCTCTCCTCAAAATACCCTTCAGACTCTGGGGAAAAACATTCATGGCTTGTGCTAAAAGCTCCAGAAACTCTTTCACAGGCTGATGTTTCTTCAGCAATTTGCTTTCCTGTTAAAAAATACAAGGGTCAAAAAAACCCGCATGAAGAGCAAGGAACAGAAATGCTAAACCATGGTTGGTCTCCAAAGCCCAACTGAATGGACAACCTGAAATCAGAAAGACTCAGCTTCTGGAAAGACAATCTTTTGTCAGAAGAACAGTGAGCTGGATCTCCCAAGCCCCAGTGCCAGCGCATGTTGGGTTCTGCTTAGGACAGGAGAACATGAAGCTTTCATGTCACGTAGTCAATTCTGAGAGAGCTTTCCTCAAACCAAGGGCACTAAGCTTTATATTAACAAAGGCTTAAGGTCAATATAATTAACCCTATTAAGTTCAGGTTGCTGTTTCCTGAATTAATAGTTCTCAGACCAGTTTCAAGTAGACAGGAATCCAGAAATCACCAGCAGAGTTGGGAAATCAATGTCAATATGCTAGATTTCCCAATTTCCAATAGATTTTATTTTTGGTTTATGTAAGTGTGAATGAGACCAGGACCGGGTCTTCTTGTCCCAGGGTAGGATTGGGTTACCTACTCCTGCAAGATTTCTGGTAAAGGGAAGAATATCAGGGGAAGACTAGGAATTAAGGGAAATGAAGGCGGCAGACAGGTCATCCGAATTTGAGAAAAGGTATGATTATACTTAGATAATTCCCAGACATTTCTGTGCGTATCCAAGCCAAATTTGATTCTCCCCTTACTAATAAGAATAAAAGCCATGTGCAGTATTCCACACTGGAAAAAACAGCAATAAATAATATACATGCACACACACCAATGTCCACATACATGCACTGCAAATCCTATACACTCCCATGCAAAGCTACCGGTACACACCCACACACAGAGACACACACTTATGCAATCAGCTGTATCCAGATGTTTCAGACCATATAATTTCCTTACACAAAGCAGTGCTTACAGACTTTCTAATATGTCTTTTGTACAGAAAGTACCAACAAACTTTTATAAAATTGCTTAGTGGCTCATGCAGGTGTGTGGCTCTGCCTCTCAAAGCCAACACTTTGCAGGGGCTGACAGTATCCATCAGCAAAACTCAGATCCAGACATACTCCACTATCATGTTTGGAGCCAGTTCTTTGTCTCATCCACAAAGCAGTTACCCCAGATTTAACTGCTGTGACTGAGGCCAGGACCCAGCCCAAAGGAAGGGACAGGGAAAGACAAAGGTTAAAGCAAAAAAAACCCAAAATGTGAAGAGGAAAGCAGAAGCTAGACAGTCATTCGGATCAAGTGACCTGACACAACACAGCTGTTTCGGTTTCTCAGCAGGGATTTGAGGATCTGCATCCAAAGAGAAATCCTCTTCCCTTGTGTAACCATTGAAAAGCTGGTTAGTTGATGAGTGCTTCTCTTTTCAGACCAGCTTGGGCTACTGCAGCTCTGGAACACTTTTAAATGGGGGAAAGGCCTATGGCCTGTCATTCTCTCCTAGAGGAGTGATTTTTGTTCATGTGTCTAACCTGAAAACAGTAAATACCACCAAAACTAACCAGCCCTAAGAGACAAGGAACATGCTTGGGGAGGGAGCACCAGGACACAGATGAAGGTAAGACAGCACAGCAAAACCAGCCGTGTGCCCCAACTGACTTCCCTTCAGCCCTGCTCAGCACTGCCTTAACAATTACTTCTACTTCTGTGTCTTTATTTTAGAGTTACTGAGTGTGTCCGTCAACTTCCAGGTGCCTCCACTGCAAAGCTCCTGGGTAAGAGACAAAAAACCCTCCTGATACTTCCCTCCAGGATTTAATCCCCCTTTATTTTGAGCAGATTGGATGCTATACCAGTTTATTCTCCCCGCAAAGCCCCGAGTCTCAGGCAGCCACAGGCAGAGCGCAGACGTGATATCACCCAAGCTCGGAGCTGCAGATCAGCTGCGTGCCGACAGCTCTGCAGCTCAGATGCTCTCCTTATCTCCCCTCTCTGCTTAGTGCTCTTCCTACGAGTCTTTTCTCTAGCAGCTTTAATTTAAGCATTGCCTTGCACTAGAAGATGCAGTACTCTTATTGACAGAGCTTTACTGGGAAACGCAGATTTATACTTATGCATGTAGATGATTCAAGCGTGCAGAAACTTGCTTCGGACAGAGCTGGGAGTTTGCTTTACGAGGCTGCTCTGAAAATGTCGTTGTAGAGGAGCTGTAACTGGCTAACTCTACCTGCTCCTCACTCCCTGCCACCACCAAGGTTTGTGTAATGCTACTTGCACCTTGATGAAAATACTCACAAAATAGTACATCCATCCCAAATACCTTACAGTCTCAAGACAAACATCCCAGCACTAAGCTATGAGGCAGCAGCACCGCAGCTGCTTCTGGCCTCCCCGGGGCAGCTCAGAGCAGGGCTGCAAAGCATCACTCAGCATGACTCTTCTACTGTTTCCCCCCTAAAACCCCCAAATTTCTCTGTGGTGCCTAAAGTGACGCAGGGGTCCGTACACAGCTCACAGGTCTCAGACACATGAACTGCTACTGACCTTGCATTTTAAGCTTCTAAGCACTTTACGGTATCTCATCCCAAATCCCTTGCTTCAGCCATGACTGAAACTCCTTTTCTTTACCAGCATGGATTTTTAATAGAAATTAAGCTCAACACAATATAACCTCCCACACACACCCCCTAACTTGCTTTTTTCATACTGCAAATACATACAGCGGGGCTTACAAGCACAGGATGATCCTAAAAATGCTACAGAAAAATAAAGAAACTGAAGAAAAACTGAAGACGTTACAGAAAAATGAAAATGAAAACTGGATTCCCCCAGCTGGACGATGAGGAAAGCACCTGCTGTCCGTGGGGAAAACTGCTATGCATGTGCAGTTCCTTCCACTGCAGCACCCGAGGCAGTAACAGTTTTTAAATCACTGTTATCTCAACCATCCTCTTTTTATTTGTGCCTTGTAGAAGGGAGAATTCTTTCTGTTATTTTTAAACTCTGCTGCTTGATACCTTAGATTACTACCTTTGAAAACAAGCTTGCAGACCTATCGGCTCCCCACCAGCTGGATGCTGCTCAGTGGGAAGGAGCAGGAGCTGTGCCTGGTGCCGGCTCCCCGAGCTGCCAGGCTGCTGGTCCTCCTGCGGCAGAGCTCAACAGCTCCTGCTAAAAAGGTGCCTTGTTTGCCGCCACTCCACTTCCCATCTCAGTACTAGAAATAATATCGGACTGAGAGGGACCCAAGGGATACTTTGCAGAGAAAACAGTAGGCAGCTGATATATCAGGGTAATTCTTGAACTGAAACCTGGAGGGACTTTCCTTCTTTGCTTTTTTGAGTGTTTTTTTAGTGTCCTGCGTGAAATTCTCTTTCTTTCAGTGGTGTTTCTGGAAAATTAGCAACAGAGCTTTGCTCTGAGCTTTTAAGCCTCTGTTGATTTCATTAATTTGCAAATACTAAGAAAATTTTCACATGTGTGCATAGGTGGGGCACAAGCATGCATTGCTTCTGAAAGACCGCAAGCAGGATGAAGGTACCATGACAGTAATTACACAGTCATTGTCCATTCACTATTTAAGAGTTTTACATAGAACATAATGAAGACCCCAAAGAAATGGCACACACACCTCCAAAACCTCTCTGCCATCAAGACCAAACACCTCAGTTGCTTTCTTTCGCTGTGTTAATGACACAGAAAGGCAATCACCTTTTTCCTGCAGCAACTGCGGATATTAGCCACAAGCCTGGCGAGTGGGGACTAGTGCAGCCTAGCAGGAGGATTAACATATTAATGAACCCAGAGCAAACCAAGCTCAAACTCAGCTGGGGGAGGGGGAAGGACAAAGAGACAGTTGGGGTGGACAGTCGGCTTGGTTGTCTGCCAAAGATGTTAGCACTGCGGTGGCTCTGGCGAGTGACATGCCAGCCCGGGAGCGCCCATCCTCTGTGAGAGAGCAGCAGAAAGCATCTTGATCAGGGCTAGCTGCAGTTTAAGATTGATCTTTCCCATTCTCCGCCACCACCCACAAGACCTCACAGTGGGGTTTGCATCACTCTGATGGGAAGAGCAACTCCCCGGACTACTCAGACACCTTTACCCCCGCAAAACAACCCAGCCAGTAGGTTTTGCCTGGATGTTTAGGGTTTTCAGAAACGTAATTTAATTCCTGCTTTCAAACAAAGATAATCGTGCACGAGCAAAGCTCCCTGGGACAACCTAGGATTGTGCCATTGCCTCCAGAGCATGCGGATAAATCCCACCACCAGTGCAGATGAGTTAACCCTATCAAGTAAGGGAAGACATTGAGTTTTGCAACAGTGCCAGCATCCCCTCCCAGCCTGACAGACCCTTCTCTCAGGAAAGCATTACTTCCCTAAACAAGCTTCAGACCAAACCACTTCTTTTGACGCTATCTTCCAAACACCTTGACATAAAGGATCATGGATGTCAGGAGAGGATGTTATCTTAACTTACGGGTAATGTGAGCGGTGCCACTGCATTTCCTACCTATGTCCTTCTGCAGGCAGCCTCACAGTGCTGCTGAGAATACCACCACACGTCCAAGCAGCTGTGGCTTCAAAATAACCACATGCCAGACCTAAGGTGGAAATCTTTCTCCCTTCTTACATGTATCAAGATACCTCTTGAATTTCTTTGGTTGAAACATGCACCAGTCCTGAGTAGTCATTACTAGAGGCTGAAGGCTGCCCACTCTCCAGCTTTGCTAGGGACCAGCCTCAGGGATGGAGGGTTTGGAGGAAGAAAGTATTACAGTAATTAACTCTGAGTTCAGACTCAACTCACCAGTAAGGCATTGTTAAAAAAAGTGAGGTGCTACATGACCCCTAAAGAAACTCACCATTCTGCACTGAACAGTAAAGCATTATTTGTCAATTACAGAAAAGTTAAAAGACTGAAAACTCCTTCAGCACACCGTTTTCCAGTCTCTAAAATCTCACTTGAGCTTCTTGCAAGAGAAAGGCAGCCACATTCTTATTTCACCTTAGGAAATACTATGTTTTAAAGAAATGCAATAATTTTATTCTGGCTTCTCTTCCAAAGTGTCTCTGAGATACATTCGTGCAAGGACTGGTGCTCATCCTGCAGCCACATAGCACTTCAGCAGCAAAATTCACAAAACGGGAAAAGAGTGCAGGAAACTGAGTCTTCTATTTGCAGATGCTATAGTACCAGCATCCTCTGTCTGGTGCTACAAGCTAGGCAAATTTAATTTAGAAACAAAGAGAAAATAAGACAGAAGACAAACCTGGCCTTCTGGAGGAGGAAAAATCAGCATGTCACAGAGTTCTGATGTGCACCTTTTCTTATCTTAAACAAACTGGTTCTTCCAATTTTCAGACATATAGCATTCAAAATTCCAGCTATAGAAAAACATCTCTTTTGCTGGATTTCAGGCTTGCAGCTGACATGCTTTGGACTTGGGTCTTCGCTTTAGGCCTGTTGCAAACACACTGCTACCCCCGAGATGTCAGGTAACATCAGCTGGCAAACAACTGGTATGTCTCCTCTTCATCCACAGGGTTTTGTATTCCCTTAAACTCCCAAATAACTGTATATTTTGTTATCATGGCCAAAAATAACCTTGAAAATATGCAAAGACTGACAATTTCTGAACTTCAAAATACTGTAGTTATGACATTATACTTTGTCATTCCAGCCACGGACAAATGGTTCTGCTAAAATATGTCATAAACTAGTCCCCTGATGCCCAGACCACACCAATCTCTTCTTTAGCAACTAAAAGTTTCAGTTAGACCATTATGAACTTAACTCTAGCCAGAAAAGAAATGGAAGAGCTGAAGCACCAAGGCGGCAACTATTCTTGTTAAATTGGTCTCAGTTTTTCAAGTACCCTGTTGAACATTATAGCGGTCATACCCCTACACTGCTATGAAAACGTAAGAAGTCTCTAAAACCCATAGAGTTTAAGAAGGAATGCTATATTCCCAAATTGCCTCAAATGTTTTACAGGGTATTATGACTTTCAGTTTTATAGGTCCAAAACACTAACCAAATAAAAAGTCTATTTCTTCCAGATTTTCAAGCTTCAATTTTTAAAAGGCCAGAAGCACAAACACAGTTCCTGTGACCCAGGGAAGCCTCAGCCGTTAGCTTTTATCAGGGATCCAGCTGTCAGTTCTGTGCTTCCTGTGCACAAGAGTTCACCGTTTCCTGTATTAACTTCGTGCCATTTACTTTTTTCTGCTTTCCTGATGTTCTAAGCTGTTCGCATTCTTGAGATAAACTTTTCCTGAAAAGCTAAAATAAGTCTGAAGGGTCCCATGATGGGTTAACAGCATCAGATGACAAACCTTAGTGCCACACACGATCATGCTGTGCATTTTGCCTTGTCTTTACTTTTCCCATAGATCTCCTATGTGCATGTAGGGTCATATTTCCCATAATGTGTGTTCTGAATTGATCCAAGTGGTTCATCCTTCCCTTTTTCTCCCCTTTCCTGCCCTTACAGACACACTGTTGTTTCACTGGTAGATTGAAGTCCTGCAATACGTACACAACATAAAGTAGCTGCAGCAGCCCAAGGTTGTACCACACCAATTTACTGATAGAGACAACAGGCAATCTCTTGGGCCCAAGGCAGTTCAGTCTTTGTCCTTGACAACTATATCTTCAAACAGGGACATGAATTATGGTAATGGTGGTGGTGGTGTGGGTATTTGTCTAGCTGGACTGAAGCTGCAACATTATTTGGGGTCAAACAGTAATGCTTTCCAGACACTACCAGTCAGGGCTGGATTTACACTTTTCATCTACTGTATGTTAGGGTTGTAAAATTTCATCTTTCTTTCTGTGCTGCCCTTCCCTTCCAGATTAATTTTATTAACAGCTTTTTTTATGGGCACTATAAAACACCATTCCACATTTGGCTCCTTTTAAGAGGACAAATTCCTACATAGATCTTCTGTTTTCTGAGGGCGACTCTTCAAGCACACTCCTCAGTTCCCTTATTTTTTCTCACTGGGCACATATCCTCTCTTTGTCCTCTTCAAAGGAGGTCGAACCAATGACACAACTAGTCAAGTACTGAAATATCACAGCTGGTTTCTCTGAGGTGCATATATTGCACATTATTACTCCCAAAATGTAAGCAAGGACGCTGAGGACTCAGGGCCTGCAGGTCCCTTGGGTTAGCTCAAATCAGCTGCTGGAAAACCTAAGCGAATGATGCTTTTTTGTAATGTATACTTTACTTTCCCCACTCATGTTTCACAAATAGACCCCAATGTCTTATTTTCCACTGAATGACAGCACTGCAGTTCAGCAAATTAATAAAATCGCTCACCAGCTCTGTATGTTGATTACTCCCTCTCTTTTATTATGAAAGAAAATGTCAAATCCTCAGACCTTTAATTTGAATCTTTCAGAAGCATTTGAGCAGTTTAGGAGCAGTTTCTCACCTCTGAAACAACTGCCTACATGGGTTGCTCCACACACAACCCCAGATCTAATTTCTGATTTCATCATAGCTGCAAACCAAATCCTACCAGGCTGACTCCCAGCGCAGCCCGATTTCAAGCAGCGAGGCTGAATCTCCACTGTCTGGGACTGAAATTGCTGGAGAACGTGCTATCAGATACAGAGACTTTAGGCTTGATTTTCATCTTGATGCTGAACCACAAACACGGCCTTAGCTAAGCCGAAGCACGGAGCCCTCAGTTCACACAGTGCTATCTAGCAGCCATCCAGCTAAGGTGTTTAGGAGGTATCAATCACTGCAGTGCCCCGATGTCAAATACTGCGGTTAAGATTAACATGTCATCACAGGTCAGCCCTAAGCCCCCGCACCACTACCTGCACTCTCCTCAGCAGCAATTTCTCTGCTAATAGTAAAGTCACTATACATTTTTAGCTCTCTTTGATCTAGTCTGGTCCATTATATTCCTCCTCCTAGTGTTTGCTAGCTGGCTGTAGGCAGCCCTGTGCCTCTAACTGAACATACTAATGAACTTTTGATGGAGTGCTTGAATCCTGCCAAGTCAAAGCGGATGCTTTACAGAAAGCAAGCAAGACCATGCTGGTGGCTAGGGGCTGTGCAACACAGCCCTAGTGCACAGCCCTGCCGCTCAGCAGCAGTGCCAAGAAATCACAGCCAGCAGCACAGTCCTGACAACACCGCTGCCTCAATCCACCCTGTGCCACAGATCCTCCCAGAGAAGCCCTTCCTCTAGTGATAATTTTATATAAATAAAATGCTTCTCTTCTTGCTTTCCAAGTGCTGTTTTGCTAAGGCATTGCACATTTTCCCCAAACCACATACACACATGCTGCTAAATGTTCAGCATCTCACTCCCTCCTCCTCCCCTTCTGAATTTTTCCTACCTTGTTTTAGCCAATCATACAGGGGGAAATTCTAACCTGAGTTTCATTAGTATAAGATATAAAAATAGAAGTACATTATCTTTTGTAGTTCTCAGTTGATTCAACAGTGGCATGAAGGTAAAACAATTAAATGTTTGTCTAGTCAAAAAAAATCAACAACTAACCACAAGAGAGACCGGGTTTAGGCTTTTCTTGAACCTGAGCACAGCGATTTAGGGTCTCTTGCGATACACATACTTTGCCCTCCCCACTCCCCATAGCTATCAGAATGCCTGATGATGATACCTCCCTCCTTCCCTCCTCCTCAGTTCAAAAATAAACACATGATGGAGACTTCAATTCAGGAGAAGCTGGCAAAATGTCTCTGCTGCAAAGCACAAACCTCCAGCAAAATCCCTTCAAAACTTTCACCCAAATCTCCCCAAATCCTGCCTGGCGATCCTCTCAGCACCTCCAAAAGCTCTTCCAGAGACACGAGAGCCAGAGGAGCAGGCATGTGTCTGTGCGGACCAAGGTCGACACAGGAGATGTTCAAAAAACGTTAGTGAGTTGACTTGATCTTTCATCAAAATACTTTTTGCTTTTCCTTCCTAACACTTCACTGCCCACGACATGGCAGGCTGAGCCGATGTGACAAACTGTCGAAACACATTTTTTTTAACAGAAAAAATTAAACCTAGACTTTAAAGGTAAAACTGGCCCCTTTGAGTCCCTCTATTATATGTGGTATTCCTGCTGGAAAAACCAAAGGTTCTGAGAGCAACTTGCTGGGAAAAGGCTCCAACAAACTATCAGAGCTCCACTCTGCAGTGACAGGACTAGCAGCAGTGATCTCCTGGGTTTCACCTTGTCTTTTTAAGTTTACATTAGTTAACAAAAGTAGCCACAGAGGTGCAAAAGAACCTGAGCATTTGTCGCTTCCCAGACACAAACCTATGATAAAATGCTGCTCATTGATTCCACAAAAAAAAGAACAAGAAAATATTACCTAAATTATTCTGCTGGCACTAGAAACAATATCTGCTACCAAAGAAAAAGGACCACAAACACCATCGTTTCTAAGTCTCTAAATTCATACATTGTAGTTTATTACTGCTGTTGTATTAGTAATGACCTATTTACCACAGGGCTATTGAGGGTGTCAAATGCAAAATGCCTTTGTGTTCCCTGCTGGAGTCTGAGATTGCTATTGATGAGCTTCGTGATTTGATGTAAAGGAAGTGAGTTGAGTTTAAGGCTATTGGCACTCTTTTTGGATAAATGCCAGGGAATTTTTAGAAACAGCCTTCAAAGCAACAATAAAATACCATGGATCTGTGTCAGAGTGGGCAGGCATCACTGTGTAAATCCATGAGCAGAAGAGTTCTGTCTCTGTACATGCAATAACCATACATATAAGAATCCCATGTGTCCAAATTCATATGCAGTAACATGTATATATTTGGCTCTCTGAAGCAGCACACAATTCAGGATTTCTTGCATGCACAGAGCATCACCTTTACATTGCTCCATAGATGCAGGATTACACATCCACCCACTCCCTGCACCTGTGTGCAGGTAACTCTGATGTATGTAGCTGCAAAGCAATGGCTTGTCATACACTATGTGTGTCTGTAAGCATGCAACAGCCAGTAAGCATTTTACATTCTTTGCTTTTAATTACATCAGGTAGTAAAAAATAGCCTTTTCTTGGGTTTGGATGGGCAGTGAGTGTGTGTAGAAAGCACCTTACAAACACCCTGGGAATAGGCAAATGCCTGGCCATATTAATTAATACAAACTCGAAAGAGACTGAACCTTTATGTTTTCCTCCAGAAACTGGTTGCATACTTACTATTACTTACTATCAAAATGATTCTCACGAAAGTGGATAGGTTTAAATTATTGATATCTTATTTCAATACATGATAGTCTAAGATTAAAAATTAAAATCTGATAGCTTTAAGAATCTTGTGACTTCCTAACAAATCAGGAAAAGCTCAGAAGTCTTAGTTGACTGAGAATCTGGTTCATGGTTTTGAAGGTCTTGGGCTCACTTCCAGACTCCCAGCAGCCCTCCCCAGCGTTCTCCCCCATTAGGTCCATCAGGATTAGCAAGAACCCTGGAGTTTCAGCTCACAGTTTTAAAATGGCTGGTGCTACTGCAGGTAAAGAAAATGGGGAAAGGTCTGTTCTTTATTTATGCATCAGCATAAAGTAGGCAGAGTTTATGAATAAGTAGCATAGGATTGGACAGAATTATTTATGAATTAAGGCTTTTTTTGTGTTAGAAGAAGAACCTGATACTCTTGGTAATGAATATAGGAGCCTTTTTAAAAATAAGATATTGAAGCTGCTCGACACAGGTAAGACTCCATAGCCTTGTCTTTCTAGCACCTCGGCTGACCAAATGCTGGCTCCGCTTTCTAAGGTCATCCATAAATCCAGAGGACTTTTGACTACACTATGGAGAAAGGGAAGTTCTGGAACAGGCTATTCAACTGCCAAGACAGATCCTTTTCTTACAGCCAAATCCACTTCTATCAATCTTTCAAAAGCAGTAATCAAAACACTGATTCCAGCATATGAAATATCTCACTTACTTGTTTCTTCTTCTTTAGGACCGGTGCCAAAACCCAGAGTTATTTGCAGCACAAGCTCCTAGGCACCCATAACCACAGTCTGCACTGGCATCACCACTAAACGAAACCTTGACCTTTTACTTAACCAGTCCTTTCAGTTTCACAAAGCCTTGGTGGACACAGGACCCAGTAGCCAGAGTGATGGACGGGACTGACTGGCTTACAAGCCTCCAACACCCGGCTTTCTAACACAACAAACTGGCAAATCCTACCATCTGTTTAAGGCTTGAATCCACTCCAGGTAATAATAGTAAAATACTCCCTTCCTCTCTGCTCCAGTGTTACCAACGGCCCATTTCCAGAGCCCTTCTACTCATGAATCCATCTGTCCTTGGGAGGTCTGCTGCTCCTCTCTGCAGTTATCATTAGAATAAACTCTTACTTTGTGCAAATCCTGCTGGTGCTGCCCCGTTGTTAAGCTGTGCTGCCCAGAGGTGCCTGCATGCAAGGAAACACAGTGCTGCTCGCAATTCAGGGGCTCTATGCTCGCAAAAAACACATTTGAATCATCTGTTCTGCTCAAAGCCAAAGGAAGACTGTTCCCTTGAGTACCTGTTCTGGTATTTTCTCCAACCTCATGAGAACTGTCCCATGTGAAGGTACTTCAGTTATTTTCCAGAAATACAAATCCATGGCCTAGTGGATTACATTTTCTGCATGCTCTAATTTGTCCTGATCTCCAGCCCCAGTTTTCCCTTAATAACATCACTCCTCTATACTCAGTTTTACCTTCTGTATCATATCCTTCTCCCTCTTTCATATGCACTCCCTTAATTTAAAAAAGCCTGCATCTCCCCTTTCCTCACACCCTCCCCAGATCAGGGGCAGGAGTTGCAATGCAATCTCTTTGGACTCATCTCAACTGGGTAAACCTACTGCAATCTCTTTTCCCATATCTCTCTCTTGCTTGAAGCCAATAATTTAAATGTGAATGCATTTAATACCCTGTCAGCAGAAACAAGGACTAGAGACTGCATCTACCACTAATGTCTTTTCAAGACTCATCAGCCAGACCACGCTGTGCTGTACCACGAGGGAAACTTCCTCCTTGCCCAAGCAGGGAGGTCAGCACCGCTCCCGGTAATAATGTGTGCAGCACCATCATTCCCCAGACTGGATGGAGTGGGGACAGATACATTTCCACTGGACTTGTAATGACAGTCTGAGAGAGACAAAGTGAGGAGGGAGGTCAGAGGAGATATTGCGTATCTGGAGTCAGTTTGCTTACGTTTTGGGCCATTCTGCTAAGAAAACTTTTTAAGTGTCTGGCTGTCAGGAAATTCTCCCATTTCCCTGGATTCCTGTTTCAAACCCTCACCATTCTGAAAACCTGATTTCCAAACAGATGCCTGATTGCTTCTTGCACCACTGCTTGAGTCCAGCCCCCACGACTCCACCCCAGGCAGCACAAGAGGCAGGAGGAGACCACATCCAAAGGGACATTCTGGAAGCAGCCAGCAAGTGGTTAGCTCCTCAAGTCCCCAGTGCACAAAGCAGGGGCACCTAATAATCTGCACAACCCAAAGCCAAACTGTGAGGCTGGGTAAGCAACAGCTCACAGAAGCCCATGACAGGCAGAGTGAAGCAGAGCCTACTCCCAGAAGGAGAGGGACACTCGTCTGGTGCGACAGGGTGGCTTGGCAGCAGAGCTGAGCTCTGCCTGGATACACTGCAGCTTTAGCCTCTGCATGCTGCTTGCCAAGAACTGGATGCAATGCAAGTCACCCACAGCAGCTCTGAACATGCAAGATGGACAAGAAACAAGGTAAAACCTCCTGCACAAATGCCACCAAATACAAGAGAAATGTCAGGTGCACCACGCTGGCATTTCAGGAGACTGCTGGGAATGACACCGATGACATCTATTAGAGTCAAGACTTAATTCTGCCAAGACAAATGTACCATAGCCTGCCAGATACCAGAAGCCTTCAACATTGATGGGCTTCAACCAGTCTTTTAAGCAGGCCGAGAATATATATGGTGAAAGATGATGAGGTAGCTATAGTGTCTATGTTGCACAATCTGATCCAATGTGTTTAAAAGAGGTGATCAGAGTAAACAGCACATTATGGCTGCAGCTCTACTACTCATATAGAAGCATGGCTTAGGGAAGACAGAAGCTCCCTGTGTGGGCAACAGTCCATCCTGACCACCTCAGTCTAGCTTGGAAGATGCTGCATGGCCCTTTCCAAGGCGGAATTATCCTATAGAAACCCTGGGGGTTCCACTTTCCACCCCTCCATGCTCACCAGTACAACCACCTCATGGTGTTTCTCAGAAGATGACAAGAGATAAAGTTCAGAGCAGAAAGCCCCAGGACACTCCCACTCCATTTACTGCCCCACCCGCAACGCATCCAAGGCGAGAGTCTTTCCATGGCCACTGCAGGGAAGAAGGGATTCAAATAAACTGTGGAAGGAAGCTGAAAATAACAATCCAGAAAGTTCCAAACATCTGGAAGACCAATGCTTTGCTCTACAATTCTGATTTGATTTCTTGCCTCAAATAGATTTCTAGATGGATTGCAATTAAATGAGTTATACAATGCTGTAAGAGTGTTACTCATTTCCGTTTCAGATTGTATTTTTGCATCTTTGCTTTCTAGATCCTTTTGCATCTCAACAGCTACTCCTTGGATTTTAACTGTCTTTTTCTTTCCACTCTTCTTCTGGCCAAATCACTCTGCATCCATTTTTGTTTTATTACTACAAGGATTACAATGTTGGTGGCTTACACAGCCTTGTAGCATTTCCCTATGAATAGCTGGTCCGTGGTGAAAACACCCACTGAGAGCATTGACTACAGCTGCTGAGAAAACTCAGGAAAACCTCAGAGCATTTATCAGAGGCAATTGTTTTGTGAGCTGCCCTGAACCCTCAGGATACCCTTGTTACATGCTTCCAGGACATAAATTTCCATCTATTACCCTGATTCCTGCTCATAAGCCACAGGAAGGAAGGAAAATAGTGAGGAGGGATGGACTATGAGAAAACAGCTTTGCTTTTCTGAAAAACTCGTAAAGCAAGTCCAGCTACCACTGAAAAGGGCAGTGGTACCATTAGCCCCACTACAGCCATTTGCTGGCCCTTGTGGCACAGCGGCGGGCATGAAACATGATAAAACATGAGATTTTCCAGCCAGGCCAGCAGTAGGAATGTCAGACACCAAGCCCAGCCCTCAAGAGCATCAGTGTTGAGTTTCAGAGATGCATTATGCCCTTGTCAGCATAGCAGTCCCTTTGCACTTAAGCTATGCAATCTTAGTCTCAAGCTCCTGTGGATAATACAGAAAACTACTAGTAGACCCAAGCCTTTGATCTTAATTTGACTTTTGAGCTTTTTCAGGCACCCATTTCCATTTTAAAATAGAAAAAGTGCTCGAGTATTTATATAGCACAAAGGCTTTTAAGTAACTCAACTTCAGAAAATGTTTTTAAGATGCTGGAATAAAGAATGTCAAGTATTATTATTGCTTGAATTTCAACCTGAATTGGAGAAAGACCCGCAAAGGTAAAACTGTCTGCAGTAAAAAGGAAAAAAAAGGGCAATAGAAAAAACTTAAAGCCACTGCTAGTGATGGTGAGACGTTTCCAGCTTGGGAAACCTGTTCAAAGGAACGAGTGGAAGTCTTTCATGACCATCTGAGACCAAGCACTACAGACACTTCCTGCCAGGTTTGACAAAACAGGAGGGAACGTGCCCCAGGGAACAACCTTCCTTTTGGGGAGAGGATGGTCAAACACAGACGCTCTAAAAGAAAAAATTTGGGAAGTAAAACATCAGCTTATGTCACTGAGTCAGAGAGACAGCATGTCTCTAAGAGACAGCACTTCCAGGGGGATCCCACCATCCAGAGCAGGGCCAGGCTGCCCTGGGTGGGGTTTGTGCCACTCCTTCCTGCTCTGTGAGCCTCTCCCGTATTTTGTCACTGGCCTTGGGGCGAGGATTACTGGTTACCCTGAACGGTTCTGCCCTGGAGCTTACGCCACGAAAAACTGAAAAGCAACTACTCAAAAGCTGCTATTTTTACTTAGGTATTTCTACTTAATGCAGATTAATTTCTTAAGTGCACAGAAATACCACAAAAGGCTTAGAGAAACAAAAAAGCCTAATTTGGATCAACTAATAACTGAGAGCAACTGTATTATTGATGAGTAACAACTGAAGGCTCTATAGATGTACAGAGACCTTGTCTAGCTGAATGTTCTTTAAATAAGGTTGCAATATGATGTTGCATATGCAAAATATTTGAGGCCAAATTAATCTTTGGTGGAACCCTGCTGACATCATTTGGCATCTCATTCCTGTCTGGATCTCAGGTGGAACTCCAGTCTTACTAAACTCTTACTAAAGCAGGGAGCAGCCTGGGTGGGAGCTCTGGTCTGCCAGAGGCCAGTTGCAAAGCTTATCTCCACCTCTCCCCCTTGCCTGCAAGGGATAGAGTGGCATTTGTCAGCAATCCTCACTCAGCTATGATCCCATCTGCCTGGAATACAGCACTTCTCATCCTCAGCTGTCAAACCATTTAACAGGAAAGGGCAATTTCCTTCTGCACGTTCTATAGAAAGAGAAATAAAGATGCAGAAAGATGAAATGGCTTCTGCAGCATCACCCACAGGGCTGCAGAGAGGCTGGAAATGGGGGGCAGTTCCCCTAAAACCCATCCCTGGGAGCACCCTATCATTTCCCAGCTGCTCCAAACACTGGGCAGACACACACAGCTCAAACCAGGCTTCTGAACAAAATGTGGAGAACCCTGATGAACGCTGGAATGAAGAGGATATCCCCTCTGCTGAGCTCATGAGAACTTCCTGGCTATAACAGATAATTTTGTGCTTTTAAAAATACAAAGATTTAAATTCTCTTGTCTCCAAGCATCAGAAACTCACGAGCTAATGGGGGTGAAGACAGAGTGCTCTGGATAAACAGGTTATTCCATCACCATCAATTACTGTGTCTCTCTCAATTTTCTCTACAGCATGTGTCTCAGACACTGTCCCAGACAGGGCACAGAGCTACTTGCACTCCTGGTTTCAGCCAGCATGGCAATTTATTGCCTCCTTGGGAAGGCTCTGATATTTTAAAACCGCAACAGAGCTTTCTCTTTGCTTGAAAGGCAACCACTAGCTTAGCCACAGCGGAAGTATTTGCAGTGCCCTGAGAGATGAAAGCAGTTCAAAACCTTTTGGTTTTATTGGGCAAATTAAAAATAAACAAGTGCTTTTCTTTATTTCCTTTAACTCTGCTAGTGCCCATTCCCCTCCTAGGCTTTCAAAGAATTCTTCAGAAATGCAGGGATTTGACTGAACAGCCTGGAATTAAGCCTGGCATTAGAGATGGAGAAACTGAGATGCACTGTCAAGAAGATAAGAGCACCCAACCACCAACACTCTGCTCCGTGCCCCTCACTGCTTCCCATCCCCTGGCACATGCTGTCACTCACAACACCTGTTGTAGCCCAGGGTGTGGGATTCAAAGCCTGGATGTTTCTGCTGTCTGACTTGAGCCAGACCCATCTTACTTCATTTTTTCATTTGTGCTCCTCTGTCTCTCCACAATTCATGATGCTCCCCACTCCCTGAGATGCTTAGTGAACAAGCAGCAAACTGTGTGTCCTCTCTCAGCCCCTTATGTTAAGGCATATGACAGCATGACCGCTGATGGGGCCAGACAAGTGCTCCTATGGCTGCAGAAGCCGTTAAAATGGTGTTCAAACCCCTCCAAATTTCACCCTCTGCATGTACAGCAGGCAGAGCCACCGCACTCTGCGAGGTGTGGGAAATGAGCTTGCAGGGAGAGCCAAGCAGGAGACGAGGGCTAAAAGTGGATGTTGACTTCACTCTCCCATT
Source organism: Falco peregrinus (assembly GCF_023634155.1). Classification (NCBI taxonomy): domain Eukaryota; kingdom Metazoa; phylum Chordata; class Aves; order Falconiformes; family Falconidae; genus Falco; species Falco peregrinus. The sequence continues at coordinate 2,775,025 of NC_073733.1, read as the reverse complement.
TGGGTGCGGGCGGTAGAGGTGGGTGGCCATGAACAGAGGGGAGGCGGAGGGGGCAACATTTATTTCCAGCTGCATTCATGTGTGATTTCTCTCAGTGCTAAGATTTTATAGAAAACAGCAGGAGGTGGGGAGTGGGGGGAACCAAAAAGGAAAATCACAGTCTTTGCAGCAAAACATGTTAAGGAAGAGAAGTCGTTACCATCATCACAGCCCTAAGACTCTGCTATTGTTACTGTGGGGTTTAAAAATATAACAAAACCCAAGGCTACTGGGACTACATTTCTACATCAGACACAACCACATACGATGGAAATAAGGCCACTTGACCGAGAGGCACACATCAATGTGTGGTAACAAAATGATGTTAAAAAATGCTGCTTGCAGAAAGCCTGTCTCCTAATAAACTGCAAGGTTTTCTTCACTCCCAGAGATTATGTAATATGTTCTTGCCTGCTGCTGACTCATATTTTCCAAAATATATCTGGGAAGGAAAACACATGCACATGTGTTTTAATCTATGTGTTTCCCTGTATATGTAAAAAGAAATATATATGAAAATGCACAAATGCCTGCACACGCAGGCACTCATATGTACGTTGCTGTGTGTGAGGATGAGAGCGAGGGACAGCCTGGCCTCTGTTTTAAAAAGACACTGGAGACAGATCAAACCATCACCATTTTCTGGGGCAAAACACAGCAACTGTTTAACGCAGGGAGTGTAGGAGGAGAACAAGAAACCAGGAAGCTACGGGGGGAGATGGCACTGCCTACAACCTCCAGCCAAACCTGGGCTCTGAGGACTAGACACAGTCTCATACTGAGCTTAAAACTGAGCTGGAAAAATGGCTTTTCTGACAGTTGGGGCCACTGTGACAATCTGCAAATGGCAGTGGGCTGAGAGTGCCGTCCTGTCTCAAGAGGGGATGGCACCAGCACCTGGCTTGTCAGCACCTGGTCCTGCAGCGGAGGGAGCAGAGCCAGTGCTTTCTAAATTCCATAAATCTAGGGTCTCAATCCTGTTAACGCCTGTGAATACATTTCCCAGGCTCCAGGTATGCACCGAAGAAGCCAGGCTCCTCCTGGTTGAAGACTTGTAATTATAAAGCAGCTGGCTAGTCTTAAGCATATTTGTTCCCAGCCTGCAGGTTTGTGAGGTTTAATTTCTTCGCACTGCATGTGTGTGTACTTTTAATTCTTCAGGAAAGACTTTCAGATGCTTCTGCAAAACCATCGGTGTCCAGGAGATGGAATCGATCTGCTGCTGGGCATCAGATGAGAGATTCATCTGCCCTGGACCAGAGACTGAAAATCTATCCAGATGTCAACTCTTGATCACGAAATCAAGGCAGACACTCTCCACTGATGACAGCTGAGTCTCCTTGCTGCCCCAGCACGAGTACCCCTTCCTGCTCACAGCTGCCCACAACGACACCACAGACCCCAGCGAGCCCCCTCCTCACTGAGCGTGAGATGGCTGCACTGAACAGACACAACCGTCTCCTCTGGCCTGTGCATTTCAGCAGAAGCAGGACGCGGTTCCCCAGCACAGCACCCTGTGCCCCCACAGCCCTTCTCGATGGCGCAAGGCAGAGATACGTGGAGCTGCCCTTGCCCCTCTTTACCTTACACATACCTATGGAGAGGGAACAGTCCCTCTCCTTCATCCTTGTGTCAGATAGGTACCACATCTACGCATTCCTATATAAAGGCACCATTAGTATTCTGTGCTTTATGCATCCAGCTTTGCATATGTGCAACACCAGAGTCATATAATCTCAATTTAATACCCAAAACAACATCAGAGTAACTGTCATTTAAAGTAAGTTCTTTCTTGTTTTACTTTAAAAACTTTAAAATGTTTCATCCGGATTCAAAACCTGTTCTATAATTGTTACTTTTTAACTTATTTCTCATAGAACTTCACAAAAGACCAAACATCCAGTGTGCCTAAAAGGCTTTGGAATAAACCTTAAAAACAAACATTAAAGATTGATCGCACTTTTCCAAGATTGTACTAAAACTGACTGAAGCTCAACTAGATAAGGAAAGAGAGTTGCATAAAATTAATCAGCACCTTATCAAGCCAGGAAGAAAGAATTTTAGATAACAAGCTTTCCCTAAATTTGGTATCGGAACAGAAACTTCAGCGCACAACCTATTAAGAAAACCTTGTCAGATATACTGAATACAATACAGGAGAGCAGAAGCATCAGAAATAGCGCAGGGAATGCGGTCCACAGAAATCCTTTGAAAAAAAAACCTGTTTTCTGATAATGCCAGCAAGAGCCTGATGCTTTTTTTCAAATGGAACAATTTTACTTGACAAAACTTTGCTACAGATATGCCCAGCAAATTAGCCCACTGCTTATCAGGGTAAAGCCTGGTCCTTAGGGTATTTTTCTGAATTTATATTTGTGTAACTGAGCCCATACTGCATTTTTTTAATTATAAGAAACACCCCCTGCACAGTTAGGATCTTTGCTACTTTCAAAATTCTAGTTTGGCTGATTCCTCTCCCAATATCTTTCGAGTGTGAGCTGCAACCACCCTCAAAGCCAGGGGCTCTAAGCTCCCTTACAGCAGCTTAAAAACCCAAGAATTGGCACCAGGAGAAGCTTAACCCTTTAGAAACAGACACTCCCCAGGCAAACATCCTGAGTATCAAGAGAGAACTGATTTTTACTCGATGCCTCGTGAGGCTGGAGCGGCTCTCTGGTGGCACAAGGCACATCCAGGATGCTCAGGTACATCCCTGCCCATGTTGCAAACCCAATGACAATTATTCTCATCACTCCAGACAGGACATCCTCTGCAAAGGTCACCGCAAGAGGCAGGCAGGGGAGCAGAGCTGGGGACAGAGGCCATGGTCATGAGAGGCCATAGGATAGTCGGGCATGCTGCTTTCCCTACCAGAAACAAAGCGGGAAGGACCACTCTACTGACAGTCCCCCATGGCCCCCCCAGCAAAAACGCAGACCTCCCTGGGGCATGCCGTGGCATAGCTGCTTAGCTTGAGAAAGAGGGGATGCCAGAGCATGCAGCTGCCCATGCTTGTGGTGGGACAGTAAGATAATCTAGTAATAATAAATTACCTAGAAGTTAATTTCGGGGTTTATCCAAAAAAAAGAAAGAAAAAAAAAAAAGGGGGGGGGGGGGGAGGGAAGGGACAGGCTGCCAGGTTGAGCCACCTTACCCGGTGCTGTGGCAATGCGGTGACGCCACCTATTGTGACTGTTTTACCTCTGTGGCCACAGTGCCGGCACGGTAGGGCTGCCTGCTCTGACCCAAGCACCCATCGGGGCTGTGACTGCCTGCCTTGCGAGTCCTGATCAGGTCCTACGGGAAGGCAACAGGGCTAGAGAAACATTTCATCCCTCAGAGACTTAAACAAGATTGCAGAGCAAAGTGGCTGGCAGTGTAGCCCCTGCTTTACTTAGCCAGAGATGCTGCCTAAAATAGAAACGCAATCGTTGCCAGCAGTCTATACGTTATGTTATATATGTCTCAGCTGATGCGAAAGAAGGGGCAGGCGCTGAACCACATGGGACTATCCACATGGGCACGGACAGACTTTTCTGCTCTCCGAGCCTGCTATGCTGGGAGCTCTGAAATCCGCTGAAAGAGATCCTCCACCAGACTGCGAGCAGCTCACTCCACAGATCCCCAGCACAAGCCTGTCACTGACACTTCCAAATGGGAAGGTTCAAATAAAAGCGTACAAGCCAGATTCCAAGCAGCATGCCTGCTGGCCCTGCTTCACTGAGGATTAAGAAAAGGTAGTACAATCCAGTGGGCAGAGTGACCAACGGGCCCCCGAGCTTTGCTCCTGCTCCCAGCTCTGCTACTAATCCCCACCCCACCACACGCTGCTCTCCGACCACCACATGCCTCAGTTTCCCTTGCTCTGTGATGGGAGCAAAGTAGCACGCTTATGAAATTTTCTGAATACATAAGACAGAGTCAGTTGAAATCCAGAGCTAATTCTTTAAATGCCTTTATGAGGATGCTCCCTCACCCCCTAAGGCTCCCTTTAATTTGGGTGGTAAAGCTTTCAAGGCCTGCCCAACACATTCATCAACAGGAGAGCTCTGAGTACTTCTTGCCCTGAGCTCAGATGCCCTAGAGAACATGTTGTCAGTGTAGCATTTCCAACAATGCAGGAGTAATACTCTACAAAAACTGGAAATAAGCAGTCGAGGCTGCATGGTCCTTTGCTGGTGAAGAGGACAGCAGGGTTAGAGACAACCTGGCCATCTGTGGGCTCTTTCAAATTAAGACTCATTTCCACTCAGGAAAGAAATTCAACCATAACCAACAAAATAAAACAAATAAATCACGGTTCCTCCAACAGCTCTTCCTCCAGGAGCATCTATTTTTAGTGAGAAGCATAAACCACTACAGACCGCCATCTACAACAGTTCCAACAGGCTAAATCCAGCTACACACAGTTGGGCCAATGTGGTCAGACACACACTGTTCACCTGTACTGCCACTCCCCTGCTGCCTGACCAGAACACCACCACTTTTGCAGCTACAGGATGCTGCAGAAAGGGAAGAAATAGGAGTTAATTGGTCTTGGCTATGCCTAAGTAATGGGTGATGTTCGTCTTCTACAACTGGGAAAGAGGAGCCACAAGGCAGCAAAGGAACATGCCCAAGGCCATACAGTAAATCAGTGGCAAAACCAGGATCCAGCAGAACTGTCCTCTGCCACCTCTGTAACCCCTGAACAAGCATCCTTTTCAAAAAAGGACAATAATTACACAATCATTAACATTAGGGAGTTTTTCTCAGGCTTCCTAACTTCTAGTCATTGGAGATTCCGTGTACAAGAGACAAATCCCTGCATTTTATCAGAATAGCTCTCATAACATTTCACTGAGAGACACACATTGAACATAATTATCACACCCAGTTGAGAAAGATACACACTGCGAATGCAGAATATAGAAAAAAAACAAACCCTCCTCACCAACACAGATGCATTATTAACAAGATATAGCACATACAGAAACAATACAGGCACAATACATACATACATGCAAGCAAGCAAGCACTGTACACAAAGACCACCGTATCTCCCATCACAACCAGCATTCATTAAATACAGACATCAAAGAACAACAACAAAATGAAATGAACAATACAGAAGAGGGGTTCTATTGACAAACTAAAACAAAACAAACAAAAAAAAAAAACTTACATGGATTTTTGGCAATTTTCCTTCAGACATTATACACAGCAGTTGGGCTGTGTACTGAATACCTGATCCAAAAAGAAATATAACCACATTATGCAAACAGATGGGGGCAGGAGTCAGGTGAACATGCAGCTCTTAACAACATTCATCTATGGGATGAGAAAGCACCTCTGCATTCCCACAGAAGGGCTCGAATCTGAGCAGATCTTCATTCACTACAGAGCATAAGCAAGTGCTGTGCTGCTGCCATCCTGGGGGAAAATCCAAATGGCAGGACAGAAAAGAGCCATCACATCAGAGACCTCTGAGCTGTCCCGTCCCCCTTTTAACTTGTCATGTGAGGTTTAAAACAGAGGTGGGAAATATCCAGGGTGGGGGAGGAAGCCTTTAAGAAAAAACTGAAAGGAAGCCCTCTTATTAGCTTTAAAGAAAGAGCATTAAAATCACAGTGAATGCAGGACTAGCAGGGATCATCCTGACACGTATGCTTTTTCCAAAGCATCCAAAGAGGGAGAAATGTATCCTTTCTCCACAGTGAGAAGGGTGCCTGAATCTTTAAGACAGCGGATTGCCGCTCAGGAGGAATGGACTTTTTATGGACTGTGTGAAACAGGGTTGCTATGATACAGTCAGAGGCATTTTCATGAATCCTGTGGCAAATAACATTGAATCCTGCTTAAGCAGACAAACAGCAAGGCAGGTCTCCCATCACCCAGCCTAACAAATACACACGAGCAATCACAGAAAGAGATTTTATGCATTATAAATATGCTATTTGCATACAAATGAATATTTTTTTCTTTGGAGCTGTACTTTCCAGAGGGTCAGTGCTTTGATTCATTTAAAGGAATGACCCCCTCTTCCCCCATCTCTGGGCTTCAGCATCCCCACAGATGTGAAGAACTCAGTGTTCACAAACCGTGGGGGAGTTATGGAGCCAAACTACCCCCGGGACCCCGACCGCAACCAGCCATACGCATGACCCGAATCATCCCACAGAGCTCAGGGAGAAGGAAAGCTCCACTACATGTAGGAACTTTACAGCGTGCAAATTACACCCCAAATTTTGCAAGCACAGTCACTTACGAGTACAGAGGATCTACTGCAAGCAACTAGGAACGCTGTCACCCCAAAAAGCTGTTAATGCAGACTGTCATGGATTGAGCCGCTCCTGAAAAGTATGGCAAGACGGAGTTGTTTAACTAGCTAATTGCTCCTGCAAACCAGATATTTCAGGGCTCCACTGCAGGCTTGGAAAATGCAAAATTGCAGGTGCGAAACTACAAAAATGGGGTTGGGGCAGGTGGCTCAAGGCCTGTTTGAAAAGGTGGCCACTGAGGACTGGGGGTGGGAAACAGGAATCAAACTAAACAAGCAGAAACACTAGCCCTTGCTAACTTTTTAGGCTTATTTCCTCTCTTTCCCCCAAAAGTCCAGTAGGAAGCCTGGTATATCAGGAACAGTGTTGCTACGATAACAAAGTTTTCTGCTCCCAACTTCCACACTCATATTGCCCTGCATAAACTTGCTTTCTTTGACTCCACCAGCACTTGGGAGAATAAAAGGTGAGGAAGTTGTAATAAAATTACATTAATTCTCTCAAGCATATTCTGTAATGGAAAAAAATAATCTCCCAGCGGTCATTCCCCCAGTAACCGAGCGTGCACGACACCCTCATCCTCCCCATGCACCCGACCAGTCAGAGATCTCCCAGCAACACACAACTCCACCGATGGAACCAGAAGGGACTCGCAGGAATTAGCAATCGAACACAGAAGCTCCCGATACATGCGATAACATACGCCATCATGTACACGCACGCCTCCCAAATATCACCCGAGAAATACAAGCTCCAGATCAAGGAATGCACTTTGTACGCACTAGAAAACCATGTCAGGTACCAAGCATTCCTCATAGAAATCTTATTGAAAGGTAAACCTTCATGCCAGAGAGCTAACCTTGAGGAAAATAAACATTCAGACACAGTTGCATTCCATTTTTAACTCGCTGATTTGTTTTGGGGGTGTTTTTTTTTCTCATTTTTCCACCCTTGCTCCTCCAAATCACTATGTCGCTTAAAACTGTTTCACTGAAAGGATTATCTCGGCTGCGGTACGACTGATTCCCTTTCCATAGTGATCTTTACTCATTTACTGTATTTCCAGGAGATTCTGCAACCTATAAAACTAATGACATATGATAGCTAACAGGAAAGTCAAGCAAATTTGAGTTGTTTAACAACCTAAACCATCCTAAAGAATTTTTTTTTTTTAAATAAAAAGAAGATTCACTCAGTATCTTACAAAGTGAAGCCGATATCTCTTGCAGTGATAGCTACAAGTGAAGAGGGGGAAACAGCCAGCAGGCACCGGAGCATCTTTGCTGGGCTTATATCACTGAGTCTTGGCTTCTCTACCCATTAGAATGGGCTACTGCCACTAAACACTTCTTGTCAGCTTTGGGGGCTGACCGTTACCACCATGGGACTCAGGGAAAATTTTTTTCCTCTCTTCTATTTACCACTAAAGCCACTTTGAAAGTGCCAGATTTGCAGCATTTAACTCAATTTCCAATCATGTCACCAGCCGAAATTGGCTCCTGAGCAATTAACTCACAGACTCTCACATGGAAATAACTATATGTCTCCATCTATAAGCTCCTGCTCTGTCTCTATGAATCAGTTACATGATTTTGATGTGTTTGGGGTTTTTTTCCCAATTAGTAGAGGACATCAAATAAATGACAGACAGAGGAATTAGCAAGAACTAGTTAAATTATCAAGGCAATATAATTTCAGTGAATGCCAGCAAGAGATTTAAACATTTTCAAACTGCAATTTACTTTGTTTTGTTTTGAGTAATTCTGATTTTTCTAGAGGGAAAATACTATATAAAAAAACCCATAAGATTTCTGACAGAAACATAGTACAGAGACATTTTCAAGAGGAAAAGACATTACTCTTTTCAGACATTCCCTTCATATTCTCTCTAAACTTCATGCACTGATACTCGGACCCCCAGCCAGCTCTGCTTCCCAGCTGTAAACATTGCAATTTTGGTCTAGACATCTTTCAACAGAAGGACCTCTAACTAGTGGACACGTTTTCAGTAAACCTATAATATACAATTTAGCACTTCATTTTCAAGAAAATCAATGTAAATAAAGTCACACAAAAGAGCCCATCTCAAAATCTTGTTATCCTTGAGGTGGGCAAAGATTCTTCTTACATACATTACCAAAAATTATATATATATATACACACACACAAAAAAAAGCAAGCCAAAATAAATTTTCTGGAGAAATAAAGCAAAACCCAACCCTTCTGTATCTGTTGCTTTAGCAAAGAAAAACAAAGCATGCATTCCCTTTTTCTCTTTGATCCCTCCTTCCCAATTTGCAGAGATATAAACCACATACAAACAAGAAAAAAAAAAGCCCAGCAGGTTATGTTTCGGTCCCTCTCACACCTTTAAAGAAAGGAGCTAGGCTACATCAGTGTGGACATAGAATTTGGAGGCTTTTGGGCTGAATATTGAGAAATCAAGTCAGATCATCAAGGCAACACAGATAAATAAGGTAAGTAGAATTTCTCTCCCTTTTTTTTTGTGGCTGAATGTTATTTTAGCAAAGATTTAATCCTTTAATAGGATTTCTCATGCCCCCTTAAAAATGTCCAGAGCTCGATTCAATTGCACACACCACCACCTCTCACCTGGCAGCTACATGGTTACTCTCACAGACATTGCACATTAACTGCTTGCTAGAAATTTCACACAAAATGACTTATTATTAACTTGAGTCTCTATTTTTAAATGAAGCAAAATAACACAGCCAGTGCTTACCACAGAAAGATATTTTCACTCTGCTTCTAACTAAATATGTATAGCTCTATCTCACTAGCACAGAACAATAAATGAATGGATTACTATTATTTATCACATTTAAAACCCAGGCAAAAGCAGCTACACTTACAGGCATACTTAAAAGACAAGACATGACAAAAGATTTAGGGAGAGATAATATACCAACGTCATACATATCACAGCGAGGCCATGTTGAAGCTCAACGCGTTTCCCCCCTCAGTAAGAAATATCTCTCTCTCTCTTTCTCTCTCTCTCTTGCCTCTCTCTCTCTCTCTCGCTCTCTCGCTCTCTCTCTTGTTGAATTGCTAGTGGTAGTAGTAGCCCCCAACAGCTCAGGAGAAAAAATCCATTTAACGAGTGCCCAGGAAGAACATGAGTATGACATTCACAAGCAATAGCACCACAATCACTGCAAAAACGACCACCGTTTGAACATCCAAGGTCATGGTGCAATGCAGAACACTGTAGTGTTCAAGATGTGGGGCTGGTAGATTTGGAGAAGTCAACCTCTGCTCTGTAAGACTGTCCATACATCCACCATGCTAGAATAGAGGAGAAAACTGTTCCTGGTTTTGGTTTTGTTCGTAATGCTTTGTGGTCTGCTTTTAGTTTATCCCCCTATCTGCTGTCTCTAGCTCATTCTGGAGCCCGCTAAGTGAAGCATCATCACAACCAGTGAGCACTTAAGACGCAAAATCCTTCCTTTAGGAAAAGAAAGCGAGCGCTGTCTGCAAGCTTCTCTCTCTCTCTCTTCCCCCCTCTCTCTCCCGGTCTCTCTCTTGCTGGCTGGCTTGCTTTTTAATTCGTCAAGCCAGTGCAGATAAGAAGCCTGTGTGAGTGTGACAGCTCTGCAAGCTGCTGCGGCTGCATCTCTCGGTGCGAGGCGGACCCTTTCGCATACTAATCAGCTCCAGTGACCAGGCAGTGAAGGGATCCTGGCTGTCAGTCAAACGCAAAAGGAAGCGCTGGCTCCATAAATACGTGAGTCTTCCGCCCGCCGTGACAGGGAGCGCCATGCAGACATGTTTTTCCCCTCTACTTTTGCGGCAGTTCAGAGAACAGAGCTGTGCAGGGGGCCGGGAAGCCGGCGTCGCGGTTGGATGCCAACGGTGAGCTCCAGGAAGGCGCCTCTGGGCTTTCTGTGCAACGCAGATCCCGTTCCTCACTGCCTTTGTACGGCGGGCACACGTCTGCCCCGTCTGCACCGCCTGCGCTAAGCTTCGGATGGAAAATATTAAACGCCAGCAAAAAGAGCCAGTGCTGCTAGGAGCCTGCTCAGACCAGGTAGGGGAGCAGGAGAACAGCGGGGAAGAAAAGCATTCGAAATAACAAAAAGGCAACCCTTGCTAACTTGGAAACTCACTGTGAGGCTGTAATGTGGGAATTTTGTAGGGGGAATCACTTTTTAGCTCTGCACAATACTATGTGCATCATCCCATCATAAATCTGTCACATAGCCTCTCTCCTCAGCACTGCACTGGGTTTTCTCCATGCTAAGAGTTAAACTGAATTCTGATTCTACAAATAGAGATGTATAAAAGGGGTGTGGGGAGTGGGACAGGATGGGGGATCTTTATTCCTTCTACAGCAGTCAGAAAAGCTCATTCCTACATTAAATTCACATACATGCTCAGGTTTTATGTTCCAGGTGCCAGTTGATATCCCAAACCTCATTCTTAGATCCCAGAAACAGCAGTTACCTCACAGAGGCATCACTCTCACACACACGCGCACGCACGCGCACGCACACACAGATGTGCTCAGCTGGAAAAAGCAAATGATTTTACAAAGACAAATACAGAAATGTTGCCAATGCATATACATTACACACTAAAATGTGCATATGGGGCTGATCATCAGCACCTTCCAGGAAACCTCCTCAAACACACCCAGGACATTTGCACACAGAAACAAGGCAAATATGCACCAAACAAGCACTTATTTTGTTCTTCAGTAGCAAACAACATGAGTTCAGGACTTCAGGGTTTAAACCTGAACAGACATGGCCTGGAGTCAGCTCAGGCAAACAAGAGGCAGCCTTTCTTCCCATCACAGCATCCTTCCAGGGCAGATATATTTTGTCACCACCATGTGGGGAAGGGACAGGCGGGATTATGACCCTACCCCACCTCGCCATTCAAACCGGTACTAAACCCACCTGTCTACTGCAAGGCTTAGTTTATTTTTTCTTCCTTCGCTATTTGGCTTGCTGGAGGGCTCCCTCAAATGGAGCACACTTTTTCTATATCCACTGTCAAACACCGTGAAACGAGAGACCACACCAGGTGTGCAAGAACTGAGTCTCCACAGTGCCTTCCCTCCTCAGGCTCCACTGAGACCCAGTGGTCTGTGCAAGACCAGTGCGCATCCAACACACCATCCTCCTTGTTTCTAACCAGCTCTGTAGCGTGTGTGGGCTGTAACATGTTCGCAGCTGCAGAGAGTGGGTTGTGTCAAGCAACATTTGAAGTAAGAATGTTTTGGGTTAATCTGGTGGTTTCTTTTCCTCTCTTTTTCTTCCAAGTGGTAACTAAAAGCCAGAGGCTATCTCCAGCAGCTGAGACCCCCTGCTCTGTTAAAGCACAGCATTTCTCGTTCAGGAGGACAGTGAAAGGCAATTTTTCGACTGCATATTTACAAGAAGGTGCTTTAAACCTGCCCCAGGCAGGCAGCCTGGCTGCCCATTAGCACACGTGTCAGGCTGTGCTCAGGTGATGGATCTGCCTGATCACCAGCTTCCAGACCTGCACTTCCTATCAAGTATGCATTTTTAGAATAGTCTGATGCAATTTCAGGCTAATCAGAAGAGCAAACATGTAACAGATGTGGCGCATTTATTATTGTTACCATCCTTTCCCAAAATACAGGCAACTTTCCAAAATCCAAGCCTGAACTCCTACAAACATCCAGGAAATTCCAGTTTCAGTCTCAATAATAACAGTGACCTCTCCAAAACATACAACAGGCCCAAATTTAGAGGCATCTTTACGGTCAGTCAATCTTTTCCTCTAAACTGCAATGAGCACAGAGGGAGACTGGGTCTAGACCCCAGCCTCACATTCAGCCTTACTTTTAGGGGAAGCACAGCAGAGATGTTCTACCTGCCCACAGCAGCCCTGAGGGCCCAGACCTCCACAGGCACACCCCCCTGCGCTGTTACTGTCCTCTCAACGCCAAGAACGGGAAGCGACGGCAGGATTTCAAGGCAGACTCCTCTGTGCCTTTGCATATAGATAGGGGGGGCAAAAACTGGGCAGGTGGAAGCAGCACAGGCCTAAGAAATATCCAGAAAAAAGGGGCAGTGGCTATCACACATGCTCAATAGCTACTTCCGTAGCTGAAAAAGAGGATTTCATTACAAGCGCTGTGCCTGGCAGGTCTCAGGCAGTCATTCTGCAAGAGCTGAGCCAGTCACAGCACAGGGGAGGGCAGAGATTATAAATAGAGGTGATGAAGCCAGCCCCCTGCCTGTAACTGCAGGCAGGAGGTCCCCTGCTATCACTCACCATGTACAGCTTGTGCGTCACAAGCAGCTGCAGACCGAGGGGTGACAGCTGTGGAGACCCCACCCCCGTCCTCCCTGGTCCTAGACGTTGGGAGAGAGGCGTGCAGTGCTGCTGTAGCCAGGGGGGCTCCAGCCACACTGTTCCTCCTCCCCAGGTCACACTCCAGAGCAAACACCCCAAAAGATCAGACAGGAAAGCAGTGGGTGCCTCATGACGTACAGATGCAAATATTAAGCTCCAGTGAAAGTTGTGTGTGTAACAGCTACTGAGTGATCAGCACAGATTTACTGCACAGAAGCTTCTATTTAAATTATAGTCACAGTATTCCCAATAGTACTTACTGCTTTATATAATTTCCCATGCCTTCTGCATGTACTCAGTGTTAATTTTACTATGAAAATGGATGGTACTTTCTCTTAGAAGGCTACTGAAAAAGAACACCTACACATCAGGGGTTTATATAAAGCCACCACAAAGTTTAACTTCATGTAATGCTTTCTGAAAAGTTTAGTCTAACTTTCTGTATAGAGCTAAACCGAGGAACAAGAAGAAAAGATCTGTAATGGTTATACAAAATACCACCTTCCCTTTCAGAAACACAATATGTAATGCAAGATCGGCGATGGCTTCTTCTGTATGAGAAAGCAGTTTTGAACTTCAGCACCTCTACACCGAGCATATCAATTAAGGAAGGAGCCAGGGCTTCCACTGATACATCGCAGGCCTACATCTATATGCATACATAAACCTCTATATACACAGAGAGATAGACACAGTATTCTGAACTCCCACATAACAGACAAATCAGAAGGGCACCTACAATAAAATTAATTACAATATGGTGATTTTGAGGCAAGCCTCTGAAGCAGATGATGCCAAGTCTTCATTCCTTATGTGTGTAATACATTAGGCTCAGCCATGTGACCACGACTCCCTCCAATGGATGTCTCTAGCAATTAGCACAACCCACTACTTGCAGCTAAACAAACACAGCTCTAACTCAGGAGCAAGGGTTTATATTTGAATGCTTAAAAGTCACCTATATTCCACTCCCATCGACAGGTACAGTGTCTCTGCATGGGCTGGCAGGATAGTCTAGGGGTGTGTGGTGGTACAGGGTTTCAGGTCCAATTCCCTGTTCTACCTTAGATCCCCTGTGCAGATTAACAGCCTCCACTGCAGCAATCTCTTGGACAGGCAGAGGCGTCTATGTTTTCCTAACACATCAGCTCCATCTTCCATTAACCACAAAAATGAAGCACTCTGACTCATAACCTCAACACACACTCAGTGAATTCTGTTAATGTCGCTGTAGGAAGCAGCGTGGCTGAGCTCTGGGATTTGGCATGTGCATCCCAACTCCGACAGGCCAGGAAAACCTGCTCATCAGTTGGTCAAAGGAGATAAATCTTTCAGTGAATTTGGGAAAGTTTCAAACAAATCCCAGCGTGTCTCATGATTCTAAGTGGGAATAAAACTATGGTTGTGTTGGTCTGGACTGGATGAGAGCCATGGATTAGGGGGAAATGGCTGCTGGTTGTTGTCAGTCCTGAACTGCTTTGGTTCTTCTGTAGTTCTCTCTGAGCACAAGCCCCATCTCAGACCTATATGGCACCATGAGAGAAATATAAACTTTTCATTTGAATTAACACTGCCCTCAAAGAAGAACAAGCAGCAGTGGTACACAGGGATGTGTAAACTGGAGGTGGGCAACTGCTCTTCCACTCCCAGTCTCCTCTGCTTGGCACTTAATGAGTGTAGACTGCAATGTCAGACACTGACGTGGGGTTTGAGTCACAGACTTGGTTAGAGATTATGAGAAGACCATCAAATTAATTATTTTTTTTCCTAAATCTAGCCCAGAATTAAGCTCAGGGCTTCAGAGATTAAAGGTGGGATTATGATTTGCTAAATTTCCAAAAAGGAGGATTTTCTTAAACTGGGAGTTGCCTCTTTTTCCTTTCTCTTCACAGTAAGTCTTATACACTGCCCTCTTCTCCCATCCTCTAGCCAGAATGCAAGGTGCCAGCCTACGAGCTGCAGATATGCTGTAAGGGGCAGTTTCTTCCTCAAGAGTCTCCGTGGTCTTGTACGTTTATGGATTGGCTTCATGGGAAGCTTTGAAAATCCCCAAATGCCTAAAATTCCTTACACAAACTGAGAAGCAGGTAAAATGAAGGAACATCTGTAAAGACTCAGACTCGGGGGGCTGATTTTGGCAGTTAAAAATTCTTCCAGTCACCCACTCTTCCTTGCCTGTCCATGCCATCCTTCAAACGCAAAGCTTCCTCACTGTCCACATGAACTCGACTTTCTTCCAGTAACTTCCTCAACTTCTCTCTTTTGTCCTTTCTTTTGCTTGCTCTACACATCTCTTAGAAGCTTTTATTTCATCTCACCTTCTGCCCCAGCTCTCCCTCCTATGGCAGCTCAAGTGTCCGCTACCAGAGAGACAAACAAGGAAACAAAGTGGTGGGGTGGCTGGAACAAGCACAGCTTCCTCCAGCATCTTCCACATTAGCTGCACAACACGTTTTAGCAACAGCACAGCACAGCTAGGCAAGAGAATGATTCATTTATAGAAGTTATATTAAATACAATTACAGAAAGACAAAAGGGAAAGAAAGAGAGGTGGGCAAGGATAAGATAATGATTCTCAAAAGCTGGTGAGGCATAGTCTTCAGAGGAAGAACTGCATAAGAAAAGGCTGAGCTGAGAGCCTGCAAAGCAGTGAAATAGGAGAGAAGGTGGATGGGGAAGAAAGCAGAGCGAGACCCCATGAAGCAAGCTGCTCTGGTAGCAAGGCGACGAGTGCTGGAAAAGAGAATAAACCAAGATTTTAAGCCCATTTTTGCAATGCTTAAAGAACATAGGGCACTGCTGGAGGTTGAGTTTGCTACACTGCTTAACCTGCATGACCAACTAGCCAAGAGCATTATACAAAGCTCAGAGGCTATGGTGACAGATCTGAGCATCTCTGGGTCACTGCTCTAAACATCCCATGAAGGAGAAAACCACGAATTTCACTAAAAGAAGCATGACATCTCCACAGCTTGACCCTTGGTAGACGTACTATACACAAAGACATATAGAGCTCAGGCAAGCTGCAGGAGATGAACTCTTTCCCATTCTTCACCAGTACTAATTTTATCTCAGAAAACAAAAAGTGATACACAACAGAATTATGGTCCCAGTGTAGACATTGATTTATTTATAACCATTTTAATTAATACTAACAGCCAGACAACAATCAAAGGTAGGCCAGGGATGTCGCAAATACTTGTGCACCAGCCCTGGTTAACCACCCTCCTGAAAACTAACCATGTTCCAGACGAAAAGGTCTTAAACCCTTGAGCAAAGGGTAGTAGTGGCATGTCGGATAAGAGACAAGGCTGGCCTTGGACAACATCTGGAGACCTCAGTTAATCCTAGTTCCTTCTACAAACAGAACCAGCATCTCAGTAGATGGTGCTCTTTCCTCTGTCGAAGAATTAAAGCACTTACATGATGCTGGGGGGGTGGGTGGGGGGGGGTGGTGGTGGAATAAAGCCAAAACCTTTCACTGTTGTCTTATAAGTGCCCAGATGCTTCTTCCAGAGCACCCTGACCAGGTGTCATCTGCATCCTAGCATGGCTCAGTGCTAACATCCTGCCCTCAGCTGCCATGCTGTGCTACACATCCACCACAGCAAAGCTTTACCCCAGTACTGGCTGCGCTACAAGGGGTGATGTACTGATACAATCTTTCTGTAACACTATACAAGTCATGCTGAAGTGGCATGGAAAGCAAGCCTGTCTGGGGGTTGATTCCATTGTGCTTGCCTGGATCTCAGTAAGAAGAACAAAACTTCTATTTTTAAGTTTATTTGAACTTAAAGCATTAAGACAAACTAAAATCTCATGCCCCTGGCAATCATGTTGCAAGTGCTTTCTCTTTTCATTGCATCTGTGCCACACCCCAGCCTATACTCTAGAAGCATCCTCAGACTCCCGATTTTGAAAAAGAAAAGGAAAAAAACTTTCAAATCCTGCAGAAGTCAGATGTGGTAACACTAATTACCCTGGTCACAGAGAAAGACTTCAGGGATCAAGAAAGTTCAGTTCAAAAAGACCCATCAAATTCAGATGTTCATTTCAACCTTACGTAAGCTCTCTTTTATCTGAGAAAAACCACCACGGCCTAGAAATACATTGACGTTTACTTCTTAATTTTACTTTTCAGGCTTCTGGGCTTGCAGTTGAGCCTGGAAACAAGGCAAAAAAAGCAAAACCCAAACTGCAGAAAAATTCAAGACAAGTCCCTTCCTTCCACTGCTCCCTCCAGGCACTCTTACAGAAACTCCAGTGCTTCTGCTCTCATTTCTGACATCACATCTTTATGTCAGCACATGCCTGGACAAAGTGGTAAGCAGCATTTCTGACATCACATTGCAGAGATCTTTATGTCAGCACATGCCTGGACAAAGTGGTAAGCGGAAAGAAAAATGCCCACCCACTAGAAACTACCTTAGTAAACCCAGGGTCAGTGTCCCCAGTGTGGTCCCTGAGAAACAGAGCCGCACAGATACAAAGAAGAGAAAGCTCTTCACCGTGAAAATCAAAGGGTGTATTTCAGCTTTGCCACAACAGGGAAGGTCCTTTGAAATCCAGTGCATCACATTCCCTACGCAGTTAAAAAGCATATCTAATAGAGTATTTTCACCTGCCTAAGCCTATGGAGGTCCAGCAATTAGCAGTACAAGAGTGAGATGCCGGACAGAACGGAAAGAGCGTGATCCATGATGCACATACTAAACAGCAACGTCAGAAACTACTCAGAGGAAAAAGCAGAAAAGAAGAGAAAGTTTCTGGTTCCGCTCTATGACTTTATTGACTGACCTTGCAGAAAGTGTGGGTTTAACATGCAGCCCTCCTGCACGAGGACTCTCCTCTCTCCACCGAACAGATTATAATCAGCTATTCTTATGGGCATGGCCAAATCAGGCCCTGCCCCAGTGCACCATGAGACATAAAAAGGCTTAGGAATTTGAAAGTCCTGATGCAGTACACTCCTTGGGACTTGTTATTCAACTTTTTACTGCTGCTCTGTCAGCATGAGCTTACTCTGAGGGAAATACAAAATTATCCCCCATGTATGTATTAGGAAAGCTGAGCCCAGGCACAGTCCCGTGATTTACTGAGAACCATGACACAATGCTGTGGCAGACGGGAGCAGAAGCCCCAGCCCTGCTTCATGAAAGAGGACGAGGTTGTAAAGAAATCTCCTGCAGCTCCTTGCAGCCCTCCTCATGCCCATTCTGTGACACTGATGGATCTGGCTTCCCTGGATTTCTCCTTGTCAAAACATTGAGTACAGAAAACAACATCTTATTAAGAAGCTTACCCATGGGCCTCATGTTCCTCGCACAAATTAACCTAGAGAGCTAGATGTGTTTCATAGAAATCATTTTCTCCCCCTCTCTGTGCCTCCCAAAAAAAGGAGAGGGAACAGCCTATGGAATCTGGCCCTCTTTTAATAAAGAAAACGATGCAAGATAACCTAATGAAGTAGGAATTCCAGCTGGGTATCAGTAGATGCATGAATAGAACAGAAAACATTCATTTTTATCAGCAGTAATATCATCATTAAAAAGGAAAAACAAGTTTAAAGCTTTTTTCTGTCTTTCTTTTTTTCTTTCTCCAATGAGGCAAATGAATGCCAGTAGGTTTTCATTTCCTATTCCATGCCGGCTCAGTGGGGCTGCTTGCAGTGAGAGGTAGCACAGGCTGCGGTCTCCGCCTGATGCTATACAACAGCCTTCCAGGAACGACCAGCGCTGCCCTCCTGCCGACTGCTCGTGACAATGTGCGACTGCAGTGAGCCAAAGGGACACTCGCTGTGCGGGATCACACAGATAAACCTGCCTGCTGGAGGACATGGGTTAAACACAACGGGCACAGAAAAGAACCTGGTGTTGCGTTGGCTTCTTCAAGAAGCACACATTGCACTTCTGCATCATTCATCAGCAACACCAACACAGAAATTTAATGGGATATAGCAGAGGTTCACTGTGCTATCCAAAACATGGCATTTCAGGAGTTCTGAGTGCTTCAGCCTGCAAAGCTGAGAACAACTATGGCAGAGAAGGTGTGGTATACTTTGCTGCATGCCCAATGTTATCTTGGGTTAATTTCAGGAATTCTGTAGCATAGCAGAGCTGGGGACACAGAAGTTGGGAACCCCTCTGAACAGAGCACTTCTGCACATGAACGCACCTCTTTGGGTTCAGTGGGAGTTCACCAGAGCTCCAAATCAACAACTGGACTTTACTTCTCACCCACACCCTCCTACTAGACCAACTCAGAGATTTCACAGCCTGGAAGTGGCTCCCAGATATGACGCTCCTGCCATTCTCTAACAATATTCATCTTCCCTTTCCCTGCCCATGTTACATAATAGGCAACTTTATTTATTTTTTTCATAAGACGCCTTTTCATAACAATAGCAACTATTGGACACCAAGATAACTTGATGAATTTTGGCTATTATCTAAGAGCTTAGTCACTCAGGGAATTAGTCATGTTCAAAATAACAGCCAGGCTCAAAGAGATTCAGAGCAACCATTCTGGAGCAGAAGCAGCTAATGTCATAAATACATTAAGATGTCAGCTTGAAGCATTTCAGAGATTTTTCAAGAATTGTTTAAAAAAAGAAAAACACTTTGACTAGATACAAGGAAATCAGGTTCTTAGCAGTTAAAACAACACTGCAGTTTACAAAGCCTGCTGTGCTCAAACACCAAAACCCTTAACACAGGAGGGACAGATGGACTTTGTGACCACACAGCGAGAGCGGTTTCCCTGCGAGTGCATCCTGCTCGATGCTTCACATTTCTACAGCACCCTCCAAGCAACAGTCTCAAAGGGTTTTCCAGACACCCCTGATGTACCATCAAGACATATCTCGGGATAATCTTATTGGCACGTCTGTTATCCAGTGGGTAGGAACTGAGGCACAGAGCCATGGGTTTTGCATGGGAAAAGAGCCAGGCCACCTCACAGCCACTTGTGAGATTGACATAATCAACAGTGTATATCAGGTATTTATCCAAATATTTTTATTTGCCATAAGATAAATAACCAGATAAATTAACCTGGACACTTCTTGTGTACTCTCATAGCAACACCAGTAGCAAGCTATCATTGAAAGGTGAAAGAAGCCCCAAACGGGGAGTGAAATGGAAAACAGAACAGAACCTACATGGGTGAGAAAAATCCCACAAAGAAATGCATTTGGTAGGACTTAAGGTTTTGGAGGTCTATGGCATTGCAGCGTGCACAGAACTCCCCAGTGCATGCAGAGCTCATTCAACCCAAGTATCAACCTCCCGTGAAAACACATCCCAGGATGAACAGGAACAAACCTGCCATAAGCCACCCTTCTGTGGAAAAGGCCCTCCTTGCTGAGGCTGCAGGGTATGGAGACGACAGACCAAACAGCATCTCCTGTGGGACACCCGAACTGTTCAGCAGGTCACTGGGGCTTCCCCAGGTGCTTCACTGCGACACGCTCAACCAGCAGCAAGCCCAGTGCTCTCTGCTCCCTCTGGTCTCTGTGGCAGCTCAGGGTGCTCTGGGCCTCTTAGGTCCCATTTTTCCCTAATGCCTGGATACTGCAAGATCCTTTTTCCATCCCACCCTGGCCTGGCTTCTCTCCATCAACTGCATTTGCTTGTTCAATCTCTCAAAAATGAAAATCGGACCAAACCTGCTTCCTTCCATTTCTCTTTTTCCCAAATTCACATTGAGCTTTCCAGGATTATGGAGTGCAAAGAGCTTTTGTACTTTAAATATCCCTTGATTTGCAGACTGACAAGTGGAGAGGAATCAGTAAGGAAAAAATGTAAGAAAGTTTCTGGCTGCTGAACTGCCCTCCTTACGAGTATCTCCACCACTTGCAGTATTTGGCCCTTTTATTTACTGAACTCCTTTTCAGTATTTTAAGTTGTGATTATTTACTTTTTGTTTATGACAGAAATGTAAAGTATCAACAACAGATTGATTTTAAATATTTGAACTACATGCACTGTAAAAATATGGCTATATATGCTTGTTAAAAAAAAAATAGAAAAAAAGACTGGGACTCCATATCTGTTGAAGCTAATGGCTGCATTCACTTCGACTTTCACAGGCGAACATTAAACCCAGAAGTAGACCCTTGGTAAGGAAATACCAAGGAAGATGCCTGCTTGTCTTTCTGTAATACAGGCAAAGGCTTAGGGAAAAACTCTGCCCTTGGCCAGATAAAAAACTATTCCAGAAAAGGCTGTATTATGGCATGATTTAAACTAACTCATTTCATTATCATGCCAAATCAATAGTCTCTGTGAAAAATGCCTAACCAAATAATCATCATACTTACAATGCCAATCAGATGTGTAGATTTATTCTCATCACTACCAATGACAATTAGTTTCATCTTTCTAAGTTAGAAACAGATACTTGCAGAGTTTAGCAACTTAGTACCAATGAACCATGTAAAATACCCTCATGGGATGCTAGCATAATTGGCAAAAGATTAATTGTTTAAAAAACAGAAAGCAACACATGCAAAGGAGGGAAAAAAAAAAAAAAAAAAAAAGAAACCCCTACAGCTTAATATTATGGACTAACAGCTAGGTTTAAGGAGCTGATTTAGAAATAAAGAGCCACCTGCGATGAGAATAAAAGGTACTATCACTTGTAAAGTATTAGTGACATGCTTCTTAGAAATGACAAACTCTCAAAGGGAGCAGGTCTGATTCTTTAACCCAAGCCAGCACTGAGAACAATAGAAAACAGCACTTTCAATAAATCAGTGCTGTGCAGAACTTCTGAGAAATCAGTCTAAAATCCAGGTTTAGACCAATGTGCCTGAGCAGAACAAATGATGCTACCCAAAATAAATTTCTATTGTTGTTCTTTAGTAGATACACAGAAAATAGTATCAGATTTTAAAAAAGACAGCTGAAAATCCGTAATAGAGGCTCAGTGCTCACGAAAATTGGTCCAGTGTTGCTCTAGATGAAAGGCTAAGGCTCTTCACTGTATGGTAGGCAGCTTAATGTCCATGGACGTACCAGCCAACCTTCACTTAGAAGTAAACTGAGCCATTTTATATTGCTGGAGCACATTTTAGCCAGTAGACTGAGACGGTAATATTCATACGGCCTTGCTAAAATGCAGCTACTTCTGGTGTGGAATAACACACTTGTTTAGCAGAGTACAACAATACGATCCAACATTTTAAGTACTAAACATAACTTACCAATGGGGACAGCGAGCAAAATCTGCATTAGATAAAAGCTAGCTGTCTGCACTGGCACTTGGCCAGGACATCTGGACCAATATGCCTTGTCTTGCAACAAGGGAGCAGAATTAGTACAGACCAAGCATCACCAGGTCCTTGGCTTTGCAGCGCAGCATGAAGCTCGCTCCCAGCAGCCCAGCGCTCCCAAGCACGGGAGCACTGCTTCCCCGTTAAATCCCTCGGACCACAGCCACCCATCCCTGGGAAACCAGGCTCCTTGCTTGCAAGCAACTGCAAAGACCTCTGCTGCATTTATCTTATTTGGTTCAGTTTTACTTTATTGATTTGTAATCATTTTTCATCTTATTTTGAGATGATCTAGAGATACATGGAGCATCTTCAAATACTGCTGAGGTTGTTCAACTGCTGTATGAAATACAGAAACCACAGCCCTCTCTCATTTTTCCCTTATTGGAAGGAGCAAAATTGGGGAATTCCAGGGTAGAACCTGCTTCAAAAATCAACCACCGGAGTTTCACTATCCCAAAAAATATTTAAAATTACAGGCTATTCAGCAATCACTATAATTTCTCTCTTAGACAGGGCAAAGATTAGACTAATCACAACAAAATAACAAAGTCCCCCTCATTGCTAGCAGCAAGAAAGGAAGCTGGAAAAGTAAGAGGGCAAGAAAGTGTCAAGTCTTGTGCTATGTCCATTAGAAAAGCATTTTGCCCTCCACCACATACCCTCCTCTCCCCACCACAGCTCAGCAGTCACTGGGGAGGAAAAAAGGATGAAAGAACCACATCCAGCTTTCCATCACCACTTTTCTTTCAGCATAGTAATCTCTGAGAATGTAAATCGACAAATGGGTGAAAGGTGATTTGTGTTGCTTAGACACCGGTGGAGAGGAGAACAAGTGCTACACTGGCATGCATTCGGGAAGGTGCTGGGACAGGGTGGCAGAGGGGAAGGAAAAGCCTGGATGCTCAGAAGGTGGGAGGAGGGAGCAAACCCCCAAACTGTTGCTGGGTGGTAGACAAGCCTTATACAGAACCCTAAATAAATTTGCTGTGTGCTGCAGGCTGCTGTCTACACCCCCACATTACACTTCCAGCACCAGCTTCAGAGTCTTTCAGAAGCATAAACCATTAAGCTCCTGTTTGTGTAAGTATCTTAAAGGGGATGGAGGGCAGCAGCAAGCTGCACAGGGCGTCACGGAGCTGGCAGCCGGGCATCTGGCAAGAACGGGCAGCGATTTCTGTGCCGGCTCCAGAATCATCCCCGCTGCCAGTAACATCTGCCAGGTGCCCCCAACAGAGCTGAAATACAGGGGCTGAGCCAGGAGGTGCCAGCAGCCCATGCTGCCCGGTGCTGCCAGGCACCAAGAGCAGGTTCGTGCCACAGGACCAGCACAGAGAGATGCCTCGAGGCTACCCACAAGATGGAAAATGCCCAGGGAAGGGGGAAAAAAAAGAAGAAGAAATAATAATTAAAAAAAAAAAAAACAACAAACCCCTGCAAAACCCAGCCCAGCGCAGAAAGGGTAAAGCAAGGGGAAATGCTACTGCAAAGAAAAGCTCTACAAGGAGGGAGAGATGGGGGGGAGGAGGAGTATCACAGTAACAACCGCATCTCTTCACCGGGAAGTTTCTGAATGAGGAACTGGGACCCTTGCTGAGATGGGGGAACTTCCCCACTTTCCCTCCTAGCAGATGCAGCCCCTCAGAGCTTTACTCCAGGCACAGTGAGGGCATCTGCAAATTGGAAGTATTTTTATTGTTGTTGTTGTTGTTGTTGTTATTAAGCAGAGCTGTCAAATAAACTGCTTTCCTGAAGCCTCTGCACTTCAGAGGAGTGTTTTATTTTACAGTCTGATGCAAGGAAAGGCAGGGACGCTCCAGCTCAGCAGCAGATTCTGGCTCCCCCCGCACTGCAACTTATCATCCACGGAAGGGGCAGATCTGACAGGTCCCAGTGGCAGTAACGCTGCTGACAGCCAGCAGCCCTGTTTCCATACTCCTCTCCTTCCACTCCTCTCCCACAGCTGTTACACCACACACCCCACATGCGAGCGAGCACCTGGAGAATCCTTTGCTTTTCCCCACAAACCCACCAGTTCACCCTAGCGCAGCCCACCTCCCCAGCCCCTTCCAAGCACTGCTTCCCACGCCCCAGCGCATGCACACCCTCCTTCCTTTCTTTTAATTTCTTCTTTGGCTCAGCAGTTTGGGAATGCAGAGTCCATAAAATGGCTACAGAGTGATCAATGGTTTCAAGGACAGGGAGTAAAGGAGGAGTCAGGAGATAGGACGGAGGCTTATTTCCTTGTCAAAGTACTGCAATAAGAGGAAAAGAGAAAGACATAGCTACCTGAACTCACCATTCCTGATCCATCCCTTAGCCACTGCATCTTGCTTCTGATGATGTCCTTATTATCAGGGAGGGGAAAAAAAAATCCCTACTGCCTGGCGAGAGCTGGCAGGAAAAAAAAGAAGCCCCCCACCCCCACCCTAGCCTGGAGCTTTCAGTCAGAGATCCCTCAGCCCGGCAATCCCGTGCCTGTCAAAAGCACGTTATTAGCAGCCTCCTCACTACCTGGGATTGTAGTTATTTATTTCAGTCACAGACCGAGAGATTTGAGGGGAGGGGGATGTCCTTTTTTTCCCTTTGCCATGCTTTGAAACTCTGCAGGAGGGAGGGGAGGGGAGGGGAGGGGAGGGGAAGGAAAGGAAAGGAGGGGGGACCTATGAAAACTTTGGGAGGGTCTCTGCAGGCACTCAGCACCCCTACCCTCCTGCCGGTGGCTGCTCACACTCGCCCCCGGCACCACAGGGCTCCCAAATCTGCAGAGCCAGCACATGCCTCCACACTTAGCCAGGGCTGGGGATTTTTCTGACATTCAAAGGGCAGTAGGTTCTCACTCTGCTCGACACATGCAGCATAAGCCCCCTTCCCACCAACACGAAACCTCCCAGCCCAGAAAAGTGCTGCACCTGCCCAGGGTTATCCCTCCCTGCTAGCACCCATGCTCTGCTGCCCGTTTTAACACCCTGCCCACTCTCCTTGCTTTTTCCTGACTTTCTGGTCAGGAAAACGACAGCCCCATGCACAGTTAGAAAAGACAAGACATTCATTAAGTGTTCATCACCAATATGGCCACCCACCACACCGGGGCAGATGAGATCAGTCTGTCTGGCGCTGGTTAGAAGAGGCAGCGATAGCATATGGGATGTGCACAGCCAACTGGAAACAGGATTGAATCCTCCCGATCCCTCCAGCTGGGACACGTATGTTGACATGGTTCTCCCCATCTTATGGCGGAGACATGGAGATTGAAAGGAGTTGGCCAAGGCCATTCAAAGAGGCTGTTGCGCAGCCGCCGCAGCCCTCTGCCATCCTCCTGGAGCTGACTGCCCACAGGAAGGGGCAGCCCATCGCAAGGACTGACACACCTCAGTACAGTCAGAACACCCCACCAATATTCCTTACAACTCCTCTCTGGCAGCTGATGAAGTCTGCAGCTAGCTTCAGAGGCAGGAGAGGGTAGGTACAAATAGTGGAGACTATGTGGGAAACAGCTGACATACACTGAGTTTGCTGGATATACTGGATCCATATACACGACATACTGCAAAACCTGTACAGAAGCTACAATCTCCTCTATTACATTTGCAGGGAATTTAGGGCTGTGTTTAAATGGTGTTTTTTTCATGCACTCCTGCTTCAAGGGCAGAAGGGCATTTCAGTCTCCTGCTCCTGACCTCCAGAGGAGTCAACATTTTTCCCGCAGCTAGAGATTTTGAGTCAGGAAACAACATGCAGCTCCTCGTGACTGCCACTTTCTGCTAGTCCTGCGCCATTCAGCAGGATGCATGAGGGATCAGAGCCTAGGTGTCTTCACTTGTTTATTTAAATAGGACAGAGTAGGACAGAACAAAGGTACAGGCAAGAGCAAAGGGATGCTGCCCAGCATCTTCGCATTGCTTGGGCCCCACATAGTGTGCTCTAGTTACATCAAGCCATATTCCATCACCTTTTACATAGGCACTGACAGCCATCATTATTCCCAGAGATGGCTGACAAAAGAAAGAGTCAGGAGGCAAACACTTACAGATGTCCAGACTCTGGAATTCTGCCTACATTTCCCGTGTCAAGTGACAGAAACCCCAGGTAAGTTATTTATATCCAAAGGAGGAATGTGGTCTGAAAATCCTGCCTCTGAAAACTCTTCTGCAACGTATGTACTGTCAATCTGGGTCTGCTCCTCACCTTCCTCCCCAGGGAGAGCCCCCTCTCCTACAGCATGTGATTGCCACGTCTTTGTGCAGCCCTGGTTTCCACAGAACTCATTGATACATCATCTGTTTGGGATGTCAGTCAAATCCAGTGCAACTTCACCAACTGATTCAAAAGCTGTAGGGGCTGGGGAATGCTGGAACAGAAGAACTGACAGGCAGACACCCTGAATGCATGGGCACTGCTTCCTTCAGAAAATTGGACTAAAAATAAAAGCAATGATCAGGTTACCTGTAATTGAAGGGTAAATGTTTTTTCTACAAGAAAATATTAAATGAGAGATCTGCATTATTGTCAAACACATACACAAATAACACAAGAAAAACCCTCTTAAGCAAAAGATCATCTCTAAAACATGCACTGCATCACCCCAGTAACTCCACTAACTTCAGTCAAAGTTACACTCATCTTAACCATGGCAGAACAAATGGAGAAAGAAGTTGTCTGGCACATCCTACCCTGTTGCTCTAATTGGTAAAGTGGATCTGGAGGAGGACAACAATTTTTGTTGAGGCTTGTTACGCGCAAGCAGAAATTATACCAATTTCTCTTCTCCTGCTGTCAGCTGTTGATTAGGCCTGTCAGTAAGGTTAATATTCCACTGTTTCACTTGCTATCGCTTGTTTATGCTAAGCTGATTTGAGAAGTAAACCAAAGGTTGCCACGTTAATTCTTGCTCCCTGCAAGGGTGACGAAAAGCAACAAGGACCAAAGATTAGCCAAATCCCTGAATCCGCATCAGTCTGCACACAAATCCAATCTTGCCCGGATCAGTGGGGCAGTGATTCTCTCTGGCACATGCAATCTCAGAAAGAACCAGCTGCACCTTCCTTGCCAAGAAAACACACCACTGTTGCCTCACTATGCAAAGCATTTTGCAGCCAGCCAGTGGGCAGGGGACCAAACTCAGAGCCCTTGTCAGAGCAGAGGGCACAATAGGAAGAGCCACCTGCGAGCTTCTCTACTGCAGCAACCCCACAATGGAAGAAAACACCTGCCTTTCAGGAAGGGACACTGCATCTTGGCTACTCTGCCAGGCTTTTGAATGGGGATGTTGCAACTGAGCACACACGAATGCATAGCGGGTAGCCCTGCCAGTACATGCCAGACATGTAGTATTGCAAAAAAAAAAAAAAAAAAGCTGTGAGTCACACAGAGCACTATGGAGCAGTGCTATGGGGACTGCACTGGTAGTAAAATCCATATTGCCCAAGGGGAGAGAGGCAAATTTCAGTGTTTAGTATTTGGGCACAGAGTTTGCACTGCAGGCTCCTGCCTTGTGATTCAGCTTACAAAAACTGCAATTTCTACTACCAATGACAGTGAATAATTCAATATTGCTTGAAATAATTTGAGGACATCCCTCTATTTCTACAAAGGCACTGAAGACCTACGTAACAGAAGAAGATCCTTTTAGCTATCCCTTCCCCACCACTTCACCGGCCATGGAAGGTGGCAATGTGTCACAGCTGCACATCAGCATATTCAGCATACTTCTGCAGAGGTTCACATCAGTTGGAGGTCTGCCAGCGCTGCCGCTGAGTCCCCAGGGGTAACTCGCACACCTGAGACAAGACAGAGCAGCACCAAGTCCTGCTGGGGAGGCAGGGAATAGATTTTGCTTAAGTGAGAGAGCGGATCCTTGGCTTACCTGTGGTATTGCTCTGAAGTAAGTTCCCTGTAAGAACTCAAACACTTCTCATCGATAACACAATGTCCCATTCATTCTCAGCAGAACTGTGGTCTGGTCACTTTTTACCTGTCATGGACTCCAAATGACTCTTTCCCTACAGAATAAGGACCAAAACCAGCTGATGTGTTTCAGCCTCACATAGCTGCTTCTGGATACTCGCCTACACAATTCCCTTCACCACACTCTTGGTCTGGATCAACCAACTTTTGGGATAATCCAGCCACTTGGTACAAACTAATAAAAACTTCTTGCAACATGGCGTACCCTTCCAACACTCGATGGCTGGGGTGAAAGTGCTTCCAGGCCACCACTGGATCACACGTTCACACTCAGCCCTGGAGGTCTCCACAGCCAAGCCCCTGACCTGCATTTGTACTGCAGAAGTAGGCAGAGCGCAGCCCCAGACCACGTGCCCTGTGCCTCCAGCCTGAATGGAACCATCCCGTGCATCTTCATATGCAGTAGCTGGCTACACAACGTAACGCCAATCACAGCTCGTCTTTCCTTTGACAGTCCAGTCCAGTTTGGGATCTACTGCTGACTGCCAAGTGAGTGACACTCATAATGAGTAATAAACTCGCAGGTGAGTAGAGATGCGAAGGCAGGGAAGGAAGAGACAAGGATTACCTGGAAACTGCTCTGTAATAGCAGTTGTGACTATATCCTTGTGATATAAGGACTATAATTATTAGATTAATGCCATTTTTTTCATGTGCAACTTTTTTCTCCTAATTACTTGCAGCTAGAGCATGATTCAAAAGCAAAGCAAATGGGTATGAGCAGAAGGACACTTACTACCAGATTCCACTGCTGAAAAAGCAAAAGTAACCCCCATCCTTGTACCTCATCCAATACATTTGAAGTCATGTGACATACAAGAGACTTCAACAACATTCTCACTGCAATCCACTGTCCGATCCAATATATACAGACACCCACCCTGCTCTCCCACTGTTATTTACCACTGTGTTGCAGCATTGCAGGGCAGCTTTTGGGTACAAATCCCTAGCCTGAGACAGACCCAAAACAACACTGGGATCCCAAACTTGATGGTAAATTTTCTTGCAACCTGAGAGAGCAGTAAAGGAAGTACAGCGGCATTACAGGATTTTACCTGTCTCTAATCTCTTTTCTTCACTACATTGTATTACCACATCACCACTGAAATCTCCTTTAGATCTCCAAGGCCTCCCTTCCTTAATCCCACTATAAGAATACTGCTATAAATTGCTCTCTGGATGTGGAAACTTTTTCCAAGATGCTTCTCTCCCTCCCCTGCTGCTGCCTTCACAAGGGGATTTCCCTTCCTTTGCTTTTCACCCACTCTCTCTTTCCACCCCAACTACAATGTCGACTGCAGGCATCGGAGAACATCCCCCAGCGAACGCCTCCCCATCGAAATTCCAGCCCTGAATTGCCTCATTCAAGCAGGAGCCTGACAGCGCTCTTTGGAGAGCCCTGTCACACATGGTTATTTCATTGCTGCAGGAGGCAGAAGTTCTTCATTACATATTAGAGAGCACAAATATGTTCTTGCAGCCATTGTCTCTATTGAACTGCAAAGAAAAGGCACCAAATCCTACAGGTTAATTAATGAGAAAGGAGGGGAAACTGTCTAACCTCTACTAGGAATTACCCAGCCTGGCTTTATAAACCAATCAGCTACGCTACACAGCTATGAAAAACATACCTTCCTTTAGGAAAAACCCACAAACCCTATGGAATACTTTCATAATGGCCCAGTGCATCTCAGATTAGCACAGCAATAACACAGTGCTTCGGGCTCTTGCAAAGTATTATTATTTATGGTACATTACAAGATTGTTTGTTTGTTCTTTAATAGGAGATGACATGCATATTCAGAAGCCCCAGATACAAGTGTCCTCCTGAACTAACTCTGACACAAAGATAGTTTTAGTCATAAGTTACAGGCCTTGAACAAGTGCATAAAAATCATTTGCTCCCATGTAAGCGATCAGGATCTTGCCGTTTACCACAGAATGGGAAAAAGATTATTACCTCCCTCTTGCAGCTGCAAACCAGAGGCATAAGGTCTTCTCCTGACTTGCCCAAGGTTACACATCAAAAGAGTGTCAGGGACAGACAGGAGAGCCCAAACTTGTGTCTTTGCTCCAAACCACTTCTCCAGTCCAGATCAGCTATGTGTATGTACATTCCATATGCTGTCACAAACTAGAGTTATTTCTAATTTAATTATGTGTATTTGGCATTATTAATTATTTCGTAATTTATATTTAGCAGCCACAGAGCAAAGAGACACCAGTCTAGCTCCAGGCAGAGGTGCATATCACACACAGCTTGCTCCTCTGGTCAAGGAGGTAAGCAATGCAACTGGTCACAGCCACGTTGTCCACAGGTTCTCCTCAAGGACTTTTTGTTTGATTTTACTCACAAAATGACAGCTTCAATTTTTGCGAGGACAAAACCAAACTGTAACTTTTATGAAAGCCCTAGTGGAAAACCACAGTTTGGAAACCTGTTTTTAAAAACCAATATTTTTATTAAGTAAACTATTCAATTCATAGCACAAGACCTCCCAGACACACAGACGTTCCTCCCACCCCTCTCCACAGTGTCCTGGGGGATGGCCGGGGCGAGCCCGAGCCAGGCCCTTGGGAAGGCAGCAAAACATGCAAGTCCCGTACCTGCCTCCCCTCCAGAACCGCTCCTTTGCCAATTTGCCTCGTGGTTTGCATCTTGTTTACTATTCCTTTTTCCTTGTCACCCCCGTCTGACTGACAAGACGACTCATGCCTCAGCCCATTTGATTTGCTAATATCTTTCAAATCTTTCCAACAGTGGCATTTTTAAAACTCCCACACCTGCTTTAATTAAACTATCATAGTCTGTTGCCAAGGAACGCACTCTGTTGCTAAGACCTCTGCTGTAGAGGCAAAAATTAATAACCTGCAGTCAAATTAAACTCTTAGGGTGACGAGGAAGACACCCCAGTTCAGATCCCCAAGCCTGTTAAAAGTCTTTCCAGCATCTAAGTCTTCTTTATGTCCATCTGTTACCAGCACTGCCCTAGTTCTGCTTATTCGAGGCAAATCCTATGGAGATTAAAAAAAGGAATAAAACTAAATTTGAAAAAGAAAGAGCTTTACAAGTAGCACAATGCTTGTATATAAATTCATTTAACTTGTGTACTTGGAGAGAGATCTGCAGCGAAAAAAAGAACTTTTTTAAAGAAAACTAGAGCTTAATATTACAATTCACAAGATCTACAGCTGAACAACAGACACTCCCCCAGGTCATGCATTCCTCCCTCTTGCTTGGAGGGATGTTCCCTTGCAGGAGCCCAGGGGACAAAGCCTCCGGGGCCCACAGCAACACCATGGCCCATGGCCTAGAGGCTTTTAACAGCCCTCCCCTGTCACAATTTTGAAAGCTTAGATTCACACTCCAACTCTTGTCAGCCCCCTCTTCCCCACCCACATCCAGTGGGGATCTCACTGGAGCTGGGTGCCTTCACACAAGGCTTCCCAACCTGGTCCTACACCCACAAACACATAATAAAACCTGAAACAAAAATGCTTTTCCTCCCACTGAGGTATCTGCACTGGCAGAAACCCCAGCAGTGAGATGGCGTGGTGTTCTCCAGCCAAGGCAGAGCTCCCACTGAAGTCCACAGGCTTACTGCTTGGATAACGATTTTACAGCTTGGCTCTCAATAAACAAAGCTACCGTACAGAAAGCAGGTAAACTGGCCTCAGAAGACCTTGCATCTCCATCAGGCAGGTGAAGGCTTAACGAACGGGTCATATTTATAAGGTTACGGCCACAGTTCATCAAAATGCACAGAGATGCAGAGAAGTCTTTCATATTCACTTGTCACTATTCTAGCTCTATTATTTAATGCAAGCTGTGACCTGTGGCCCTGGAGGCTGAGCTCAAGCCACTCGGTTCACGGCCACATTTTCATGGCTTCAGTTAGTCTGAGTTACAAGTACATGGTAAGAGACCCTTAGCCAAGCAAGGTGCACAGACAGGAGCGCTCGCTGGAGTAGGGAGGGTTCCCAGAGCAGCTGAATTTTAACCCTACAACTATGGCTTGTCCAGTGATGGACACCCAGGACAATAAGGAGTGTTTTGACCATCTTCTCTAGGATGACGTCTATTTAGTCCTTACAGGCATATTTTTCTAATGTGCCTGGGTCAGGTCAATCTCAAGGTTTCTAGTGCCTTCCTGAACATTTCCCTCTCTGCTTTCTCATGCCTGCCATCAGCTGCGCCAGCCAGGGCACAGCTGGGCAAGTGAAACAGGCAGGCAAAGGAGCAGCTGGGACCAGCCTCAACCTCACCAGGAGAACTTCTTGTGCTGGAGCATCATCTGCAGCTCTAATCAGCGGAAAGAAACGTCTTTCCTTTGCTTTGCTCTGCTAACTGGAACTATTGACTTTCAGAGTCAGGAAAATTCCCAGAGACATGCTCTCGTTCAATACTTCAGGCTGCTAAAGCATCATGAGGTTTCCCTTCTGAGAGAGCCCTGCCTTAAGTCACCCACATGAGTCAAAAGAAAGGCAAGAGAGACTCCTCCGTATCTACCATCCACAGAGGGATGTAAATTCATCTGTTAAATAGTACTGCAGACCAAAGGCTGCGGCTTTTCAAACCCACTGTGCATGCTGCTTTCATCCCAGGCTACCTTTCAAGACTCCTCCAAGTCCCACAGTCCCCTCATCAGGGTTTCATTGACACAGCCAGTCCATGGGTCTTCCCAATGAGCTCAATATGCAAAGGAAAGTTTCAGTCTCGTTACATTTTCAAGGTATACAAAATTCACTTTCAGGTACACCTTTCTTAAGAAAGTTTTAAAACTTCCATCCCTGTTCCCTTCCCTAAACCTACAATGCTTTGCTGGTGTCCTTTGAATTTGTTAAAACTCATCTGCCTGCAATAATTACTTACTCAATGGTTTAATTCCAAATGAAATGAGATCCCTCTTGGGCTTGTTTTATTATTGCAGAGGAAAGAGGCCATAGGCTCAAAGAGTCTCTGGCTTGCCAGGAAGAAAGCAGTAGGAAGGGGTATTGCTCTCCCGCTGTTCCCATGTCTTTCACTTGTGCATTACCACACTGTACGTTATGCCATATCAGTGCAGCGGGGTGTGCAGTAACATGAGGAGACAGGCAGATCCAGGAGGAGCCAAAAGTTTCCCCATGGAAGCCATTTCACAGCAGGGATGCTTGACAGCAAATACAGGGTGTAAAACATGGACAAGGATCACCTAACATCTTCCAGAGCATTTACTGTTTTAGGTCATAAACCAACAGAAGTCTAGAGAGGTCATATCTCAGAGGCAGTTATAACACTGCGGTCAAATAAATAGAGGGGTTAAAACCAGCTATAGTACTGCCTAGAAAGCCCTTCTGTGGAAAAGCAATTCCCTTATTAAACACACATCCCCACACTCATATAAAGCCATAAATATGTAGCATTCTCTCCCTCTAGTGGTTGGAGGCTTGGAAATTAAGAGGATTGAAAATGACCTTGCAATTCCTGGAAACAACTGGAGTTGCCCCAGTCTGCCTGTCTGTCCCCCAAAGCCCCCAGGGAGCCAGCAATCACCCCAGCAGGTACTAAGCCCACAAAAGGTATTACATCTTCTGCAACAGCCACTCCCTATCAGCACCAGGCAGAACAGGCTGCAATGAGCTGGTATCTAAAATTCAGCCTGCTTTCGCTAGATACCTATGGCTTACTGCACCAGAGCTGCTTACCTATATGCTCTGTCTGCTTGTGTTTGTGTTCCTTCTCCACAACATTCCACTTTGTGAGACTAGTACTTGTTAATGCACCAAGGCCAAGAACATACAAGAGCTGCTCCATACTTATTCTCACCATGTCACCCCACACCAGTCAGTCTGCCAGGTCTCCTCATACCTTACAATGCCATCGCGCTTGTAGTTAAAGCATGAAGCATAAAATAGTCACCCTGAGATGGTCTGACCACACAAAGAGAGCACTAGTAAGACAAACCAAGTGTATAACTTGAGAAGATACAATTTAAAAAGCTCCACAATAAACTGTTTCTGGATATACTTATCTTAGTGTTAGTATCGCTTAAGGATTTTGAAGATCACAAAATACCAAACTCTGCACCATACTGTAGGTTCCCAAATTTGGTTATATGGCTTTTCTATTTATAGGAGCCCTGTGACTTTTTTTTTTTTTTCTTTACATAAGCCTGCTGCCACTCAACCCATCCTCTAAGGATAACTAGCATGGTATATGACCTTTGTTTTAAATAAATGTAGCATTGTTTAGAAGCACAGCATTTTGGGAAGGGAGACAACATGGCAATACCAGTTCAAGACACATCCTTTCCACTGCAATACAACTCTACTGTTTCATTTATTTTAGAAAAAAAAAAGAGTCACACTCAGTAACAGGCATCATTACATCAGCACAAAATATATGTGTGTGGGTACGAATGCTGGATGAATATTCTCAAAAGTAGCAAAAATGTTCGTATAAAAGGCTAGTGAAAAAGGAAGAAAGAGGTAAGAGATGCTATCCAAGTGAGTTGGTGGTTTTGATTCAAAGATAACACTTGCAAATATTCTTTGCAGTTTTTCCAGGCTTGCACGCCAACCAGAAGCATATCTGAGTCTTCAACAGCCCTGGGAAAAGAGGGCATGCTTGAAGTGGGAAGGTTTCAAGCTTTGCACAACCAGGGGAAAAAACATCCAGAAGGAAAACCTGTTTCAAACTCACCTGGGAAAGGTTAATAGAGCCCCCCACAACCCCTCTGGCTCTCCGGCCATTCTCTCCCATTGCCCCTAAGGAGATGTACATTGACAAGCCTGGCAGAGGCTTTTGTGAGGTCAGTCTCATTGTATGACTATAACCATTTAAGTGTTGATTTTTTAAGGATGCCAACCAGAATGCATTCAATCTAAGCAGATGCCTGTAAGAACCAATGAGGCAGGCAGATGTTAAAAACCACATTTATGCAAAAATTCCATTAAACCATATTTATTTCAAATCCCATTAAACTACCCCAGCATTTTCCTGCATCACCTTCCCTTCTATTCATGATTCATGAGAGTCAGGTCTACCCTTTGCCTTCCAAAATCATCCTTTGCCATTTGGTACTCTGACTGGCAGTGAAGCTTATAATTAAGTCCCAAATGTGTGACAACATCAATGCTGAGTACAAGGGATTATACAGAGGTAAAAACTTTTAAGAGCCCATGTGATATTAAGTCAGAATATCATCTATCGCCTTCTGGAGTGCTAAATATACCCATATTTTACTACATACTTGTCTACTTAGCTATCTCAAAAGCAGTCTGTATCAGTCCCTAAAGAAGGCAGTTTGCTATTTATATATAATGTGCTTAGCAATTTTTGTCACGGAAGTTGCACAGATATATTCTACATGGGGCTCTTCATCCTTATAAACTTAAACATGGGAAAAATCTATGCCACAAACTAATCTTCACAGGTTCTTAGAAAGGGATGTTGTCAGGCGGGATGAGTGTCCTAACGCCTCCAAGACTGTAATTCCTGTAAACTGACAATTTTAACAATGTTTAGAATATGGCATGAGAAATAAGTTATACAGGCAGCCATTGAAAATTTTCCTGTATTCCATCCAGAAGAATAGCAG
The DNA here is from genome assembly GCF_023634155.1 of Falco peregrinus. Taxonomy (NCBI): domain Eukaryota; kingdom Metazoa; phylum Chordata; class Aves; order Falconiformes; family Falconidae; genus Falco; species Falco peregrinus. The sequence continues at coordinate 2,739,554 of NC_073733.1, read as the reverse complement.
ATTTTTGTTTTACCCCAGATTTTCACAAATAAAGATGTACATAAGAGTCCCTCAAGAAAGAAATATGCAAAATTACTTGCATAAGCCAGGTAAGACTGCAAGATCATCTCTTCAAATTTTCCCCAAATCTAAAGTTTCTGGAAACACAACAAGCAGACACGGGCTTACATGGCTAAAGACTATCAGTGCAACTCCTTAAAATCTCAGCTGTGAAAAAACAAGATATAATCAAAGGCACAGTGCTAAAGTAAACGCTGGGTGTGTGGCCCTTGCTTGCTTAAACTCTCTGCCAGATGGGACATATACTGGCATTTGAAATATATGAAATGCACAACACAGTTCAACCAAGCTGCACCGGAGGCTATAAATGCAGCCAGAAAACTCCTCTTGAGTGTGCTGAACCAAGCAGTCTGTTTGCAATTTACCACCTGGATCTTGCTGGGGTATTTTTTTGAAGGGGGTAGGTTTGAAATATACAGGATTGTTTATAAAACACAATTTTTCTTAATTAAGCTATGTTGTGAAAATATAAAAATAGCCTTTTGGGAATAGCAGACTAACTGTAAAGGCATCACAAAAATATTCCTGTGTGAAGTGAAAAGGTGTGAAATACATGTTCTTAAAAAGAAATGTGTGGCTTACGTTTTACACTGCTTCCACTATGCAGCCATATGTTGGCTGCTGTGTTCTATTAATAAACTCAGTGTTCTGCCATTATCACACTTTGTGTCTGGATAAGTACGACTGGTGCACAATTTGGGGTACATAAATACTTAATGCTTATACCTTCAGTGGATGGTAACGCTTATGTGTCAGCTCTGCCATAAAGAGAATCTGATTAAGTCTCCTGCAAACAGCGCTATTAAGAACACACTGATCACACACAATTCACAAACAGGAAGAAGGCAAGGGCTTCCTCCGTGTCTCTAAATTACTCTAATCTCTCACCGATATATGGGCCTTTTCATTATACACAGAAAACCACACAGAATTTCCTCCAGCTTTGAACTGCAGTCACATCTTGGGTAGAACATTCCAGCTCCCAGCTGGCACAAAGCAACACAAACACGGCGCACCTAAGAGATGCATCTCATTGGCAAAAAGCAGCTGAGGGCTCACGTACTAGGCACTGCGTAATTACTTAGGCAACGTCCACATTACATGGTAGCTCGCTGCTAAAGTTTCTGGCCCAAAGATGCTTTCACTTACAGCTGCTTAAACTTACAGTTACTTTGGTCGTGCATCAAAAATGTCAGCCAGTGGATCAATATTACTCATGAACTCTGTAGGCAAATAGGTTTTGCAAATTTTCATATCTTCTTTGGGACTAACTGTATTTAAAAGATGTCATCACTCTGTGACATACCCAGGCTAGTTATAAACTCACCAAATGGGAAGTGGAGGTGCATCAATGAGGAGATCACCGCTGCCTGCCCACAGATGTGAAGTGGATTTTCACAAGGGAACTGCTCAAAAACCCTGGCCACAGTGGTTTAAAGCTGGTTTGATCACATGCTGCAGTCCCAGCAACGAAGAATGGCAAAACCTTGTGTCACTGAGGGTTGTATTATCTATTTACCCAAACTCTGAGGCTGTGACCTAGTTTTACCTAAATACATATATATACTCTTTACATGGAGGTAAAACACATATTGGTTGAAGTCATTACACGATAATATAAATTGCTAGTTAATGGTTGATAATTTTTCCTTGGTGGTAAAACAATCAGCTTCTTCATGTCCAGTCACTACACATCAGAGAATATGACTTATTACAAAAGGTGAGGAACTTAACACAGATTTTGGTATGCCATGGGAGACCTGTGTGCACACATGGTGTCTGGTGGACACAGGAGATGTTTGATCCTTTTCTTGGATGAAGTATACTGAATAACTTTGATTTCCCTCCTGTTCTCCTTCAAAATGACAACACATTTGTCCCAGCCAGGACCAGCAAGGGCAGAATGCTGTCATAACATCCTTCTAATCACTTTTCTCATAACCAAGTGACATGACTCCATCCTAGACTAGAAACAAAATAGTTACCTTCTACAAGGACAGAAATTTTCTTTAATCCAAAGAGGAAAGAGCTAGTTAACTTTTCCAACTCAAAATAAAGTACACAGTTCTCTACCCATGTTCTGATTACACCACCAACTCTAATGGATGCTCAGGTTTATTTGGTTACATTTCCTCCAAAACACTTCTTCAGTTTTTTGATTTTGCAAAACTTACTGGAAACCAAAGAAAAATTGGATTTTGGCAAAGATTCCCAGAACTGCTACTCATTAGAGAACATTTTTGCTAAATGCTTTGCTTGATACCTACAGTTCCAGCTGGAAACCAGAAAACCATTTTGCCAAATGCTTCAGCAACAGGAAGGTGACATTTTCAGGAGGGACCCAACACTGAGTGATTATTCATCAGGAGTCTTCTCCAAAGTCCCCAGCAGAAATCTAGACTTTCCCCTCTAACTGTGAGGTTTTAAAAGAAAAAACAATGGGAAACCTCTTTCAGAAATCAATTAATTCCACAAAAAAACACCAACAAAGAGTGGAATAAGCACTTCTTAACCTGTATGCATCACATTCAGAGTAGCAAACCAGGATTTGACATATTTAGGCACCGCAGTATATCTGCTCAATCTTTCTGGTCTGCCAGTTGTTGTTTCATTCATACCTCATACTCTTTCACTTCTTACATGATGCTCAGGCTCTGTTTTTTGATGATACATAAACCTCCCAGTATCAATTTGGCCCTGGTGGCTATGAAAACTGCATGAAAAGAGAAAATGGCTCATTGTGATCTCTCCCCCTACCAGAGTTCTTTTTCTTTTCTCCTCCCCCCACCCCACCCCCTTTTTTCTTGTATTTCAATGTTATTTTTAACATTCAATAACAGCTCTGGTCCCCCATCCCAGATGGAGCCAACTCCTGCGATACCCCAGGCATTCTCTGCTCCCACGGACTTCAACCCTATGTAAAACAGACCAAGCAATAGGGCTGAGCTCTAGTGGCTTTGAAGTATTCACTTTTTTGTAATAATATTAATGCTGAATCTTATAAGACCTCAAATCATTTTACACTCATTTACAGGAATTACATACAATATTCACTTTCTCTTTCACTGAAATGGAGCTAGTTGTTGAAGGCAGCCATTATTTAACAGCCCACAGAAATACCATACAATAGATTAAGCCCAAAAGTAAAGAACACTCAAATGCACACTGTACCATAGTCATCATGCAGCTGATCAGAAAATTGTGGCTTCTCTGCACAAAATGCTCACAGATATTAAAGCAGGCTTAGATTGTGGAGGGTTTATATTTGGATTTTGCTTGTTGGGTTTTTTTGTTTTGTTTTTTTTTTAAAAACAAACTTGCTGAAGAATATTTTCAGTTTCAGCTAAAACCTAAAAGCTAAGCATGTTGATAGAGACACTTGATTACAGCTCTGACCCTTAAAACTTTCTGAATTTCCTTATTTGAGCCTTCACCCTCAAAAATAAGGGGAAAACTTCCAGGTAGCAGAACAAACACAAAAACCATTTGTAAATCTAGTCTTCTGAACAAAAACCACAATCTCAATGGAAAATATTCAAGCAGCCCTTAATGAAACTGTTCAGCATAAGTCTGGGTGCACACTGGTCCTTCACTGCTGTGCCAGTCATGATGAATAAACAGGAGAAAATGAGGAAATGTCTTACTGGACGTTGCAGTCCTACTGACTCCAACAGGAGATTTGTATCTGGATTTATTGCAAAACCCCAAAATGTTATATTGCTGTTGTATTCATTCAGTGGCTCTTGGTTTAACAATACAGGATGGGAAACAGCGCCAGCAGGGATGTTCCCCAGGGGAATACACATGAGCAGGACTCAAAAATCCCTAGCGATCTCACACAGTTGTGCAGTTAGCATGTGGGAGCTTTATGCTGGCTCTGTTCCTCTTGGGGGTCTCAAGTAACTCAACCAAGCCTAGGTACACCACAGGAGCACAAGGCAAATTGGAAACTAGTCACTGCTTGGCCATCCCGGATGCAATGAGCAATCCTGGCCTGTTCCTGTCTACCGCCCTGCCAGGGACAAGGCAGTGTCCCACAGTGCTGCCACCAGGGAGATGCTATTTGCTGCAAACACCCTTAATTTCAAAACCGTTCCCCAAGCATGAGGATGAGAGCACACCATGCTGAGAAACAACTAAGTGCAGCAAGCTTTGGCCGCCCTGCAGAGGAAGCAGCTCCTCCTGCCACCTTTTCCTACAATGTGTACACGGCTTAGTAATACCTTCAAATGCCTACAGAGCTCATGCACAAGGAGTTATCCTCGGGGATCACAAAAGGATTGTGGGTCTGACCTGCCTGGGGAAGCCAAGGTACACTGCAAAAGCTCTGTAAGAAACAGCTAATGCTCTATGACTAGAGCTGTTTGTGAACATGCTGGTAGGAACAACAGGGCAATTTATCCTTGATGAAATTACTTTTTTTTTTTTTTTGTCCACTTGCTTTATTTGTTCCCTCAAGGTGATTAGTGCTTTCTTGAGTTTAGGAAGACTATTGAACCTTGGAAAATCAGTGTACGTGAAGCTTGCTGGAAAACTACCTCTGGTATGTTCATATAGTACACTACATTGATTATGTTGCATACACGGTCTTTCAGCACACTAAATTGCTTCTCCCTGAAAGCTCTTCTCCCACTGAGTCTGCTAATTGTTTCTGCTTTTAGAAGTTATTAGTGAATTTAGAGTTGGGTATAGATGCTGGTTTAATAACCCCCAAGACTCCAAAGCAGGTATTGGATAAGCCCTAGCAACAAAAGCCTTGCTGCACCATTCATTAAACATGACTTAGAGACACCAACCCCCCAGTAAGAGGAAAGCATCGGTCTGTTCCTCACCCTCCCATGACACCACCATAATAAGGCCAACTTCTGCCCCAAGGTAGGACCTCATCCAGCTCTTCCCAAGACCAAGTTGGGCATGACAGCCTAATTTAGAATGAGCCTGCTTCTCACCCCGAGCCATCTGTCCCACCCGTGACACCCCCAATTCTCGTTTCCAAGAATAAATCACCATTTCTTTACCCTTTTAAAAGCACATTTTTCTTTAGCAGCATGGTGATCAACACACCCCGTTCCCCACCTGACCAGGATACCACAATTGTGTCACACCAAGCTGGAAGCTGCTGCTTCCTTTTTTTTGTAGTGTATCATGGGAAAAACGGACTTTGATTCCTCATCTAGACCCCTTGCTTTCTCCAAAGCCATTCAGCAAAAGCTAACAGTTAGTGTCAAACTTCAATGTTACAGAAGCACTTTCAGGCTGAAAATGTGTCCCACAATATCGTTTCCACTCTGAGCAAAACTTTAGGAATCCCAAATCATCCCTGGGCTCTCGCTGCTTCTCCCACTCTAATCTGTCTTCTTAAACTGCTCTTTCAGAGATGAGAGATTCTGTTCCCTTTAATAAGGCACATTCTGACAAATCAACAAATAGTTTTCCTTCAACAAGGCTCTTATTGTTCTTATTCCCAGATGTGCATTGATGTACATCTCCTGTCTGCTTTGGAAATCCCACTTGAAACTGCACACCAGAACATTTTTAAGACTCATTAACTGATATGGTGGGAGGAAGAGAAGAAAAAATAAAGCCACATGAATGTCTTTGAGATGATGAAACAGCAGGACAAATACCCTCAAATGCAAAAATTTCTCCAGTTCAAACAATAATTCAAAAATATTTAATAGTTCCTTCATTTCTGCTCTAAAATAATAAGTGCCCTGTGAAGGCAAGACCATGCAAAGTGTTCCCCCCCACAATTTTCTTAACCATCCTCTCTGAAAAGCTAACACACAAATCTGAATGCAGCCTCTAAGCCATGGGTGATGCCAGCTGCTACTGGACACTAGAGCAGGCTGCCAACCACAGCAGTGAGTCAAAGTAGTGGTTCTCAGCTGGGTTAACTGAGAAATCTCAGGCAGATGAACAAAGAGGTGCTCCAACCACTCAGACCTTCAGAGAGCCAGCAGCAAGGTCAGGAGCCAGAGAAGGGATATGAACTCTCACACTTCTGCACTAACCTTCAGCTCTTCTGTATGAGGATGTGAGCCAATGTGAAAAGCATTTTGTCCCCCGTACACCTCCCCATAAGCACCTGGCACAAGGTACTGTCAGCAAAAGGGCACTGCGGGAAGCTGGCTGTGGTTTTCCTGTTTGGCTTGCACAGTAAGTGACAGCATTTCTAAAAAAGAAGGCTTAAACTTTTAAAACCAGCCCCCACTTTTTGCAGAAGTAATTTCACTTAAGTACAGCCACAGTGTCCTTCTATTCCAGAAAGCCGAATGTAGGCCAAGCTCAGCCTGAAATGCCATGTCAACATGACGAAAACCCATGCAAGCCTGAAGCAGCAGCAGCCTGTGGTTTAGCAGATCAGGTGAGCATGAGGAGGACAGGAACTGCTATCCACCAGTTTTCTGCCAAGTACAAGGCTCAGGCATCTCTAGAATGAGACTCCCACATTGCAAAAAAAATACCTTCATTTCAAACCATAGGAGCTCTAAAAGGCGTCACATCTCTCACTTCAAATTATTTTTCCAGACATCAGGATTTCCAAAGATCTACATTGGTAAAGAGTGAACTCCTTTCATTTTTAGCCCTGAAACTGGAGCACTGGCTATCCGCACGCTGTGCTCCCTCCAAGCGGTGCCTCAGGACAAGGCGCAGGCACCCTCCTGCAGTGCTGAGCACCCAAAGTAACACCAGCAAACAGCAGGTTTCTTGACAAGACCAGGTGCGTGCCAGAGAAAAGAGTCTCCAACTGGCAAACATTAGCAATATGTGCAGTAAGACGTGAAGAATGATTCTCAGACGTTTGCACACACACACTCCAAGACGATTACAAACATGTAAAACACCTCATTATTCAGGGCGGGAAAAACAAGAACAAGTTTACTGAATCAGGCCGTTGGGGGCATATTGTACTGATATTTCCTTCATGAATAGTACTAGCAGCCATCTTCCTGAAAATCAAGGCACTGATACATTCTTACACAGAAAGGAAAGCAGGTAAACAAAGGAACATGTGTGGGCATTTTCCTCTGCTAGTCATGTCTTTCATCTGCCCACTCACAGCTAAGTTCAATTACTTTTTTCTTTTTAAATTTCAAATAAGTAATTCAACCAAACTGACTAAAAGTTAAAATGACACACAGAACATGAAAGCCGTAAAACGCTTCCCAAATAGACTTTTGCACTCTCCTTTTGCTTTTCATTTAATCTCTCATGTATCAATTAAGCCCACTTACTGTTTTCACTATTGAATTTAAGACTGCCAGATCCTTGGAGCAAGTGCAGGGGCTCTTTTAAACGGCCAACAATTTTATGGCATTTAGCTAGATGGTTTTGGTAACCATAGCATTACAGCCAATCCAGTAAAGCAGACTTCAAAGTATTCAACACTTAAACACACGCTTTAGAACTTTAGGGTTTGGGGCCTGTGTAGTAACTGTAATACTAATGCTGAACAATATACTTCAATTACTGGTATATGAAAATATATCACTAACATCAAGAGAACCAATGCCAACACAACAAGTGCAAGGAAATAATTAGCATTCAATATTTCATAAAAATGTTTAATTTTTAAACATTGAGGTTGTCAGGTTTGGGTTTTTCATTATTAGCTTTAATTATTTAGCTGGTTTTACAGCGTCTGAGAATTTCTCTCTGTGCCTCAGAAGACTCCAGTGCCAACTGCTCACCAAATGATGCCACACATGCTGTTTTTCAATATGGCTGCTATGGGCAAACTTTTTAATTAAAAACTCTGGTCCTGACTGTAAGTCATGTTTCACTCATGAGGAGAAGCACGTTCCCATGAGCTTACACGCTCCTGGGAGAGACCAAGCCCTTCTTCCAGGTGTCTCAAGGCAGTGACGAAGTGGACACGGCTGTTCCACACCTCACCTTCACTGGCACTTTGGTTTTGATGCCTCTCTGCAAACAGGCAGCAGTCACCTAAACATTCAAGCACTGCTGCCAGCAAAGAAGCATCCTTACGGACGTCACAGACGGTGCCCAGCCTGTCTCCCTCCTGGCCCTGGTACTCTGGTCCCACCAGTCCCTCTGCAGCTAAAGGCAGACCCAGTAGCATCCCAGCAGCTCTGGGGAAAATAAGTTCAACATCATGCTTTGCCTTCCTTCCCTTACCCTAAGGACAAGCCACCCCTCCTTCCACACAGAGGTTGCCACGTCTTTCTCCACCTCACCAATGACCAGCTGAAGGCAGACACAAAGCACCACTTGCTCCTCTCATTCCCCAGCGACATCACAGCTTTGGGAGAATGAAGCAGTGTTGATTTTGATCTGTGCCTTACTGACAAAATTATCAGCTAAAGGCTTTTTTTAACTGGCGATGTTAAAATGCAGAAGGAGCACACTTGTCTGCTGGGTCCCAGATGGAGTTGCAGAGTGGCAGCTGGAAGGATCATCCTTTCCCTGTAATTGCAGCAACATTGCTATGGATGTCACTCAGGGAATAAACATGAACCTATGCAATCCATTTTTACACTCGCTTCCCCATCTCTAATCCAGCCTTATGCATCCTGAATACAATGGGATGCAAAGCATTAGGACAAGAACACTGTCAAATCCTGGATAAATATTCTGCCAAAATTCTGACTTTTAGAATCAAGTCTCTACTGAAACCATCTCAGGACCTGCCTTTTTACAGCAAAACGAAGGAAGTATGTTCCATGACTATCTGTACCATGCCTAGGGAAGGCACGGAAAGTAATTCCCAGTCTGTCACTAAGATTAAACACATTGCTGAATAGTTTTAATCCCTCTCATGCTGCCACTTCCATAACCACCTATTCCAATGCCTCCCCACACCAAGCACTAGCGATGCAGGAGCTCACTGGGGCTTTCAGAGCCAACTGTACAGACCAGTCGTTGGTTCACCGGGAAACAAGGACATTCAATCGGATTTTTGTTTTCCCAGCTTCTAAGAAATAGATGGAAAGAGCTAATATTAGCTCTTCCAGGAATAGTTAGGTGGCTAAAAAGAGAACAAAGGTGATAAAATAGACTGTCTGCAGCAGCTACAGGAGATGTTTTATTCCTCCAGCCTGTCTGTTGTTATCTCCAATAGCCTTTGCCTTTTGTTGTCACTTGATGGAAGACCTGGATAAAACCCTTGGGTCAGCTTTGCAACACCACCATCAAAGGAGGACAGGAATAAATGCACATCAGCTAAAACTGATCACACTGGTAGATTTGGGCCTTTTGCAAATATATGTCAGTCGATAAGGAAGAAAGAACCTCTGGGCAGCCCAAGTGGCTTTCTATACACTTTATTAAACACCATACATGTGTATGCACGCCCAGGTGGTGAACAATAATGTGAAACACTTTGCATTCCCCTGAAATCCCTCACTGTAAAACCCCAAGGACCTTTCAGAGAACTGAACATGTATTTTGCAGATTCCCTGGCAGGGAGATGCTGCCCAAAGAGACCAAGGTGGTTTTGACCCAAATCACAGCAGCCCACACATAGCTGGAGTGGTTCCCTGAGCTACAGCGGCATCTCTGTGCAACCACAGTGTGTTTATCATACATCCAGGCTCCTGCCGTCTCCTCTTCCTCATCTCTGACCCCACCACACAGTACTGAAGATGGGATACCTGGGATCAAACCAATGCCACCCTTTCTGTGCACCACTATTCCCAATCTCTTTCAAATAAAACTTTTAAAATAATAAATCACCTGATGGCTCAATGTTTACTGTGTCCACCCTGGCCAGGAGAGAGAAAGACCCTACTATGCAACAAATGGAACTGAAGTGGGTTAACTCCTGCCTTGCAAAAGCCCAGCTACAACTAAATTAGAGCATCAAAACTCATTAATTAAAATTCCTCCTGTATGTTTCATTTTCAGTGAGTTGGATAACTGGGGAACTGCATAATTTGTTTCCATTTTCATGACTGCATTCTGTCTTTTTGGGCTACCATCAGGCCTGGCTTTAATGGCTTGCAAATTACACACAGAAACAGTCACAAACTGTACTGAAATATTAAAGGACTTTTCTTCCCTCTTCTCAGAAACAAAGGCTTGACATGTTGTTGCCTTATTAAGCCTATCATGAATGTGCCTGTTTGGATGACTATAATTACAGGAATTTAGTAGGGTCTTTTAGTTTATTTTATAAGCTAAAAAAATAGGGAGCTGGAGGAAATGGAAAATAAAAGACCACTGGACACAAAGAAGTTTTCCAGGAACCATACGAGAGAGTGTGAAGAACTGCTGTGTATGGAAACACATGTTCTGGATAGGGTTAACAGTGCTGGACAGTCATTAAGCAAAGAACATCCAACAAGCAACAGGGCTACAAGGAAGATGCATGGAAATCACATTACATCCATACCAACAACCACAGAAGCAGCTTCCAGTGCCTCGCCGTTAATTTATATAGTATAATCAGAACATCAGCTATATGATGCAGTCCTGATGTCAGCCGTAAGAACCGCAGAGAGGCTGTGGCAGACAGTCCAGACACTTGGGGGGAAAGGCAGATTTGTTACATGAACAGAAGCTTGGTTTCGCTCATTTTTGCCTTCCTGCAAACAGCATAATTCTGCAATGGAAGTACACAGATTTTCCCAGATGGGCCCCGAAACTCAAAAGCCAGCTCCTGCCCCAATTATAATCATCACATGCAGACAGGGAATGTCTGCCTGCACAGGTATAAAAGCTAATCGCTATTACAGAATCAAACAGCTTCTTGAGTTGTATTTTTTCCTTGCCAATTTAGACAGCTGAGAGAAAATAATGGCTTATCACTGCTGTATTTTCCCTGCAATGGGAGCAGGCCTGGGAATCCCACAAGGAATGTGTGGATCTGATCCTGTGATGAGTGTCTGTTTTGGATCAGCAACCAGCAAGGTACCTTGATACCCTGCGTGCACACCCCTCCTCCAGACAATCCTCTGCATCTATTAGCAGCATCTGCTGCTAATAAACAAGAAGAAGCTAAGCTACCAGCTCGCTGCTATTTTTGGATTAGAAGCCTGTTTTGAAAGCAAAGGAAATTTCCAGCTTTCACAAAGGCCTTTACCCTTCTTTATGTGGGAAACTACCTGCTGTATATTCCCACCAGGCATATACTCACATACAGATTCTTTAAATTACCTGAAATGCTGTTAGCTTAATTTCCAAATCAGAAGCCAAAGCACGCTGTCAGAAGAGAGAAAAGAAGTTATAAATTAACATTAGCCACAAGTGTAATGTAAACCCAACTCTAAGCTGATGAGCTGGCGAGAGACAGATGAGCCATCAGTTGCTGATAAAGAAGGGCACTGAGCAGTGAAGGAAGATCCCTTTTCCCATGCCACTGGAGCCACACACTCTCGAGATATGGCAAGGAGCATTTGCACAGTCCGTGCTATGACAGTCCTGGGGGGGCAATAAGCTCAGGAAAGAAGCAGTGCTAAGGGTCAAAAATTCTGACATCTTGCATCTTTACAGACAGATTTACAAGAAAACAATGAGCTTTCTTTCCACTGCAAGATAACACATAGTGTAATACCAAAATAAGCACTTCTGTCACAATCCTCAGGGTCAAAAAGAAAAGTCATTGCAGATGTAAATTGAAGGAAGGCAGTGGGATTATTCCTGTGATGAATACAGCACCTCGTCTTGTATTGCAACTAACACTGACACTTCTGACTAATCTGTATAATAGATATAAAGTCCTCAAGCAAAACTACATAGCCTTAGTAACTCTTTGCTTCAAAACAGAGATCTCAGTTTGGTTACTCAAGGCTTTTATTACCACCAGGTGGTCCCAGCAGAATTCTGCCAAATCACGCAAGTCACCCAAATCTCTGCATGTGGATCTCAAGCTATGAAGTATTTTGAAGCCTGGCTCAAGTCACAGATCACCTAAAAGTCATAGATCCCTCAAATGCTAGTTTTTAATTCCTTCATATCAAGTGCCAGCAAGTCTGCATGTGCCCAATGCAAGCAAAACTGGAGACAGAGAAGTATGGGATTGAGACATATGAGCCAAATGCAACACAAATGCTCCAGCGAAAAGTCCAGTTTAAAGAAAGAACCCAAAACTAAAATGTTCCTTTTATTTCTATTTGAAACAATGATGCAATTTTTCCCATCAGTGTTATAATTTGGGGGTAGGTGGTGAGGACTGACTCAGGACTTGTGAATGCTTTGGGCTGGCAGTGTGGCAAGGATGTGGGAAACTACTATTAAATGTCCTTTATTCTCAACCCTGGAGGAAATTCTTGCAACCAGAGAATCAAAAGGCTGCAATAGCAGCAAGAGTCAAACCTAGAGGGGTCCTCCAGTGGCATTTTGCTGCTCCCCCTCACACACACAAGCCCTCCTGCCTTCTCCAATGCCCCCTTGGCCTCCCTCCTCCCCATATCTTTGCTGCATTGTGTACAATCTGGAGCCCTGAATATTCACCCTATACCAAAACCAACTGGGCTCTGATCAGAGAATGAAACATGCGTCACTGTATCTGCACATCAAAGACCTTGCAGCCACAGCATCTGCAGGGATGGGAAAGGGAAGGAGCAGAACAGAGGGGATGGTAGGGACTGATTTTGCGTAGGGGGAGCTCCCCATTGAGGTTTTTGTCAGAGTGTATTTAAAGATCTGGGAGGCTGCAGTTCCTCTGAGCTTCCATAATTCCTGCTCAGCACAAACCCAGCTACACCAGCCCTCCTCCCTCCCCTTGCAACCCTTCTCAGTATCCAAACAAAGCATCAGTGTCAGACTGAAATCTGCTGCTGGAAAGCTGTTGGTTTTGCATTTTTGTTTTTTCCACTTAAGTCTGCATTATCCACAGCAACCTGAATATTCAGATAGCTCAGATAACAGAAACCGATGGCTCCAGTATGTGCTATAAGGAGACTGTCAGAAAAGAGAAGCCAGTGTATTTCAAATGCCTAGAGATGCTCTACTCTTTTTTTTTTTTTTTTTTTTTTTTTGCTTTTCCTGAACAGACAAGTTCCTTTTTTCCACCCAGCACCCAAAGGTGCTGGAGTTGTCTGTTTCCTGATCCTGACGAAAATCTTCCCAAAGCTCAACACTGACAGAGGAGTGCAGCTGTTAGTTTAATTTTGTCCAGAACTTTACGGCTGATGGACTGCTCTATAATGGCCATGCCTGAGCAGTCAGCCCAATTATAGGTGCCTAACCTTGTGGTATCCAGCCAAATTGGCTTGTAGACTACTAACAAATTTCCAGGGAGAGAAGCAAAGGGCAATGTATCAGTCAAAGATGAATTTAAGCTGCCCGTTATTTAGACTCACTTTTCTTGGTTATTGTTTAGAGAACCTTTCAAAGCAGCACATGGAGCACAGCTCAGAAACCGCTGCTTTAACTAATACACCTGAGACACCAGTTGCTGGAGCTCAGCAAGTTTCCACAGCTTGAGGGCTGCCAGCAATCCTCAAATGCACTAGAGAGACAGAATGCCTGGACGACAGAGAACAATAAAGTTTTAGGCTCTGACCTCTCTTTGGGATGATACTCTAATTTTCAAATCAGTTCTCTAGTAGTGCTCTGAACACATAAGAACCCATTTACTTCAGACATACGTAAAGATGCCCATCTTCCTTCTGTGCAAACCAGTGCAGAATTTGCAAATACTGAGATGCTGCAGCTCTGTGATGAACAACCAATTCCACTTTCTTTATACTTCTGCAGAAAACTTCCAACCACTCATCTCAGCAGCTCTGACAGCACACAGATTTCTGCAGAAGCAGTAAGGTGCAGATAGGTTTTGGGACTACCTCTGCTGTGCCCAAGCAGCCAGCATCATGTCTCCAGCCTCTTAATACCATGCCAAAGCCTTCAGACCATGTCACAAGAGTGTGCTCTTTAATTAGACGACTTACATGACTAACCAACACAGGGTGAATTGTACATGTCAGCTAGCACAGTCTAAACCACGGTTCAATTTTCCCTTTGGGAGAATCCTCCTGCTTTAGAGATTGATATTTATTTTTTAATGAACACACGACTATGAGGATACAGTAACAGATCAGAGAAGGAGTGTGCACACACATTATCACTTCAGTCTGGTTTCTAATATTTTGTAGATTTTTCCTAGCCTTTTCACAGTTCTGCAAACACTAACTCATTAACTGAACTCAAAAATAAACCCCAACAGCTTCAAGCTATAAATAACCAAGTCAGACATGCAGGATTCTGTAAACTCCTGTTTTCACCATGCAAAGACAAGAAAACAGGAAAGGCAAGGAGAAAGGGTGGAGTTAGATCCCTTTTTTTTTTTACAGCATATTGCCGTAACAACAGACAATGCTTACATACAAATGCTGTGCAGAGTGTCAGAGACAAAGAGACATGTGCATGAGCTGCAGAATTAGAAACCACACTGGCCAAGTCTGTAAAGATGTGTCTGACCAGCCCACAGCCATGGGACAGGGAAAGTTATGAACTCAAGGCTTACAGCAGGAAAGCCACAGCACAGGTAGAGTTGTGTGATAGGAAGCTTGACCCTTCCAGCTCCTTTCTTGCATTAGAAGGGCCTGATCTTCCCCAACCATCTTTTACAGGACTTGAAGGGGGTTATGAAAGCACAAAGTGCTGCGACTGAAGCAATGGCACAGAGGGGAGGAAAGACAGAGAATTTAAAAAGAAAACCCACATGCTGCAACACTGACATGATCACCTGTCTCCAAAAACCTCAGATTCATGTGCCCCACTAAGTTTGTCAAGTCTGCAAAAATAGGTGATTACTTCCTGTCTAACTAAATTCTTCTTGTAATTTCTAACAGGCTGGCAACTACCATAAGCCAGTGCCCTCAGCCACTGCACAGCCACGCCACTCCATCTCCTCGGAAACAGGTCATGGAAGCCCCTTGATGTTTAGGTATCCCCTTCACAGGAAACCATCTCCATGACCAATCTGCATGGACCCATTTGGATGGGTGGAATTTTGTCAATCCCAGCACCATTCAGACACCCAGATGAAGTGAGTTGCTAGATGCTGAGGATGCCCAGAGGTCAGTGATGCTCAGCACCTCTCTTCAGCCAAGAGGGCTACAGGCTTTCTGTCATGGTATCTTAGCAGTAGTTCTCCATGCTAAAACACTCTGTAGGATACCTTAAAACACTCACTACCTTTCTCCCAGTTCACTCCTATCACCGTTTCTTAATATGAGCTTGCAAACTTCATTTTCAAAATGATGGTTCTCATCATATTCAGGCATAACTACTTTTGTTTAGGAATGAAGCAAAGAAATGGTATAAATTATGCTTAAGAAAACCCTTTGGCATTTTAACACGCATTGGAAAAAAACAGTTTCAGAACAGTGTCTTATAATGGATGTCTCCATGGATACCTCTTTGTCAGCACTTTGTTAGGTAAAAGCAGGGATGTGTAAGAGTATCTTCTCCTGCATTTCAGAAGGTACCCCAAAAACACTAATTATGTAAATCTCCATCCTCTAACTGATGGATACTTTTAAGTTCAGGTGACAAAATGGATAAGCTGAGCCATGCTAGGAAAGGAAGGTAAGATATTTCCTTTAGACTCGCCTCTTACAATTGCTGACACAACAATTGCCAGACACTGTGGAACCCCTTTAGGCCACAAAACCGCTATCACCACCACCACCACCTTTTCTTTTTAAAAGCAAGACAGAAAGGAAGAGACAAATAAGGAGGCAGAATTCAGAGAGCAGTATCTGGGACACCTATGGCATCTGAAAGAAAGAAGAGCCTGTGCAGCAGAACCATCACCAGGACTAGCCAGGACCTCTATCTGGAGAGACACAGCCCAGCAGAGTTAAGATGAGCACTTTTTCTAGATAGTCCACAGATTAGTGACTGTTTAGTCTCCATAAGAACAAATACTTCAATTAAAACAAAAATCCACTTCTGGTAGAAACACGGGAACCACAAAGCTAGCTTGACTTTAAGACCAGTATCAACGGCACTAGAAAAACAAAGGTAGCATTGAGACACCCATGTTAGCTATGAGCTAGACACAGTTAACAAAACCCTCAGAAACAAGGTGAACTGAGGGAGATGGGTCCCATCAGGACCTCCAATTTGTTCTTCCATTGCTGAGCGCACCAGAGGTTATAAATGCTGCAATCTCCTACTTCTGAAGCAGCTGGGAGCCCACTCAGAACCTAGCATGGCTTAGGGCCACTGCAGAAAAGGGTTCTTCCTCTACCCCTGAGCAGTCCCTGTTGGTCAGTCTAAGTCACAGGAGAAATCCTTTGGACTGTTCTCAGTTACGCTGACATGCAAGAGCCCCGTGGGACTATCTACCTGCTGGGAATTGCTGACATGCTGCTTCTTGGTTGCACTGCCTTCCTGGCTTCCCAAGTGGGAGCAAAGAAACAGCAAACTCCGTAACAGAGGAAAACCTCCCACCACCAGCCGGGTGTTTGAGCCTCTTCCCACGGTACCATGACAGGGCTCAGGACTAAACCTGCAGGGATGACCTCCAAGTAGAACATAATCTTACTGAATTCTTAGGGGGATAATCCAAGAGAAGAGTTGCCTATTGGAAGTAACTTTTATGGGAGACCTTCCTGTGCGGTGTTTCTATTTCAGGCACGCTACTTTGAAAGCTCAGGAACAAAGTGAAGCCCTGCCAGTTTTCTTGCATCCAGAACGAAGATAGCTCACCTGAGAAGCTGCCACTGCAATGCTTTAAACAGAAATCAGGGTTCAGTTCTAGGACTGGGAAGTTTGGATATGGCTGAAAGTTGGATCTGCACAGTAGGTTTGTACAGGTGAAAAGTCAGAGCCAGGCAGCACTGCCGCGTCTCCAGCACAGTTCTGACCGGCACCGGCTCAGACCCAGCATAAAACTGGGTTCAGGCTAAGAGAGGTGGATAGGAACATCAAGAACTGTCCAGGAAGTACAAAATGGTGTCTGCAATTAAAGCTGAGGGTTACACAGAGATATGGTTTATTAGGAGTAGTTGCTGTGTTAGAAATAGATACCCTCCAAGCACCATCTTGCTGGCAACCCACACTCAGATAAATGGCCCACTCACAACCCTTCTCCCAAGTTCATACACAGTCCAGCTTACATGTCTCAACTTAAAAATTAAATGTTAATTCTGAGTGTCCCCATTATCCATGTCTACAATGAGGATACTGACACTTCACCACTCCCACAGGAAAGGTGCGGCAGCATGTATCGGGGAAACACAACACCAGGAGACACCGCATACATGTTACATCACCAATTTACTACACTTTGTTCCCTGGTGGCTGTTTCACAAAAATTCTTCTGCTGCTCATTTGCAAACACCTTCTTCAATCCCTGGGCAATTCAGAGAGTTGATGGGAGAGATGCACCAAAGCAGATCAGTCTCCCTGTTCTCCCTCATCAGTCAACACCAGTGCTCTCCACCACCAAGATCACTGCAGCCACCTGATTCGTAGCCTCCTGCCTTCCACACCTGGCTGAAGCCATCCTCAGCTCCCACTACACTGTCCTTTCACCCTAAGGCGTGCCAACACTGGGCACAGGAACTGCAAACTCTTCTTTCTCTTCCTGCCACATGATTTTTGACTGAGTAGTGACTGTACCCCCACTGAGCAGACCAAATACTGTTGTTTCACCTGTCATACAAACACCAGTGGATTTAACTATGCAAAAATTGGCTCCCTTGTGATCCATCTTCATTATTAGTCCTTTACCTGAGGCTGTGTGAGCAGAAATATTTTGAGTTTTTCTAGTGACAATTACTTGTATTTATATAGTGCCTGTCAACACAAAGAATCTCCCAGCACTGTAAAAGTGGGGAAGCACCATACTGATCCCTGAATTGTAACTACTTCAACAGTGCAACGTGGCAACTCGTTAATGCACACAGTGATCTGGGCAGAAAAGGAGGAAAATTTCCCTGACCTCTGACATGGAGGCAAAAGAAAAAACTTTACACAGTGGGTTTCTCAGCACTGAGACCTTTAGCACAGTCCTACCAAATCAATCAGTCCCTTTGGGACACTGCCATGCAGACACAGGGGTGGCTCTGCAGATGCACAGAGTACAGAAACTTTTGTGTTCTGCTCATGTTGAAAACAGATTTTATTTTTTTTTTGTTAGACCTTCAGGCTGGAGACAGTGCTGCCAGACACAGATAATGCCGTTGAGTCAGGTACGCTAAAGTAAACAGCGACGTCCTGCAGCTTGTGGAGGGCTCAGAGGAGGTTCAGGCACTTCTCAAACACAGGAAGGAAACAGTGCAATTTACAGAGAGCACTTCAGAGTCTCAAATGCCACTAATTTTTTAAAGAGTAGACTTATGCAAACCTGAATTTTGAGTATTTTTTCTCCCAACTGTTTTCTCTAGGAATCCCTCTCACAGAACAAAGCCTTGTGCATAAGAAAGAAGATACATCCACTACTGACAAAAACCTTCCTTACGTAAGGAAAATCCACTAAAAGATTCTTGGCTCCCATCTCCACTCCACTCTCCCAGCAGTGGCAAGCCAGGGCTTCCAGCTACCAGCCAAGCACAATGAAACTGTGATTTCCTGAAGATTCGGATTGGAAAAATTATTATGCTCATAATAGGTGTGGTAGCAATTTTCATCAAAACATCTCCTTTACAGCAGCTGTGAAGAAAGTGAATGGCTAAGGTTAACCAAAGCTACGTTCTCAATATTGAATAGGACATTAGAAAGTTCGGCAGCTGAATAAAAAGAGTTGTAACATATACAGAGGTCAGGGAGTCAAGAGCAGTTAATTCATTTCTACTACAGTTGTCCTCCATGACCTGGAGGAAATCACATGGTTTTTCTGAGTTTCATTTGCCTATTCAGCTGCACATGAACAACAGCTCAGAGTCGTTGAGGTGATTGGAGGAAAACACACTGATAGCAGATATGCCATCTACCCTCCATGTATATTTCTGTTATATGACACCCTTTTTGTCAGAGGACTTATTATTCTTCATGAATTTCCTCAATAACTACAGCTTTCAGAATACATTTTAAGACAAAGATATGCTTGAATATTAATGCTATTGAAAAATAATGGGAGTTGAAAGTATGTCCTTGATCATGTCTAGACAAAACCAGATATAATAGCTTGCTGGTATCTAGGTAGTACATATAAATAGATTAATGTTACTTAAAGACCTGGAACATCTGTATGCATTATCCAGAAAGGACTGATCCTACAACACAAGCCCTTACCAAATATCTATTGCCTAATGAAGAATGCACCATTCAGCTCCTGAATCGCTACCTGCAAAGTACCTGGAGAAAAACAGTCCAGGGGTGCTGCGAAGCTGCTCAGAATCCACTTGCCAATCTCTTCTCTTCCAGTAAAGAGAGTAACAAACACCATTCAGAATTGACAACAAAACCAATGCTCAGCAAACTTTAAAGATCAGGAAACTGCATCAAAAGACTGCAGGCAAAGTGTCCGAACCACCTGAGTTCAGACAGGAATGTCCGTGTTCAAGTTAAATAACTGTCCAAGAAAACATGAACAGCAGAAGTGAGGTCAAACCTGAGCTGAACTCCATGACTGTGTTTCAGAGCCCTCAAAGACAGCAGATGAATTCCCAGCTCTGAGCTCCTAAACTCATACTTCCACCCCATTACTGCCAGCAGCCCAGAAAAGGCATGAACTGAATTCCTCCAGCATCTTACACAGTCACAGTGGAGGCTGTTGTGATCAGATGCCTGGGCCCCTCTGACTGTTCAGCATAGGTCCCTTGACAGCACAGTGCCAAAGAGGGATCTGAGCTCATGTGCATCAAAACTAGCAAGGGCAGAGACAGCATCAAAACTTTGTCTGATCACTGTTTCTTGCACCCTTTTGCAGATATATATATTTTTGACTGCAAAACTCATACAGCACACTGTGACCGTAACGCTATCCCTGCAGACTGTCCCTACTTCTTCCTTTTGGAAGGGACAATGTGACTCCCATGAATGTGTCCCAAATTTCTCCTGCATCCACTCCTCACCAGCAGTTAGCTGTGATCCTTGGTAGCCTTGCATCAAGCTCACTATGCTAAGTTTCTAATTTCTTCTTTCATTGAGAAAAAGCCACCACCAGGAACTGGCAGACATTTTGGGGGAGGCTCAGCTGGCTTTGAGCCATGGGCCAAAGCAGCTCTTTCTCTCCCACCAAGGCCTGAGCCTTTGTACTGCTGAGTACCCCAAATGTTAATATTTGCAGTAACGAATGGAATCTCACATAGACCCAGCTGGTGAGGAGCAAAAGGATGCAGAAGTCCAGGATTCCTGCCTGTGTTTTAGACAAGCCCTATTCCCATTTCTTATGTCCACAAATTTGTTTCCCCAGGGGTAGCACAGAAATGCTTATTTGGACCCAGAGCTGGTTTGGTAAAAGCAGTAGTGTTGGCATAAGAAGCATTCACACTTAGCTGGTTCAGCAACATGAAGATCTTTGTCAAGAAAGGGGAAAAAGTGAGAAATGAGAAGGGGGGGAAAAAGAGACAAGATTGGGTTCATCTATGAGTTAAGGCTGTTTTAGGTGTAAGCCTGGGGGAATTAACTTTAACACTCCATTTCAGCTTCTTTTTCCCTTTCTCTTTTGTGCAAACTTGCATCTCTCTCCTGTCAGACTTTGATGGCTTTATGTAACTGTTTAAAAATTGAACAAGCTTCTTAACTTAGGTTTAGCAGAACATACTTTTTTGCCCCTCTGTCTTGAATGCACATTAAGAATAAAGATTTCCGGAGAAAACAAGACCTTTTCCATCCTCTGACATCAGCCACTGTAGTACACAAAGCCACGTCCTTGAGGACTATATTTTTTTGTACATTCTGTTCCAGTACAAGCCGATGCATCTGCAGCCCCAGCGGGCTTTACAACTGGTAGCTGGAAAGAAAGACTCATCCCAAAGAAAATACACAGGTTAACCACCACAGCAGCACCCACGGTGCAATGCTTCAACAGCAGGGGGGGAAATCCTAGAAAGCAGTAGAGGAAAGAAACCCAAAAACCTGGGCAGTAAAGTATGGCAGCAAACCCCCAAGTGGCAGGCTGGGTTTGCCCCACATTATGACCTAAGAAACAAGTCTGTGACCTGCTGCCACCATGAGAATAATTTCTCTTTTTTTTTATTACAAGCTGAAAAAGTTTCTGCTCTATGTAACTAGTTGGAAAAGCTTGTGAAGAGACTCCCTCCAGGCTCAAAAAAAAGAGGCAAATAACCTCCACCCTTTTCCGTGTGTTTGTACTTCTTAATTACACCAGTTTCTAAGCCAGCACTGTATTTGTTGATGCTTTAGGTTGGCAATGCTGGTCAAAGAGGCTTTCAGGAAACCCAGTAAAAATAGTCAAGGTTGTAATTAAAGCCCTCCTTTTTTGCTTTGTCTATTAGAAAGTGTCTGTCTGTGTTTGTGTTGTGGGCTCTTTAGGGCAAACACTGCTTCTTACTGTTTGCACAAGCTCAAAATGACAGGCTCAGTCCCAACTGGGGGCCACAAAGCTATTGTTGAATAACAAAGTTGTTGAATAACAACAAACACACAGCACAGATATCTCTCAAGCTGTTTTGCTCCCAACTTGGAGCTAAACCACAGGGAAAGGCACCAGCCACGGACTTTGCCCAGCTCCAGTTCTGGGAGACAATGAGGAAAGTGCACCCGGTTCTGCTCCCGGTCATCACTGCACCATCCTGGGCAGCCCAGCTGCCCTCTGGCATGTGGTGTTCATCCCTTCCTCCCAGGTCGATTCATGGGACATGCAGACAGTCATGCTGGTGTGTCAGCATGTCACAGTGGGTAGGAACCTGCTATGGGGGTGCAGCCCAGTCCACAGGCCATATGTGGTACAGGTTTGCCTTCAGGTGGACAACAAAAAGTAAGTCCAAAGTATAGACCCAAAGTTTACATTGCAAGTGGGACTCTGGAGTCTAAAAGCTGGATGGAGGAGCCACTAGACCATGGGTCAAGAAAACAGAGCAGTGTCTCAAGGAAAATCAGCACATTTTTAGAGCCCTGACAAAAAGACTGCAGCTTCATGAGGTTTTTGAAAGTGGACTGCTTCAGCATCTGTACTGTGCATCCAGAGTTTAGCACATGGATCTAACCAGACAGCAAAAGCGTCATCAGCAAAAGGAACACCTAATGTAGATTTGCAGAACATTGCCACATGTTGCAGCCACATCAGGCAAAAAAGCAAATAATGAAATAATAATTGGAAGATGATCCTGACCCTGACTCCGAGGCTGCAGAAGTGTTGCTGCCAGCACAAAAGCCATGGCTCTAACAGGGCAACTGGAGGGGCTGACAAGGGTGCAAAGGGATTACACATTCCCTGCATGGCCCAGGGCTCATCCTTGCAAGGATGCTGCTTCCCAGCGTGTCACAGGCTACTGCAGAATAGAGTGCGCGCAACGCCTGCCTTCCTGACTAGAGCTTAAAATTGCACAAAGCCTGCCCCCAAATCAGGCTGAACTGCTCTCAGCCACCCCCATTTCCTTACCCATTCTGTACAAAGCCACGAGGGATCACTGCCCGCCCTTGTGACTCCTGCAGAGGCGGCTGCACCATGCTCGGTGCCAGTGATGACTGGACCGGCACCAGCCTATATGGGACAAATTATGTAAGCTATATGGGAGGCAACTCCTTTCGCACCACCATCAATTACCTGGTTAACCCCAAAATCGCAGCAGACCCACAGCTGCCTACAACAGCGCCGCTCAGCTCAACTGCTCAGCGACAAGCAAGAGTTACCCACCGCTAAACTTCTGACCTACTTCTGTGTTGTGTTTCTCCCCCTCCCTGCTCCTGCCCTCAGTCCCCAATTAAATCTGTGTGAGATTTCCTCAATTATCCTCTTCCTGCTAATAGATGTGGAAAGAGGATGCCATAACAATGTATTCCCCTGGCAATGGTTCAAAATAAATCTCAGAATTAATGTTGAAGAGCGCAGGATGTAGGAATATTTTAATTAAACATAAATGTATAGAAACGAGAGTTACATTTAAGAAAGCTGATCTTTTGCTGCCACCACAATACTTAACCTCTCAGCCATGCAGTGAGAATCCTAGTGCTCTTATTTAATTGACAGGCCAATAAATCGGCACTAATCTCCCCTTTCTGTGTAGCTGTGCATGCTGATGTTCAGCTGAGGTCAGCTATTTCAGAATACAGCAATACTCAACTGGCACAACCTAAACAGCAACATGCATAGGAATCTTGTTTGGAAAACATTCAAGTTTGGAAGAAGCAAAGCATCCTAATGGTTGAAACAGACACATACCTACAACAAAACTTGAAGGGGGTAACTAAACAATAAAAATCTGTGGTTGGAAATTTTTGCAGGAGAAAAAGTTTATATATACCTGTGGAAAGAGGAGCAGGAATAGAGAACTCTTATTTGAACACATTAAGTAAGATATTCCGATAGGCACTCGCAACTCTGGATGAATATAGAGATAATCTGAACACAATTTCTAATTAAGACAAAAAACATCTATGAGGAATAGGTAATGAACAGTGCCTGGGAAACACTTTGCCCATTACAGAAGATGTGAAGCCTTTGTTCAACTTTATAGGCCCCTTTCGACTCATCCCAGAAAAGTATTATGAGATAAGAAATTGCAAGTCCTCATAAAAAGGAGGCTTTAATCCAATGGAAACTACATCTGTACACCTATAAGCTGCATTTTCCATACCTAAGTTCCTACTTTATCTCCTTTATTTACCTAAAACTGTATCTTGGGCCAGAAACACTACACAATCTCCTAGATTACAAACTGCAATTAAACACATCACTGCAAAGGGAGCTCAGTGTAGCAATACTATAGAAGAAAGAAAAAAGTTTATTTTAAGTCTGGTAGAGAGTAACGTGCAGCATATTAAAGGAAGCCAGACCATATCCCTGCTGCAAATACCCAGTAAAATTAACAGGTAGCATGTCTCTAAGTACGCAGCAAATAGTTAGTAGGATGATCTCAAAATTATTTAGGGCACTGCAGTACTGGATGAGGCTGAAATGAAAACAGATGAAGACTTAAGCTAAGGTAGCAAAGGAAACGTCTCTGCAACAACCTATGAAACCATCTCCCACAGTAAGGAACTGATGGGCTATCCAAGAATCACAGGAGACTGCAGAAACAAAGAGGCCTTCACTGTGCTAGAGATGGACTGAGTAGAAGAAGAAAAGGAAAGAAATTATTTTTTAACTGTTCTCCAGTATTTCTTCATGCTCTGTGTGGGACCTCTATGTTAAAAATTAACACCACCCCTGGGAATGGAGTGCCACCTCTCAAAACCCTAGTCCCCTTCTTGTATAAGAAAGGCAGTAACTCCTATCCCACTGAAATTATAAGCAGCAATACTCTGCTCATCTCTGGAAAAGACACTTTCTCTAAATATCTCCTGAGAGACTCTAAACAAAAAGCTGCAGCTTCCCCTCTCACCTCCCTCCCAACAATGTTTGCTGTATGTACACCAAAGGCCTGTGTTTCCACCTTAATGCACATGTACTGAAGCTATTTCTGGCTGAGAGTGACGTGGCTTTGTTTGCATAACTGGGTTCCCACCTCATGATCTGCCGCTCTAATAGTTTGCAAAATAATAGCTGGAAAATGTCCGATTCCTGAAGATGTGCCTGTAAAGTTCAGTTTGCCTTTATCTTAAGGGCAAAAAGAAAAGAAAAAAGGAGGAAAAAAAGTCTTTCTGCAAAAGCACTTACAAAATGCTTCAGCAAGACATAAACCAAATTGTTTAGTGATATCCAGCTGGGATATGGATATAATAATTCTCTGTTTTGGGTGAAAGAGTATCAAAACAGAAAAGAAAGCAAAACTCATACAGAAGATAACCATTTTACACTGTGGAGTTTTCAACACTACAGCCAGAGCCACTGTAGACCTGATTTGTAACAACTCATGTCAACCCAAAATATCATCCATAGGAAATGCAAACTTATCACTGATGGTTAAAAACAAAAGCAGAGCTCAAAATAGCAGCATTTCAGATGAAGCGAGTATGTCAGTTGGACTACTCTCAACTGTCAAAACTGAGCTGTAATCACAGATCTCTCTTGAGAAATATTTGATATTTGTCCAGTGTTAAAAATAAAAGTGAGATATCTTAGAAGAGAAAAAGATGGTCCTAATAAAGAATACGGGGAAATAAATCATGTGTACAAAAAGATCTAACCACTGGTTCTTCTTGTCCAGTCCCCAACCACTGCCAAAAGACAGACAGAATCCACTTCTGTAACAACTCTGTCACTGCAAAATGCTGTAGAGGTGGGACTGAACATTTTCCTCATCTGCACAGCTGACTGAGCCAGGAGAATTGACCATTTCTGTTTTAGCACATCCTTATCTTGAGAGTACAAGGGCTTCAGGTTCTTACTTCACTTCCAGCCAAAGCTTTGTTTCTCAGGATGGTGTTGCCTGAGCAAGAACTTCACCATCTGGGCAGGATTATTGCTCAGGTTATACTTGAGACATCTCCATTCACTATCTTCCTCCCTCATCCACCACCCTTACCCATCCCTTAAACTTTAAAAGGGCTTGAGGCATTTCACTCTACATACTCTTTGGCTTAGGTTACACACAGATAAATGAACACAAGACCCTGAGCAGCTCAATCCCTTACAAACGCTGACTGCGGTAAAGAGAAGGGACAGAGACTGTGGTGGGGAATAGCTCTCCCTCCTCATCTCTAGGAAGAAATTTCTCACCTGCACAAATCACTGAGGTGCCAGAGATGGGAGGGGAGTCTAGAAACATCTCTCTAACGCTGCACTGAAACAACACATCCTGGGAGCTCCGCTCACAGCGTTGGCTGGCCAATTGTGCTGTGTTATACTTCAGCAGAGGAATTACACAGCAAGCACCACAAAGTGCAATTACAGGGAGAACACCTGACAGTACACTGTTCAGCAGGCTTGATGGAGACAAAATAACATACCCATTTGCAAAAGACTGCATTAGCTTAACCATTTCATGGAGCTGCTCTGGAGCTGAAAGCCTCACTGCAGAACACAGCCCAGGTCTGTCATAGTGCAAAGACAGTGGACATCTCCCAGAGGTGATCAAGCTAGCAGTGGCCCACACAGCTGACCATCTGGGAGTCAACACAAGACAACGGCAATCCCACAAGACAGCTTCTGTCAGCACTGCCCTGTGCAATTCCAGGGACATCACTGCCAAGACACCAAAGCGCATCACTGCTACAGTGAACCCTTGAAAAGCTTTAATTTACCTTTTTCTCTTTGTTTTCCCTGCTTTCTAGAGAATATCACCTGACTGTATCCCATTTAAGTGCCCAAAAGACAACTGCAACCAGGCAGCCCTGTCACTGCCTGGCAACATGCCGTTCACTATTCAGCTCAGTCCCTTCCCCAGCATTATGCTGACACTGGTTTGGTGTATCCACTTCCACATCTAAATATCTCAGAGACACCAAGTACCCCTACAGCATAGAAAGTCTCTTCAAAAGACAGTCCCAGGTCACTGTGTGGCTGCATTGGGACCTGCTTGTTTCTCCAAGCAAGGCTAAACTCACCTAAAAATTTGGAAGCATGTCAAGAGACCAAGAGTTAAGGAGCACCCATCATACCAAGGGCAGTGGTGGAGTTATTTCTCTTTTAGATATGTAAGTTCTTGTATGAGGAGGAGTGTACAGGGGAATCATTCAGTACTGACTCATCTCTCTTGCAGGCATCTGCTTCTTGGGCATCCCACTCCAGCTGCGGTTTACAGCTGGCCTTTTCTGGCTTGCAGTAATTATTTTGCTTCACTTTTTCTTACCAAATCATATATAGCATCACTGAGGAGAAACCCTACATTTGACACCACCACACAAAGCAACAGCAGACAAGCAGAACTGCAGAAGACAACACTTGATTAGCATGTAGATTTACAGGAAAATACATCTTGACTTGAGAAGTGACCAGAGCCCAAGCAGCTCTCCAGTATAAGTTAAATCCACAGCTGAGGGCAAGAGTGGTTCAAGGCCAGCGGCCAGAGACCCCCCTGAAGGTGATCGCCAATGGCCACAGGTCTGGTGCTGTGTCCCAGACAAGGGGGTGGTTTCTCTGATAATGTCTTATGGTGGTTCAGGCTCTGCAGCCTCTCCTGCTCTTCAAAGGACACTGCAATGCATCCTGCTGATGCAGAGTTTGTCTTGGTACTGTGATGGCAAATGGTATTTAATACTGGTAACAGCAGTACTGCAACCAGCCATTATTCCACCCTTTTTCCAGTTGCACAGGGGTGCAGCTGCTGATCCTATCACACCAGACAAAGCTAACACAAAATGTCTATTCTTGTTCAGGTAAGACTGATCTTTCAAGGTTTTTGGACAACAGGATAATATATTTCCCTAGATATTAGAGACTGAAAGAGATTTATTAGGGGAATTATTCTTTATATTCTGTGTGGTCCATTAAGAGATGAAGTTTTCCCTGATTCGTCAAAGAGCTCATTGCAGGCTGCATGATTTCACTAATATAATACCTAGCTTCCCTTTGCAGCTCCTCATTCTGTTAATTTTATACTCATCATTCTCCAAGTACAAGCACTATGGTGGGTTAATGGCCCAAGTTTAATTCAGGTATGAAAACCACTGTAATTCCATAGGACAAAACCAGGGACAAGATTAGAATATTTATTCCTATCTGTGGTACTAGGTAATGGCAGTTTGATACCCAAACCCTACTTCAGCTTCTTGATTTCAAAGCACAGAGCAAAATCCAGCCAAAGTAACTGCACCTTCCCTGCAAGTGCCACATTTCCACATGCCAGTCAAAGCATCACAGCAGTGTGGCTATGTGCACTGTATTTGTTTTTTATCAACACATCCCCTCCACATGACACGAGTATCATCAGATTAGATAGGCTGAGGAAAGGAACAGAAGGGATGGTCCCAAATCTTCCTTCCAGGCTGTCAATGGAAACAAATCAAGGGCTTTGGACACAGCATGGTATTGCACGCAGCTCACAACACCACAGGAACCTAAGAACAGCCCTCCCACCACCACACTGCAGCTCTCCATCACTGGAGCCAAAGGGGAATTGCCCTTGGCCATGTCAGTCTGATGATGCAGTGAAGCGCTCTGGACCTCATCTCTGAGAGTACAGGGAGCCACATACATGGTAACTCCTTCCCCTTCATTCCTTGATGAGTTTCTGGTTGTATTCACCTAGCCAGTGACCAGTGGCTTCAGCAGCACTTCTGTGTGGAAGATGCATCTCAGAATCACATCTTAGCAGCTACACAAGAGTTTTTAAAGCTACGTATGACCTGTGCTTTTGCCTCTCCCTCCCAAATTTAGCTCCCTTTCAGCTAAATACAGGTGACACTGCAGTGGCCTTGAATCACAAATGCAGCCAGAGCTTAGGAAGCACTACAAAAGCATTTGTTCCAATATTTACTCAGAGATTTTTCATGCTACACCTACCACGGACTTCAGTTTATTGAGAACATAGTGCACTGGGGAAGGGCAAACCACACAGACTATATACTGCTGCCAAGCAAAATGTCATTAAGGTTTTAGCAATGCAACACAAATTGAGTTTACATTAAAGCTTCTTTTGTATGAACCATATCCCAGAGTGAAACAGTGACCGAGCTGAGCAATGAGTTGAAGCAGAGCAACCAAGGTAGAACTACTGAGCAATAGGGAAAAGGCACTATTCCAAGCTGATATTTAAGATGAGGATAGAGAGCTTAATTTGAACTTTAGAAGAGGTGATTATGTACAGTCACCATTATACATGCATCTAATACTATGTGGGATGCAGTACCTACCACCTGCAGTTGCACAGAAAACACCCCAAGGTCCAATTGCACCAAAGACCATCATGAACTGGAAGCTGAGATTCTTCTTAATACAGGCTTACATGTAACCTCTAAACAGCTGAGAACCTTTTCTAAGCCTGGAACTTCAAATCTCTCTCATGCTACCCAGAATTCAGAAGTTCACCATTTCATTATTTCAAGTTTCTTCCTGGATGGATTCACACTCACTGAAGCCCTGTCTGTCCCCAGGTGTGGTGGATGGTGGAGAAACACCCATGCTACGGCACTGTTGGTCTAACACCAACAAGGCTTATGCCCCCCAGCACTGCTCTTACAAAACCACAGCACTCTTTAAATGTTATTTCTAAGCAAGACAAAATAACCAGAGCATGGTAAGTTTGTAAGTACTGCTCACTTCTGGTACTAGGAATCCTAAAGTGCATTTTGCACTAATACTCACTGCAGTCACTGGGGAACAAGTTCAAAGCACGGTCCATTCATGCGAAATGGATGCAAATGGGTTTAGGGATGACCTAGAGTTCACCGGAGACTATACACATTCATTCAATGCTCTCTGTGCTCTGACCAGTTCATAAACTAAATCGGATTAGACACATCAGACCTCAGGTGCTTAAAAGGCTGCCCACTGCTGCAAACCCCACTAATTCAGACAGCCTTGCTGAGCACACTTCACGCAGACAGATGGGGACCATATAAGCATTAGAGAGTGATGAGGCTCTGAGACAGGGGCATCAGGATCTGTCAGCCTGGACTGAATTGCTGTTTCCTCCTTGAATGAGCAAGCTGATATTTTTTTTTTTATATAACAATACTGCACAGACAGAGTTTTTCAGAACTTGTAAAAAAAACTTATAAATGCCTAAGAGTGGCTTCATGGAGGAAAGCAATGGAAAAAACTACAACAAGATTTCAGAGCACTGTTAAGTAGAGCAGCATAGTAAGTTTATCAAGATATAAAACAACCTCCCCCAAAAAATATACAGATCAGGCATAGCCTGCCAGCAGAAGTACTGAATTAGGGAGAGAGATTCAAAGAGCATGTGTTTTCCTGGCAGCCCTCATATGTGCATATAAACCTCTTGTAACCACCACACTGATATTTAAACTAATTAGCACTAGGAAAGCCATGGGACTATGCTTTTCTATCAGCCTATTCACATGGACAGAAGGACTGAAAAATGACAACGATTAAATACAGCTCACGTACCAGAATGCAGCAGTCCATGATCCTGCCACACCCCCTTCCTCCCCTAAGTAGCAAGGCAAGAGAAATATGGTGCAGGACACATTTCACATAGAAAAAAAAATAACCCTATTAAACAAAATGCTCACTCAGCATTACACTAGAAGATAAAAATAGAAAGCAGGAGAGCTGGTACTGAATATCAAGCAGTGTTCCCTATTCATTGCAGAACAGCGTGAGCAAGAGAACCCAAATCAACCTCTCCTTCACTCCGTTCCCTTCACTCTTGTTCTCCTGGACGCTGCACATTGTTTGAATTTCCTGTTACTTATAAACACACCAGTGGGGAATTAGCTTTGGGGAGCTGTGAACTCATACATCCACCATCATTGCAATGGCAACGCCCCACCAGCCTCTGAAAACAGCTCATGACTTAGAGAGGAGAAAGGACAGACTGGGTTAGTGGGGGGTTGTGAATATTCAACACTGTTACACAGCTGGACTACCTATTAGTAGTACAGAGGATGTCAAAGAAGCTGGCTCTCATGCAAAGCTTCCATTCTTATTAATTAGATGGTGGCCTCCTCCATCATATACATTTAAGTTTTATACATCCTCCATCATATACATTTAAGAGCACACAGGGCATGAAAGGGGAAAAGTAGCAAGAGCACAGGATTGTTTACAATCATCTTTGCTAAGCTAAAAAAATTAAATCTCTAGTCACAGATAAGATAGAATCAACCCACACATGCCTCCACACACTGAGAGGATGGTTCTGCTTTTAGGATGGGCTGCACCTCCTTCTGGAGCATGTCCCCACAGCACTCGCCTATGGAAAGAGCTGAGACGACTTGGACTGGACAGCAAACTAGAAGCAACAAGTGCCTTCATAAACAGCAGCAGAGGTGGGTGATTTGGGTCAGAACAAAGTCAATCCAGGATGGGACTGTAATCCTCTGCTTCTGGCATCCAGACCATAAAGCATCTCTCAGAATTGCTCTGGGGCTAGAGAAAGTAACTCCTTTCTCCCCTTGTCCATTGTCCCCAGGGATCAGCCATGTCTCACCTGGCAGAACCTGCCTGAGGGTAAATCACAGAAGCGTGACAGATGCCAAGGGCCCTGTCAGAGCTAGGGCAGCCTTTCAAGTTACTCTTTGGTGTTTCAGGAGTCTGCTGCAGCAAAGCCACATTTTTGGGCACCTTGAGGTCCTACACAAGTTGGTATCAATCGTGCCAAACTGGTCCCATAAACCCAAAGGCTCTAAGTGACCCAAGTGCTAAAATAAAATGCTTTGCACACAAACTGTTTCAATTCAGAGTTTTTTCCAGGCTGAGAAGTGTACTTCTGGAAAAAAAAAAATAAATACTGAAAGCTTTTAAAAGTTGCCTCAGTTTGACCCAACTTACTTTTCTCCTGCTCCTTGAAATTAGGAGAGAAATAAAAAAAATAAAAAAATAATTGCATGGCTCTACATGTACCACCCTCTAGTGCTTCAGTTTTCTTATTCTCACCTCACCTACAAAGCGGGAACAATAAACCTTACCTACTCCATAGAAAGTTCCTAAAGCTTGTGCCCAGACTTGCAGACACTTACTTGTTAGGACAGCTTGGGAGTGACTGATAGAAGAAGAGAGCCATGAGCAGTAAGAAAACACACAGGTTTGTGCATGCTCATGTGCACTCCTAGGATGAAGGTGAGATGGAGAACAGGATTAGAATCTTGCCCTTCTATCCTTTCCTGCAGCCACCACTTACTTCTGCAAGTGCCATCCCTGCTTTCTGAGCAGATGGATCAAGATGCAGCCAGCTGCAAAATGATGTACGCCGTTACCAGATGTGACAAACAACAGTTACAAACAGTGGTCTTGACAAGGGGACTTCCTCCTTGGGCTTAGGTTCAACC
This sequence comes from Falco peregrinus, assembly GCF_023634155.1. Taxonomy (NCBI): domain Eukaryota; kingdom Metazoa; phylum Chordata; class Aves; order Falconiformes; family Falconidae; genus Falco; species Falco peregrinus. Next base: position 2,707,670 of record NC_073733.1, on the reverse strand, counting down.
TCTCAGCCCAGACTTCTGGGCTAACATGTAGTTAAGAGATGCCGTTTCTAAATCACATATACAACTCTAGCCAAATAAAAAAAAAAAGAAGAAAAAAAAAGAGGAAGGGGAGGGGAGAGGAACAGGGGAAAGCTTTCTTGCCAAAATCTCCACATTGCACAGAGCAAAGAACAAGCAGCCTCCAAGGGTTCACAAGGCAGCTGCATTTTTGCACGACAGAGTGATACCAATACTCTTTTTGCACAACAACCCACATCTCTCCAAAGGCCAAGATGGCACCAATGCTGCTAAGACAAGCCTGACACTTCATTGGTCTCCTCTTGCTCTCTTTCCACCTCACACATTCCCATTCAAGATCAGGCTTAGTTTCTGCAGAAGCCTGGCCTCTGGTTTGGAAGTATAAATCACTGTGCTAGCTCTGCCACCCGACTGGTTGTCATCTGTCAATGAACACACCTGACAAGAGATACCCAAGCCCACAAATCTTACCTCAAATTTATAAACCTTTCCAAAGAAGAAATATCTTTCTGGCTTTACAGACCTGTAGATCTTCACTCGGCTTGGGGCAAAGGCAACAGATGGATTTTCCAGCACTGCTATTGTAAGCCACATGTATATATTCTACTCTTGCAGCACTTACAAACCCCAGCACAGGCTTCACACCTGCCTGTTTGTTGTAATTCAGGCTGAGCAACAACCTGCCTAATGGCAGCACTGAACAAGTCTCCAAGGGCATCTTGATCAGCACCCAAAACCAATTCTCTGTCCCAGTGATGTACGGGCCTTTGGCACAAGTGTGTCAGAGCTGAACATCACACACAGGTCTCTGTGCTCATGAGAAGCTTGCTTCCCTTTCCAGTTCCACTTCCTTCCTAGGTATCACCATTGCAGAAGCAAAGTTTCTTAACTAACCCTTGCCAAACTTCAGCAGTATTTTTGGTTTGCTGAAGTTTCATTTTTCTGCTGCCTTTGTAAGGGTGCTTTAATGTCAGGCTCTATTTGTAATCAGAAACAGGTCTCGTTTTATTGAGATGACTCAGAACACAGACCATTTTTTTTCTCATATATTCAGTAGCAATATTGTGTCAAAATGGAATAGCACCTTGGTTTCCAAGCAGGGCCTGAAGGACAGCTATGGAGGCTGCAAAACATTATGGCTCCTCTTAAAAGATTAAGAAATTGCTTGATTAATCAAGGTAGACCAAACATATCGATGCACTGGCCAGCACCAGATCCTGAACATAGAAATGGTTTATATGAATAACACACATGATGATACTCTGAGGTAGGGCTTGCAGACTGTATGAGAGGATACTTCATTACTGCAACAGCAGCTCTGCAGTTGCCTGCCTTTATTCTGGCCCTGAGGACAAACAACTCTATTGGATTTGGATAATTTTATCTTCCAGGAGCTTAAATGTTCAGCATGCCTTAACTGAAACAGCCTTCCTGAGACAAAGGTAGCAGTCTACATCTGGGAAGTAAAGGAGGACCCAAAAGGGAAGGTAGAGAAAAGGAAGGGCTGAAATCCTTGTCTATATATCCTCTGGCTTGTATCTCAGCCCACAAAAAATCAGGAAAGAGAAGTGATGCAAGATGGCATTCCAGAAAGTCACAAGTGACTGAAATACCAGTGGTCCATCCCTGCACGTGTTCCCTGGAAGCCAATACCCAACACAAACAGGCTGGAAAAGTCAGTCTCACTTAATGCCACCTTACTGCTTCTATGATGGAAAAAGAGACACAGAGGCCAGGCCCTCCCCTCCCTGGAAATCATATTTCAGGAAGGCAGTTCATCAGGTATCAAAGGGAAAAATAATACAATAAAGGACTGGTAAGGAAGGGCAGTAACAGGGAGGGGAAAAGCCACTGAGACACAACTGCAGAAGGTCAGTTCCCCCTCTTTATTCTAGCAGGGAAATTCCTGGCTCCCAGATCATCCTTTGTTCGCCTGCCCTAGAGGAACAAGAAGGGCTAAACCTCTTCTGCCTTCTTCACTAGAAGACTCTTCCTGCATCACATTAGATGCCAGCTAGCAAATCTATTGGGTTTTGGACAATCCAGAGCCTTATGTGTTGGGTACCAGTGAAACCAGACTCATAAATAACACAAATCTGAAACAAGACTATGGAATAACCAAGTTCTCCATACTTCAAACACACAACACAGCACAGATGAAAAACAACCGCCCAACCAAGCAAGGAAACATATCAGACAAATGGTACAATTTTTGCCATTTTTTCTGAATTTTTCCCAGAAATAGACATGGACATCCTCAGGCCCACAACAGCTTTTACTTCCTCTACTAGAGGAACCATTCACAAAAAAGGAACAAAGCGAATTGTGCCTGTATTTGCAAAACACTTCAGGAAAGAATCAGTGATATGAATTTGTCACTGAGATGGTGCTGGCAGCAGTACCAAACCCAAAGGTCACATGATTAAAGAGGAAACAAAAAAAAAATTAAAATCACCAAAACCACAGAGTAAACCTGTATAGGTGATCTGAGACATCACAGTTCCCTCCACCTGCAAGGAACATTCAGCCAAAGAAATGGGAGGCCCAATGCCTCCGTTAGACCACAAAGCCTCCAATATACATTGAAGGGAAACTAGTCCAGGGGGAAAGGATAATGCACCTATTCTTTTATTGCTACAAAATGACTCTAATAAAAATCCCTGTCTGTGGCTGAAGGAACCACAGACTCAGAAAGCTGTTAGTAAAGCATATTGTTAATAAAGCATATTATTAGTTACCAAGGCTAAACATGCAGCAGGTAAATACTTACCCCTGCAGCAGGCAGAGGCATATTTCAAACACCTTACCCTACTGATTTGCAGCTTCTCAGCTCCAGGCTTGAAGAGGTTCCATCGACGTCCACCGTTCCTGCAGTTCCCGCGCACCTTCAGAGTCTTTGAAGCCTGTTCGTTCTCAGCTGCCAGGATAAAATCCACAGGAAAAAAAAAAAGAAAAAAAAAAAGGAATGACAAAAGATAAATGCTGTGCTTTAGCTCAGGCTGGGGGCGGAGGCTGTTCTTTTAAATGAAAGAAACAAAATTGTTTGCAAGAGACTCATTCAACCTCTTCTTTAGAAAAAGAGAGCAGAGAGTATATTTAGGTGCTTTATTCAGTGCTCTTGGGATACAAGAAAAATAGTGCAGCTTGGGTACTACAAAAACGCAGGCACAAACTAAGAGCCCAGAGCCAAATTCAGAGGTGGTGTAAGCAGGTGGGGTCAGACAAGCTGGGTGTGGAGCCAGAATACTCTCCCAGGAGCACCAGGCAGCACAAGCACCTCATCTGCATGCACCAGTATTAAAAGTGCAATAGCTCCTTGGGTCATAACTGCTAACAGCACCCCTGCAGTTTGGACCTGCAGAAATCCCAGCTTTACAGTTGCTGTGGTCCATATGATGCAATGCCTTGAAAAAGAAACAGCTCCTCAAATTTATGCAGAAAACAAAAATGGAAAAGTCCATAAAAGCTGTTTTTCAAAGAAACTGGGCTACTTCTCACCCCAAGCATTTCAGGCCAATCCCTCACAGATACAATTCTGATCCAGCTTTAAGCAAGCAATCCCATTTACACCAAACCTCAGCCTGGCCTTACAGATGGTACATACCCAAGCACAAAACAGCTTGTAAAGAAGAGGCAAATGGTGGAAGAGAGCTGGCAATTCACATTTCAAAATTAAGCTCTACTTTTTTCTAATCAACCCAAATTTTCAGCTCCCCATCCTATCCCTCCTTTCCTGGGGTGAAGCTGCCGTTCTGTGTGAGACTGGGGTTTTTCCTCCCACATGTGGCAAGGTTAGATTTTAATCCCTTCTTCTGTTAGATTCTTCATGTCCCCTATCCTGGAGTGACAGCCACTGGGAGGAAGGAAACGGAGCTGAGTACCACTCATGTGCACCCACAGCAGCTGCCAGCACAGGCTCCTGTCAGCAGGTGCATGTGGTCCAGGCTGCGCACATACGTGTGCCTGGGTATGCATACACACACCCACGGGTGTTCCCATCCCCTGGAGGCTCGTCACCCTGCTCATGAAGAAACACATTGACAGAAAACAGTGAAATTCTGGAATTCTTCCCTGAAAGATGCACAACACTAATTTTCTTTTTCCCAATACACCTTTAACCCAGGCAGAGGTTTCAGACTGTGTCAGTCCTGAGGGGTTTAAAACCAGATAACAAAGGGTAAATGGTCCCAGGCTTTGGGAGAGTGGAGATCCACAGCCCAGCTCCTAGGGTTCAAGTCACCTTTACTTACCAGGGTAAAACACACACACACACACACAACATGCTCCCTGTCCCCACATCAAATAGGTGGGGACCCTGCTGCAGCCCTAGCATGGCTGGGTGGGCAGCAATCCTGATTTTCTTCCAGCGTTGCTGGGAGAGAGATTGCACTGAGACCTATTTCCTAAACACGATGCTGACGCAGGCAGCCTGCTGTTATTTTTAGCAACACGCGTTTCACTTTCTAGACTCGCAGAAAATCAAGCTGTAGTGCAAGTGCCGATTATAGCAGGAGGCTGCTACCAGGCTCCAGAGGCAATGTGCCGACATAGTAGCACTCAGGAGCGACGTGCAAACACAGTAATGCTCACATTGAGAGATGCATGTGTTATTCCCCACGTGCTAGAAACGTGTGCACCCCAACAGAAGAACCATCAATTAAAGAGGCAGCCACTTTGCCTTTTCCTTCCTAGTTCTTAACCCTGATGTGCTGCCACCACCCATTAACCACTTGGATCCCTAGCATGCTCCCGAGCAATGCCAGCACAGTCTGGCAGCATTCCCATACTTGCCCATTGCTAAATCACAGGATTCCTGGTGTCAGCAGCATCCCTTCAGGAAACAATTTCCTTACCCTAATTATCAATCTTTTTAATTAGAGGTTCAAAGAATGATGTCATCTATTCAACCACCAGCGTGTTTACCTGCCAACACAAGATCCTTCCAGCAAATACATTCTGTAGTGTTCTCCCTAGCGTCATTTTGAGCAGGACAAATGCAGAGGATAGCTCATCATAGCCTTTGGCTTACGAGATGCTCTTCTTGATCAGGAAGATTAACCAAGCGCAGGAGAAAAAAAAAAAAACTTCACTTCTTACTGTGTTTCCAAACAAACATCAGACTTGAGTTGTGCTCTCAGTATCCATCACCACTTGCCACCTCCAAATGTAAGTACTAACAACAAAGGCTGCTAAGAGGACAGAAAGCCAAGAGGAAACTACCAAATGAAAACTCACACAGAAGTTGCTGAACAGCTTTTACACCTTATGTGCCTATCTGTTCATCTTCTCGTAACTATAGGGACTATGTTCGGAGACATTAAAAAGAAAAAAATAGCCTTATTTCATAAATACACCGCATGCAAAAAAAGAGTTTATTAGCTAGCAAGAAACTCCCTAGCATGAGGCTATCAGAGCTCCCTCACCTGGCTCCCGGGTTGTAAGAAACATGGATGCAAGCCTCATTTCTGACTTTTCAAATCATATTGCCCTTGGCTTTCTTTACAGGCAAAGACCAGAAAACAAACCTGGGACAAAAACACAAAGCTACTCACCACGTCTTCTGAGCAAGTGCTGCATGCGCCCTCCCACCTGGTCCAGCCCCATTGGGGTGCTCTGGGAGAGGGGTTCGGAGCGACATCTCTCCACAAGGACTTTGAAGGGTGGCGCTTGTGGGGACGGTTGAGAAGGATGAGACATCGGCTGGCAAGAAAAGAGTCGGAGAATAATTTTACCAATATGTGTCAAACCTCAGACAAAGCAATCACAGAACATATAATAATACATACAACTTTCAGGACAGTGCAACACACTTTAGAGCTTCTCGCTGCAATCTGCAGCAGCTTCATTTTTTTTTAACTGAATGGTTAAGACTTGCTGGCTCTGGTGTTGGAGTGCCCCAACTCTGACTGTATGGGACTCATAGCTTGAGCACAGCTCATGGTGTGTAAGTCCAACAACTTCCAGTAGCACTTCGCTGCTAAGGCACTTCTGAAAGTAACATGTAATGGAGATGTCTGCTTTCTGCACAGCATTTTGTCTACTCTCACACCACCAAGTCCCAGAAGGAGCGCAGACAGGGAGTGAATTAGATGGTGCTGAGGACCCAGTACTAGCTAAAACATTTTGGGTTGGCTTCACAAGGTGCAGTGAGGGCTGGCTGCTTTCTAAAAGGCAGCAATCCAACTATCAGAGATAACTTGGTTGGCAGGATGGGGCCTCACCTGCCCGCCCCATGCCACAGTGCCTAAGCAAAGGTCCAGGCCAGGTCTGGAGATGGTGGCCAGGGTCAGCTAGATTTCAGATCATTAGGCACATTTGTGGTGATGAAGCAGATCCAAAGTAAAGCAGGTGAGTCAGTTTACACATCAAGGGCAGACACAGCCCCGTGATCATCAAGCAGACCTATGGTGATGAGGCAGCTTCAAGGTCAAGCAAAGAAATCAGGCCCCAGGTTGGTGTCTAGCCCAGCAGGGCCACGGCCAGGCAAAGGCACAGCTATGGCTGAGCAGGAGACCAGAACTCCTCTCATGTGTCTCAAGAAAGGATTGAGTGCTTAAGGTAGAGCTTAAATGAGCGGCCAGGCCCATGGGCATGGTGTGGAGGTCCCAGGTGAAACTGCCTAGGGTCACTAAGAGCAATTAATGCACTCAATCACTGAGAGGCAAGCAGTTGGGAGTCTGCTTCAATAGACACTCCTGAACTGAACTACCAGATGCATCCTTTGGTGGCCTACAGGAAACAGCAAAATGAAATTCTGGATTTTTTTTCCAGCTATCAGTCACCACTGGTCTCCATGTACAGCCATGCTCAAGAGACACATAAGAAGTGGAAAATGGAACAAGACGTTTTTTCAGAAAGACTAGCACTTGAAGGACATAGTCATGGAGTAAAGCAACAAGTTTGCAATGGTGAGGTTTAGGAGAACAGTCTGTTTATGTGTGTGCTCATCCAGCAGCGTAAATAATAGGATCTGCCCATGCAGATATAAAATGCCTATATCAAATACAAATAAAAAAATCAAACAATAGGATCTGCCCATGTTATTATAAAAATAAAAACTACAAGTTCTTAGAATAAATCTGGGATACACATAAAAAACAATTCCTGCAAAACTCAACAGTCTTTCTGATAAAAAGATCTATGTAAAAGTGAATTAAATTAGTAACAGGATGTCATCTTCCTCATTCCCAAAAATCTTAACAAAACACTCCCTTCCAGGTACTTCCAGAGGTCATATAAGGTCTTTTCCAATTCCATAAACAGAAGCTTACAGATGGTCTATGAAAAGGACAGGCGGTGGATAAACGTAACAGCATTGCTATTATTGCTGTGCTGCTGGAATCACTGGGAGGGTACAGAGAACCTTCTGGAGAAAGGAAGGACTCTTCATGTATAGATGGACTTGAAGCGCTTTGGTCGAATACATAACCACAAAAGAACATATCAGACCCATGGACTGTCCTCCTTCAAAAGCAGAGCCTTGCACCACTTAGCTGCTAACAAATGTCTAATACAAATGCACTCACCCTCCTGCAACCCAATACCTGTAAAATCAAGTCTCTTTATAAGCACAGCTGTTTTTCTTTCACAATGCTTCCCACCAACCCTACATCTTTTCCTGGTGGTTTCTGGTATGACTGGGGATATGTACCTAGCTGCTTGCATATGCTCTCTAATGTTTGTAGCACCTACTACCACAATTTTGGGGTTGTTTTTTTCAATTATTATAGTGTGCCTCATGTCCAGGGAGAACACAAGTTACAGCCCTTACCAGGTTTCAGATGGTCCAAATGCAAGGACTGGGCAAACCACAGCACTTCAAAGAAAACTGGGACCTTATTCTCTGCAAATGCCCAGATATGTTTTTAGCAAAACTAAAACAATTATTTTTCCTGAAAGATTCACAGAGGAGAAAGCAGAAGTTATCACAGCAGTTCCTCTGGAAGCTGACCGATAACAACTGCTAACAAGACAGTGGTCAAACACCCCAGTTACATCTTAACATTTGGTAACATTAATCCAAAGAATGAATTAGCATTTATAGCTAACTTGAGAAAAACACTGGAGTTTTCCTCCGTTTTGGGTGACTCCAACTTTTATTATTCTATTTCAGGAAGAAAATATCCTGAAAGAGACAGCTAGTACAGCAATACTTTGCCAAATGGAATTTTCTTTTTTAGAAAAATCACAATTCAAACTCCTACTTTACATCTTCTGCTCTGTGACATGTGAAACCCTGGAAGTCTTGTGTATAATGTAGAGTCAAAAAATCAGCAGAAAAATCAGTTTACAAAGGTCAGGAGAAGAAAACAGGAGGTGCTCCTCACTGGAAGGCTTCTAGCCTTAATTAAGAGACAGATCTGTCATACTTCCATGGCACTGCTAATAATGGGGTGCCTCATATGGTTTAGTGTATCTGTCCCCAAGACTCCAGCAGCCCCAGTTTTCACTGATGTGCTGTTCTCTTACAGATGAAGAACAAAGCAGACAGGGTATAATTACCCCAAAGGCACAGCGAGAGTCTGTGGATGAATTAAGGCTTGATCCTCACTCCCTACTCCCAGCACTAGCACTGTGTCCAGTGACCCAGTATGCTTCTCTGGACTGGCTAACAGCTGGGAGGAGGTAAAAGCCAAAGAAAACCTTCCACCTAGAGAAGCTGTGGACACATAGACCCTTTAGCATATAGGCCAGCAATGCCCAGTGGTCCCCATTCATATCACCACTCTGACGGCACCAAAGATGGCAGGAGGGGGCCTGTTGTAAATTTGAGGCTGGAAACTAGATGAAGGCAAGACCCAAAAAGTATTTTAAGAAAAACACGTGGAAATCTGAATTAACTATGTGTTCAGTGGCTGGTTATATATACATGTAAAGCCTATCAGCTTTGCAAACTAAACCTGCCTTTCCCTGACAATGCTAAAAATATGTTTCCCAAAAAAAACCCTACCCCACTATAGACAGCACTAAATACGGGCTTTAATTCAAGATTTTGCTAGCACCTCGTGGTTATTAAAAATACAAAAAAAAACCCAGCTTGGAGATAGGCTTTAGAGGTTTTGTCTCCTCTAAAAATAAGATGATTGTCAGACATAACCACACTAAAAGCCATAAATACAACGAATCTTCATTCTACAACTAAATCATACCTCACTACAGACAGGAGTACAGGGCTCCTGGCAACAGCAGGATTTGGAAAGTAAAGTACTATTTCTTAATTTGGAAGGACTATGAAGTCTTTTATAAGCACAACTACCAGCAGTAGCTGAGATACAACCCAGTTTACTGCCAATAACCAGGAGATGAAGAGAGTCTGAAGATCAGCTCTCAGAATTACCTATTTCCTGCTTAGTGTCATTCAACAGAGTGGGGAGGGTAAAGACAAATCCAACTCAGCAGTCCCATTTCTGCAGCTGCTCCCAGAATGTTCTGTAGCAGAGAGACAATAAAACAATCTCAAGCCAAAGGTCACTATCAGAACTTGTTGCACATCACTTGCAATTTCTCATCAAACACAGAAAAAGTTGCTGTATCTTCCTCTTGTGAAAAAGCACTTGCAGCTGCTGCACTGAAGTAAAACTCCAAACTTGTGGGAGGATCTGAGATGTGCCCCAGTTATCACAGAGCAAATCTGCAAACACATCCTCTGGCATGAGCACACTCAGGCAAATCAGTAATCCTGTGCTTCCAGTTAGACCCACCACACAGGGAGATCCTCTCAGTTTCCCACACAGAGCAACACAGTGTGCAGCTATTGCACAGAAATCACAAAACCTAGTAACGCCATGAAAGCACTGATCCTGCTCCATCAGTATGGGCTGCTCACGCTCCACAACAGGGAGCACCTTTATGGCACCTGAACAGGTTGGCTCCTAAGTACGGGACCCAGCAGAACAAAGTCAATGGCTGCTCAAAGGAAACATCTGCAACCATCTGCTGTGATGCTTTACAGCATAAGTGAATTTGATCAGACAGCCCTTACAGGGCTCTGAAAGCAAACTGCTTGGGAAATGTGGGACCATGTGTCGGCCTGGCACCTCATCTCATGGGACAGACACCTTTTGCCCAGGTTGACAAGTCTGTAGCAATCTCATTTTCACACTTCTGGCAGTCAGAGTTCCCCAGAAAACGGCATCACAAAACCAACTGGTGTCTATGTGCAGCCACAACAGCCAGAAGCAAGCTGCAGTCTGCAAACCCTTTGGAGACAGAATTCAAAATCTTAAGGAAAAAGGTAGGGTTTTGTGTTCCGTAAAAATAAAGTCTTATTTCACAAATCAGCCAGCAGAGGGCATAGAAAGACTGCAGTGAAAAGCCTCTGCTCCTGCACTGCAAGAGTGACACAAACCAAAACGCTCCACAGTGCTCACTCAGTCCCTGTGCATGCCCCTGAAACGAGCAGAGAGGATCTCCCTGCCAGCAACAAGCCCAAATCAAGTTTCTGGTTCCAAAAACTCTAAGCTGATGCCTCAGATATGAAGTCAGATGCGTACTTTGCAACCTTTCCTCACGTAATTCCCAAAGGAGGCATCAAATCCCCTACAAACCCTGTCCAAGGGCTATTTTGAAATAGGTCGGTATTTTGAAACCCCAATGGAAAAGCCAGAACCACAAAGTAGTCTATGTGGTATCAAAGCTTCCTTCCAACTAAGCATTATCTCAAACTTCTGGAAGTGGTCAAATACAACTTCTGGGGCTATGCCTGACTCCCTGCAGCAACATTCTCCCTGTTGGGAGGCTGTGGTGTTTTCAGAGGTGGGATGAAGATAATTCACTTCAGTGGGGACATGAAAAATGGAAGCTTCTATAGTTTGCAACCGTCCAAAACCTAGTAAAACCTCCATATCATCTTTCAGTTCATTTCTCATATCTATCTCTCAAAATAAGGAAGACACTTTCATTTCAGCATTGCAGCAGTGTGAACGGTGAGATCAGTAATTCATTTCCCATTAACAGTCTATTTTGACCTTTCCTGTTGTTTCAATTGCTCAAAATGTTTTTATCTCCACGGTTTCTGAAGTTCCCAGAACAAACGAGAAATTGAGATGGGGTCTGAAAGCAAGTAGGCCGGGGGACAGTTTGAGAAGCAAGTGGCCTTCTACCTTTCTACAGCTGCTCTTATTAAACGCTGCTGCAATGCTATTTCCTTTATAGCATTAAGATCAAATCCTGTTGAGCTGTTACTTGCTTATAACATCGCTCAGCCCCTGCTCGAAGATATTAAAATTTTAAAAGGCAAGACTAGGAAAGCAAGAAACAGGAGCATTAATTGCAGGAGAGCACGGCTAAACAGATTTGCTGTACTGCTAGGACCAATGTGCAGGTCCCCTAAAACCTGCTCCAGCATCCCTTGTGCTACACCAGCCTCAGTCTCTGATACCATCTCCTAAGAGTTTCAGGCAGGGAGCCTTAGTGAGAACCATCGCTTTTGTGCTTTTTGTGTGACAACATATAGTTGTTTGGAAAATATTTGCTTGAGCTATTCCTGCTAGTGCTAGCACACTTTAAAACTGGCAGAACACTTGCTTACAGCAGCTGACCAAGGCAAGGCACCCTGTCCTGGCAACACCTCTCCCTACTTGTGTTTGAGCATTTCACTTGAAATACAAATCCTTCAGCTAATGCGGAACAGCCTGGAGTGGAGGCAGGAGGGCCAACAACTGTCCTGGGGAACAGGTGCCAGCAAAGAGATGGATTTAGCCCTAAAACAATAAGAGGCTGGAGTCCACTGCTACTGTCACGCTCAAGCTGAAGTTACTCCTCTTGCATGTTTATTTTTGGTAAAACGTTTCCGAGTGCCGCTCCCTGATGAGAGATAGGCAAGCAAATCCCTTGGGTATCTCAGGACATTTGTTACTGGAGCTGCTGGGAGACTCTCTAGGTCCATTCCTATCCAGGAGTATCCCTCCTTTAGCCTCACTCTTGACCGCTCTAGGTTTGAAGCTGCTGCCATAGCGCTGTCCATTTCTAAACCTCTAGTCCAAGCTTCTGGGATGCAGACGGTGTTTACAAACCAGGGCATGCTGTATGCTTTCCCTTCAATCCCACTGCTGCTTTCTGCCTAGTGAGGCAGCAGGCCTTCCGTGAAGCCGGAAGCCACGGCAGTCAGGAGGTCATACTGCTATCGCCACACTCGATGGGAACTCGGGGGAGGTTTCCTGTCCAGTTATCTCAAGCACCATATTTAAGTTTCTTGGTAATGTTTGTAAGCTGCAACAGCTGAGCAGGGACTTACCGCATCTCCTGTTCACACAGCTGACCTGGGAAAGCGCTCAGATTTTGCCCTAAGAGCTCTGCGATTGGGCATGCAGACATTGCCCTCAGCTAGTAGAGATGTGGCTGCTCTGGGAAAAGAGTGCCAATATTTTGCTCTGCTCCACTCAATCCTTCCACGCCTCTGTTATCTTGGTCCTGCCCAGAACACTTTCAGCTTGGTCCTTGTGAAGGAATATCAAACTACAGCGCTCTCATTCAAGCTCCTCCTGGAAACATTTCTTCTAGAGACCACAAGAAATGACTAACCACTATTCACTCTACTTCGTAAGTGCCTGGAATTACAGTGAGCTGTCTTTATTTTTTTGTATTACACAAAATTGAGCAGAAAAACAAATCCAGGAATAACTAACAATGGTACTGCTCATTTTAGCTGCAAGTCAGCTGTTCAGATTTTTTTCCCCCAGCATTTCTAATCTGCTGCCAATTTTCAAACACTTCCCCTCTTGGCTCAGAAGTTAGTGACCCCCTTTCCAACAGTGAACAATGTCATCACCTCTGTAACACCTCTGGTCTCTCTAAGCCCAAAAGGAAAGGAGAACGTCTCTTCACAAATCAACCAATTTCCCTACCTGGCACCTTAAAAAAAAAAAAAAAAAAAGGTCATCATTTCAGCCTCAGCTGATCAGCAGGAACCCAAAAGAAAACAACTGGGCTTCCCCCTGCGTCCTACCATCATTTGTCCACAAACCTATACTGATTGCACAGCTGGCACAGAGTGACATGAGCCTGGCACAGCTGGTAAGACTGCTGCCGCTCACAGATTTCTGCTCCACACAGAGATACACATGCAGGTGCTACAGTGATGGGCTGAGAGTTAATGAGGAGGCCTTTTCTCATCCCACATGTATAACTTCCTTATCCATGGGACTTCTGAGGTTTCCTAGCATGAAGCTGGACAAGACAAGACAGATTTGTAATACCCTGAACCTAGTCCAAAATGCAATGTCCACTTAAATGTTCTGACAATTATAAGGGCTTTGAAAGTCTTGCTTGTAACAGACAGGAATGTCATAATCAGAGCCACCACCACTGCCCACCTTTCACTTAGGGCTGGGTACCTAACATCCCAAAAGGCTATGTCATTTTGTCTAGAGACAGATGCAAGGCAGCTCTGACCAGACCCCCACTTGGCATGTAGTCGCATCAAGAAGGCATTTCTCTCATATTATGTATGCAGCAGCCCTTTAGCAAGGCTTTCTGCTACAGGCTCAGCACCAAGCTGTTGAGGCCCCGCAACTTCTGACAGGTTTGGGGGAGGGAGAGAGCTCATGTATTGCTGCCAGAGAAATGATCTGATGAGCTCTACAAGACACAGGCCTTCTTTTTTTCTTTTTTTTTTTTTCTCCTGTTCTTGCGCTTTGTGCCAGGACTCTGACTGGTATTCTAGATACTGTGTTGTAACCAGCATTCCTAATAAAAATCAATGACCACCACCCCTACTATTTTTTTAGGTAAGAAAACACAAGGGCTATAGTGCAATTGCTGAATGCCATTTGTCCACTGCACACTTCAAAACTCTGAATTTGTCAGAAGCACTCTTCTTACGAGTTTCTACTTCAAATGAACTGAATGCAGAAAGGGAAAAAATTAAAGGTAGTGCCTAGAAATACACAAATTTATGCTACAGCCCTCTTCTAGAGGCACTGATACAAATGGCCAGAGAGTCTTAGGAGGAGCAACTCTGGAGGTTTACACTAATAGCTCAGGGATATGCCAGTTAACTGACTCCTCTGGGACAGATACACAAGCTGTGACTATTGCCATCATTCATGGTGGCCTACTTAACTGAAAATCGCAATAAAAGATATATAAAATTGCTTTCAAGTGCAAACAGTCTTCCTAAGATGTATAACAGCATCATCTTATTGAAAACATTATAGCAAAAGTTACTCATACCTTTCCATTTTTGAGCCGTCCAGAGGAGACGATTCTAGAGACGTGCACTTGGAACGGACGGCACTTGTCATTACAGTTAAACTGTTCCACTCTGTCCATTATCTCTACAGAGTTTTGTTCTACAAATGAAGTAGTTCCACGCTTTTTAATGCGGCAATCAGTCCGCTCTAAAACCTGTCCTTTAACTGTTGAACATTTTAAAAAAGTCACTACAGAAAAGTCAACATCAGCAACTGGAGAACAGTCCAGGTCGACAGCACTTAGATTATTCACAGGAATACCTTGAGAACATGGCAGGTTCCTGTCCATGACCTCTGTCTTCTCCAGAGTACTGCCAGTGTCTTGCATCTCTTCAGTCAAGGTTGTCTGTGGAAGGTGGATCAGAGCCTCAGTCACTGCAGAAGAGTCACCATTGGCAGCTGGAGAATGGCCCAAGTCCACACTATCCAAATTATCCACAGGAAGATCTTGAGAACATGGCAGGTCCTTGCCCACAACCTGTGTCTTCTCCAGAGTACTGCCTGAGTCCTGAATCACCAGCTCACCTCTAGACAAGTCTTGCAAAGGCAGCTCAGGATTTCTCAAGTCCTGCATATCCAGTTCTGTCTTTGAAAGCTCCTGAGCCACTGCTGGAAACAGATCCATGTCTTTAGCAACCACTGGAGCATAAGCCACGTCCTCAGTATCAAGTTTAGTCAGCAATGCCTGTGGAAGGTGGATCAGAGCCTCAGTCACTGCAGAAGAGTTGCCATTGGCAGCTGGAGAATGGCCCAAGTCCACACTATCCAAATTATCCACAGGAAGATCTTGAGAACATGGCAGGTCCTTGCCCACAACCTGTGTCTTCTCCAGAGTACTGCCTGAGTCCTGAATCGCCAGCTCACCTCTAGACAAGTCTTGCAAAGGCAGCTCAGGATTTCTCAAGTCCTGCATATCCAGTTCTGTCTTTGAAAGCTCCTGAGCCACTGCCAGAGATGGATCCACATCTTTAGCAACCACTGGAGCATAAGCCACATCCTCGGTATCAAGTTTAGTAAGCGATGTCTGTGGAAGGTGGATCAGAGCCTCGGTCACTGAAGAGAAGTCACCATCCACAGCTGAAGAATGGCCCAGGTCCACAGTATCCAGATTATTCACGGGAAGACCTTGAGTACGTGGCAGGTCTCCACCTACGACCTGTGTCTTCTCTGGAGTACTGCCTGAGTCCTGAATCTGTTTAGTCAGAGTCGCCTGTGGAAAGTCATTGATCAGATCCTCAGAGGTGTCTCTAGTATTTAGCTCAGTGAAAGAGTCATCTGCAAGCTCTGGTAGGTGGGAAATGGAGGGTTCTGGCCCAAAGGGAGAATGTGATGTTTCATTAAGTCTATCATTCTCGCTGCCCAGGGCAGAGGAACCAATGTCTTGTGTCACTTCTGTGGTTTTGCAATGCTGCATGGGCTCCTTCCCCACCAAACTCTCAAAGCTCAGATTATCCCATGTGCCTGAATCTGGGGACTGCAGACATGCACCCACCGTGCAGAAGGGCCTTGTACTCTCATTCTCGATAACCAAGCCCTCTTTGTGGGAGGTAACATCCTGTCTCCAGCTTCGGAAACTCCGCTGAGGCCTTTTCTCATCAGGTGAAAATGCCCTTGAGGAGCCTCGCAGCCTCCGAGCTGCCTCAGCCACACTGGTCAAGAATCTCACAACACCCCCAAAGTGAGTGGCTTTGGTTGCACTGTTTGATTTTTTCCGCTGGCTGAGATTCTCCTCACATCTCGTATCAAAGTCAAAATAAGAAGCAGAATGATCAGTTGTATTTTCTAAGTTCTGGAAATTGGTTTCAGCCCTTTGATCTGGAAGCTTTGAATTATCTTTGCTAGTTAATGAAATTCCTTTCAGATAGCTCCAGACATCAGAGCTTCTTCCTCTTCTGCTCTCCTGTGGGAGCACAGTACACCTCTTTTGATTGTCCCCTTCTGTAATTGCAGGGTTCTTAAAGTTTTCAAAATTCAAAGACTCGCTCCTTCTAGCTGGTATTCTGTGGCAGTTACTATCATTATCTTCACTGTGTAATCTGACACTAATATCCCTGAGACATTTACCTTCATTGGCATCAATTTCAGGAATGCTGATATTCAGATCTATGTCTTCAAAAGAAGAATCCAAATCATCAATGTACCCCGCATATGAGTGGCGGGAGGGCCTCCGACTGTCACCCAGTTTCTTAACCCTGTAGACAGCTCTTTGCCCACACACATGATGGTCCTCCTCAGGGTCACAAGCAACCTGGCCTCCAGATGCTCTCAAATCCACATTCTTAGGCATCTTGGAGGTTCTTCCCTTTTTTAATGGCCTTACCCTGTCCATGAAGGATGGTTTTTTTAGCTCTGAGACCTCAGAGGTGACTCCCAGTAGAATCATGGACTGGGGTCTTCCTTTATTCGCAGACAGTCCTTTCCTTCGTCTAACAAAATTCCAGATCCGGTTGCCCTTGGTCGTCTTCTTATACCTGGGTGCTTCCCCCTGTTCATTCGGGTTTGCATTGCTGGAGGTGCAGTGCTCAGCACCACAGACCTCCAACCCATCACCACTCCCTTCCTCCATGTTTGCTTGGAACATCTTGTTTGCATACCCATTGGGAGCTATCACGGGACCAGTATGCTGGCGACCCTCTATAACTTCCATCGCCCTGGCTTGCAAGCTGGTATCAGGGGTCACAGATGCATTGTCTTCAGATTGTTTTCTTCACAAGACTTAAGGAAAAAAGAACAAAGGAATGCAATTAGAAGCAGAAGGTTTTTTAGGAGACACATTTGTTAAAGCATCACAGGGCAACTCTTACCCCAGTGGCAGTGGCAGTTTTGCCATTGATTTCAGTGAGGCTAAAATTTTTCTCCCAAACCATATAAATTTTAAAGCAACTTAAATCTGATTTAAATGACTGAAGACTTAGTGACCACAAAATAAATTTCCTGCATTAATAGTTACCACAAAGTATACGCAGAATACCATAAATCACATATTTGTTTTGCAGACCACTAGGACTCTAAATACATCAGAGTACATGACAGAAAGGAAAAGAGGAAATTACAGTAAAGCATCCCTGCACATGTCACTGTCATATTCACCAGCCCCATCTGACAGGAACCGGCAACATACTCCCAAGGAGTTCAGTCTCTCTTTAGGCAGGCATTCAAAGAAAAGTCAGGATGAGCCTTTTCCTGGAACCAATGCAATTCTGAAATGCTACGGTTTCAGAAAACTCACAGAGTATCCAACCCTAAGTGAACAGAATTAAAACTACTCTAAGTACCTTATAGGCAACAACAACGGAAACCATGGTGATTGTGGCCAGCTGCCAGGTGACCACTCCACCACACTATCACTCCCCCTCCCCAAATAGGACAGGAGGAAAAAATGAGATGAAAAAGGTTATAGGTTGATAAAAAGATATGGAGGTCCCTTACCAATTACTGTCACATTCAAAACTTTGGGAAAACTAATTTGATTTATTGCCGATTAAAACTGATTTGGATAAGGAAAAACAAGGATAAAACTAACACACCACCTTATTCCCACCCACCCCTTTTTTTCCATGGCTCAACTTCCCTCCTTCATTCCTGATGGCTCTACCTCCCTCCAAGGGGCACACGGGGAGGGGGAATTGGGAGAGGTATGGTCAGGGCATAACAGTTCCTCTCTGCCGCTCCCTTCTCCTCATGCTTTTCCCATGCTTCTGTGTGAGGCCTTCACAGGCCTGTGATTCCTGTCAGGGAACATTCCCCTGCTCCTGTGTGGTCGCTCCACAGGCCATGATTCCTGTCAGGAGAACCTGCTCCTGTGTGAGGCCTCCACAGGCCATGAGTCCTGTCAGGGAACACCTCCCTGTTCCTGTGTGGAAGCTCCACAAGCCATGATTCCTGTCAGAATTTGCTCCTGTATGGGGCCTCCACAGGCCATGATTCCTGTCAGGAGAACCTGCTCCTGTGTGGTCACTCCACAGGCCATGATTCCTGTCAGGAGAACCTGCTCCTGTGTGAGGCCTCCACAGGCCATGAGTCCTGTCAGGGAACACCTCCCTGTTCCTGTGTGGAAGCTCCACAAGCCATGATTCCTGTCAGAATTTGCTCCTGTATGGGGCCTCCACAGGCCATGATTCCTGTCAGGAGAACCTGCTCCTGTGTGGTCACTCCACAGGCCATGATTCCTGTCAGGAGAACCTGCTCCTGTGTGAGGCCTCCACAGGCCATGATTCCTGTCAGGGAACACCTCCCTGTTCCTGTGTGGAAGCTCCACAAGCCATGATTCCTGTCAGAATTTGCTCCTGTATGGGGCCTCCACAGGCCATGATTCCTGTCAGGAGAACCTGCTCCTGTGTGAGGCCTCCACAGGCCATGAGTCCTGTCAGAGAATATCCCCCTGCTCCAGCACCTCCTCCCCCTCCATCTTCACTGACCTCAGGTTTCACAGCACCATTTCTCACTGTGGTCTTTATCCCCCCTCACACCTCTCTGATGTTCTTGCCCTTTCTTAAACACATTTCCAGAGAGGTGGGGCCGGCGCCACTGCTGCCCCGCTCTGGGCCACGGCACAGCCACTGTGGAGCCGGCCGAGCCCAGCGCCAGGCAGCCTGGTGGCAGGCGGCCCCCGGCACCCACCCCTCGCCAGGTGCACCCCCACGCAGCCCTGCTGCACCACAGCTACCCACCACCCACGCCGCCTCGCTCGGCTTCGGCCACCTCTGTACGCAGCCCCACTGCCTTCCGTACTCGCCACGACGACTTCCAGAGAGCCTCCTTCCCCAGGCAAAGACCACAGGGCCTCGGCACCGCCTGCCACCGCTCACACCCTGTAGCACAAATAGGCACGGGAGTTGTGCTGCCCCAGGGTCCATATGGAGACCACAGAAAGCTTCTGTCCCCCAAAACCCACGGGTTTAGCAGGGCTGCTCCTCCATCTGGAGGACATCCTCAAGGAGGAGACCAGCTCCTCAGTCCCCAGGCTGTTGCTCTGGGTCTGCAAGTTGTTCATAGACATCCCTGCTGCAACTTAAAGAGTAACACATTTGAATGAATGGAAAAAAAAGAAGAAAAAAAAAGAGCAGTTGAGTAGTTTCAAGTTGTGCGGCCAACTGGCAGCAAAAGACAAAAATCACAAAAGGTCCCAGTTTTTTTTGTTTTCTCTTTCCGGTTTTATGTTTTATTGGTTTTGGCTGGGTGGATCCTGCATGAGGAAAGAAGATTCAAAGGCGACAGGCTTGTCTGCGAAGGATGCTAGCAGAGAGGGGAGGGAGGCTGTTTCTCATGTGTTAAGCAAAAGAGCCTGTAACAGGAGACAGATCCTACCCAGAGAAGCAGCGCAACCCAGAAACTCAGGGCACAGGGGTGGCTTTAAAATTAAAAAAAAAATAAATTAATTTTCTTTTTAAAGCAGCTTTAAACTGGACATAAATTAGAGCCACCACCACGAAGCCAGACCTGAGCACTGTAAGCAGGCAGGGGCGCAGTGCTTGGTGGCTCCTCTCCACCTTCCCTCCCACTGCATCCTCAGCAAACCTCTCCTGCTCTCTGAAACCATCATGGCTACTTTCACAAAGCTCCCCCGAGGGATAAATGGAATAGCAGGACACAGGCATGCTGCTTAAAAGGCCTTTTGACTGACTGCTAGCAAATACTCAGTGTGAGAAAAGCACCTTGTTATGGTCTAATTCACACGAATTAAGCCTGCAGGACCGCACACACTGAAATCACTGGCTAACCTTGGCAGAGCCAACCCACCATGGCATAGCTTCGTTAGTGCCCACGGTCCCAGCACTGTCACCCGAAACAGCTCCAGCCCGAGGACTGGCACTGCCTCACCCACAGCAAAGCCTCCCAGCACCTGGGCAAACTCTCTGCGTTTGAACAAATTTCAGCCGGCTTCACTCAGCCTTCCCCGACTGGGTGCCAAAATCTGCTATGCTCCATCAGCTGATACAGCCGCTGACATCAAGTGTCCACCACTGTGCAAACACACAACAGCAGCATGCTTGTGGGAAACCAATGCTACAAATAAGCCAAATAGAGAAAAGATGGCTTTATCAACCAAACCACACAAGCTCAGGGGCATTAGGCCCATAATGACAAAATAAAATCTGAGCATGAAGAACGGCTGTGAGAGTATCTGATGAACCATCACTCATCTTTCTGGGGTGCCAGAGAAGGATTTTTTGAAAAAACACTGAACATATTTTTGAGAACACCTATTAGCCAGAAAACTACAACAGTTAGTCAACCGCCTTCTTATTTTTCCTCTCCTTGGGCTGCAGGCGCAGTTGCAGATATCAAGTCATAGCAAGTTACCACCTAGCAGCTAAGCTGCAACTACTGTTCCGGTGTGCGGGACTTTTAACCACAGAAAACATGAGGTAATGCAATTACCTTACACCTCTTCCACTGCCCTCTGAAATACCTCATGCCCAGGCGGGTGGCTCAGCCAGGTGGCTGTGGCTGGTGCATTTGGTCTACAAAACACACAACACCGCACAGGGCAAGGAAAATGGTTTCATAAAACCACAGCTATCAATCATACATTGAAAACTGCTCCAACTTACAGGAGCTACACTGGTCCCTACCCTGCCCTCTGTACAAGACCCTGTTATTCTTCTTGTCCCACAAGCAGCAGCGCTTCATTCGGAAAATTCACCTTCCCTTCCCTTCCCAGGTCACGGAGGTGGACAAATAAGTTAGGATTGCACAAAATCCCAAGCATATGGCACCAGCTGTGTTACACAAACATCAGTATCTATGGTCATGATCCCCCCTCCAAATTCTTTCCATTTTTCTTGCATTATCTAAATCTTTAAGAAAGAACTAGGTACTTTGTATCTCATTCATGATTGCGTAACATTTCCTTGGCAACAAGGCTCTTCTTGAATGACACAGGTGGGAGTAATAGCAATTTTGCTCCTTTTAAGTGTCATTGAGCAGACAGATACAAGAGCAGAAATAACACCACGGGCCCAGGTAACACCACTGAAGTCAACCGTTCTCACAGACTGTTAAGGACACTGAAGCAGGCCCCAGCAATTGGGGCTGTCACAAGCCACCACTCAGGGATGGACGCTTTCCTTGGGCAGCCTTGTTCTTCTGCACTGGCCCCTGGTAAGTTTACAAGACTTATCCACAACCATAGCAAAATAAGGGTGTCCACGTGCCTACCAAAGGCAACGGGGTAGCAAGACCCGCTAGCAAGGAAGGTCTCATCCAGCCTGAGATGAGCTTTCTCAAGAGGTCACAATGATGGAAAGAAACCATTCCTGTAACACCACACAGTTCAGGCTGTTTGCAAGGCTCGCACCTCACAGTTCCTGAAAGCTACCTCAGATCACTGCAGTTTTCAGGCAACTAGCCAAACTTTGGGTTTTTTTAAAATATTTAGTGCTGTAAAGCTGCCCCTACCTAGAAAAAACACCAAAAATGCTGGACAGTTGGGACCTCTGTCACAAAAGGGGACCTACAGTGGAGTTCACAGGCTTCAGTATTTTGGAAGGCCCCTCGCAGCCACAGGAACATTAAAACACAACTGAACCACAACCCCTCAGAGGCAAATTTCAGGGAACACAGATGTTTTGGGAAACATCTTTGCAGAGGAATAATTTCACCCACACTCAGACGCAGTACACAGCTATAAATCCAAGCTTGTTTTGCACCGCTTTGGCATCAGACCTCTGACCAGGAGGCAATTTTCTTTAGCAGAGCAGACTGACAAGGGAGTGCTCGAGCCTCCAGCCAGGCAGGCAGCGAGGCCGGGGAATATCCCAGCCCAGCACAGCTCCCCGCTGCCACCGGCTGCTCCTGTCACTGCAGCTGGAGCTTTGCTTGCCTGGCCTCCCATCAAGGGGAGCATTTATGGGTGTGAGCAGAGCTAGAGGAGAAAACAACAAAACAGAAGGAACGTTGACTTTGGGTTTCACCCAAGGAGCCACAGGAACACACAAGCCACACGGCAGGAGGAAAGGGCTGGGGTGGGCAGAACTACCTCTTTCCCAGTGTACTGGGACTGGCTGGAATGGAGTTAATTTTATTCATAGCAGCTTGTATGGTGCAGTGTTTTTGATTTGTGATCAAAACAGTGCTGGTAATACTAATAGTTTAGGTATTGCTGAGCAGTGCTTGCACAGTGTCAAAGCCACCTCTGTTTCTCGCTCTGCCCGCTCAGTGAATAGACTGGAGGTGCACAACCAGGGAGATGATCCGAACTAACCAGAGAGATATTTCATGCCATATAATGCCATACTCAGCAATAAAAAGGAAGAAGGGGGTTTAGAGAGGCTAGCCATCTTTTGCTCAGGAACTGGCCAGGCACCACTTTACCTGTGGGAGGTGGTGAGGGATTGCCTTCCCATTGCTTGTTCTGTTTTCTTTCCCTCTTCTTCCACTTCTCCTCTGTTTATTAAACAATCTTTATCCCAAACCCCAAGTCTTCTTGCTTTCATTCTTCTTTTCTGCTTCCCCCATACCGCTGGGGGCTGGGGGTTGCCGGGCCGGGAGCAAGCAGCCATGTGTTGCTCAGCAGCCTACCAGGGTTAACCATGGCCCTCCTGGCACCCACCACGGAGCTCAAGTCGCTCAGGATAATAACAGATGTGACTGGGGCGTGCTAGATGGCACAGCTAGCTGTTCCACCTGTGCAGCTACTTGGTTGGTTGCAGTGGATCGTGGTGCTGGCATATTTACTTTGGAAGTTGACATACATTATTTCCTCACACATTCCAGTACTTGATCCCTTTTTTTGTACAATAAACTCCAAGAATTGTTAACGACTTCTCAATTTTTGCTGTTTGTTTTGTTGTCTATCACTCTGTTTTGCTTTGCCTGAGAGAGCTACAGTCAAAGCACTGGCCTTGAGCCTAACCTAGTATTTGGGTCCCAGCCTGCTGCTGTCCCAGTACTCTTGAGAACCATCTCATAGAGAAAGTCAGCAATTACCCCCTTTTCTGCCAAAACACACTTTGTGGAGGCAGGTAAGAATAGAACCTACCCCTTCCCCTCCTCCAGACAGGTCTTTATAGCCTTGCTGTAACAGCCTTTCAGTTCCTTGCATATCCTGGTGTAATCGGACTGCTCGTACCAGCGCACACTGTGAGAATGGTTTTTATTATTGTTCATAAGGTTAAACAACTAATTGGGAATGCCACATGAGAACACAGAATGACAGAAACATAGAATCATTTAGGTTGGAAAAGACTTTTAAGATCACTGAGTCCAAGTGTAAACCTAACACTGCCACATCCTCACTGGAATAATCCTCCAACATCATCATGCTCCAAGGTGATTGATCTCTGGGTGGTGGGGTGTACATCCCAAAAGATGTGCTCAATAAGGTAACACCCATGTCCCCAACCATCAACAAAACAAAACCTAGGTATCCATACAGGCTAGTCAGCCTCACCCTCGTGCCTGGAGAGATCATGGAGCAGACCCTCCTTGGAACTATGCTAAGGCACATGGAAAATAAGGAGGTGACTGGTGACAGCCCACATGGCTTCACTAAGGGCAAATCGTGCCTGACAGACTTGGTGGCCCTCTACAATGGGGTTACGGTGTTGGTGGATAAAGAGCAACTGACATCATCTACCTGGACTTGTGCAAAGTATTTGACACTGTTCCACATGACATCCTTGTCTCTAAATTGGAGAGACATGGATTTGATGGATGGACCACTCAGTGGGTAAGGAATAGGCGGGATGGTCACACTCAAAGGGTTGCGGTCAAGGGCTCAAAGTTCAAGTGGAGAAAAGTGGTGCTCCTCAGGGGTCAGCACTGGCACCAGTGCTATTTAACAGCTTTGTCAGCAACATGGACAGTGGGGTTGAGTG
Organism: Falco peregrinus; assembly: GCF_023634155.1. NCBI lineage: Eukaryota > Metazoa > Chordata > Aves > Falconiformes > Falconidae > Falco > Falco peregrinus. Next base: position 2,683,639 of record NC_073733.1, on the reverse strand, counting down.
CACCCTCAGCAAGTTTGCCAACGACACCAAGCTGAGTGGTGCGGTCAACACCCCAGAGGGCAGGGATGGCATCCAGAGGGACCTTGACTCGCTGGAGCGGGCTCATGTGAACCTCATGAAGTTCAACAAGGCCAAGTGCAAGGTCCTGCACATGGGTTGGGGCAATCCCAAGCACAAAGACAGGCTGGGTGGAGAATGGACTGAGGAGAAGGGCTTGGGGATGTTGGTGGATGAGAAGCTCAATGTGACCCAGCAACATGCACATGCAGCCCAGAAAGCCAACCAGATCTGGGCTGCATCAAAAGCAGCGTGGCCAGCAGGGTGAGGAGGTGATTCTCCACCCTCTGCTCTGCTCTCCTGAGACCCCACCTGCAGTGCTGCATCCAGCTCTGGGGCCCCCAACATGAGAAGGACACAGACCTGTTGGAGCGAGTCCAGAGGAGGCCATGAAGGTGATCAGAGCGCTGGAGCACCTCTCCCAGGAAGACAGGCTGGGAGAGTTGGGGTGGTTCAGCCTGGAGAAGAGAAGGCTCCAGGCAGACCATAAAGCAGCCTGCCAGTACATAAAGGGGCTGACAAGAAAGCTGGGGAGGGACTTTCTACAAAGGCCTGTAGTGACAGTACAAGGTGCAACAGCTTCAAACTGAAAGAGGGTCGATTTGCATCAGATACAAGGCAGAAATTCTTCACCATGAGGGTGGTGAGACACCGGCCCAGGCTGCCCAGAGCAGCTGTGGGTGCCCCATCCCTGGCGGTGTCCAAGGCCAGGCTGGATGGGGCTGGGAGCAACCTGGTCCAGAGGAAGGTGTCCCTGCCCATGGCAGGGGGTTGGAACTAGATGGTCTTTAAGGTCCCTTTCAACCCAAGCCATTATACAATTCTATGATCCCTGGGCATTGTGGGATTCTGGAGAATGCATATTCCAGGTTACAGTCAACTTGTAAATCCCCTCTTATCAAGTGACCTGAAAGAACTATTTTGGCTGGGGCCCTGAAGAGCAACAAGCCTTTGAAGAGATCAAAGAGGAAATTGGTGGTGCAGCAGCCCCTAGGGCTGCCCAGACAGGATCACACGTGAGAAATGTGCTCCCCACCACAGAGCCTCTGGCAGAAAGCACCTGGAGAGACCCGACGTTGACCTCTATGGTTTTGGAGCCATGGAGACGGGAGGTCTGAGGCTCACTACACCCCAACTACTAAGAACATACTAGTAGCATAACAAGGGGGCTCAAGCCACGTCAGAAATACTTGACACTAAAGCCCAGCTCCTCTTGGCAACCACAACTACCTGTGCTGTGCTGGATGTTCAAAGGATGGGATCTGTTCTTGCCGCAGAGCAATGACTCCAGATACTCCTCCGAGGCTCTCCATCCCCTTCTCTCACCTTTCGGCCACGCTAAATTTGCTTCAAAACCCATCAGCCACCCCCAGCACCACACAGTGCTGCTGATTTGTGCTAAAGGCCTGGGGATGGCGCAGCAAAGGCACCGGCAGCCTTGCAAGGCGGCAGCTGGAGCTGGAATGCACCGAGGGCCCCTAGGGACACGATCTTCCACTCAGCTCTTCCTCTGCGGGATCCAAAATAACAAACAAGAAGGAGCCTTTGGCCATTGTTTTTCGGGGAAGGGGGGTGATGGGGAGAGGGCACGCGGCGCAGCCTGCCAGAAGGCATGGCTGAGCTAAGGAAGTCCTGCCTGGGCTTCGGTGTATCCGCTCCTCTCCAGGAGGGGCGGGGGGAGGCAGGAAGGAGAGAAAATAGAGAACAAATGATCATATAACCCTTGAGAGAAACCTGTCTGCTCTCGGAGAGCGCATTTAGCCCAAGCATGCAGCGCCTCTTGCTATACAAAAGAAAAAGAGGAAAGAAAACCCCGCCAGTTCTTCCGTTACCATGTTCTACCACCGAAAAAAAATGGGAGGAAACAGATGTTAAGCTCTCCAGCATCAGGAAATTATCTCTTTCATGAGGGTACAGTTACTTCAGTGTGTTTAGGTCAAATAAATAGGGAGAGAATCATGACTTCTCCCCGTTTCTGTTTACGTCTCCACAGACGTTTCGCCCTGCCTCAGTGCCGCTTCGCAGGACCAACCGCAAAGCTGCACTCCCGCTTCCACAGCGCACACCCAGAGGATGCAGGCAGGAGCACCCACGCCCGAGCCCCTGCCCACCTGGCAGACCCTTGCAGCAGATCCCCAGCTCACAGCCATCCGCAGCATGAACTGCTGCAGCCCTTACAAAAATTCAGCATCTCCTGTTTACGGGACAAGAAGGACGGTTTGCTGCTGTGCTTGGGCCATGCGCAGCAGTACTGCAGCTTGCATATTAATTTTTTTAAATAGAGGTGGAAGGAGCACAGAGAAGAGACCCGGGTGAAACATCTGCAAAAGGGATCTCCAGACCATTAGCAAGCGCCAGTTATGGCTTTCCGGTGCTGGGCTCCCCGAGGAGCGCTGAGCGAGTGCCCATAGGAAGCAACCATAGAATTTAACCAGCACTTTACATGCTCTGCAAAATACGTTATGCAGGAAATTAAACTCCCTCATTAGGAGCAGGAGGCAGACAGGAGAGCAGTTTGATTCCCTTTTCAGCTGGGAGTGGACAGACCTTACCGAAACAGTGGCAGGAGGCAGACAGGAGAGCAGTTTGATTCCCTTTTCAGCTGGGAGTGGACAGACCTTACCGAAACAGTGGCAGAAGGGAATCCACAGCAATGTCTCACTCCAGCACCAAGGGCAACCTACCAGACAAGTTAACACCCAGCAAACACATGCTGCCACACATCTGCCCCACACAGTTTTCACTGGTTTAAGCCAAAGCTTTTACAGTACTGGATCTGCATTTGTGTTTCTGTTAATTCAGTACTCACTGGGCAGACGGACGGATGCACAGACAGATAGCTCCATCCCTGTACTCATACGGACGGAACTCAAAACTTCGGTTTGAGTAAATCAGTTCACTCATGTATAATTTAAACATTACTTCCTTCCCATTTCAGGGAGCTTTAGTTTGTGCAATGGCTAAACACAATGAAATTAGAGCAGGAGATTCATCTTGCCTGCGGCCAAGGGAGAGACAGCGTTGCTCAACTGCATCTGTCAGATAAAACTGGACTTGTGCTGGTGCTGCCAGGGCAGTGACCAGCTCGCCACACGCACTCGGGGCTTGGTGGGCCTGATGAAATGGTGTGACGGTGCAGAGACGTGCCAGGCCGCTTACGGGGGTACCAGCACTTGGCTCTGCATCACACTGAGCCCTAAAACCTTCCACCAAGCCAGCAACAGCTTTATATATGCAGCACCTGCACAGAAAAGGGGAGAGCACCATCATCTAGCTCCTCACACAAAGCTGAGCAGGAGAAACTCAAGAAGAAAACACAGAGGTATAAAAGCCCACGTTAATTGGAATCAAAAGATGAAGATGCCAACAGATTAGCTCCTCCTGAAGCTGAATTTCAGAGCAAGGCCCTGCACAGAGCCCAGAAGGCTTTGGCACTGTACCTGTTGCTGAATGTTCCTGCAGACTCAGGCAGCAGACCCATGAATTGCAGATGAGAATCACCCTTTGCCCATTTAACTGACATTGTGTTTGTGGTAGCACTACCCCTTGCATGCTCCTTCATATTTTCATACACCCTTTTTTGCAATTCTGAATTATTTTGCTCTTCAGAAAATAAAACTAAGGTGTGTACTGAACAGATCCAAAAGGATACTTTCATTGTTGACACCCAGGATGCACAGGGATCCCCAACAAAATGAGGGAGCCTGAGAAAGTAGTCACCTTCCACAACAAGGTTATGTTTTGATGCACAATAGCTGTTTCCCCCATCTTCTCAGGTATTTGGCACCAACAGCTGCCATTATAATACAGAAATATCTGCTGTTACATGTAGTTAAGCTGTTCAGCAGTCAGTTGAAAGTAGTTAATTATATATAAGAACATTTAATTACCATCCAGTAGCAGATGCAGGTACTCTAATACCACAGTGATGAGCTAAAAGGCATCAGTACAGGCAGATTCAGGGGTCTACACCCATACACGCCCCATTAATGTCAGATGGACAACATCACGCTGCTGGCTGCCATCCTTTGTGAGGATGCTGGGAGGCAACAACTTTGTGATGCTTGTGACATTACTTTGCATTCCCAATTAGTCAATTTAGTAGAGACACCTTAGGAACTTTATAGCTGTGACATTTCTCTACAATCAAATCCTTAAAAATCCTTTCCTTCTCCAAAACTTCTTAAGTAAAAAAGTTTGGCTGCCCATAGCCTTAACATAAGAACAGAAATCAGTAGCCAGCATTTAATTGTTTATATCTTGAGACAAAGATAGTGTCTAAATAATTGTCTATTGTATCCCAGAGACAGTACAGGAAAGCTCTTCCCTAGCAGGGAGCCTACAGGTCACACATGCTTCTGCCATAACATTTGCTATAAATAATCTTCAGTTGAGCAAAGGTTTGTGCTAGTTACAAAGCAGAGTAAGGCAGGCACTGTGCTCCTATCGGTTTCAGCCATTAGCTCTCCCCAGAGAGTGCATATCCTACCCTATTGTTCCTGCTCAAATGTTTGAAAGAATTATTTTTTCCTTGCTTCTTTTGTTTGGGGAGTTTATTTATATTTCCTCTTTGACATGGAATTACTACTAGAAAAAATAAGTGCCACTTACAAGGCAGCTCACTGATGCCAATATTGAAATTAGGTGCGGAGGGTCACATTTATAGATACATTGCCATAGTTACAGACCTCGCAAACCATGTTTCTGTGTTAATGTATGTTCAGCACATTCAGCTCAGGATCAGAAACAAAGAGCTCGGTGCCAGTGACAGCCCCAAATTCACATGCAAAGACCAGGAGCACATGCAGCAACTGGTTCTGCTCAAACATTTCCAAGAATATTTCAGCATCTTACTCAGCAACGCCTTTACATTGCCCTGGTGACGTCAAAGGTCATCTCACATACTTAACTGCCTCCCTTCAAGCCCTATGTCTATCTCCAGACAGATATCAAGCAACCTATTCTTTTTAGGCAGCTATATGGGTGCGATTTCCCCTGTACTTCTTTCCTTAGAGCAGTCTGAACAGGAACCATCACTTCTTTCAGGTTTCTCCATCAAAACAGGCCAAACACATCACCAGGCCAAAGGAGGGAAATGGAAAGGCAACGACGCGGGCTGGGGGGGCTGCTCCCCGCTCTCATAAATAGGCTGCTAGGAACAAACCTGCCACACAGCCTTGCCTTACAGTACAGCAAACTGCAGCCACCACCACCACCTCCTACAAACACAACAGCACAGGACTGAATGGTTGGTGGCTGGTTTGCTCTGAATTCCCCAAGCACCACATTATAGAAAATCTAATTCATCAAACAAAGCCTTTGGACTAAAAGGTGATGTACAGCCTTATCATGCTCTGAAATTGGTGTCAAGCCTCAGATTGGAGCCCAGGGTACCAGATGTACAAGGGTCTCTGCCTTCAACAGCAAATGATTGCTTTAGGAGTATTCTGTACTGCTTTTGAGTAAAATCAACCCAATTCCTGGGTATTTCAAGGTTTGATGTTCTAAACAGGCCAATGACACCTGCTGTGCATTTGGCTACCGCTGCGTTCCAGGATATCCAACTTGGGAAGGCAGGTGGCCTTGCACAAAATCGCTTTTAGGCATGTGAAAAACCTAATCTTGTGTTTCTAGAAGAACACCATAACGGCTGGGTGCCTGGGCTGTGCTCTGGCTGGGGCTTTTCACCCAGAGAGACACAGAGCTTTCAGGGGTCTGACACCCACCTGCACCTTACTTTTCCCTCACAGGGCAGGGCTATTGTCTCATCCAGGCATGCCCAGCCCAGACCCAGAACCCTCAAAAGTCACAAGTGCCTCCTAGACATGCAGACACCTCTCTCCTGCCTTCCCCCCTCAACAGGAACAACAAAAAATAAACCTTATTTGCATCCAGAGCCATTACACGCTAGCCAGGAGCACACGGCTAGCCCAGACTGGTGCACACCGTGATGTGTTTGCCGAAAAATATCGATGGGTGGGTGATGTTTGGAACCCAGCTGCCGTGACAATGCTGCTGTTGCCATACATGTTATCCCATGTTCACACAGCCCAGCTCAGCCAGAGCTGGTCCCTGCATGCACATCTTATAACCCAAGACTTCAAAACCTTCATTTGTCAGTGCAAGCCTGCCCTGCTGACCCCATACAGATACCAAACCAAACAAGCAGCTTTTAAGCAGGCACCGTTTGTGCATCCCCCGTCTGGACCACTGCATCGTCTCACCAGTGTGGCTTTTCCCTGCAAAAAGGGCTGTCAGCTCGCATTCCTCATGCACCAGGGCCCCGCTCGAGCCAGTCACACTCCACGGGGCGACAGCAGCAGCAGCCAGCTCTGAACATAGGGAAGCCACATCAGATTCAATTAGCATCATTACTGATGAGCTTTTTGATCTTTTGGCTGTGCCCCTGCCATGCACCCCAGCCGCCAGGATGAGGCTGTACACACACAGGTGGCGACATGGTCACATCTCCTCTGCCTCCCCACTCTGCCCTCCTCAACAATACTCTTATCCCTTTTTTAGGATTAAAAAACCCAGCTGAGCAGGAGCAGCTAAAGGTTGCCTTTATCACCACTTATGGAACAAAGCCTGAATCTTTTTTACAAGGAGCTGAGGATTTTGTTCCCAGTATTAGGCATCTTTTCATTTCCCCTTTTTCTATGTTCCACGAAGTCTCTCCAGTCACTCCTTTTGAACAGCAAGTGAATTTATTGCTACAGGTGGCAAGGGACAAACACATAAACAGGAAAGCACAGGACCAGTCACTCTGAACGCGCTCATTGCATCCCCTCTGAAGGTACATCTCCCCACCTCCAAGGATGAGCCCAGCACACCTACATCTTCACCCATGCTTTAAAAGCACAAAAACGTTTGGCAACACATGCAGGCAACATCTAGTTTTTGCAGGAAACTGCACCGCATGGATATACAAATATTGCTATCACACACAAAAACCAACGTGCTGATTTGCTAGCTCACGTCACACAAACCTAATTTTTTTTATATGTTACAGTGCTTAGCTAACACCGAGCAGCAGCAATACCCTTGCCACAGCTCTGGAAAACCCTAGACCTTCACAGCAGCAGGCAACAGCAGGCTGGGCATCAGACTGCAAATACAGTAGCACAACTTGGAAAAGACAAGAATATCCATTTCTGCAAGGACGTGCGCCCTGTTGGAGGCACAGGACCAGCTCACAGCGAGTCAAGGCACACTAGCTCCTGTCTTCTCAACCATGAGGCTCAAACCCTGCTCAGCTGGTGCAAAAGCTGCAGGAACTCCCACGCTGGTGCTCAACCTGCCTGCACAGGCAGGGCAGCAAACGCTGCCAGGGTTTGCAAAACCTGCTGAGTTTTCTGGATGTTATTCCAGCGTTGTGTCTTTTATTTGGCTGGAGCTAGTACTCAGTACCAAGGCAAAATCACCTTGGCTTACAGGCTATATGCTGGATCTTTGCTACGTGCTGACACATTTCCTTCCTGTAGTAAAATGAACGGGCTCTCCCATACATAGGCTATATCCCTCCCTCGAAATAAAAATCTTTAAGGAGTCAGTCCTTCCTGTCTATCACACTTGAGATGCATCGAAAGAGCACTCTGAACCGTAGTCATACCCAACCGTTTGGCACAAGGGCTGCAAAGTGCCTGTGGCATTCTGGAGATACAGATGGCAAATATTTTGACAGGTTACTGATCCCAGTAACAGCACCTTCCCACAAACCCTGTGATTCACCATTCACGTCAGTGGCACGGAAAAAGTGACCCCTTCTTCCTTCAGAGGAGACAAAAGCAGCGCTTAAGAAAAAGCATTTAAGAATATGGGCTTGTCCAGCAGAAAATCCAAGCAAAACTCAATTCTCACAGAAGCTAAAGGGATCTTCTATCTTTAATCGTTCCTGGACTTTTTCTTGTCTGTCTCTAAAGACATGCTCCCTCCTGTCCATAGGAGTGTGCAAATGAGAGCGACAGCCCCAGCAGACGGCAGGGAAGCCATTGCTGGCATCAGCAGAACAGCCGCTATTTCACAACTACTCACAGCAAGAAAATCGAGAAACCCAACACAGCCAGCATGCCAAAAATAATCTCCCTGAAATACGTGGCAATCGGGAAGGGTTGCAAAGAGCAACCTGGCACACGAGCAGGTGAATGCTTCGGTCCTGACAGCATCAGCTGAGGGCATGGATACAGAAATGCACATCAAGCAGCGACCACTCTGCCCCACGGCCCCCATGGGTGACAAAAACAGGTCCAGGGAAGTCAGGAATGAGGCAGCAAGAGAAGCACCCATCTACCCAATTAAAACCAATCTTTTTCATCCTCACGTCAAAGGCATACGCCCTTGTTCAGTTTGTTTTCAACCCCGAAAGAAGACTGTGCTGAACTTTCCTCCCAAACCACACCTCCTCTGACTCCCTGCTTCCCCAGCCTCAACGGCAGCTGGATGCAATAGCAGAGAAGGGGCAATGGAAGATATAAACGAATTAAGCATCTGATTTGGGAGCGGGGTTATATGCTGATATGAAGTTCTGACCCACCACTACAGCAATGCAGCTCCACAGCCTCCAGGCCAGAACTGGCTGTCATTTATCCAGCTCCAAGCATGGTCTCCCCCTACCCTTACAGCTAGAAATCACCATTTAAGCTGCATGAGGCTGAACCCCAGCTTGTTACCAGCAACAGAACGAAAGAGCAGACCAGCACAGGGCTCCAAAGGGTACTTTGCTGAACTCTTTGTGGAAGGTCTTATCCCAGATTGCTACTTCCCTAGAAACCCTTTCACACACGCAGGAAATGCTCACAGCCCATCCATCTCACACACCCCTAACCACAGCTCCTACCCAGCCGTGTCCCAGCTGCCAGGGAGGAGAGCTGAATCTTTAGCATAAAAATCAGATTTCCCACTTTACAGGCTCAAACAAGTATTTAGGTGCCTAAACTAAACTCAAATTAGGGTTCTCAATATTCATTCCTGCAATGTATTTATCCTCATGCAGCAGAAGATATATAGAGAACCAGGGAAATGCAGCACGGAGGGGTTTCTCCAACACGACCATTCAGACAGACCTGGTCTCCAAAGGCAACTTCATAGCTAAATCTGTGGCTCTTTCCTGCTCCCAGCAAAAGTTGCACCTCCTTCTGTGAGTGTGTTTGAAAGGAGACACGCAACACTTTTGCTTTTCTGAACAGCACCGCAAGGAGTATCTAGCAATCAGGTCTGTGACCCCTGGCTATAGCACTGCACAGATCCATGGAGTTATCCTGCAGCATCTTGCAGTAAAGTGCTTTCCCAAAAAAAAACTTCTTTGTGTTTTCAGCTTTGTCTTATTAAACATGCTTACGCTGTAGCTGTAAACAAAGGTGAAACTTTCCAGTAATCAAAGCAAGGTGCCTGGAAAGATTACAAAGCAATTATCACTCAGAAAGTTCAAGCCTGAAACCATGTGAATAGATTCCCTATATTTATTATAGACAGTTTACATGGCATTGCCCTTATCCTTTATGGGTGCAAACCCCACTGAATATAATCAGAAGGGCATTAAGGGGTACAAGCACACCAGCCTGAACCACACAGGGCTTCCATACAGCCCACTGCTTCCTCCTATGCTCTGGACAAGGGCAAAACACTTCAGAGGAAGGAGGCAAGAACTTCATTAATGAGCAGTTATGGAATAATCTGCGCCTTGGAGAAAATTGCTTTTAGCTGTGTCAAACATGGGTTGGCTTATTCCCTGAAATGCATTTATTTATGTTGCTTTTATATGGATATTTCTACCTAATGCAACTCATTATCTTCATAAAAGTTTATTATAATGATTGGCTTTAACTTATTATGGCCAGAAGTCACAGGGACCAATTACAGACCAAAGAGAGGCCAGAAAGGCAATGCCTGTCCTTGGGAGTGATTACAGGCGATGCTGTATTACCCCCGAGTCAGAAAACGTCAACCACTGAAGAGACAGAAACAAAGATTTGCTATTGCTCCAGCAGATCCCTTTGGCAGAGTCCTCATTCGGCAGTCCACAGCATCAGACCTGGGCAGAAGGTCCCACCAGCCAGCCCAGCTGAGGAACTCAGCTCCCTTTCCTGCTTGTAAAACAGCCTGCACGCTCAGATGTTCACTCATTTATACCAGGCTTTTGTGGCCCCCTCTTCTCACGCTGCCTGTGCTGCCAGCAGTGGGAAGTGCTCTGCATGATCTATGCACCACTGGGCATGAAGCATCGCTCACTTCAGAAGCTGTAGCTGGGCTCACGAAGCGATGGCAAGAGCAGGACACCAGTGCCGTCGTTGCCCTGCATTGCAATTAGACAGCAAAGCTGCTCTGCAGCCAAATGCTTCCGACAGAAGCCCCAAACGTGGGGCAGTTTGCAGCACCTCCTTTTTGCTCTCTCTGCAGCCACATCATCAGAGACGCCGCTCCAGGCACACACCTACCCCAAACCTTGCTCTCCACAGGCCAAGCGGTGACCTGAAGTGCCACAGGACTGCCCTGCCACCCCTATTCAGAAGGGCAGCACCTCACCCTAGCAAGTTACTGACTTTTCTCCTGTTTTTCCTTCCTCGCAGCAGCCCACTCCTAGGAACAGGAGCAGAGCCTATTCAATTCAGTCCAATTGTTAAGCAGTGGCAGGAGCCCTCCCAGCACCGGCACTGCATTTGCAATTGGGAAACCTGAAACGATTCCTTTATCATACGCAACTGCGGCTGATCTGGCACCGCCTGTCACGGGCCCACGCTGGAACCCAGCAAACCTCCTTGTGGCTCCACTTGAGGTTCAGTTCATTCACTCAAAAGGAATTAAAAACCATGCAGAAGGGGGGTTAAGATCCATCTTGGTTTCCATTCAAATATTTAACTTTTGGCCTTAAAAAGCTTCCTTTGCAGTAGTGGAAACACACACGCAGTAGCATCACTGCAGCAGGAGCGCTTCCTTGCTATGAAGCCGAGAAAGCTTTCCATGCAAATCACTCCCCCAGCCCCAGAGCTTTCCAGCTATTGAAGCTTCACACCATTTTCCTAATTCTGCCAGAATGAGGTGGGAAAAGGAAGGTACTTTACTTTCCAAGCAGCATGAGGTATCCGTGCAGCCCTCCTGTTGGAAGTAAAACCTACATGGCGACCGCAGCGTGCAGCAGCCCTGAGAGCAGCGCACCGCTGGGTCCCATTCAGTGTCTGGGAACAAAATGATGTGGCAACACAAAGCATCAGCCAAAGCCACCAGATCCGAGCTGGAGAAGTGATGAGACCTGTGGCACTGTCCAAAATCCAGTCCAGGTCCAAACAAAGCCCCACGTTGTCTCAGCTTCCACTTCAATATATTTTAACACAAGCCTTTGGCTTCAAGGCCAAGGTCTTAGCCATCCATAACTACCTCCTCGGGCAACTGAAGAGACAATTCATGGGAAATACTGCCCAAAACAAACCCCATCCATTTGGTTGCAGAAAGACCCTATGCAGACTATACTCCGGTGTTCCTTTCATCATTTAACTAACTGTAACTTTGAAATTAGGTAAAGGACTGAGGAAAAGTCACCCTGAGAACTTCTGCTCAAAGCTCCTGGCTCGGAGCAGGAGAGCTCCTGGGAGAACCCAGCTCCCTGCAAAAGGCTCTTATCGCTCCGCTAAGACTGGAGCAGCAATAACAGGAAGAAATTGTTTTGGCAGGACTTACACCATATAAAGTAAACTCACCGGCTGCTGTTGTATAAAATCTCACTGGAAAACACACACACACAGAGCCATCATCCCCTGTGGCTGCGGACAGCATCCCCCGGGCTGCGGTGGGCTCCCACACACCCACCCCTGCTGTGCTCAGTCTGCCGGCATTGCCCGCACCATGGAGCTGTGCACAGCACAGTGTGAAAATGCTTAGAAGCCACCACCTTGAGCCCTGCTGCTTCTCCTGGCCTTCCCCATTACCTGTAAGGACACACTGAGCATGACTGCAGAGGGTCACCGAGGGACACCGTGTGTCTTGCTTGCCTGCACTTGCTGCTGGTGGTGTCTTTTTCAGCTCTGGTCTGGTGTGGAAATCAGAGAGCAGAGCAGATTAGGATGTGCTCTGCACCCTGGGACATTGCCTAACTCCCTATGGCAGAAGGGAGGGATGGGAAGGCAGTAATGGGCTCTGGTGCTGGTGCTTTTGCTCACCGGGAAGCACCCTTCCAGTGCAAAGCCAACTCCTTGTGCTGCTCAGAAACCCACTGGATGCTCTCCTCCTCCTCACTCCCTGCTGCACTGCCCCAGCTCAGGCAGGACCCTGGGGCCACCCTCCATCAGCCAAGTGCATCCTCTGCGCCAGCACGGGCAAAGGCCAGGCACTGCCACGGTGAAGCCCCACACCAACAGCTGAGCCGAAGCTGCGAGTCCAGAGGCTCCATGACCGCACCGCTCCGGCTAGACGTGTGACTTCATACCACTTCAGCTAAACAATTCCAGCGCTGAGGGCAGACGCTCACATCAGTGGCATTGTTTTTACACACAATAGGTGTTTTTTTATACCCGCAAGTGAAACGGGGCAGTTTTAAACTGATTAATGGTTCTCTCAAACAAGTCTCCAAGTGTACGGGAGGCCTCTGGCAGACAATGTCAACCCAGTTCTAGTGGAACAACATCAGCTGCTGCCCTGCACCAGACCAGTGTAAGAGGAGCAGCAAGAGCAGAGCTACAACCACTCCCAGTGTGGCTTGTTCATATGAGGGACACTACTGCCAGGCTCCCCATCCCTCTGCCAGGCTCGTGCTTTGCTCCGCTCGTTACCGTAGTGTCAGAGAAGCCTTTCGGTTCACTCAAGCCAGCGCACAGCAGCAGCATCAACCCTGTTTCCACAAATTCAGCAGTGCCCTCGAACCGAAGCCGGCGTCTGTTGAAGATACCAGCAGTTTGCTGCAGCAGCAAAGGAGCCAGCGTGCATCTCCTGCTGCACTGCCAGCCGGCTGACACCACCATCACCAGCCGGTGTGACATTCGAGGGAGCTCACCGCCTCACCTATGCACACTGAAGCGTGGCACCTCGACCAAGACAAGCTTCCAGCAGCAAATTCACTCCCAGCACAGGGCAGGTTGCTGGCAGCTCTGTGCCACCCGTGCACAGAGGGGCTAGCTGCCTGCACAGCTCTCTGGGGCTTTACTGGGGCAGCAGCAGCTCAGCTCTTGGGATGCAGAGTCTGCAAAAGCCCTGGGAAGTTCCACACTTAATTCTGCCCCAGCGTGCAGCAGTAGAGGAATGTCACACATGCAGCTTTGCTCTTTACACCTGCCCCTGTTTGGTATTTTCACTCTTTTGGGATGGCAGCCAAAATCGAACGAAAAACGCAGTGAAGGGAAGCTGTGAGCTGAAGCAGGCAACCTGAGGGGTGACCAACCATCCTCGCAGCAAGGGGGGATGCAACTCGGACAGCAAAGCTTTCAAATCCTCTTGCTTCTGCCGGCGGGCAAGTTGTAGCCAAAACATTACACACAGCCCTGCACGAGAGGACCTGCGGTTCACACGGGTGAGGAACGGTGTTTTGCAATTTGGATAGCACAGCCTGGGAAATACAGCTATCACTGCCAACCATCTAAGCCACAAAGATTAGTTAAGAGGAAAAAAACAAAGTGAATGCAAACACAGGCAGCGCAGCATTCACTCCAATGCTCAGATAAGACACTGAGGCATGGACAGGTTAACAGGCAGCCTCAGTCACACCACGAGACTGTGACAGGTGAAAACACAGCCTGCTACATGCTGTCCCTGCCTATTTACCCCTGCAAGATCCACATCACATTTTTTGGTATCTCAAAGGCAGGGGTTTGATGGGCTTCTGTATAGCCCACACACCCTGATTTTGCATCACTCAACACGTCTGCCACGCATCACCCACAAGCAGGAGCAGGCTAAGCAGTAAGAAGCTGCAAACTACGATGAGGGTCCATGCCCTGGCTCTGCTTTCACTCCAAGTTCTCCTTGATCCTGAGGATTCCCATGGAAAACCCGAGTGGTGAGTTTAAGCAGAAACGCAGGGATTTGGGCTAAGCGTGAACTCTGTGCAAAGCCAGCTTTGAGCTTTGCCACTCTGCCAGCAGCCCTGGATACTCCACAACATCCTTTTAACACAGCGAGACATTTTAGGATGTGAACAAGACCGAATCCTGCTCTTGCCCCAAACAATAGGCTCTGCAATAATGGTGCAACCAGAATTTCCTGTGCGGCAGCGTGCGCCAGCTCCCAAGACAAAATACCATGGGAAAGCACTACCACAAGAAAAGCCGCTTTGCAATGCACCGGGGCAACTCCTCAAGGCTCCTGGGGACACTGTTTTTACAACAAGCAAAGCACCACAACCAAGTCCAGGCCGGGAAGTAGGTAAAACCACACCAGCGGCTCGAAACAGAAGCCATCCAGCCTGGGAATGGCTGTGGATAATTCATTATCGCACCCAGCCTTCTGCAACATCTGGACGCGTCTTTCTCTCACGGATATTTCACTACCCTGCAGTCCATGTGAAAACATCACATCAGAGTGGGCTGTGATTTGGAAGGCTTCAGTCTCAGCTTGGCTGGGGTGAACCTGAGCATCACCACTCGGGTGGTGCAGGAAGCTCAGGAGTGGGGCTGGCGCAGAGCATCTCTCTCAGTACGGCAACAGGTCCCGGCAAGAAAAGAGCAAATGTCGGCACTGCATCAGACACAGAGAGGCAGCAATTGCATTCAAAATGCTCTGGTGTGGACCTGTTGGAGCTTCTACCAAGAATGAGGGATCAAAATGGATCGCAATCCTGAACACAAAGAAAAGCAGATGAAGAACTCCTATGGCAAAACAGGAACTGGGTATTCCACAGCTCTGCTGGGCTCAAGGATTTGAGGAGAGCTGGGGAAACAGAAAGAACTAAACCAGCATGCTCAACACAAATAAAACCACCACCCTGCTCCAAGCTCAAGGTTTTTTTGCCTTTCCACCTGACAGCACAACACAAGAGCTATGGGTTTGAAGCTGCAAATGTCGCATGCCCGGGCTCTGCTGCCACCACCTCCCCAGTCTAGGACCTCTGACCCTTCTCAGCTGCAGGAGGTGCAGCGTTCAGTGTGCAACATCAGGCGGACCACCACCCCCACACACTCAGCATCCTTCTAATGTCTCACTGCTACCATCTCTCTAGCTCTATTTGTGACACTTGTCATCAAATGTTGGTGTCATTCATTTCTCTATAGTTTTTTCAAGGCAGGACAGAAACCATTTCTACGAGGTTTTTTGACCCTAAAGTTACTTACCTGCCTGAAAGTATTGTACTGGGTTTGTGTGGCAGGGGTTTGGTGGCAGGGCACTACAGGGGTGGCTTCTGTGAGGACCTGCTTTCCAGCCTAAACAACTCCATGACTCTATGTCCAACGGAGCCCACGCAGCTGGCTGCAAGAGGGACCCGTCACCGGCCGAGGCTGAGCCCATCAGTGACAGTGGGAGCCTCTGGGATAACGGATTCAAGAAGAGGGGAAAAAACTGCTGGAAAAAACAGCAGCTGGAGAGAGGAGCGAGGCCATGCGAGAGCAGCAGCGCCGCAGCACCCTGGGCAGGGCAGGGGGGCTCCAGGCACGGAGCAGAGACCCCCCACAGCCCGTGGGCAGCCCCGGCGGGGCAGGCTGTGCCCCCAGCCCCCGGGGGAGCAGCCCCCCCCCCCCCCCCGCAGCCCGGGAGCCCCCCCGGGGCAGGGGGTGCCCGCAGGGGGCTGTGACCCGCGGGCAGCGGCGCTGGGGCAGCTCCTGGCAGGAGGGGGGGGGGGGGCAGGGCTGGGGCCGGGCTGGGGACCCCACGGGGACCCCCTGGTGCCGGCTGGGCCTGGGGGGCTGCGCCCGTGGGGGGACCCAGGCTGGGGCAGTGTGGGGAGACCTGCGGCCCCTGGGAAGGAATCGGGTCGGGGCAGTTCGTGGGGGGCTGTCTGCCGTGGGGGGACCCCGGCTGGGGCAGGGCAGGCTGTGAGGAGGAAGCAGCGGCAGAGCCAGCGTGTGATGGACGGACCCCAGCCCCATTCCCCAGCCCCTGCACTGCTGGGGGGAGGAGGGAGGGAAACTGGGAGTGAAGTTGAGCCTGGGAAGAAGGAACAAGTGGGGCAACACATTTCTAAGATTTGGTTTTATTTCTCATTATCCTACTCTAATTTGACTGGTAATAATTTAATTTCCCCAAGTTGAGTCTGTTTTGCCCATGACGGTAGTTGCTGGGTGATCTCCCTGACCTTATCTCAACCCAGGAGCCTTTTGTTATATTGTCTCTCCCCTGCCCAGCTGAGGAGGGGTGACAGAGCAGCTTGGTGGGTGCCAGGCACCCAGCCAGGGTCAGCCCACCACAAGTATCTATAGCAAAATACGGAAAATACAAATGTTATCTTATACATGCAGCAGCACCTGCCCTTACACTACATGGTGCTCCCTTCCCCGTTAGCCCGTTCCCTCGCCACGGACGCGCAGAAAGCTCAGCATTTATTTCAAGAGGAACAAGGTCAGAAAACAGGTGAGAGCACCTGAGCCTGCCTTAGCAGCGATCCCAAATAATTTGGGGTGCTTCAGGACCTCAAATGAGAGGAAGAACTAACACAACTGGCTAAATTTAGTCCCTTGCTGCTGGATTCAGCACATATGAAGTGCCAATTGGTGCAAAGCACATGGGTACAGGCTGTTTAGAGACCTTTGCTCCAGAAGCACACTGGTACACAAGGCCAGCTTTCGAGGGAAAACCGTACACCCAGCAGCTGGCATGTTGAATGGGAGACACGCTAAAGCAGGAACAAACGGTTTTCACCCCATTTCTTCCATCAGCTCACCTAACTTGTCTCTGCCTTGTTCTCCCCAGCTACAAAGAGGGGATGAGAGGTGTCACAGCCCTGCGCAGCAGCTGCCACCAGTCGAGGTTGAGGCTGCGCACCCTGAAGAGCAGGACTGACCCCACCAGCACAGGGGGACAACCCCCTGCTAGCCTCTTACAACAGCCAGCTGCACCTACAGCAGATAGATCTTTGAAGACAAAGAAAGCAAAGCCTTGATCCCAAGATCGAGGAAGGCCACTGCACTTGGGATGGGGACAGAAGAGATGAGGACAGAGATGGCGAGGCCAGAGAGTGCCTGCTGGCTGGGACCCTAAATTCAACACAAACACCACGCAA
This sequence comes from Falco peregrinus, assembly GCF_023634155.1. Lineage (NCBI taxonomy): Eukaryota > Metazoa > Chordata > Aves > Falconiformes > Falconidae > Falco > Falco peregrinus. Next base: position 2,666,451 of record NC_073733.1, on the reverse strand, counting down.
GAAAACCAACCCCCAGAGCCCCAGCAAAGCTTCTTGGCGTTTCCACAGCAGAGGACTGGCTTTTCTGGCTGTGTGTGTCTGGCTTGGGTCAGGACAAGCCACGGGCAGCTTGGCAGTGTGTTCAAACAAAGGGAGACACAGAGCTGTGGGCTCCAGACGGGGCGATGCCCTCTGTCCAGAGAGGAAGAGCAGAGAAACCATGTGCAAGAAATCAGAGCAGCAGGAAGGTCTCAGAGCTCGACCTATGGCAAAAAAACCACTTACTGGGACATAGCTGGAAAACGCATTTTTAAGTGGCTTCATTAAAAAAAATAATTTCAACGCTCCTCCATGATTTCTTATTTTAACAACCACTCAGTGCCCTGCTGGTCTCCCTGAACTCAGCCCTCCGGACACGACACCCCAAAATTCATTCACTAGGGTGTAGGTGCACACTAATTATGCTATACCATTTAGGCACCAGGGAACTCTTCCCCAAGAGGCTGTGGTTTCCAGACGTGCATTGCTGCCTGCTTAATAATCAATACGAGCTCTCCCGTGCTACTGAAATCCTTTCTGATGTTTGCAAAATGCCCCCTTCTGGCAAATTATAACTCAGGTTTTCAGGCCATATTGTGTAGATGAAGAAAACTCCAATAAATCTGTCATCTAACAGAAAATTAGTGCTGTGTCCTAATGTCAGCACCGAACACAGCTATTGCATGTTCAACGTAAGAAGGCCAAATACAACAAACCTTAAGTAACAAAAAAGCCGCACAAAAATTAAAGCTGGTGATGCTTATGCCCTGAAACACAGATGGCAAGAGGCCACTGGGCAAGACACGTGTTGAGAACCCTGGCTCGTGGTGCTGGCAGGAGCCCGGCCCATGGGGGAGGCCAGGGAGGGAGTAACCCCCTGCTGCGTCCTGGGGCAGCCACGGCAGCACTCCTTTGGCATTTCTGATCCTTCTATTTCTCCTCTTTTTTACCCATGTCCTTTAGGAGACTTTTTTTTTTTTTACTTTTTTTAAGCAAGACAGAGTAAGTTTATTAAATCAGCTAATATTACTGCAAATATTTGGGAAGTCTTTCAGATCACAAGACACAAACAAACAGCCAGGTAAATGCAGGCAGAAATAACTGCTCCAAGCATAACCAGGTTGCAGTAATTAGCTGGGTGATTTTCAGCTCCTGGCCTCAGACCATCAGGATTCCCCAGACTATTTCTGAAAGGTCTCAGTAAGATAAATCCAAAAGGAAACCCATTCTCACGCTTCACCTGGAAGTTTCACAGGAGCCTGCAAGCTGAAAAGATTAAAAAATGACTGGACAGGATGGTTGAGAGCAATCAGCACTTAGTAAAATGAGCGGTAACAGCAGTGGGAGAGAGCAGGAGACTCCAGTGCTCAGGTAACCAGGAGGGAAAGTAGTAGCTTTTGCAACAGATATGGGACAAACCAAAAATGGAGCAAAGGGTCAGAAAATTCAACCAATTGCACCCGTGACTTTTAGTACCCAGGATCAGGAACAGTAGCTTCCAGACTCATCTTCCCAAGGCAGACCTTTCCCCAGCACTTCCAGCTTAACTCATCAGGAGGCTCCCCCAAAGGAGATGATGCATCTTCTGTTCCCTTGCTTCCACACATATGTTTGATGCACCTGCTTCTTCTTTCTCCCATGAGCAGCTTTCCCCCTCGGACCACCAGCTCCTCCTGCCAAAGGGCTCACTCATGTCCCACTGCGTAAGCAACAGCCACCGAGCTCCGGTTTGAGAGCCCCACCAACAGGCTCTGGGACAGGTCTTCTCTGGCAGGAGGAGAGCATGGCAGCAAGCTCGCTGCAACCCCTCGGAACGACGGAGCCCATCCTGCACCACCTGCCCCGTCCCACATCCCTGCTACAGTGGCGCCTCAGCCACCAGCGGCACAGCAGAAGATGAGGTTTGCTCGGAGCGGCTCTTGGCACATACTGGGTAACGCAGGTGCCGGGCAGCACAGCATAACCCTCTCCCACCCTCAACCAACCACCACACTGTTGGTTCTCCTTACAGGAATGCACAGAAATCAAATTAATTAATTCCAGCTATGCACAAGGGTGCGAGCAGCATTCACACCGCAGCAGGGAAACCAGATGGCAGAGCAGAAATTCGGCACTCCTGGTCCCTTGTTCCATCGGGGAACCAAACGCCACTCATGTGAGCCACCCTGCCAGCGCTGCTGGGCACCCTCGGCACACGAGCAGGGCAGCCCAAACACCTCCACAGGGTCTCCAGCAAAGCATCCACCTCGACCGGCACCAGTTAACTTACTGTAACAGACGTAAATTTGGCACTTTTATTTTCCCCAATCAGTGAAGATACTGTGGAGGGAGTGAGCAGCATTCCATAAATATTTGGATTTAAACAGTTACAGTACGTTTTGATCCAGCTTGCTGTACCCAGGCTGAGGTTTTAATGCCCTGTAACCAACACAGCCACCAAGCCCAGTGCAACACGACTTCTGCACTGCAGCCCGGCCCCATTTAAAGATGGAGCTAGTGCTGGGTGCTGGCTTTGCCGTGAGCCAGCGGCACTCGGGGGAAAGCGCTGGGCCTCGTCTTACAATAAAATGTAAGGGAGGAGCAGGAAGGTTATATCAGCTATTAATCCGTGTATTTTGAAATGGCTCATCTAATAAACATTAAGGTGTAAAACAAAGCCACAGAGGTGGAGATGTGAACATGGCATCTCACGGGAACCCTCTGTAAACACATGAGTAAGCCTTTCTCAGCGAGGTTGCCCCATCAGCTTCCCTGGGACTACCAAAACCAGTAAGAACCGAACCCTCCCAACCAAAAAATATTCACCGCAGCCAACAGAAATCCTCTCCTGGACTCCAACATACTTTGAATCAGCCTGGGTGAGTAATGACCCAGTTCTTAGGCAGTTCACATGAGCGTAAACCGGGCATAAACTACTGAAATCTGACACAGAGTGGAAAATAAACCCCGGCTGCGATCAGAATTCGGCCCAACTCAGCGCCCGGCTGGTCCCTCCTCTGCACCTCAAACCAGGCAAAAACCAGCCAAACACATCCGCGCCTGGCGCCACGCTAGTTTTTCTCTCCTAAACTTAACGCGCCCTCGGTGGCTTTGCGCTCCCGCGAGGGGGGGGAGGGGGGGGTACCCTGTCCCGCAGGCCCCTGGCAGGGGGTGACACGCTCAGCAGGTCACAGCCCGGAGCGAACCGACGGGACCCCCCGCCCGGGGCCGGCCCCGCTCTTACCTCGCCGCATGGCCTCGGCGCCGCGCGCCCCCGCCGGCCCGCGGAACCGGCGCAAACCTCCGCTGGCGTCTTGGAGTGAAATGTTAAAAATATTAAAAAAAAAAAAAGTAAAAAAAAATAATAATTAGGTATTAAAAGAAAACAAAACTACGAGCTCCTCGGAGAAAAATAAAACTAAACCCAAAAAGCTGGAGAACGGGGTGCCCGCGCCATGCACGGCCCCGTCCGCCGGGCCGCCCCCGGGAGCTGCCCCGCTCCGTCCCGGCTCGGCCCGGGGCGCGCTCCCCGCCGGCCCCGAGAGCGGCCCGGACCCGGCCCGGCGCCGGCGGAGCGCTCAGCGGGCGGCGGCGGGGGCCGCCCCGGGCCGGGCGAGGGCAGCCCCGGGGGCCGGCGGCCGCCCGCGGGCAGCGGGGCGCGGGGGGCGCCCGCCGAGGCCCGGCCCGGGCCGCGCTGCTCCGCCGCCGCGCATCCCCCGCAGCCCGTCCCGTCGGGGCCCGCCGCGCCCGGGCGCTGCCCGAAAACACCGCTGATAACCGCCCCAACAAATAAGGGTTTTCCTTAAAATCTGCTGCCGGTGAGGAGGTCCCAAGCCCGGACGCGAGCGGGAGCCCGGAGGGAAACTTTGTGCAGCCGGTGCGGCGGGGAGCGGCCCCCCCAGCTGCGCGGCACCGCCCGCCGGCCGCGGGCGCGGGGGAAGCGCGGGGGAGGCTCCGCGGCCGCCGTCAGCGCCCCGGCCCGGCGGCGGTGGGGAGGGGACAGCTGGGGGGGGGCGATGCTGACCCCGCGGGGGTTGTGCCCCCCCGCCCATAGGGACAATCGGAGGACGCGCGGTGGGACTGCCGGCGTGAGAGCCCCGGCCCCCCCCTCCCCCCCCCGGGGAAACTGAGGCACGGAGCGGGGCACCACAGCGTGCGCCCGGCCCCGTCTGCGGGGCTCCAGGGTCGCCGGCCGGCTCTGCAGGTGCCGATGGTAAAACCGCAGCTTCTCCACCGCTGCCGACCAGACTGCATGGCCAGATTTTTAAGAACTACCTCAGTTTTACCCAGGCTCCTTATTTCCGAAGGAGGCTGCCACCCCGGGCTGGGCTCACTAACTGCTTTCCAGCTCCTTCGCTCCCCTCCCTGCCAGGGAGACCCCTTCTTTCCCCACCTGCCTCCTCCCACCTGCGGGCAAGTCTCTCCAGACAACCACTAGCCCACCTGGGCAAAGCCAGGTGCTTCCAGAGGCTCATCAGACAGCCTCGGGCCCCTGCAGGACAGCGCTGAGCTCCGCCGCCCTTCCCACCCCAGAAGCTCGACCACCGATTCCCACCCCAGGAAAACACACGTGGAGAAAAACAACTTCTCAGCACTCCTGCCCCAGGGCCCCCCCACCCCAGCACCCTGCCACAGAGCCCCTGCAAACCCACCAGCACCTAGTCAGGAGCTGTTCCTGCATGTGCAAATAGGACATCACACAAATAAAAGGTTTGCTTTTGTTTTAAGAAACAGCTTTTATAACATTAAAAATATTGGAGGGAAGTTAAATCATTATTTAGGTAAGGCTCAGTGGATTTAATTGCTCCTTTTCCATGGCACATAATTGGTGTTTTAAGTTATATGAGTAGTGTTTCCCATGGAGAGGCAGGTGTGAAGGTGTTATTAATAGGATAACAACAATTAAGTGTAATTGGGATCATCATATCAATCACTCCATAGAGCAGCATAAGCTCAGTTTTCCACTGATTTTCCGATTGTTTCAGTGACGGGGCAAAGCCAAAGAAAGTGTTTGCATTTCAGGCACAGGCAGCAAAAAGCCCCTTAATGGTTTTTTGCACTGTTGACCCATTCATTCACGCAAAGTTAACCTGAGGCCCAGAATTCCATGCCAGTTGCTCTGGTGAATCTCCAGATATTCATATCCCCTCCTGCCTGGCTTGGGGTAGAGCTGAGGTGCCTCCATGCCACAGAGCTCGTGCAGCCTGGTGTGATTTTATTGTTTCTGCAAAGATTTATCAATATACACAAGAGCAGGGTGGATCTACCAGGGAAAAGGATCAGTAGGCAAAATTGTGGCTGCCCTTGTAGTCTCAGAGAGGTGGAGAAAAACACCTTTTCCAGAGGAAGGGCAAGATTTCAGGAGAGTTCATTAAGCTACAGGGAAAGACAAGGAACGGTGGGCTCTCAGCCACCTGGGAAGATGCTGCAGTGAGTGTGGTAGCAAACATCTTGCAACAGTTGTCCCAGTACCCTTCAGCCCTGATCTGCAAAGTTGCACCAATGCTGCAACAAGGAGAAACAGCCTCGTGCAAAGCCATCACGCAGGCCATCCATCGCTGCATCACCTCCACCCCCCTGCCCTCAGCGTCGCCAGTGCTGATCCTGCCCACCCCAGAATCGGCCAGGCCTGGGGAGCGCAGGGTCCTTCCGTGCTGCGGTTCCCATTAGGAGCTTTAAGCCCACGTGGAAGCGCACAGGGTGCCCAGAGCCACAGCAGCCCGCGGTGCTTGGCTGCATTGCCAGCCGCGCAGCACCCACTTCCCAAGCACCGCCGCATCGGGCAAGGACCACAACACCTTTCTGCTCTGAGAAGGAGCCAGGCCGTCCCCGATGTTTAACAGAGCAAATGTCATCGCAGCACAGTGCTGTTTGAGGCTGTTTTCGTCTTGCTGGCAACCGATGCATCTCCCAAGGGAAAGCTCAGCCCTGCTGGTGCCACGCACAGGGGTCACATCCAGTGCCCTCCCCATTCCATAAACACCCAGCACAAAGGGGAGCCCCCGTGGGGAGCCCCAGCGCACACAGCACTGCCCGTCCTGGGGGGGTCAGGCACATGGGACCAGGGTGCGGGCTGGGGGGGCAAGGGCTCCTCTCAGGATTGCATTTCCTATTTGCACTCAGAATATTAAGACATAACATCTAACATCTCCTGTTCTCCTGCTTGTGGGAAGCAGCTAAAAGCTCACTTTTCCAAAAAAGAAAGGTGAAAGTCTGAGGAAGTCGTACAGCTTCATAAGCTGGGCTCAAGAGACCTTCAGATACATTAAAAAAAATAAATCACAATAACCACAAAATCCAGCAGCAGTAACACTGATGCCCTGTATGCGCATCTCCCAGGGACAAGGGTAACACCTCACAACCCTCAGACCTTTCCCCCCACCAAACCCCAGTTTTTCAAATGTACCAGGCCCTGGATCTCAACAAGCAGCCACCAGACGGCTTTTTCTTTATTCTGCTAAATCAGCACCTGCCAACAGCCACCTTAGCTACCTGAGGAACAATGTACGAAGTAATTAGTTTCCCATCCCTCCCAACAATATTATTTCTGTTTCCTTCAGCTGAAGCTGATTATGGGCCAAAACTCCCTGACCACTGGAGCAGGCCCCGAGTTTGTGGCTGATCAGAAACATTTCACGCACTTACCTGCTGTACAGCAGGTGCTTCAGACCTCCTTGGCTACTTCTGCAGCAATGACCATGCTGCAAGAAAACCAGCAAACCATGAACTATGAAGTGACCGGTAGAGAACATGGGGCCATTTCTACTTTCTGGGATTATTATTTTTTCCCTATGGACTAGAGCAAAACCTAGACCAGGGCCACCCATCACCAGCTGACTGGCAGCGGTGACCAAGAGAGCACGGTTCTGTCTGTCTTCAGAACAGTATGTACTCTGACCCACTGACTTTTGAAACTGGGTTATGGTGTTTGACTGTCAGTGGTGTCATCACAGAGCCCTGAGCAGCAATGGTCCCAGGAGGCTGGTCACACACCCACAAAAGAAACGTATAGCTGTACAGACACAGCAGCTCTTTCACCACCCATGCTTCCAGAGATGTCCTCAGCATCCCCCTACCATGCCTGGGGGTGAGGAGGCCAAGCCACGCTGCCTCTCCAGCCCCCCAGGACCAGCACCCTAGCAGCTTTAGGCTCCCCTTTACAAAGCCCCTCCAAAAAAAAAAAAAACCTTACCCATCACAGGAGCGCCACCGCTACTCATCCCCAACTCAGAGCTACCACTCCTCACCTTCCATCTGGGCATCATTAATATCCCTTCCGCTAATGAGGCACAGGAGCAACCCAGCAGAGATCTTTTCCAGCTCAGACACAGGAGACCCTCATTGCCCCTGTTAACGAAGGGGAACAGCACCAATTCCCACACCTGAGTGAGGTTTGCAGGATCGGACCTTACGAGCCCATGCTCTGTCTGTGCACTGTCACGGTGCTCCTTCTTTTCTTGCATGAACCACAGCCACTGAGCTCCGGGTAGCCCTTGGCCACGCTTCCCACTGGCTCCTGCTCCCGGGCTTTGCTCAGCGGCAGAAGGAGCAGAACCATAACTGGGTTCGTTTGAGTAGAAAACTAAAACCTGCAGGAAACACTGAGGATACAAAAATCGGAAGAAAGACCTTAAACCCTGCTTACACTGAGGAAATTCCCAGGTATTTACTTCCAGTGTTCTGCAGAGAACTCAAGGACCGAAACTGCAGGCAGGCTTGCAGTGAGCCGATGATCCTTGTCTCAGAGAGGAGCTGATGGAGCCCAGGTGAGAAATAAATTACAAAAGCAAATGGACTTCCCTTTGAATATTAACTTGGGCCCATCAACAGGGTTACAAACTTAAGGGACCATAAATACTGACAAAGGTGAAGGCAAGCTCAGAAAGTGCTGAGCTCGCTTATTGGTTTATTTTTCTCAGTCTAGCAAAAGTTGGCAGCTTAAGGCAGCTCAAGGCAGTTCAGCTGGGGCAATAGGCGATGTGGCAGCCTCCCTGGTTACCATCCCTTCCATCCCTGCTCACTTCTACCCTAGCAGAGCCTGCTTCAAACCCCATCAGGGATGTAACTGCCCTGGAGCTGCCTAAACACCACTCCTTCCATATCCCTGAAGTGAGAAAGAAAAACACAAACAAACAAACCCAAAAGCAATAAGGAATTAACAGCTTCTTGGAAATCCAAATAAAGTTTCTGTAGTGACACAGGCCTTAGAAATTGCGCTTCTATAATTGAGACAGCCCAAGTGCTTCCTGCTGGGATGTCTACCAGGAGCTCAGCCCCAGAGCAATGCAAAACTTGCAGCTGCCTTGCAAAGGAAACCTCAGGTGCCTGCAGGGGCTCAGGGTTACAGCTGGGTCTTACAGGCTGGGCTGGGTTGGGAGTGAGTTCCAAAGCCCCTGATTGGAAAGAAATGGATCGTATCAGCAGACTCATCTAGTAGATGCCCAGTAGTGGGATGCTCAGTCACGGTGGTGTTATTCCATCCCATAACCTAAAATCCTTTCTGTGCTCTGTAGCCAACCCACTATCGGTCTCATCCCTCTTCATATGTAATGTGTGCACTGAAATCAATGAAAACACAAAATGATAGACCCTCACTTTTTAATTCAGACACCTTGGCCAGGCTCCTTCCCCCATCCCAGAAGGGTTGATTAAGTGCTTCCATATTACTAATTTGTTCCTTATTTTTTACCTTTATAAAGATTCAGCAGCATCTGGTTAGTTGTCTCCCTTCATTTTCTATTACATTTAGTTCAAATAGTTCCAGCTGAGACAGGACTGAGCCTGGGCCCATCATCCTTCCACCAAAGCTGGGCATCAGATTTAGGCTGCTCACAGGCAGGGGATGGGTTGCACCCATCTTACCTGACTAGCACCTGTTACCACGTACTCGCCCAGGACGGGGAATCCCAGGCACTGCCCAGCTACCCAGAACAGCCCCGTCCCCCCGCCCCCCCGCCATGGCACACAGGGCTGCTCGGATGCCCCAGCTTCCCCTCCGCCCTCTTTTCCCGAATCCCCTGTGCTGCAGCTGGAAATACCCACCTGTCTGTTTGGGGGGACAAATACCCAGCCACCCCGCACCTGGGAGTCAAACCCAACACAGAGCCTTGGAAAACCAGGCAATTCCCCCACCCCGTGGTTCTGGGGCTCCCTCTGGCCTCCAGGTTACTCGCGTGATCTCGGTTTGCGGTCTCAAAGGAGACAGGCACTAGGTGGCTAAGTCCAACACTCAATTTTATAGCCTACCATTAATTAAGTGACCCATAGGCCAGTAGAGACGGCCCTGATAAGCTTTGGGGCATGGACGGGGACACAGCCGCCACCAGCATGATGCTGAGTTAAGGGCAGTGGGCTGGAAGACACAGCCCGGTGCCCACCAGCAGCATTTGTTCTACCTTTTACATAAAGCACAGCCCTGCAGCTTTGGCCATGCCAGTGCCGTGCAGCAGCAGTGGGTGACCCTGCTGCCTCCCTGAGAGTTCCCACCCCATCGCTGGAGGGTCTGGTTTTCTTTCAAGATAAGGCAGTCCACCTACAGCAGGAGACCAGAGATACTTTTTTCCCCCCATTTAAAGCTGAATGGATGAAGGATGGGGCAAAGAAATGTTCTGTTCTCAAGCACATCACCAAACCACAGTCATTAACTCCTGATTCGCACTATAACGAGGGTTCATTCATGCTCCTTTGTCCCCCTTTGACCAACCCAGGCAACTGGGTTGATTCACGGGTGACTCCTGTTCTTGCCCTGGGCCTTGCTTATTCCTCATCTGCAAGTGTAATTTTTTAAGGAGGGGAAAGAGAGCCTAGGAGTGTGTTCCTGGACCAGCACAGGAGCCGCAGAGCGTCGCCCTCACCCCAAGAGCCCGGAGGTGGGAAATTGCAGTGGGAAACAAATTGAGGATGGGAAACCTGGAGGAAAGGACGAAATCCCCAAGGTGACAGCTGAGCCCAGGGCACATTGCTGGAGTGGCTCCACTTCCCCGGGAGTTCAGATGGTTTTTGCAAATTCTTCCCTGCCGCAATCCCCGGCTGATTCTCTGTAACTCAGCAGACGGTTTGCAAGACTTCTTTCTTGCTGTCTCCACTCCACTGGCTGGTCCTTTGTCGGGAAGTTCTTGCTGTCTTGCAACACCGCTGATGTGCTGCTCCATTTGTAGAGGTTGGTACAGACGGCACTTGCTCACGCATCTGCCGTGCGGGTCTCCTCGCACCCCCGTTGCTGCCCCCACTGCCCCCACCAGAGCACAGTGTAGGCTTCAGCTCCGTACCTACAGCTCTGCCCTGCAGCAGGCTCAGCTCCACCCAGGAACGTGTGAAGGAAGATCTTGTCTTAACAAGAAACTGGCAGAGGAGCAAACAACAAACACCACCACGAGTTAGCACGTATCCCAGCTGCCGCTGCTTGGCACCCCAAAGCTGCCCCGCAGAGACGGCGCCATTTCTCTTGCCCCTTGCCAGGGCGGGTGGGCACGTCCCACCGCGGCCGCAGTGGGCACCCCTGGCAGGGACCACCGCCTCAGTGGGCACCCCTGGCAGGGCTTGGGATCGGCAGAAGCTGCTCTTTGCTGAGCTGAAGCCTGGTGCTTGGGGTCAGAGCCGAGGCTCCTGCCCCAGCTCCCAGGAAAGCATCCCCACCGGCAGCCTCTCCCTGGCTAGCGGTGGTCAGGGGCCACCGGGAGAAGGGCAGGATTGCTCAGTAATAATGCAGAGGAGGTGGGAAAGGGAGGCGGGGGGCTTTCTGCAGCAGCACCCCAGGCTCCCGCAGGGCTGAAGGCAGCGGAGCAGGGCAGAGCCACGTGCTGCCTGCCCACAGTGGCAGGAAGGGACTTGCCGGCATCGCCGCGCCACGGGAAGCGTGGCCAGGCTGAGTCACGCCGTGTCGCCCCAGCCCCGCAGAGCCCATCCTCTGCGCACGAGCTGCTTTTCCAGTCCCCAGCTACCGCAGAGCTCTTGCAAGCTGACTGCAAGGACTGCAGGGACCAACACTGCCCCAAAATCCACAAGTAAAGGTGCCCTTTCTCCCCTTCACCCCCAAGGAACAGCTCCTAACCCCTCTCTAAGCAGCTCAGCCGAGCCTCAGCAGCCATTTGCTCTCTTGCAACCCCCAGAATTGCTGTTCTTCAACACTTTTGTCCCCGCTGGGCTCCCCCAGAGCTACCCCCAGCCCCTGAGCCCCAGCTGCAGCCTGGGCTGGGTGAGAAGGGCAGGGAGCAACAGGCAGGCTCCCAAGCACCAAGTCGGAAAACAAGGAAACATTTCCATGTATTAACTTCATTTCCTTCATTTCCTCCAGCCCAGCAGCCCCACTGATGGGTTATTAATAGCACGCTGCAGACAAGCGCTGTGGCTGGCCCGGGCTGCAGCTTCCCAGCTCCGATGGCCGCCGCTCCCAGCACCCCTCCGTGCCCAGGAGGGGATGATGCCGGGGGGATCCACTCACTAAACAGGCAGAAAACCCCTGTCCCTTGCAGCTGCACTGTGAATACCTCACAAGAAAATAACATTGAGGAAAGATCTGGGAAACACCCATGTTTTCGCTGCTTCCCCAACTTGGGACACTGGAAACCACATTTTTCACATCAAGCCTCTTGCAGTCTCATTATTTTCTATCTGTGGAGAAGGAAACTGTGGTCTGTGATTCCAAAGCAAATGCAGCTGGGATCCAGTGCAGCAGGAGCAGAGGGGAAGGTATGCAGAGGCAAGGCTGCTGCCCAAGCCAGGAGCGTGTCCTGGCAGCACCCATAAAAGCAAAAAAATCCCGATAGCTCCATCACCCACAGCAGACACGAGCATTTGCAGGTTTCTTAGAGCATGTTCTTTTAACTCGAGGCAGCCTTTTGATGGAGCAGTGGATGAACCAGAGCAAAGCTGGATGCTCGTGAGGCAGGCAGGGAGGTTTTGGGTCCTATCTGATGGGTGCTTTGCCCCGACAGCACCTTTGGGATTGATCCACTTTGATGTGCTGCCCACGATGCCTCAGCAAGGGGAGGGGGGACGCCTCAGTGACACGGCTGGAACCGAAAGCTCCATTTCCCCACCAGCTCCCAGCTGAAACGCCTTGCTGTCCGTCCTTTGCGGTTCCCATGTGGTGGCCTGCGAGGAAACAGTTCTTCACCACATCCTCCATGGAGGACATTGTCCAGTGTCCCCGGGGAGAGGAGTGATGCTCTCGCCCCAGCCCAGCTCCCTGCATCACAGGGGTGCCAAGCCATTAACCCAGTTACAGCAGCTCTGCTTGAACCAGTCCAAACTTGCACACTGGAGATGGGCACGATCTCCAAAGGCAGGAGCCAGGAGCAGCCCTGGGGAGATTTCTGCAGCGTGAGTCATGCACGCCCAGCCCCGGAGCTGCTCAGGGACCCGGGCAAAGCCCCCCGCCGCCCAGAGGGGCTGGAGCCCAGCAGTGCTGCCAGCCAGCCCTCGCCTCCTGCTCGGCAGTGGTCACGCTGGTGGGCTCGGGCCAAGGGCATGGCCAAACTTCAGCAAAGCTGTTGAAGAAGTGGAAAACAGAGGAGTGCTGGCAGAGACCCTTTTCATCTGCATATCCTCCAGAAATAACCCCCAAGGACCCATCTCACTGGCAGTCTGTGCAGCATTGCTGCTTCAGCAGGGAAAAGTGAACCAGCACAAGTGGAGAAGAATGGAAGGCCCCAGCACCCAGGCAAAATACTGCAGTTGATTTTAAGCCTGGAAGAAATAATTTTCTTTTTCCAGCCTGCCCAGAGTCCCCTGGGCCATGGAGTTTCACCTGCTGATGGCTGCTGACCTGGAAATGCTGCTGGAGGGAAAACCCACACTGGAGAAAACATTCTCATTTGAAATGAAAGCCTTCAGAGCAATGGAGAGTTTACAATCTGCCTTGCAAAGCTTCCCCAGATGCCAAATACCCTCTGAAAATCCTGGACCTCGTGTTTTGTGGGAAGTTACACTGACCCACAGCTTCCAGCCCTGTCTCTCTGCAGACCATGCTTTTGAACATGGGAGAATCCTGAACTCAACTGTTCTGACCCCAGCACCGACTCCACCACCTCGTCCACATCATGCGTGGTGGTGGCCTCCTCTGACACTGCATCCCCACTCATTTCTGCAAACCAGCGTTTAAGGGTTGAAAATAACCATGGTCTCAGACAGACCTTGGAAAGGTTTTCTGGAGACCCGCCAGCTCCCCCTGGGATGCAGAGACGGAGCCGATCTTCCTCAAGGAAGGCTTGTTAGGGAAGCGAACCGCTGAGCTGCCACCTGGGACCATCTGGGGTTGCTGGAGGAGGTGGGCAGGAGCAACTTCACCCAGTACCACCAGCTGAACGCCAATGCAGCATCATGGCAGGATGGTCTTTGCCATTCCATCCCTCCAGCTCCTCTCCCAAACCCCACAGAAACATCAGCTTTGTGATTCACTGGTTTGGCGTAGTGTAATTTCTAACAGTAAATAGGGAGGAGGAATGTGTGGGACAGATCAATACAGGGTTAAAATGACAGGCAGTGTAGAAGTATAGGGGCCTGCTGCCAGCATAGCTCAGTGGGTGAAAAAAAAAGTATTATTTTGGCTTACGTTCTGTTATTTATATATATTTGCCCAGTTAACCACATCTATAAATAAACTGCCAACCTGCATACCCTGAGGTGTGTTTTGAGCCAACTGAAAGCCCTTGTTCCTGACTGTCCGTAACGGAGCTTTCGATATCAAAGCTGATCAGTCTTTTCAGACACCTTGCCCTGGTGCTCAGCCAGCCGTGCCTTACCCCAGCAGCCTTTCAAAGCCACCGCGGCTGTCCCTTGCTGTTCAGACCAACATTTGCTTCACCTTGGCTTCAGGCACCTGAGTAAAACCACCACCAATAATGTTAAAGCATATGTGCCTGAGCACGTTTTGCACCAGCAAAAGGGGAAAAAAATGTCTTTTTATCCTTGGCATCAGAGGCGCAGGCAGGATTGAGCCCAGTGGAACATTTGTACCCCTTGCAAGCAGCTCCGGTGGGCACTGTGCTCCTGGCTGGCATAGCACAGGCAGGGAGATGACATTATGACATTATGCATCATCAGTGGCACCGCTGCCCTCCTCATCACCCATTGGGACAAGATTTCAGAAGAGAAGGACTAGAGAAAGTCAAGGTGTGGAGATTCAGCTGGAGATCCAGCCTTTGCATGAGAGAAAGGCACGTGGAGTCAGCAGCTCTGCTGGCAGAGGCTGAGATGTGCCTTGGTCGGAGGCAAGCTTGAAGGCAAGTACTTACGCAGGGAGAGTAGCCAGCGAAGGATCCTGCGGGAAAAGTACTCCAGGGCTGTTAGCCCTTGTCCTGGAGAACCAGGACTTGAATGCATGGTCGCAGGAGGGTCAGTAAAATGGTGTTACAGCTCCTGGGGTGGGCTGGGGGCAAGAGCGCTGCCCCCCTCCCCGGTCAGCCAGGGACCATCACAGCCCAGAACCAGCCGGCTCTTCACTCTGAAAAGCTGCATACATAACCGGGCAAGTCATACGCAGCGATATCAGTCTCACTTCAAACAAGCGTTAATTCCAGGGCCAAAAGCTGATGATTTATGTGTCAGGCTGTGTTAATTTACCTGTCGCACTGCAGAAGCACTCAGCCAGCCCCATCTCCTACTGGCTCAACTGCAAATCCATGGCTCCTGATAAAATTGCTATTATTTGCTTTTGAAAAAAAATTTAAACAATCTTTTCCCACACCTGATTGCACCAGCAGTCAGGTCACTTTTTTCTGTCTTTTCTGGGGGCGGTGGGGTGATGCCCAGAGCAGCTGTTGCAGCCCGGCATCCCTGTCCATCCTCACGGCACCAGCAAAGTCAGCTCAGCCCTGTGTGAGACGGCTCCGCCGACAGCTGTGGCACGGCCACAAGCAGCTTCCAGGGTTTGAACTGGAAAAAAATCCCTGCCCATTCCTCTGCGGGGAAAAAGCAACTGCTTTGCACAAGCCCCTCTGGCATGGGCTGCCAGGTGTGCGATGCTGTGCTTGTGGTGCAGATGCCAAGGTCACTTTACCAGGTTTAAAGCTGGTCTCCAAAAATGCCCGTTCATGGCCAGCTTTGCCTCCATTACATGGTGCCTTGGGCACTGCATCTCTCCTCCTCTGAGGAGCTGAGCGTCTCCTGGATCAAGATGCCAGCATCTCTCCTAGAGACTAGAAAACTGTAGGACTGGTTTTGTTCTGTTTAATGGAAAAAAAGGTGAACATCCCCCAGGCAAGCCTGAGATAACAAACCTGCCAGATCCTCTCATTCTGTGGGTCTTGTTGCACCCCCCTTTCCTCCTTGGCACAGGTCTCTCATTGACCTCAAAACTCCCAAAACAAGGATGCTGTGCTGTAACCACTAATGTTCCAGGGGGGTCAATGTTACAAGAGGAAACAAGAAGAGGAAAAAAGGCCCCAGATAAGGGCTGATGGTTGTCGTGTCGCAATAAAACACTGAGTGCGGGGTGCTCAAATCCGCCCTGCTCCCTAATGCTGTGTTACTCACCACTCCTCACCAAAGGGCGATCACCTGCAGACCAGCAGCTTGCTCCAGTGTTAAGAAGCACCTGAGCTCATGCTGCTTTGGGTCAACATTGGGGGATTTTCTAAAGAGGGCACAGCAAAACGGAACAATTATGTCCCCGAAGGGGACTCCGAGCTGTGAGGGGTGGGAGCCTGGAGGAGCTGAGCCGAGCCGTGCCATCCTGCCCAAGGTGGCAGAGCAAGCAGCCACCAAGCAAAGCCAACATGCCACCAGGCCAGGAGAGACATTTCAGGTGTCAAATAGGAGCAGCAAGACCTGACTTTGCTCCAGGCACTGGAACCTCTATGCTTCCCTGCAGCAGCAGCCGGTCATGCTAACGAACAAGGCACACGCCAGGGAGTTTTCATTTTTTAGGCTGCTTCATAGGCTCTTTTGGAAGAAACAATAGCAGAAAACAGCACTCCTCCCTCCCTGGGTCTGGCAGAGTTCCAGATTTCACTTTTTTTCCCCCCACTAGTTTCACACCAAGAGGCACTTTATTATTGCAAACAAGTGATTTATCCAGAAAGAAATAGGAGCCCGTAGAAGCTAACAGCACATCCTTGGCACGATGGTAATAGGCACATGAAATTGAACTTCCCCACATTGCAAAAAAAAAAAGCACAGGGAAAAACGTAGCAGAGCTGTGGCAGGGAGGCGGGAGATCAGATCAAACAGATCAGATCAAACAGAGCAAACCTCGCGATCAAAGCCAACACGGCTGTGCGTCACCGTGCAACAGCCGCGACCCGGGGCGGAGAAGGAAGGTCCTCAGACATGCTGGAAACGCATGCGGGCAACGACACGCTCCCGCCTTCTCACACCAGGCCTCATGCGAGAAAGCGCAGTTTGTGCCCTCTGCACCAACAGGCCGGCAGGATTCACCCCGGGAGGAAGGCAAGGTGCAGCACGGGGAGCTGGGAAGGCACCGACCCCGGCTGGCGGGAGGAGAGGGTGTTGCAAAGCCCCGTGGTGCTGGGTGGGCATTCCCCAGGAAAAAGCATCAGGGTGGAGCCAAGCACGTGAACACTGAATGAAGGAGAAATCGCCCAGGGAACAGAAGCGAGCAGGCAAAGGGAAGCAGCAAATCCCCAACTCATGCATCACTGGAAGGGGATTGACCAAGGAGCAAGCAGAACAGCGGCGTCCCCAGCTGGAGCCTGCCCAGGCTGTGTGACATGGGAGACAGCACGCAGCTCGAGGGGGGCAAGGTGGAGCAGAGCTCACCACCTCCCCCCAGCAGCAGGGAAACCTTCTCTGCAGGTCCGGCCTCGCTCCCCCATCTGTGCCCACCCTTTGGAGATGCTAAGTAATGCCCTGGAAACCTTCCCGCACACTTCCGAAGCGTGGGGAAGAGAAGGGAGTCTTCCTCAGCCAGCTCTTGGCACGAGAACAAACATAGCCAGCCTCGTGTGGCTTTATGAAGGGTTGGTTTATTTATATGTTGGCGGGTCTCTGGCACCCTGCCCTTTTGACATCCCCGCTCCAAACACGGCAGCTCTTGCCTGGCCCCGGAGCACCCTTTAGGGGTCTCTAGGGACATTTGAGGTCAGCAGTGATGACACCAACTGCACTGGCCAAGGGCCAGGAGCGATAACCCAGCTGGCAGGGCAGGCTGGCCCCGTGGTACCTCAGCAAGGCGAGCAGGATGAGGCCAAGGCCAACCAAGGCACATCCATGGTGACGCAGCAGCTCCACGGTCAGGCTGGGAAGTCAACTCATGCACCAGGGTCTGGATCAATGGGATCCGTGGGGTGTGATGGGACTAAGCTAGAGCCCTGCAAGACAGCCCAAGGAGGACCAGGGAGCCAGGGCTGAGCTTAAATGGGCTCCTGGGCCCACAGCTCTGAGTGGGGGTCCCAGGTGAGGCTGCTCAGAGCCATTAAGGACTATTAGTGCCCTCCGGGCTCTGGCAGCCTGGCTCTAAAGCTGTCCTGCTGGAAGGCAAGAAGAGATGCCATGGCCAGAAAAGATGAGTTGATGCAACGGGAACTGGGGCTCAGAGAGAGCCCAGCCATAATGTTGGGACCCTCGTGGCTCTCAGCAGCCCCCAAGGGGATGGTGCTAGGGGAGCATGAGCCATCAGCACCTTTGCGCTGCCCTGTTGAGCTACATCTGTGTGCAGCATCCATGGAGCAACAAGCAAATGCCAGGCACAACGAGAGACAAAAGATCTGACCCAAAAGTTCCCATTGTGTCCCATGAGTGCAAATCATGGAGGAATCCTCCTCGCTGGTCCCTGGGCTGGGAGAAGCTGAGCTGCTGGGACTGGAGTATTTCAGTCCCCAGCTACACAGTTTTCAGCCAGCTCAGTTCAGTGAAACAAACAGAAAAAACACATATAAAGAACACACACAAAACCACTGCAAAATTCATAAACGACATCTGTGAGGTCTGGGCTGTGTCAGGTGGGCTGGGGCTCAGTGGCTTTCCTTTAGCTCAAGCCATGTCACCATGCTGAGCATGCAGTGAAATCCCTCTATTTATCTTACAGGATTTCTTCCCTCAAGTCCTGTTTTTCAGAGTCAGCCTTAATCACTTTTTAATCATATCTGAAGCTTCTTTGCCTTCGGCATTCCTTAATCTTGGAGATGCTTCCCATAAAACAGCTGTGCCTGTCATCCCTCCCAGAGCTCCCACACGGAGGCTACAGGTCTCATCCAAACGAACGTGTCCTTCACGTTAGCAGCTTCTCCAGCACTGGAAAGCAAGAGGGAAAGTCCATTGCTGCCCAGCCCTGGTACCATTACTCACACACCAGAGCAGCCAGCTGAGGTGTCTTGCCTGGTGTGAAACATGGCTTGGCTTCCCTCCCACAGTGGTTGCAGTCCATGCAGTTTCTTGAGGAACTCAGACCCACGTTTATTGGACAGGGGTTCTTTCGCAAACTTGTGCTTTAAACCCTCCCTCATTAACCATGGGCAATGCACGGGCATCTAATCATTATTCTTCAGTTATTCTTCCATCTATGAGAGCTGCCTTTGGCTAATAAAACCATAATAACCACACCAAGTAGCTGTGTCACACCAATTTCATGGTTCCTTGGATTTTGCTGTCGCACCCCTGCAGCAAGCTGAGCAGCTTTGTGCTGTTGTCCTGCCACAGAACCCCCCATGGGCGCAGGGTGACATTTAGCTGTCACAATCACATCTGTGCCCATTTATCTACCTGGGACCCGAGGACAGGAGCAGCCCCAACCCTGGCTGGCAGCGAAGGGGGGGGGGGCAGCCAGGGCTGGACCCAGCGGCACCAGCCCTGCCCTTTGCAATCGCTGGCCATCGCTGTGAGGGAAAAGTGATGCATCTAGATGCACATCTCATTGGTTTTATAGAAGGTCCAACCTAGCTCTAGAGAGGCAACCAGTATCCCAGCTTGGAGAGGAAACCCTTAAAAAGCTCAAAAGAGTCTTAAAGTCAATGGGAGCCGGCAGCTCAGGTCATCTTTTGTCCTCTGAAAGTCTTCCCCTGTGGTTTTCGGAGGCAGATGGCAAAAATGAACTCCTGTTCACTTCACCTTCCCGTGTGCTCATGGCAAGGTCTGACTGCTGATGCCTGAGGTGCAGGAGCTCCTCATGACGTGTGCTAAGGGTGCCTACACGTTCACTCTGGGCATCCTTAGCTTGTTGGCATCGGTAGATGACCTTACACTTGTGTCCTTTGCTGAAGTGTTTCCACCAGCTGGAGAACTCGGCCGGCAGGGATCCCCCAGCCGTGCCAGCCAGCCTGTCCCAGCGTGACGCTGCGCAGTGCAGCACTGCCTGCGTTACCTGGCCCTGACGTGTGGCCACTCCTCAGCCCCATTCCTTTTGGCTGGGATTTACTGGGACAGTCCGTTTGCACCGAAGAACAGGAAGCAAGTGAGTGCCGTGAAGCCCACGAGCGACCCCTCGCTCCTGACACTTTCCAGAAAGCTGATGAGCAGAGCGATAACCGGTGGCAGCAGATGTGGCTGCTTACAAACCCTTGGGAGGGAGAAGTGAGCTTGGTCAGGGTGTGTAAGGGGGTGCAGAGCAGCGAGGTGTCCCCCCAAGAGGCATGTGCCTTGTCTAACTGACCCCCAAAACCCATGGGGGGCAAAGCTCTGCTGCCCTCAGCGGGGGCTTCCCTGCCTGTGACCTGGCAGTTTCCATCATGGTTTTGATGCTAGTGACAGGCAGATCCATGGCTTCCCAACCACAGCTCCTCTTCCCAGCCAGGCTTGGGTCAACCTGCCGCTGCCTTGGGCTCATCGGGACCTTCATGGGTGGCTTCGTCTGCCTCCCTCTCCTTTGAGCCGGGCTGGAGAGCAGAGCCACACTTTGGGCTCTTTACTCATAAGGGGGCAAGTCAGCGGCAGTTTGGTCTCCTCCATCTCCCTGAGGTGCCACCCAGGAGGGGCAGGGTGCCACCGCAGAGGATGGAGACATCCCTGCCTCGGCTGAGCCTGCCCCGCTGCAGACACGCTGCCTCCCAGCCCTCCCTGCTGTGGAAAATCTCTTTTTTTTTTTTTTTTTTTTTTTTTTTTGTCAACATGGAAACAGGAGGAAATACACGAAAACCTGGTGCCTGGGAGACGGCAACCTCTGTCCTCCTTCCGCTCCGCTTGCCAGCAGCATCTCCCCCAGCTCCCGCGGGAGAGGTGTCCCAGCAGCCAGCCGCACGGCATCTCGCTCCCCGGGCTGTCCAGGCGCAACGAGGGGAACCAAACATGCCTGGGTGAAAGTTGGTTTATTTCCACACACCCTCCCAGTTACAAGCTGCTGGGACTGGCAGGAGAGAAGTGGGGTTCAGCGAGGCCACAGCCGCACCCCCCGGCTGTTGCAGGGCTTGGGCTCACCAACCCCACAGCCACAGCCACCTCCTGGGATGCAGAAAGGATGTGGGGACGGAGGAAACGCGGCTGCTCAGCCGGGCAGCTCCTGGCAAGCAGAACAAGGTGTGACAGGGGTTTGTAACGTAACACAGCCCTTCAGGCCTCACCTTGCGGTCTCCAGGTCTCCTCATTCACCCCCACCCTCCGGCAGCGCGGCCGGGGGGCAGCTGGCAGGGCGGGGGGCTGTGGGCACCCGGAGCAGGGGGTCGGAGCAGAAGGGATGGCATCCGGCATCCCGCATCCCGCATCCCGCATCCCGCGTCCTGCTGCCCCAGGCTCCCACGGGCAATGCGACAGGCCCCGCCAAGTGCAGCACATCGCAGGTGCTCTGCTTCTCACCTCTGCAAAAAGCAAAAGAGGAAAAAAAATTGTAAAACACCAACTGTTACACAGGACAGGTGATAGCTAAAATAAGTATAGCGTGTGCGTCTTACTGACGTGAAGCTGGCTTTTAAAAATGGGACACGTTTTCAGGCTCTCCAACCAAAGGGGATGACCAAAAGCCACCACCTGCCCAGTCCCTGAGCCAGAGCCCACTGGTCTCACTGGTGGCAGTGGGCTGAGCGGTCCCTGATGCCCTCTGGTGCCCGAGCACGCTGCTTCAGTGGCTCTGCGCACCAGGGTCCCTGTTGGCCACAAAGCCACAAAGACTTGGCCCCCCGGCCCCCCTCACGGTGTGCAGGAGCTGCGGGCGGTGCGACCCTGCAACCTCACTGCAGCTCCCAGCGCCTGCAGCCACCTCACCCGCCAATGTCTTGCAAATTCAGGTGGTGCTGAAGCCACCAAACCCCTCTGGGGTCCCTGGTCCACTCCCCAGCCCTCCTTCAAAGCTTCAGAGCAGCCAAGAAGCTCCCAAGGCCCTTGAGGGTTTTTTCTCCTCTTTTTTTTTTTTTTTTTTTTGTGTGTGTGGCTTTGATGAGGGACAGTGAAAACGCTGACCTGCGTGGCTTTCCACCATGAGCGTGCGGCACCGGCGCGTTCATCCCACGTGTGCAGCGCACACATCACGAGCAGTGACATGATCTAAACCTGACATCTCAACACCCCAAATCCCCCTGCTCTCTTGTCCAGTCACTCCGTGGAAAAAAATGGGAGGAACAAAAAAAAAAGGGGAAAAATGGAGAACCCCCTAAGGAAGCCCAGGTGGGGCGAAGTAGATGGAGGCAGAGGTGGGCACCCAGCTGGCGGTGCAGCAAAGCCGGCAGGTCTGTGTCCGGCCAGCGCCGTGGAGCCTGGCTGTAGGATTTTATGGGGTACGGGGTACCTCGCCAGGTGGGATTCGGACGGGGAGCTGGGGACGCTGAAGGCTCGGGGGGCCCGGGGAGCCCAGAGCCGCAGACGCGTGAAGCCCCGGCTCGTCTGCGCCTTCGCCCCCGCCGTGTGCCCAGGGAGCGCTCCAGGCTCCCGGGCTGCCCTGAGCCTTTCGGGAGGGTTTTGGGGGAGCCCCGGCCCAGCCCGGCTCCAGCCCAGCAGCTGCAATAGCGGGGCTCTCCCTTAGAGGTCAGCCCAGCACCAAAACTGCTCCAAAACTCCCCACCGACCGACGGGACTCCCGCACCGAGCGGGAAACGGGTTTTAACGGCTGCTCGGGGCGGGCAGGGCAGGGGTCCGACGCCTGCAGCCCCTCGCCTTGCTGCTCCCAAAGAGGATTCCCAAAAGTTAAGCTCTTCCACCCACTCTCCCGCTCCTTCCCACGCGCTGGCGTCTCCAAACCCCGTGTCTATCCCAGGTCAGGGATGTCCCCCCACTAGGGCAAAGCCTGGCCAGCTCCAGTGGATGGCTTTTGGGGAGCAGGAGGACTGGAGGCTGGTCTTGCTGCTGCTGCTGCTGCTGCTGCTGCAATATTTTCCATGCCCAAAGCAGCTGGGACAGCTGCTCAGCAGCCTTTCCTTTTGGTTTAATTCCCTCTTCCCTTCTCCTCCTTTCTAACAACTCAACAAAAAATACCTGTCCCCCCCAAAAAAAATCCTTCACTGACAGTTCAATGCGTCAGAAATAAAATCGCTTTTTTTCTTTCTCCTCACCCCCCCCCCCCCAAATCCCTCCAGCATAAAACAGATTTCAGCATCCTACTAAAAATACAGAGATTATAAATAAACCTCTGGCATGGAGCCACCGCTAGCAAGTTGCACCCAGGGCCAGCGGCCACCCTGGAAATGGCAGCAGGACCTCAGGGCTGAGCCATGGGGGCACCCAGGGCCCCGCGGTGACACCAGACATCCCCAAACCCGGCTGCTGCGGTGATGCCAGGGCATCGCTCTGTGCCCAGGACGGGGACCCCGGGACTGTCCCCATCTGTGCCAGCCCGGCCATGGGCACAGGGGTGAAATGAATCAGTTGTCCCAGGGGTGGTAGCAAACCACTTGCAGGACCTCAGATGGAGCAGAAGATGGAGACAGGTGCTGCGACCGAGCTGCAGGTGACACAAAGGCCACCCCACCGCTCCCGCTCCGACCAGAGGGATGCAGCGCAACCCTGTATGACTCGGGGGCTGCTGCAAAGAACTGCTTCAAGGTTTCTGGGGACACCCACAGCCCCTTGCCGGGGAAGGAGGTGGCAGCCCTGCACCATGGTCCTTCTGCCCATGGCCAACCAGTGCCACGTCCCCCCTTTTCCTTACTTACAGGAGCTCAAGTAAAGCCTGAAAATACAAAATGAGGGTAATCCAGAAGAGGCACCAATAGAAAGTAAATAAAACCAACCCCACTTTTTCCCTCATTTAAAAAAAAAAACAAACAACATGCACAGGACACCAGTGTGTTTGGTGGCCTATTTTTGGATCCCTTACTTAGCATCTCCTGTCTCCAGCATGGGCTGAATGTGACACAGAGAAGGGAAGGGGATTTAAAAAGAAAGCAAGCACACTGCTGCTGCCCACTGCTCAGCCCAGGAGGGAGCTAAGGACCAGGATTATCCTGGGATGGGTTTATCCTGGTGGGATGCTGGAGGAGCAGGCGGCAGGAAGTGGATGCTCATCCTGGCAGAGACTCGCACAGGAGAGGAACCGTGGATGTTGCTGAAGCTCGGCCTTACTTACCATCCCTGGAGGGAGCTGAGAGCCGGCCAGAGACTCGAGACTTTGGGGTCAGCAGCTCTGCCCGATCCTTTGCAAACAGAGGCAGCTTCAGGAAGAAAAGCCGGGTCAGCGGGAGCGATGCGCAGAGCAGCTCTGCACCGCACCGAGTGATGCTCAGGGGTGGATCTAGCCCTCTGCTATAAGACAGCAATTAACCAGCAGCCACTAGTTCCCTGCAACAAGCCTGAGCTGTCCCAAAGTGCCCACCCTGCTTCCCTTCAGCTGTGCCTGTTTCTGAGGCAGTATGTTATTTTCAATTATTTTTGCCCACCTCTGCAGACTCCGGGGGGGGGGCACAAAGGTTTTGCCTGCCTGAAATATTTCCTCCCATGATACTAATCACATTAAGTAGGTCCTGCCAAAGCCGAGGCTCCCTCCTCTGCCTGACCCCATCAGCTTTGCCTTTGAAAAGGGATTTACTTCAGCCAGTGCTTGTCTGTGCTTTCACACCCCTGAGAGCAGAGAGTTCTGCTTAAAGCAAGGATTTAGAGAGATAAAGATGAAATTAAATACACAGCAAGGCTTGCCAGACTGGGTTGCGCAGTAGAAGCAGAGTCAAGAGTGCTTCACAGCCACAAACCCCAGACAACTGCCTTGATTAATGGGCTGGCTGCTAATTATCACACCCAGCTTAAGAAACAGGCCAGGCTGTGCTTTGCCTGGCAGCCTGGTCCTAGTTGGGATATATCAGCAGGATCCAGGGATGCCAGACCCCGGGGAGATCCTCGGTGCTGTCATGTCCCCCCAGGTCCCCCCAGCACCCACGTTACTGCTGAGCTGCATCCACGAGCTCGAAGCCCTGGAGCCCCACAGCTGCCCCACCTATCCCACCCCCTCCCCTGCCAAGGCAAAGTTCACAGTCTTGTTCATTGGTTTCAATTAGTCTCCTCAGCTGAGACTACATCAGAGCCACATCCAGCCCCAGAATGACCCCTTTTGCCCCAGCTCCACATATTCCTTCATGGAGCGATGTCGTTGTGTCAGAGCCTTTTGAACTACTTTGGAGAAAAAAGAAAGAAAAAAAAAAAGAAAGAAACTTCAAAGTGTGAAACACATTTGCATGATGACAAACAACTGACTTCCAGTGTGTTTTTCCAGTAGGGCCTTGTCTGTAGTGAACGAGCAGATTTGTATTTACTAGCAGGCAATTAAAGCTGAAGGTTTGAAGCAACCCCGGGTGTGGGTGTGATGGGCCATCCCAAGCGCCGACCACATCATCCTCATCAGCAATGCTCCACTACCACAGTCAAACACTTCTCCTGCCACATGTGCAGCGGGAAAGAGGCAGGAGAAGGAGAAAATAGCGCAGGGAGAAGGTGAAATCCGTCTCCTGCAGCATCCCTCTGCCAATCTGCCCCTGTGGCTTCTAACATCCCGCTGGTACCCAGCCACCTGCATCCATCGCTCTGCCAGCGAGCTGGTACTCGCTGCAGGTGAAGCCAAGGGGAATACGCTCCAGGCACCGCTGACAGGATGGTATGAAACACCCGCAGCCGTGAGCACTGCCAGCGGTCCCCCAGCTAATGCCGGTGCCTGCTGGGCACCCCAGCCAGCGCAGCAGGCTTTGCCATTGCCCGCCAGAGAAAATGCCGTTGCAGCTTTAGCAGTCTTAGACCTCAAAAATGGGATCTGGAAAGGCAACCCGAGTGCTTGGGGGAATGTATTTTAAGCCGAAAAGCGTGTAGGATGCGGGAAGAATGCTTGGAATAACAGCCTGGAGGGCTGCGAAGGGGTGGGACAGGATCACAAGTCCAGAGGGAGGGTATGAAGACTGCGATGAGATTTGAGCTCGTGACCTCCAGGAACCCTCCAGCAGCGCACAGCCCTCGCCCCTGCCCGTCCTTTTAACAGGTTTTTTTCCCTTTCTGGATGAGGTTTCCGTCCTCGGCAGGGGAGAGACCTTGGCAGCGCTGACCCAGCTCCACGTTTCATTTTTCCCAGCTGATTACCTTCCAGACCTCTGCCTGTGTTTAAAATGAAGGAAAATAATTACAGCTCATCAATCAGTGGCATTTGGCACCTGCCCTCTGCCCTTTCCCTGCCTGGGTACTTCTTTTTCCTCCCTAAATTCAATTAGGGATGATCAGGAGCTTCTCCCCCTGAAGAAGCGCTGGGCCAGTGGCCTCGTCCCTCTCTGCTTGTTGTCAGAGGTGGCCTCAGCTGCTGCCTTTGTCCCTTGCCATCACCACAATGGGGAGGTCACACGAGCGCATGGTCCCGTGGGATGGCTGTCAGGGACAGAGCAGGGAGGGAGCTGCCCAACCCCCTGGCTCAAACCCCCCTTTGCCTTCTCCCCGAGCTCTTGCTTTGGGCAAAACCTACCAGAGCTGTGACTAACATCAGCCTGGTGACACAGTCAAACCTCCTCCCTGGAGCAAGGCAACCCAAAGGCCCTTGTTTAAACCCAGAGGGAAAGTCACTGCCTCAACCCAGTGCACCGTGGCTTCGGGCGCTGCTGGAGGCTGCACCCAGCTCCATCCAGCCCTTCCCTGCTCCCCAGTATTCCCAGCTGAAATGCAGCAGCAAATAATCCAGGGGTGCAGGCTGTGGTCCCCCTCTGCCCGCTGATCTCTGTGGCAGCCCCCAGCATCTCCTCCAACTGCAGCAGCAAACAGCCCTCGAGCGCATATTTCCCTCTCTCCACCAGGCTTGGGGAAAAGAAGCTTCAAGACAAAACGTATTAATTCGGCTGAAACACCCTTGGCTGCGGCCTGGGTGCAGCACAGGGGCACTCACAGACCAGGGGGGACCCAGCCGTGGGGTGGCCCCGAACCATCTCTGCTGTGCCCAAAGGGAGAGGACATTTGCACTCACCTCTTGAGAAAGCGCTTCAGATACCTGCGCTCCAGCTACCTCCTCGCAAGCCTCTCCACCACCTTTTCTTTATTACAATAAAAAGTGGGGGTTATCACCTGCCATCATACCACTGGTTCCCAGCTGCATCCTTGGAGGCATCGAGCGTCAATGGGTGACCCGTGCAAAGTTGTGCAAGGTCTGCTGGTGAAGTGCTTTGAAGCTTTCCGTCGGCTACAAGCATCTGCAGCCAGGCGAGACAGCTGATGGTGGCCCTGCTGAGCCTGGCACGGGGCGGTTTCCCTGACAGCTGATGCTCAGCCGCGTCCGGTGGTCCAGGAGCAAAATCAGCAGCCACCATACTGCCTGTTTGTACCTAAAAGTGAAACACTGAGGAATTAGGGCATGGAACAGGGAAGTCCTCTGAGGCGCAACATTGGGGAAGGCGTGGGCAGCAGAGGGGGAGCTTTGAGTGGAGCGCTCTAAGTCAGAGTTTTCAAGGAGGACGCTCCCAGCTAAGGATGCTTGGAGCAGCAACAGTGCAGCACAAGGAGCAGAAGAGGCGATACACAGCCCTGGCTGCTCGCAGACCCCGAGCCCCGTGGCAGAGGATGGCCCTTCCCTCCAGCGTGGTGGCTGGCCAGGAATCTCCAAGGGATGGAGTCAGGAGGGACAGAGCCCTCCCCAGGGCCCCCGCCTTGCAGCCAGGGCTCCTCTGTGGCCACTCCGGACTCAATGTAGCAGCTCATCAGGCACTACAGATAATTACAGCTTTTTATAAACTCATTTTTTTACCCGAGGAAGGGAGGGGGAGCAGGACTCTTCTCCTGGGCCTTTCCGTGCACTTTGAAGCCTTGGGAGGTACCCGAGGAGCACGTAAAGCAGCACCCAAGCTACTGCTGGGATCGAGAGGGAGCTCTGGTGGTGCTCAGGGCAGGCTGGGTGGGAACGATGGTCCTGGAACCTGCAGCACCAATCCTTTGGAGATACCCACCGTCACCGCCACGGCAGCGCTGCAGCAGGACCCCATGGCAAACGCATGGCCAGTGGGGAAGGTGCCATCGCAAACACAAACGTCTGGCCGGGGCAAGAGCCCCTCTCCCCCAGCTGCCTCATTTAAGCTGCTCTGAAGGCAGCTGAGCCTCAAGCCAGCATCTCGCACCACTGCCAGCCCCTCACCTGGCCTCTGGTCTGCGCCTCGTCCTTCGCTGATTTTCAGAGAAGCCAGTTTGCGGTGCGCTGTGTCTGCCGTGAGCCCTCCGCCACCCCGTTACCAGCGGGAGAGGTCCCGGACCCCCGCACAAAATGGGGTGACACGGGGTGACAGCCCCATCGCTCTCGGGTCATCATTCCTACCCGCTCAGAGCTATCACTGGGCTCGGGGAGTTTTAACACATCTTATTTCTGTTTTCCTTCTGAAATCCAGCAAGGAAACCACCCAGGCCAGACACTGAAGAGCAGGAGAAGCGGAGTAACACAGGAGCGTGAATTTCTTTCAAGCAGCTGCTGGGAAGAGCAGGGAAGAGCAGGTGCCTCGGCCACCTCCACGTCCTGCCCATCCCTCACTGCCACGCGCTTCCTCACCCCCGCTGCACACCCCCGAGCACCTCACCACCCAAAGCGATGCTGGAGAGGCTGTTAATTAAAACCGATCGGAGGGATCAGCTATTTATCAGTTATCAGCCAGGGCAGGCGCAGCTCCCAGCAGCGCCCGTGAGCATATGCCTCCCCCCAAGGCTGTGCCCAAAGCCTCGGGGCAGCGGGTCACAGGGCTGCAGCAGAGACAGCTCGGAGCAACTTATAGACCAGGAAACTAGTGCTACTAAATAATAATGCTGACAAATTCCCTTAGAAATGCTTATTGCACAATAAAAAAACCCAAATTAAAACCATCCCTTCTGTTCCATACCAAGGGACCTACCTGTGAGGCCAGCTGGGTAGCATGGGGCAGGGCAGGGGGAGGCGAAGCTGCCGCTGGTTTTCCTGCTCCCATGGATGCCACTGGAATTTCTCCATCACAATAAATTTTGCTGGAAAGGAAGGAGCCCGTGTGCCAGCTCACCTGCAGCCACTGGCACCTTGCGAGGATGGACCCCACCAGTGACATTTCTCTAACCTGGAGCCAGGTGATCTCTGCTCCCTGTCACCCACGTCAGCCCTGGCTGCCACTGACTCCAGCAACAGCAGAGGATGAGGAACGATGATGGGAAATTTGACACTGGGGGCTGGTGCCTTAAATGATGGGTATTTTGCAGGGTTCATTTAATGGCACAGCGCTTGGCCGAGGAGCGTGTTACGGACCAGCGGTGTGCTGTGCTCTGTACAGCATCTCTTCTATTGCCTTCTCCCACTGAAAAAGCCGCTTCACTTGCAAATAATCAAGAGACAGGAGAGGAGGGAAAAGGAAAAGATTAAATCAAGCATAAAATAAGCAATGGAAAAAAACAAACCACAAGTGAAATCCAATGTTCTCTAAAAATCTGGTTTATTCCTTAGAGTTCAGTGAAAGGAACATTCATTTTAAAACACAATCAATACATTAAAAAGTTTAAAGGACTAATAGCAATGAGACCAGAAAGAAAACAAAAAAAAACCAACCCCAAAATTCAGATAAGTCAGTCACCTGGGAGGAGCCGCTTCTGCTCCCAGGGCGCCTGCAGACCAGCTCTGCAGCCACCCGCAGCACGAGGCAGCGGGGACGCACGGGCTGACCTGGGACAAGGGCTAATTTTTTTTTTCTTTAGAACCAAGAGGGTTTTTTTTAATTTACCACTTCACCCAAGCGTAGCTTCTAGGATGATTCAATACCAGCAAGAAGAGCAGGCAGCCCCAGCTGGAGAGGAGGGAGCTGCAAAATTAAGAGGTGGAGGGAATGTGAAATGCAGCGCGGGTCCGAGCACCCCAGGAATGTTTGCTGAGCCACCTGCCCCTCCAGTCCCCATGCTGGGAACGAGGCCAAACCCATCTGAGAAAAAAATTTAAAAATTGCCATTAGGTGAAGAGCTATTTAATTAAAAGACATAAAAATCTATGCACAGCCAAATGGCTCAGCAGCAATTGCCATCTCTGCTGGCACTGGCGGGCGGAGAGAGAAGGTGAAAAAGTTGGCTTTTGGCTGTAATCTTTTAGCTTTTCAGCATTTAATTTTCTTCTTGCATGTCACTGTTTGACATTGTTCTTGTCTGCCCAATTAATCACCCTGCCCTTCTGCAGAGAAGTTATTTCAGCCCTTACACCCCGCGCAGGGTTGCAAACTCTGCAGGGACACAACTCCTACAGAGTCACACAAACAAAGCAGCATATTCATTCAACTCAATAAAAAACAAAAGCAAGAAGAGCCACATTAACTAGTGTTGGGTCTTAGCTTACCAGAAGCTCTCCTTGCATTTTTGATCCCAAAATTCAAGGCAGTATTATTCCAGGAAGATGCTTGACCGATGCTGGCAATGCAGGCGGCACAGGGCTGGAGCTCCCCCGGCTCCAGCCTGGCGTGGCAGGAGAGGAGGAGAAGGTGGAACACCCCGTTAATCCCGTATGGACCCCAGGATTATTTAAAGAGCAATCCTCACACACGGAGAAGGCGATGCTGCCTGTGCCAGGGCAAAAACTGAGCTCCCAACCTGGCCAGGGAGCACCAAGGGGAGAGGAAACCTGTCACCAGATTCAAGAGCATCACCATGCACCAACCAACAGCATCTCCTGTCTGGGGATTAAAGAAAAGCCCCAGTTTTGGATAAAATAATTTAAGCAACCAGAAGGAAAAGCCGCAACTGAAATTTGCGGGTTTCTGGTTTAAAGATGGTCAGCAATACCTTCAGGGGGGGGAAAAAAATAAATCACAAAGTCCACAAATTCAGATTAGAAACAATGCTTAAAAAAAGAAAGAACAGTTGACTAGTGTGACAAAGCAGGATTAACACAAAGACATCTCAGCAGTGTGTGAAAGCGAGAGTGTGTGTATTGGTAACGGACCGGCTGCTGGGTTTGGGAGCTGGCCCTGGACACGCAGCAGAACAGCACGTTACAGGAGGATATGAGGAGCGAGGTGGTTTCCTTGCATTGCACGGGCAGTGGCAGCAGCAGCAGCAAGAATTGCCTTTTCTCCATCGGAACGGTAAACCACACCACTTTGAAAGACAACGCACACGAGTAAAATAAGAGTCCATAAAATTTCCCCATGAATATAAAATGCAAAACTATACAAAAATAGATAAAATCGACCATTTTCTTATGTGTATAAAAACAAACAAACAAAAAAAAACCAACCCCAAAGTCCCCAAAATGCAATACAGAAT
The DNA here is from genome assembly GCF_023634155.1 of Falco peregrinus. NCBI lineage: Eukaryota > Metazoa > Chordata > Aves > Falconiformes > Falconidae > Falco > Falco peregrinus. The sequence continues at coordinate 2,635,947 of NC_073733.1, read as the reverse complement.
TACTTGGTAGACTGACCCGAACGGCAGTGGTTTCCTCGCAAGTTAACAGCCGTAATTCATCACTTTCAAGGCAAGACCTTCCCTGGAAGGGACATACTCGGGCAAGTTCCTCAAGGGAAGGTTTTCCTTAATATCTTGGCAAGACAATCTGCTATTCCTGACTTCTATGACTTATTTCTGGTTTGGAAGCCCTTTTTTATAAAAAGCCTCAATTAGCACTCTCAAATTTGAGTTCCTTGGGTAAGGCAGTATTTGACTAACAGCTTGATCCAGATCAAGGCCAGAAGATCTGGTCCTATTTATCCCGGGACAGACAGGTACTTTAGGAAGAGCAGTACGTCAGGCAGTGAAATCCAATCTGCCTGTGGCAGCAACAATTGACGGGCTGAGTTAGCATACTGAAAAATCTTATTTCTTTGGGTTAATGGAGCAGAATACGCCAATAATCCAGCAAATTAGCTCCAAAAATGCTTTTAGAAAACTCATTTTAAATCAATAGATATTTGCTTCAATTAGTTCACATTGAGTTAAGAGGAGAAACCTTTGGTATAAAGTCAGATTATCAAGTCCTGGCTGTATTGCTTTCACTCATTTGAGTCTAGAACTAAGCCTTCCCCTACGTACCTACAACCGAAAGAATTATTCCTAGAGACATGCATCTGCAACTGAACATTCATTTTAGCACTGAGACACTTTCATACCTCACCAAGACTTTGGCCAAGGCTGCACCATGCCTAAACAAAACGCTACGCAAAACCCCCTTAACCCTCAAGATGCCTTTGGTGACACGCTAAAATAAAATAGTAATTAAAAAAACAGCAAGGGGCTGCTGCTCAGGCCAAGCAATTACTGTGCGTGCCTGTCCGCGTGACGCCACCAGCAGTATTTGCTCGTGGTTTTCATTCCGTGAGTGGCGGTGAGATGTGCAGTGCCGAAACCAGCCCTGTCCTTACTGCGAGCAAGAGGGGAGCCTGTTCCAATTAGACAATATTCATTAGCAGATGGTCACGTGCTGTGCTAACGAGAGACTGCACTCACAACCCTGAGGCGAGGGGACCTGCCACCGGCCGGCCGACCGCGTTCTCCTCTCCAGGTGAGGGATGCAGAGCGGGAGCGGCATCAAGACCCGGGTTTGTTCCACGAAAACCCCACAGAGAGACAGGAGAAAAGAAACGTGGCACAGCAGGTTCCTGCGGCAGCGCCCTGCAGCAGGACTGGTAGGAAAATACTGAAAACTTAAGGTTTAAGCCCATGGATACACAGATGGGTCTACTCCAGCCTCAGCAGGCTGGTCAGGAAAGATGACACATACGTGAGTCAAACCACAGGCAAGCAAAGCTTTGCCCTTCCCCGCTCCTTCACAGATATACAAGGACAGAGCAGTAAGGAATTTCACTGCAAAAAGAAATACCGGGACCTCATTTTGCTTGGGAGGCGGAAATAAAAAGACCCCAACCCATCTCCTTGTGCCTGTAAACACAGCGATGCCAGGGAGCTGCTGACATTTCCAACCAGAGCCATGTCCGTACGGGGCTGCGGGCAGAGAGAGCAGCAGGGGGTTACCGGCCGCGGGCAGGAGCCTGCGGGAAAAGTGAGTTGGGGTGGCTCTGCCCAGCCCTTCACCCTGCACTTTGCTCCGGAGAGGGGAGGGAACTCTGGTGACATTTCCAGTTCATGAATATTTTTTTTTTAATGCTACAAACTCTGTTGCAAAGAAAAGCAGAAAACAGGCAACTGGGGCTGGGAACAAAAATAATCATCGGTAACTGAATTAAAATCAGAATACAGAGCCTGGACAGAAGGAGGGAGAAGCTTTGTAGGCCATGGACAGGGAGGTTTGGTTTAGGGACAACCATGTCTGAGGTCACAGAGGACACGAGGACCAACAGCCTGGAGGAGATGTTTCCAAAAGCTTGCTCGTACAACCTCCTCAAAGTTTGCCCCCACAGCTCACAACCCTCCTCCACACTCCTTCAAAGAGGAAAAAGAAACACAAAACCTGCAGCAACCTCCAGCTTTTTTGTTCCCTCCAGTTAGGAGGAAGAAGTTGTGAAGCCCAATTTAGGCTGCGTTACATCCTGTATCCCATTGAACAGAATACTTTCCTCCTATGAATTTATGCAAAGAAAACAACTGTAAAATATTTCTTTAAAAAAAACAAACAACCCACTAAACTTCCTTTTGAAGAAAGCAACAGCATCTGCAACTTCACAGCTACAGGCACAACGCCAATTTAGCTTATTTCAAAGACCTTGTCCCTGTGGTCGTGGGCCGGGAGAGGCAAGGAGCGTGGGACAAAACACGGGAAAGGCTTTAACGGAGAATTACGCACTCTGAAGACAGACCATGACAAAGAAGGGACGGACACTTTGTTCTTAAAAGGGACACCATTGACAGCACATCTCTCCAAGCACAGTATCTTTGAGCAAATTAAAACTAGACCTGGAAAACATTACCAGCACACACACAAAAGCTCCTGCTTTCCTTTGGGGCAAGGGGAAATAAAAATAAAAATAAAAACATTACTGCAAAGCCCTCTTTCAGCTGACTCGCCTCCCATCCTCGCTCTGGAAATAACTGGTATCCTTCCTCTCAGCCTCCCCAAATCGAGACTGAGATGGAAGACATTCAAAGAGAGTCTGAACCAAAACATTTCACCAAGAAGAGGAAGAAGAAACCCAATTTCTCTCAAAAGTTTCCCCAAGACTTGCTCTATCAGCTCCAATCCTGCAGAAAACCCCCAAACCCGCCGTGCTAGCGATGGGTCCATTCCCAGCTCTTATTTTAGCAGCAACGTGAGTGCACGCTGGTGGCTGCTACTGCATTTGGCGTTCAGGAGCGTGGCGGCTCGCGCCGGAAAACAAGAAAGTGCCTCAGTGTTAACGTACGAATCCCGGAGGCGGCTCCGAACCCCACCAGAGCATCACAGCAGCAAGACCACGTACCACGGCTGTGGGAGAGGAGTGCATCTGATCAGCCCAGGTCTAAATTATAAAGTCACTCTCACAAATTGCTCGCTAACATTTTCCTCCCTCCCTGCCCTTCACAACCCTTTTCACACCCTCCCCGGCACAGCTATTCGGCTTCAGCAACATTCACGGCAGCGCTCCGGCAGCCGGCTGGCAGTGTGTGGCTGGGGGCAGCTCTGCCTTTCAGGGGCTCTCCGCAGTGCTCGGGGCTGCTTACGGCATCGGTGGCACTGCTGGGATGCTGAGGCATGCCCTGGGCGATGCCAACGGGTTTGCACTTGACACGTTTCTCTGGGGAGCAAGAGAAACTAAAGCCTGGGGGCAGCTCAGGCTCTGTCTCCCCCAGGGGTAACAGGCAGGCCAGCTTTTTGGTGGTGACTTCTCCACGGTACCTGTAGGAACCAGCCACCTCCTGGGACCACCTGGTGTCGGTCTGCAGAGGTAAATTGGAAGGCCTGAGCGGGAGCCTGTTCAGCTCTGGCTCTTGAGGCCACCTGTCCATTGTCTCTCCAGTGATGCTCTGGGAAAGAGGCAGGAAAGGGGACACGGTGCCTGACTGCTCCGACGGCTCCCAGTTACTCTCCACGGCAGCGGCTGGAGTGAAACCCCAGTGCTTCATCCCCCCGGCAGCTGCGTCAGTGTCATGTTGGAGGTGCTGCAAGCCTGGCCAGCTCAAGCCACCATCAGCAGCTGCCAGCTCACCCTCCTCCTTGCTCCTGCTCCTCCTCGCTCCACCCGAGTCCTTTTTGCCACCCTCCCGCTTTGACCAGAGCCGGCTCAGCTGGGGGCCGCTCTTGGCAACCTGTGAGTCAGCAAGCTCAAACTCCAGGCTCTCCGTGTCAAGCGACCGGCTCCTCCGGTCGACAGAGAGCGGTGCTGGCATGGAGGGGCTCAGCCCGTGGAGGCGCAGGTGGCGGGGCAGGCTGGCGACACCCCAGTTGCAGCTCTGGAAGGAGCCCAGGGTGTACCCTGGGGACATTCTCTCGTCACATTCAGCCAACGACTCTTTCTGTCCATAGCCATCATCAAAGGCCTCGGCAATGTCCTCACCAGCGTTCATCTCGGGGTGCTGTTCACACTCCCCTTCTCCTTCCTGCTCCACATCGACAACGTCGAAGGTGACCATGGTGGGGAGAGCAGGGAGGTTCTGGGTGAAGGAAGAGCCGGAGGCAGAGCTCCCCAGACTTTCAGAGAGGCTGGAGAAGAGGGTCCCACTGCTGGCAAACTCCACTAGCGCTTGTGAGAAGCTCACAGTGTGCTCAGGCTCGTGTTCGCTGCCCACCTGGGGCTTGTCAGAGGTGGTCTCTGCTCCAGGGCCATGCTCCTGCTCTGGGAGTCTGTAGCTGGGGAACGTCCCTGCTTTGGCTGGGGCCACGCCACCGTGGATGGAGCCCCCAAACAACCCACATTCGGGGTCCGAATCAAACCCCAGGTTGTTCTTCGTGAGCTGAATAAGGCAACTTCCTTGGGCTTTTTGGCTGTTGTAACAGTTTTCTGGACACAGAGTCCCTGGAAAATCCCTCCACTCTGGATTTTCAGCTCTAGCCACCAAAACCCCACCATTCACACCCTTGTTTGGGGCGTGCGAGGCCACCTGCTCACTACCAAGGCCACTCTGATTGTTGCCAACTGAGCTGGCTGCTCTAGTTTTACATTCAACGCATTGCTTCTCCCGGGGACACTTCTCCTTGCTGGTAATATCAAGTCGTTTCAAGACAGGCTCCCCCTGCAGCTCCCAGTACAGCAGCTCCTTCTGAATGGCTGCTAGTCGCTCTTCTTCCGTTTCCATCACCCCTCTTTTCTGATCCATCATCTGGACCAGGCTCTTCTCAGCAGGGAGGCAGAAGTCCAAGAAGTAGCTGAAGATCCCCGGGCGTGAGACTTTGCTCTCGAACAGAGATTCCTCCCCGTGAGAGGGACTCATTAGTGCGTCAAACTCATAAAGTGCATCACCGCTGTAACTATCTCTGGGAAGACGGTCCTTCTTCATCTCACTAAGCCCATCTCCAGCTTCATCCTCTGGCCCCGGGGTGGTGGAGTCGTAATAACCCTCGTCACTATTAGGGGCAGACTCTTGCTGATCACTCTGCGGCGTCAGAAGGTCAACACCATCCATCGCATCCCCCATGTAGGGGTGGGCTTCCGCCTCGTGCGAGGCATGTGTCTCCAAACTGCTGCTCGACACCTGAGCTCCGTAGCTCCTGTCCCCTGCCACGTTGCTGTTCCACATCTGGTGGAGGTACTCCTCCGACTCCTCAGGTATAGCCATCTCCTCCCCACCACCCTGGTAGGTGACCAGGCAGGAGCTCCGTTTAACGGCATCTCTGCTGCGCTCCACAGTGATGGTGCTCTCAGCAATGTCAGGCTCAGCAATGTCATCACCACACCCCGTCAGGGAATCAAAGCTCTTCAGGGATGTGACGTCTCCCAAGATGAGATTTAGCAGGTCCCCAGAGTGTAGGCAGGGAGGGTCGTTGTCCATGAAGTCTGGATGAAAAGCCAGCAGCAGATTGCTGTGGTCAAACTCTGCACAGGCAACAGTGTCAGCCTCTGATTTCATACCCAGAACATCCCTCTTCCCCGACATCACCACCATGTCGCCCTCAGAGCTGCCTTCATCAGCTGCGAGACAGCTAGGCTCGGCAGCCTCACCACAGTTGGCAGCTGTGCCCACCAAGCGGTCATCCTCCGAGCTGCCCAAGCAGCCCACGGCAAGAGGGACAGGTCCTAGTCCCCCTTCCTCCACAGCCCCTTGGCTCTCCACTCCCACATCAGGAGCTTTGCTGGCTTCCTCTGTGTCCCTGGTCCACTCAGAGAGCTCTGCTTTCTCGCACTCAGCAACCTTGCTCTTCCGGTGACGCCGGATGCTGTTAAAAAACCCTTTCAGGCCTTTTTTGGGTCTGGGAAAGGAGGACTTATCTCCGTTGGGCTTTTTCTCACATCCCTCAATACTCCCAGGTGGAGAGCTGTCCTGCTGGCCAAAATCAAACTTGGTGCTGGCGTCTATGGCCAAGTGAGCACTTTGGGAACTTGGCAAAGGGCAAGGATGCAAGTCCCTGCTGCCCTCCAAAGGGCTCTCCAGCTGCGCCCCACTGCCCTTGTCATACGCAGCACCACTGAGCCCGTCGTGGGTCTTACACTTACTGAGGCCCTTTTTAGAGGCTACCTTCCCCTGGCCTTTGTTTCTGCCTCCAAAGAAACTGGGCAACGTACAGATGCTCCTCTTCCCTCCAAACAGTTTGAAAGCCGTTTTCTTCAGCTTGCCAGGGGGTGGCTGAGGCTGCTGCAGCTCCCCAGCTGCGACGGAGGCATTGCCCTGCTCAGGCAGCCCGTCCCCGTTCTCCGCCTGCTGCTGGTTGCTTCCCTCCCGCTGCCCGCAGACCACCGACTGTGATCTGGTCCAGGCAGGCTCCTCCGTGCAGCCCGTTTCCATGGCCACTGGTCACTTCAGGTGCATCCAGCTGGAAACAATGATTTTGGTAGCAAAGTTCTCTTCTGGGCGCAGAGATTGAAGCATCGCAGCTGATCTAAAGCAAAGAGACAGGGGAGAGAAGTGAGGAGACAGCAGCAGACGGTGCAAAGCCAGAGGCAGAGGTGTCACGAGATGAAGAGCTTCGTCACCAGCTGGAACTGGAGCTGCAAGAGTCTCCAACAGCTGCTCAGCTCCCTCCACTCAAAGCTGGGCACAAAAACATCACAATGTTGAAATTTGAAAGTTTGCAAGTACAGGAAAACCAGGTGTCTCCATTCAGCTGCCATCTCTGTTCTCCTGCCCAAACCCTGAGCCACCCTTCACTCCATCTCCTTCAGCTGCCCAGCCTTTTTTGCCACTGGGCCAGTCAGGTTCGGTCACCAGCCGTTTTTGAGCAGGGAGACACAGGCTGCTCCAGCGAGCAGGGACCGACACCTGCCAAACCCCACTTCCAGCTCTCCCAGACCTCAGGCCAAGATACAGGGAGCATTGTCACACAGAGCTGGACCAGGACGTGGCCCATACCCTGAGCATGTGTCCAGGAAGAAAGCTGTTTACTAGATTATTTATTTTTTTTAGAAGATTTCAATTGTTTTTGGAAATTACCTGTCCAGCGAGAAAGAATTGCATTAAAAATACCCACTATGAACCACCTTGAGCAGATTATCTCAAAAGCAGAAAGGTAGGTTTTAAATTTGATCTGGATTGATGTCAGCAACAGCAGAACTAAAATAATAATGTTTCTTTCACAGAGATGAGGTTGAGGAAAGCAAATGCAATAAAAATCATAATGCACTGCCAAGCCATAATGCCCAGGGCTTAGCTCTTGCTACGGCGAGGCTTTCCATAGCATTTAGCCAGGGATCCTAAATAAAAATACACCCAAACGATGGCCTCTGGCTCCTGCAGGCCGACAGCAAACCTAACATTTAAGATTTTATTTCTTTTTCTCCCCTCAAACCTGGCGAACATGGCAGCGCTGCTTTGCCTTTATAATTAACGGTAACCCCCAGCGTCCACCCGCCCCACTCAGGTCAGCAGCTGGCTGGCAGCCCCCGCCCTCGGCCACCAACATCCCCCTCAGAACACCCAGCCCCCCCCTCCCCGGGCACCCTGCCCCCCCCCCCCCGCCGGACTCCTCCCGGCCTGGCCGAGGCCCGCAGCCCCCCGCGGTGCTGGCTAGGTGACACGCGTGTCCCTGCGCGCAGGGCGCCCTGGAGGGGGAGGGGGCCGAACCGAGACAGAAGCGAGATTTAAAAAATTCAATTTGAAAATTATTTGGCCACGGCTCCGCTGGCACCAGCGGCCGCCGCCACGGCCAGGCAGTACCTATCTATGGGCGTGCGAAACGTAAAGGCACCGGGTGCGAACACCCTCAAAACGGATTTCGAAAAATAGGAGGGGGGGGTTAAAAACAAAAAGCCAGCACAGAGCGAGGAAAGCTGGCGGGTCCCCTCGCCCAGCGGGGCTGGGCCTGCCGGGGCAGCGGGGACGGGCGAGGGGCGAGAAGGGCTGCGGCCCGGCCCGGCCCCTGCGTCCACCCCCGGCCCGGCCTGGCGGCAGCGCGGCGCGAGCCCCCGGCCCTGCCCCGGCTCCCCGGCCCCGCCCGGCCCCGGCGCTGCCGCTCAGCTCGCCGGGCCCGCGGGAGGCGGGAAGGCGCGGCCGCCCCGGGCGGCGGGGAGGGGAGGGGAAGCCGGGCCGGCAGGGAGGCCCCGGCCCGCAGGAGGAGCCGCGGGGAAGCGCCCGGCGGGCACAGGGGTGGCCCGCGCCCACCCGCGGGGAAGCGGCGGCCCGGCTCGGCCCGGCCCCCCCCTGCACTTACCGGGCGCCCGGGGGCGGAGCGGGGCGGCGGGGCCAGCCCGGGCCGCCGGCGAGTGGCCCCGGGTCAGCGGGTCCGGCCGGCGCGGCCGCGAGGGGCGGGGCCTGCGTGACGCAGGGGGCGGGGCCGCGGGGCTGGAGGGGGTGGGGCCGCGGGGCGTGGCCGCCGGCGCGGGGCCACGGGTGACAGCGGGACACGCGGGTGGCAGCGCGTGCGGTGTGGGGGGGGCGGGGCCGTGGCGCGGGGCCGCCTCGCCGCGGGTGGCCGTGACGGTGGGTGACGCGGGGGGCGGGGGGCGCTGCCGTGACGCGGGCGCCCCCGCGTGACAGCGCGTGTGTGCCGGGCGGGGAGCCGGGACAGGGCCCCGCGCGCGCCGCGGGGGTGGCACCATCGCGGTGTGTTACCCTCACACGCACCCACCCACCGCCGCATCCCCCGCTCCTGCCACCCTGGCACTCCCAGTACTTTCCCCCCCCCCGCCGCTGACACCCCACCACCCCCCAGGCTCACCCCCACCCACTGCTGCACCCCCAGCTCACACCCCCCCCAGCTCACACCCCCCCCCAGCTCACACCCCCCCAGCTCACACCCCCCCCCAGCTCACACCCCCCCAGCTCACACACACCCCCCAGCTCACACCCCCCCCAGCTCACACACCCCCCAGCTCACACACCCCCCAGCTCACACACCACCCCAGCTCACACCCCCCCCCAGCTCACACCCCCCCAGCTCACACACACCCCCCAGCTCACACCCCCCAGCTCACACACCCCCCAGCTCACACCCCCCCAGCTCACACCCCCCCCAGCTCACACCCCCCCATGCATGGCTGACACCCACCCACCACCACCACCCCCCTCACACCCACCCTAGCACAGCCCCAGCCCCCACCCACCCACTGCACTCCCAGTTCCCCCCCCCCCCCAGCTGACACCCACCCATCCCCAGCTCACCCCCACGCACTCACCCCCGGCTCACCCCCACCCACTGCTACGCCCACAGCTCACACCCACCCACCCACTCACGGCTGACACCCACCCACCACCGCACCCCCAGTTCCTGCCACCCACTGCACACCCAGTGTCCCCCCCAGCTCACCCCCACCCACTGCCGCACCCCCAGCTCACACCCACCCACCCACCCCCAGCTTGCACCCACCCACCCCCAGCTTGCACCCACCCACTGATCCCCACCCTCCGGCTGACACCCACCCACGCACCCCCAGCTCCCACCCCCGACCCTGGAGGCCCCCCATCCCCATGCACCAGGCCGGGGGCTGCGGGTGCAGCAGGGACCCCAGCAGCAGCCCCCACCCCCTGGGAGCAGGGCGTGTGCGGCCCCCTGGAATGGAGCTTCCCCCATGCTGGAACCTTCCAGCTCCTGCTGGGGTCACCCACGCTCCCGCTGGTCCCTCAGGCCACTACCAGCCCCCCGGAGCAGTGGCCACTGCAGGGGCAGGGGGAGGGAAGACCCCCCAGCTCCCCACGGTCCATGCCCGGCACTTTGCCTGGCCCGTTCGATGCCCTAACGCCCCCCCGGGAGATGCCCCACCGCCTAATTAATAGACACTGATGAACAGGTTCCATAACGAGCCCGTAAATAACACGATGCACGCCTGTGCGTCGTGGGGTGCGACCTTGGAGCCCCCCTGCCCCCACGTGGCTTGCGGTGCCGCTGGGGCTGGGGGGCTGCATCCTGCCGCATCCCCACAGCAGTGCGGAGCCTGCAGCTCACACCGTGGCAGCTGCCAGCGCTGGGGGGGGGCGACCCCCAGCATCCGAGCCTCTGGGGTGGGTTGTCCCTGTCACCGTCCCCATCCCTGTCCCTGTCCCCGGGGTGCCCAGCACCAGGCCCAGCCCCCAACCCCACCGCCACCCCCCGGCCATGGCACTTCCCTGCAGCCCCTCAGCGGGCCAGTGCTGCCGGACCCCGAGGGCGTTTCACCAAACAGGCCACCAGAGTTTAATAAGAATATAGCAATGACACTTTTAATTAAAAAAATCCACCACAACCAAACAAAACCCAGGCAGAAAAGACCCTCGGCCATCACACAAAGCACTTTTGGGGCGAGGGGGCAGAGCTGGGGCAGGGGGTCGGGGACCCCCGGTGCTGCCCCGGGAACGCTGGCTTCGCGCCCTGGATGGTGACGCTGTGGTGGTGGCACACGGCCAGGTCCAGGCTCCTGCCACCAGCGCTGGGCTACCGGCCTGAGGGGGTCTGGTGGGAGCCCTCAGGGGAAGGGGGCTCAGCGCAGCCCAGGCCGCACTGGGGGGGCAGCAGCTGGCACGAGGCCTGGTGGCCCCCCCTGCTCCTTCCCACCCCACCCCCCAGGCGGGCAGGGGGTAAAGCAGCCTCTGCTCCTCACCCTCTGCACCTTTTCCCAGCCCCTTCCCCAACAGCATCAACCCGCAGTGAAAATCCCTCGGCAAAGGGGGGTTCCAGCCAAAACCACCCAAAGCAGACCCTGCCCCACCACCGGGCCACCAGGCAGGAGCTGAGGGGTCTCTCCTGTTTCCCCCTCCCCACACTTCCACACTGGCACTGCTGTTTTGGAGACACCGAGCGAGCGAGGAATACTTTCCGACCGCAAACTCATGGCAGTTCCACAACGCACGGGCGTCAGAGCAGCTTTGTGGGTGCTTGGCCCCGTGGGGGCAGGTGTCCCTCGGGGGCAGGCGTCCCTCGGGGGGCAGGTCCCTTGGGGGGCAGGTCCCTTGGGGGCCACGTGTCACGGCTGGTAGCGGAGGTAGTTGGCCAGCACCGTGGGGATGTCCAGCTCGCTGAGCGCATGCAGGCGGCCAGCCCGCTGCAGGAGGCGTCTCGTTACCAGCCTGGACTGAGACATCAAGGACTTGGGATGAGCTGCGTCAGGAGAAGGAGGAAAAACGCGGTGGTTACCCTCAAGGCAGGCAGCGCCGCTCCCCCTCCAGCCCGGGACATGGACAGACCAAAGCCAATGCCGTGCTGGGGCTGTTTCTGCTGCGTGCTCAGCCACGAGCTTTGCAGCATGCGTATCACAGGAGTTGGGTGTATGGAGGTGAAATCTTCCACCACCATGGAGAAAGAAGCTTTTCGGACATAGGGAGTACAGAAGAGCCGCAGCTGCGCAGCAGGAAGGAGAGGAATGGCAATGAGCAGCTTTTAACCCAACAGATCAAGTGAACAAACTTTTTTCTGTTCTATTAAGTAGAAAAAACAGGCTGCCGGAACCCCTGTGTGCTCCAAACCAGCACCGGCCGCAGTGAGAACCTGCATCAAAAGCAGCTTCTCTAGCAAACGTCTAGAAATACTCATGAAAAGTAGATGCCGCGCTGAGTGAGAGAGGGCTGATACCCACATCAGCGTATGTGGTGGCTGCACCGAGTCACAGCCCAAACCCCGAACAAGATCACCTGCCTCCAGCTGCAGCCGGCAGAGGAAACTGGGGGGTATTTGGTGGGTGTACCCTGAAAACGAGCCCTCCCATGACACCCTCCCCAAGATCCCAGCAAATTGTTTTAGGAGTTTCCTGCGGTGCCCACCAGATTTAACCACCAGTGGGGGACCTGTTCTCCACAAGCCTGCGATGTCCTCTGCTCTGTGTGGTGTCGGAGGTGGGTTTTCTGGCCTGGATGCAGCAATCACAGGAGGAGGGAAGACCCCCCAGCTCCCCACGGTCCATGCCCGGCGCTTTGCCTGGCCCATTCGAAGCCCTAATGCCCCTCTGGGGAGATGCCCCACCGCCTAATTAATAGACATTGATGAATAGATTCCATAAGGAGCCCATAAATAATGTGACATAAATAACGTAAGGGTGCAGAGTGAAGCAGTGCAGGGATGCAGCTCTAAGGGTGCAGAGTGAAGCAGTGCACTCAACTCCATAGTTTAAGGCTGGAGAGACCCACGCAGTCAGGTGATGCTGCAAAGGGAGCTGAGGCTCGCAGGAAAGCCAGAGTAAGGCTGTTGGGAAGCAGAGGGAAAGGGAAGAGGGATCTGAAACAGCTCACACCCAAACGAGCATAATCAGGATCGTTCCAGACCCAGGGCCACGCGCACAGATTACCTCTTGCCTGCAGCAGCAGCTCCAGCCCCTTGCTGCGGGGTGCCGTCTCCTCTGCCCTGACGTTGGGCAAGTAGACGTTGGCTCCAAAGTCAATGAGCAGCTCGATGAACTCACTCCTGCAGCCGTGCCTCAGGCAGGTTTCCAGCAGAGTCTTGGGCTCCTTGATCTGGGCAATCACGCTCTCCTCAGTGCAGTTATAGTTGGGATCGGCACCGTAAAGCAACAGCATCTTAAAGCATTCAAGATGCCTGTACACGGCAGCAAGGTAGAGGGGACCGGAGCAAGTCACCGAGTTGGCAGCCCACACGGGCACCCTCGCGTGAACGTTGGCTTCTGCGCCATGGTCCAGGAGCTGCTGCAGGATGTCCACATTGCCGTCCCTCGCGGCAATGAGCAGCGGCGAGCAGTTGTTGTAGATGCTGCCGATGGGGCTGGCCCCTGCATCCAGGAGGACCTTCACGCATTCCCGGTGGCCGTTGCTGACCGCCATGAAGAGCGGGGTTTGAGCCTTGACGTCCAGGCTGTCCACCTCCGCCCCATGGGCCAAGAGGACCTTAACGCTCCTGACGCGGCCCCAGGTGGCAGCCAGGCGCAGCGGGGTGCTGGGCACCCCCCAGCCGCTCCGGCGGTTGATGACCCTCTTGTACCTGTCCTGGGACAAGAGCTTGTCTAGGGTTTGGTAATTGTCCTCGGACACTGCTCGGTTCAGCTCCTCGCTTTCTCCATTGTCATCTTCATCTTCTCTGGGCTGGAGCATGGAGAACATTTTAGTGATATCCATTAAGCTCATGTTTTCTGGCCTGTCTCCCATGTACCACTGTCATCATAAAAGGTAAAATGATCTACGGGACAACAAAAACAGCACCACCTTGGGTTAGAACCAGCCCCCCAGCACCGACACCATCTTTTTATATATTTTTTTATATATATATACACAACTTAAGGAAGATTCTCAAAAAGAAAAAAAAGAAAAAAGACAAATAACATTGGATTATGCTGCTGCTGACAGGCCTCACCCAGCCACCCACAGGGAACCCACCTGTGAAGGGCTCAGCCGGGGCAGAGGCCATTGCTGTGGCAGGTACGTGGGCCACCTCCATTTAAACACTGCGATCTAGAACACGTCGAGGTAACTGAATCTGGTGTTGGAGTTCGAATGCTGCACGAGGACCTCACAGGCTTTTACTCTCTGGTTTTAAATTATTTGATGCTGTACTGCCAGCCCCTGAGGCGGTGAGGGGGATGGGAGCGCTCATGGGGCACCTCGAGCTCAGGAAGGCTCCTGTAAGGATCCCGCCGGTGGGTGAAGCCATCTGTTTTGCCAAAACCCTCAGAAATCACCTCATCCAGCTGGCATCCGTGGGAGCAGCGGAGTGAAGAGCACATTGGAAAACAGCAGGAATCAGCTCTGCTTCCCGTCGGCCGAGGCCTTGCTGGAAGCCTCGCTGGCACCTGCACTTCCCCGTAGTTTGGGACCCACGGAAAACTCAGAGTTTTGATTTAGAAGCCAGCAGCGCTGCAAAGTGTTTACACCCTGCCACTCTTTAAAGGGATTGGATTTCAAAATAGGAGACAAAGTGAGCATGAAGATGGACAGTTTGATTAAGGACTTTCAGCATTGCCCTTCCTGAAACGCCGCTGGCCCTGGCGTTCAGCAACCCCTCTCCCTGCCCATGCGAGCCCAGGAAGCACGGCAGCCAAGGCTGGAGCTTCTATAGTGGGGGGTACAGGGTGGTGGGAGGAAGGCGAGGGGATGCCGAGAGGATCAAAGCGGAGCCAGGACTGAGCCACAACATGTTTCCCAGGTGCTGGGTGCAGGATCTGGCCTCACTGCACCGTGCAGCAGCAAGGAAGAGGAATGCGATGCCCCGGCCGGCACCTGAGCAGCTGGGAAACGCCCGCCAGGAAGAGCAGAGGAATTTCTCGTCGTATCGCTGCCCTGTACATCTCGGATTTCCTCGGGGAGAGGTGGCAGTGGCAGAGCTGGGTCTCCCAGGTGGCTCATCTGATTGAGGATGATCCCAAGGACCGAGGGAGCCTTGGAAGAGGCAAGGAGCTGCACTGAGTAATTAGCCTCCTTCTGCAAATGAGCCTGACAGTAACGAGGCAGTCACGGGAGGCTCGTCCCACATCTGCTGGCCGTGGCAAGGTGTGCGAGCCAGAGGAATCCCCCAGGCAAGGCCACCTTCGCGTCTTGGTTAAATAGAGCAAGTCTGATGGCAGCAGCAGCGGCACAGCTCTGCTGCCTTCCACCTCTTCCACCAACCCAGGCAACTTGTACAGAAACGAGTGAAATTATAACGCTACTGCTAGTCATTAGACACGCTGATAATGGGTTCCAGAGCTTGGAAACCCACCACCACATGGCTAATGGGGTGGGGAGGGTTATTGCCGATTCAATTAAAAAAGAAGGGTCACTTGTTTTCCGAAGGGAAACAGTCTAGAAAAGTAAAACACTAGCTGGAACATTTCCTGAAGACACAAGGAAGCGTCTCCACAGGGGTGTTGCTGGGACAGTGTAAGCACTCACATGGAGAACTCACAGAGGTTCCTCAACCAGAAGAACCCAAACCAGAGCTGTCACCTCCTGAGCTGGCGGAAGCTGTCCACACATCCGCAGACCCCCAGAAAAAAAGGTTTTGGCTGGAGCTAAAGGTGACAGAGCATTCGCTCAGGCTTTTACAGCTGGTTACCGAGTTACCTTCAATTGCCCGATGCTGCCTTACCTTTGGGAGTCAGGTGATGCTCACAGCCAGGGCGGGCGAGGCAGCGGTGGTCCCATGGCAAGTTGTCCCTCGGTTTAAAAAAAGAAAAAAGAGAGAGAGAGAGAAGGAGAGAGGTTCTTGCTGTGTCGGGGATGGATGTCCGATCTGTGTGACCAGAACGACACAGGCTGTGAAGCTCACAGCTGAAATGCCACCGAGAGGAGATGGGCCAGGGCGCTGGGGCTAATTTTAGCCCCTCAGGGGTTTTATCTTACCACTTCCATTCTTGGAAAGTTCCCTCTGGGTAAATATAGAGAGGGCAGCGAGGTGGGGGGAGGCTGGGACAGGTGCTGGAGGCTGCTCGACCCATCCAAGCAGACACAAAGCATTTGCTTCACCGTTTCCTTGCAGAAATCGCACTACACCGGGCAGTTCGGAGCCCCCTGCCAGGGCAGAGCGCATTCCCCGCCACAGCACCAGCCTCTGCCTTATCCTGGTTGCTGCCAATCACCCCAATGGGATCCCTCTTAACCCCTCTCCCAACCGCCTTTTCCAATTTCAGAGCAACACGAGTGACCATTTGTAACATCCAGGATCGTTTATGAACACAGGAAGGGCAAAGGGCGCCGAGGAGGGTCCAGGTTTCTCGCCTGAGCTGCTCCGTAGGCTTCCCTCCCTGCTCACCTGCTACAACTGACGGCTGCTTCGGCTTCAAAACATGAAGCAGCACGTAGCAAGGCAGGAAAACTTTACAGGGGCAAAGAAAACAAGCGGAGAGCAGCGTTTGGGCTGTCTTATCACAAGCTGTCAGCTGCTAAGTGCAAGCGTATTTTATCCAGTTCCCTTTAAACCTTTTCCAAACCTTTCAGCGGTGGAGCAGGAGCGGTCTGACAGTTTGACACTGACAGGCATTATCAGTGGTACTAGATAATGAGAGGGGAACCAAATTATCCGGCAGAAAAATCTCCACTGCTACAAGAAGTAAGATCAGGGGGCTCTGCAAAACACTGATCTGTCCCCACCATCACCACCACACTCACAGCTTGTAGTCACGCTGTGGAAAGCATGGTGAGCAGGAAAATGCTTGATATTGATAAGCATATTGATATGACTTTTGGCTTCCTTTTGGCTCATAGTTTCACTCTCTCGAATTTCACTCAAAAATAGATTGTTACTTCACAAGGGTCGGTTTCCCAAAGTCAACACTATGAATAGAATTATTGAGTAGGAGAAATGGAAGAAACATGGGAGCAAAAGCCTGAGTTCAGGGTTTAAGCATCAAGAAGCTGCAACCGCAGCAGGGACGCTTCAGTCAGAAGAGCCAAGCCTCCTGGAAACCCCTTCAACAAAATGTAGAAATAATAGTAGCAATTAAAAAGACAGCGTGTTATAAAGGGAAAAAAGGGGATACAGACAACAAAATGAATACATGTTAGAAAATACGAAATGTAGGAAACTGTGAGGGAACTTAGAGATGAAAGGAAAATCCTTGAATGGAAAATGTGATGATAAACTGCATATTCTTTTGTTGTTGCAGCTGCTGTTTAGTTGTTAACCAAGAAATCTTAGAAACAAGACCGGGTAAGGAACAGAGATTATATCGAATACTAATGAAGCAACAGCTACAAAGTCCTCACTGTAAATCTGCCCTGAGCTGGAGGAACGCAAACTGACGCTGTGCTCCCATAACAGCCAAAGACAACCGTTGCATGGCATCCATCCTGCACGAACATCGAAATCAGCATTTTCAGATAAACCCTGACTGGGAGCCCAGGGAGAGGTGGCTGATAAATCTGACCCGTCTCGGATAAGCTTCCCAATGCTTCCAGCACCGGGGAAGGCTGAGGGGTCAGGAGGAGCCTTCACCTGCTGCCTGAGGCTGCCCTGAGCTGTGGGCTGCCCGGCACATGCTTCAGGCAAAGCAGCTCCTTTATCAGCTCTCTATTAATTGGGGAAGAATTAAAGGGCAGAAGCATATTTAATGCCAGTCAAGGTTTTCTGGGAAGGCAAATCCTGTCCAACAAAGTTGTTTCCATTAAAAAGATTATAGCTATTAACACAGCTGAGAAGAGGTAATGAGCTTTCTGATTTAACGCTGCTAAGCATTCTGATTTAAAACTTTAGTGCTAAACAGTACCAAATAAATCATGTTGCAGGGATTAAGGATTTACTAACAGCCTTCAAGGTTGGAAACGCAGTTACGGCGCGGCGCTGCTCCTGACTCCTGCCTTGGAACTGTGGGTCACTGCCAAAGCGCGGCAAAGCCTTCCAGCTCGGCAGCTTCCTCATGCCCATCGGGACACCTGCTTGCAGCTTGCCGGCTCCTACACCTGCCCGTTCTGCTGGCCACCCACCGGCCACCCAGCCTGGGGACAGCTCCAGCAGCAGCATCGTTCAGGCATAAACCACGAGAGGATACTGACCCCGCAGACCCTGCGCGCACTGTGCACCCGCACAGCAACAGCTCCCAGGGCCCCTTCTTAGCCACTTCGCAATTCCATGGGCGCCTGAACACACAAAATACATAGATATGAAGGAGGAATCCAGCAACTGTTTCTTCTCCATGAGCTGTAATTCCTCGAGGAATTTCGGCAGCATCAGAGCCTCAGAAGCTGGGCAGCATTGCAAGGCGGCTCCTGCTGCCGCTGCCTTCCAGGAGCCCCTGTCCTTTTAGGTCCAAGGATGCGCTGGAGCCAGCAGCTGCGAACCAATGTGAGAAGATGATCATTAAGGACCTGAGATACGACCCCAGACTCAGCACGTGCCCCTGCTCTTCATCACATGAGTTATCTGCGTGCCACTGATCATTCACGTAAATTTGCCTGTTTGCCCTGGTGTGCTTTTCTAAACGTGCTCCAGAGCTGGCAACACTTAGATTATTTTTGGAAGAACTAGGGGGTCTTCTCTGCTTTTATTCTACAATGCTAAAACACGCTGGCTCTCGTTCCAAAGCATTGGGCGTGGGGAATAAGGCTCTAACAGTCAGCTCTGAGCCATGCCACCCACAAAAGCATCTTTGCCCTGAGATCATAAACCATCTATTCGATACGTAAAGGGTTTTTTTATTATTATTCAAAATATCAGGCAATAAGAGCAGACATGGGAGAACTCTCTGCTCTTAAAGGATTCTCCAGCAGCAGTAGGACTGCAACCACCACCTTTTGGAACCAGAATTTCTGATCGTGTGAGTTGCCAGTTACCCCAAACACCTTCTCATGCCACAGACGCTGGATCACTGCAGAACAAAAATCGTTGCTTTCAAAGCATTACTGGTCACTTGAAAAATAAACCAACCAAAAAAAACAGGCAAAGGGAAGTACCGAGTTCTGAACGGCTGTATGAAGGGGCGTAGGAATAGGATAAAACACAAGAATTGGGCCAGGTTCCCTTGAAACAGCAAGCGGTCTCCTCGTATCTCTGTCCTTTCCCTGGTGTCCCCTTTGCCAGGTGGGATTTGTCAAAGTCTCTGTGACGTTGAAGTCCCTTTAAGCGCCTCACCAGGCAGGGGCCACCCTTCACCGCTGTACAAAACCTGGAGCACCTGCAGAACACTCAAATTCCAGGGTCCCGGCCACCCCAGCCCTCGGCCGCAGCTCTGCGTGGTCCGGCGCTCAGCCTGCAGAGCATCGGCCAGGAGCAGCGCCCGCAGCTTCTGCAGGTCCCTGCACCGGGGGATGCAAGAGGGCTTGTGCGTATGTGTTTTATTGATTCTCACTCACGCAGGACTTCCTTGCTTCTCTCCCGCAGGTGAGCAGGCTCCAAGACCTGTTCTTTGTTAAGACAGAGAGGGAAAAACACAGATTCAGTAAGCAGCATTCACTTGTCCCAGAAGTCCTGCAATGGAGCTGTGGGAAACTGCTCCGGGCGGACCTGCGGAGGGGTTATTGCTCGAGGCTGCTGGGGTTTGCGTTGCTCCCCATCCCCTCTGCTCCCCGCAAGGAAAACACGGATCACAGGAGAGCACTTGAATCTACAAGCTGATCGCACACAGGAGAAATTACTATTAACACACCTTCTGCTTACCGTTACAGAAACGTTATTCAGGACAAAACGTCACCTTAATTTTTAAACTTTATTTTATCGAACGTTGGAGGATTGGCAGCAGCCCCACACACCCACTGGTGGGTGCAGCCCCATGCCAAGGACCGACTGCACGTTCCCGCTCAGCAGCACGTGGCTACGGTAAAGGTTCAGCCCCATTCCCACACCACACCAGCTGCCACAAGTCCTTGCCCGTGTAAACAAATCAAAAAAATGCTCTTTCTGCTGCTGCTCTGGGTTGGCTTTTTTTTTTTTTTTTCCTTTTAAAAAGTCATCAATCCAAAAAATCTGCAGTCTACTTTCGGTACCAGAGGAGTTATATCCATTTTACATATACGGATGAAGCCTTAACACCAATATATCTCTAGCAAATCATCACTCCCATCGTTAACTGCTGGGTAACTAAACCAAATTAAACTTGAGTACAAAGTTACACTGCGCCAAAAAAAAAAAAAAAAAAAAAAAGAAGACAGACAATCTAGTATTTTTGCTCTGCTGCACAGAATGCACTGATGCAGAATGAAAATGAATCACCATTTCAAGGTATCCTTGGCCCAGATGAACCCCAAAGCTCAACAAGCAAGCAGAGGAACTTAACTGCTTTTTCCACCTGGGCTTACAACAGCAGACTTGACCTTAAAACAGTGATTTTTCAGTACATCCCATTAACTTTACTGATCAGTATTTTTACTTGGCATAAGGGATTTCCTGAGAGCTGTTAAAAACCTAACTCTTCAGCAAAGCTCCTATGAGACTCTAATTGGACCCTGCCCACTCAAAGCTAAAGTTAGCGGCAAGAGGGAAGTTTTAAATCTTCCTCAGCAAAGGTGCTGTCAAACAGACAACAAGTTTTCCCCAAACACAGATTACAGCTTTATTAATTCTAGTCAGCATTAACACTAATAATCTAATTAAACACAAGGCAAGTTCTAATTTAGGTAAATGAAGGATTTCACTTGCAACATGAAGAACATTTAAAAATAGCAAGAAGGAAAATAAAGACTTGGAAACATCTCAGATGTGGTTTTTTTTTTTTCTGTAACACATAGAGAAGAAATGCCTATTTGTAAGATGCACAGTGCAGTGGAAAATACCCATCAGTGCTGGGGAACGGGCACTGCGGCCTCAGGTCAGTCCCTGCCAACTGACCTCGGCGTGTTCTTCTGCGAGTCACAGCCCTGCCGCTCGGTGCCCCCATCTCCCACAAAGCATTAAAAACCTCCAAACACTTATTTTAAAACTGATCACTAAAATCTGCTACATTACTTTGCCAGGCAGAGATTTAGACCTTCTACAAGAATTTACCATTCCAAATGGTGCCCTGAAGCATTTTGTAAAGCCTTGATAAACGTCAAATTAACTCGTATCACCTCATTTCTGCTTTGCAGATTTGTATGTAGTTGTTGTAGGGTTTGACTGATACTGCACAGCTAAGTTAATAAAGCACCGATTCCAATCTTGGTTATGAACAGGAGGCAAGTGGTGCACCTGGGATCTCCCTCTTCCTTGAGCATTCTCCCACCTCACTCCAGTTTGCCTGCACTTGACTCACCACTGAAGTTATGATTAAAAAGAAACGGATAAAGGAGTATTTTCAAATGATACCAGCAGCAGACTGATGGCAGATTCTTCACTCAAAGCCACCAGAAAAAAAACCTCTCTGCAGCTGGTACCATGCAACACCCACAAAGCCCGGGCTCAATTCCCTACAGCCAGGAGAAAGGTCTCGCTGCCTCCTGGAAAGCTCCTGCAGTCAGCCTGGAGCCACCTTAGACTGATCCAGCGAGGGACAGCCAGCCTGCCAGGAGGAAGAAAACAACGAAAAGGTATTTGGTTTTAATATATAAAGAAAAATATAATTAAGAAGAAATCAGAGTAACAAAGTGTACAGAAGATACTATGATTTAATACAGCTTCATTTGCATTACTACATTTGGGTGTTTTTTTAAAAGACACTAAGCAGTGCCACACTCCGCAGTACCTCCAAGAGCTGTGAGGTCACTCAGCTCCCATTCTGTACAAGGTGAAGCAGCATCACCCACTTTAAGATAAACTCACTCAAGTCTTTAATTGACTTCACATTTCAAAGTATGTGGCATTCTGCTCTGAGTTTCATTAACCAATAAACAGACCAGTCATTTACTTTAAAAAGGCAAGGTATTTATTTTTGTAGGGAATAAAAATAAACTGTAATACAAGTGAAACTTCATGGAACAAATACATTTAGAGAGGAAAAAAAGACACAGTGCTCCTCTAAACATGGTACAATTATTATTTTTTTTAAGCAGTGCATTAACTAAATGACTTACATTATAGAGCCATTGCAGCACATTCAAGAATATGGGTTTTCATCATCCACAATTTTATACAACTGTCCCTCAAACAGTTACACTGACAAAAATATCGACTTACAGAAACAGCAAAAACATTTACAGTTTTCAGCCGAGTACTACACAATTTTAGGTACGTTCCTACAAAGATCAGTTTGTGGATGATACACGTGTGTGCTCAGTTACACCTGAATAGATCCAGTGCTACAGGTTATTCCAGTAGTATGCTGCTACATTAAATACAGACGCATATACATAGATAAATGATATGAGGAGATACACATGTCAACCATTTCAACCTACCCACTTTCTGCATTGCTTTTTGTAGTTCAGAGGTGCCAAAAGGACGCAGCGCTGTACATTAAAAATACTTACTTGTAATTACACCCAACAAATGACACTGGCTGCAATTGGCACTGACCTGGCTGCTCTTAGTGCTAAAGATGCTTATGAAAACATGGGACTTCTAACAACACCTGGTCCGAGACATTCCTCATTAATTAAGCGCTGTGTATTAACGAAAACAGAACTAGTACATTCAGAACAGATTTGTCCCCCCGCTCTGCCCTGAGGCACGGGAAGTGCCTGTATGTGCAAGAGGGACAGCATGTAAACAAGGAGTAATGGCGTTAGGTCCATACAAAAAATGATCCCGGCACTCAAGGCAGAGCGGTGGGAAGGGGAGAAGAGCAGAACAGCAGACACAGTTTGAATCCTGGTCACTCACAAATACTCACTGCCATAGCGCCAAGCAGTGATCCCTCGGGGGGAGTGACCGTCGGGCACTGAACCACCCAACGGCCAGCTTTGCCAGAAAGGGAGCTGAAGCAGCGGCTGGCACAAGAGCTCTTTTAAATGCTTTCCCTGCAGGTGCTACCGCTTTGCCAGATGCAAGGGCACTTTCCAAGCTCACCATCTCCAAACCCAATGGAAACCACAGACACGGGGCACTTCAGCATGAACACTGCCACCTGCAACCCAGCAAGGTCTACCTCAAGGCAGAGATCCTGCCAGGTCCTGCGCTCCGTCTGCTCCCAGCAAGTCTCTCGCACCAGGACCGAGCTTACTGAAGCAAACTGAAGCTCACAGCGACCTACAGGCCAGTCTGCTCCTCCACCCCAGCCAGGGCAGCTCTATGTACCAGTGAGCACCCACACAGCACGGGGATTTTCCTTCCAAGTACTTCAATGAAAGGCATTCGCTACGAGCAGGAAGAGGCGGCTAGAAGTATATTATGCCTATAGGCTCTAACAAACTGCCTTTTCTCTCCCATGAAAAGAGGGCCAGCTGGGAACTACATCTACTGGCAAACCAATTATTCCTTTTTTTTTTTTCTATACAGCAAGCAGCACCCATTGGATTTTCTCCACCACAGGTTACAATTGCAAAACAATACACAATTTAAGAATCCAGCATTGTGAAATTCACATTAAAACATTTCAACCAGCAAATAAAGCTACTGTACAAGTCCCTCTTCTACTTCAAAGTAGTAGCTTCAACACAGAGTTTTAATTATAGGCACTTGCCCATTGAAATGCTATACCTGTTTGTAGCAAGAGAGACACTGTGTACAGGCATGAAACCATGACACCACGGAGATCCTGGTAAAGCAAGAAGTGCTCCAGAAAAAGAAGAGTTTTATACAGAGCCCATCCATAGCAAGCAGGATCCCCTCCTCCTTCCCATTTCTCCCAGTCAGAGGAATCCCAATGGAAAGCAGCAAGTTGCATTGTTCACTTAACAGCTCTAAATACAAACAACAGTATTCATGACTTCATAACGCATGGATGCACTGCTAGGAATAAGTTAGTTACAGTGAGTCTTCACCCACATAGTGCTTATGTAATAAGATTCCTACGTAACAGATTTTAGATCTCCTTTAACACTTTTAGGGAACATCTCATCAAGTTGCTCACCACTGTCAGCAGGGCACTCCGTGAGAAGCGAGCACAGGCTTTCTGCAATGCCCTGGGATGCCAGGCCCAGCTGACCAGAGAGACCTGAGGACACGCTGCAGTGCTCTGAACAGCTTTTCATTTTTGGTCTTGAAACACCCAAGAGTAAAAAGCTTCTAACTAATCAGTTTTCAAATAAATAATCTCATGGGAAGCCAGGAAACCCTGGGATCTTTTTCCAGCTCCATAAATTTACAGCACCAGCATGAATTATTTTAAATGTTGTAGACTTTGACAATGTCTGTACACATTAAACCCAAAAGGTTTAAAAAGACAGACCATTACCTTTTTTTTTTTGCTAGCTTTTGCATTTCAAAGTACAGTCATCCACTGTTTTGTTACTGAAGTCAAAAGCAGCAAGATTACTAAAAGCTTACTAATACTTTCAGTGTATGAAGTAATCTTTTCATGATTATATGCACCTGCAGTAGCATTGTACTCAAGATGGGTTTGTGGAGATGTCAGCATCACATTTTAAGATTAAGCAAAGACTATTATACCTTGAAAAAAGTAATCTGTGGTAATTCAAAAGACAAGGCAATGTGTAAACATTTATAGAAACCTTCTGCAAAATGTTTTTATGCAATGATTAACCATTAGCAGGTCTAAAACCTTCAGTAGTCAGTCAAAATTCTCTACAATTCTGCATCTTTAATTTTCATTAGAGAACACTTTAAAAGAAGTTATGACATCTAGAATAACTGGTCCTAAAAACAGCCTGTCTTGGTCTCCTTAACCATATGAGAGTCCTCTGTTTAAGAAGCTGTGCATACTATCTGCTACACTCTTCTACCACCTAGAAAGCAAAGACAGGGTTTCCTATCAGCCCGTAGGAAACAGGCTCCACACTGCAAAGTGCACACATGAAACGAGCTTTTACACTATAAAGAGGCAAAGGGAAATATCTCCCCAGCACCCTCCAGTGGAAACCTACAGCAGATTCCAAAACCTGGGTACCTAGAGCAGCTGGATTAAGACTTGGGGTGCAGTCTCTTCACTTGAGGAGCACATGGCAAACTTAAAAGACTGGCAGACTATCTAATTTACATGTTAGAAGCTTAGCAGATCTTTTTTTAGGAGTAAAGAGACTCAACAGCAGATAGTCACCTTAAAATTAAGAAAAATTGGATTCAGAAATCTGTATCCTTCAATATAAAATATACAGCTGTTGCATGATGCAGTATTGTTGATACATACCCACACAACAAATTTCAAACATCACCTGCTTAAGCATATCTGGTTTAGTATTTTATGCGTTTAGTTTTTAAATCAATTGCACGCTGCAGTTCTCTAACTCCTGCGTTAAAAAAACCCCAACTGTATTACTTGCTTTAAGATTGAAAACCCTGCAACATTTTAAAAAGTTTTTTTGCCATGCTAGGCATTGAAGAAACTCTGTGTTCTCAGGTATTGCCCTTTTTCCTTGGGTCTTCTGATGTGCTTAATAAAATACATATTTTCTCACCCACAATGAGACACTTGGGAGGTTTTGGTGTTGTGGGTTTGGTTTTTTTCCTTTTCTACTTTATCTTGAACACTGAAACTAACCTAGTCATTTCATCATAGGCTATAAGCATATGAACAACAGCTACTGCATTCTACAATGCTATAATGGAATGGTTCTAATTTTCACTGTAGATTGGGAGGGCTAACTTAGAAAATATTTTCAGCTTGTTTCAAAATGTTTATAGACGAGAAAAACTGACTTTAGGACTTAATGGCAGCATCCAATTTAAGCAACAGGATCGAAAAGGAAGCAGAAAAGCATCTTGACTTAAGCTGCACAAAGGGACTCTCCGTGCAATTAAGCACACGTACAGAAGCTTGTCCAGAACAAGTACTGTGGGACAGCTTTCCTGGGCCATCCATTTCCGTGGGGAGACAAGCCCTTATTTCTTCACAAGACTCTGCATAAATGGAACATATATCTTTGTTTTAAACCTGCAACTAGTATCTTCAGCTGAAATTACTATAGTTTGAAGAAACCATGTAGTATTAACAACCACTGGAGTGAGTCCAAGCTGCAGCCACTGCCACGAGACAAGATGTCCACTTCTTGTTGCAGCAAAAGATCACATCCTAATTTATATTTCATCACCAGCTTCACAAAATTACAAAGTTCACTGCCACGAGAGGTATTGTTCATCTCACCATGCCTTGACAGTACAGGCAAAACATCTCTAAGGTTCATGTAATTTTAACATCCAAGATAACACTCACCACATAATGTGAAGTAATCATTTTAGGCTCCATTTCAATAATCAAACACACCTGATCTGTAATTACTGCCTCATCGAAGGATGTGAGAAAAGCATATTGATTCCAGCTCAGAACAAAGAGTTACTCTGCTGCTTCAATTTAACCAAGATCACAAAACAGGACAGAAAATTTCCACATAGTATTTTTCTTATCTTTTCTCATGTCTAATACTCCCTCTGTCAAAAAGTCAGGTGTTACAGACTAGCTTTGTGGCTTGCCGCACTCTCACAACCAGTAAATGAGGTCCATAAAAGCTTATTCTTTGAAAGATCTGCTTAGAAAGAAGCTGCTACACTCAGGGGATCGGCAAAGATCCTGGAGAAGCTGGGAGCAGATAAAAAACCTTGTTTAAAAATACTGACTACAAAGAAGATCAAATACTACTCTACACTACAATAATAGAAATAGTACATTGCATGGCTGGACGTTAAAACGGTTTCCATAAAAAGGCACAGGGGGATTTGTTTTTGTTTAACAATTATGCATAGGAAACAAAAAATTAATCAGTTTTGCCACAAGGTGAGGGTCCATGCAGAGATTCATTCACAGCTAAGAAAAGGGGTTTTTTATCTTTTTAAGATGAACTGGAATTTGTTATCATTTTAAGATGGCCTTGCACCACCACCAAGAACAAATGGATTGCATCTTTCCTACTCCAGTTTATAACTGTTATAAGTGTTTATAACACTGCACAACTCCTAAGCCCCACGTTAATTAGCCAAGATTTCTTTCAGCTTGAAATACCAGCACTGGCACGCAGTCATAAACCTTAGACAAACATCATTTTCCATTGAAAAATAAAGGTTTACACTAACTCCAGGCAGCCTTCTGGGCAGCTCGGTACACATCTTCCATCATTCGAGCTGCAAAAAAATGCAAACCAAACAAGTCTTCCCTACAGCGAGCACAGGTCCCTGCAAACATACGTACTCACGCTTAGCTGTAAATGGTTGGGTGGTCTACACCCCCCAGGGGCACAGCTCCCCCATGCCTCACCACCACAAACACCTGGTTCCAGAACACAGTTCTCAAAGCTGATCAGTGGTGCCAAGGCTTTCCGTCCTTAGCTACAGAGTCTAACACGTTAGTGGTGTCACTGAGATTGCGGAGGTCCTGGTCATGAGACAGGTTCTCTTTGTGCTTTTGGTCCACACCTGGTGTAACATCTGTCTCCCTTGCTGAGCTGCCGTTGCTCAACACAGGAGGTGGTTCCCCTTCGTAATCCTGAGGAGTGTTGAGCATCGGTGTTTTTGAAGCAGCACGTCCCACTTTAGATAAGGAGCAAGCTTCACTGGGCAAAGGACCATCAAGGAAAGGAAGTTTCTACACAAAGATATTAAAACAATTAATGAAAGCTATTAATCCCAGATGTCAGATGTCCATAAAACAACTGTCAACGTAACAGTCCTGTGCCAGTGGCTCTCTTTCAGCTCTGTAGTCCACCATTAAAAGTACATAAGCATAGATCCTTACATGTTTATATTAAACATCGCTATGTAAACAACAAAACTAAAGTTTTCAGCATTCACATGAACCTAGCAAAGGATACTGACAGGTCTTCTCACTGGTATATTTTTGTGCATATATATATGCACTGTCCCACTACTGCATTTTTAGGAGGTTTTTTTAGTTTGTTTGTGGGGTTTTTAATACACACAGAAAGAACATTGCAAGTAAAGCCTTGAGCATAAAGAAAAGCCACACTTCTTTCAGGCAGCTGTACGGGACCATGGTGGGCTGACCCTGGCTGGATGCCTGGCACCCACCAAGCTGCTCTGTCACCCCTCCTCAGCTGGGCAGGGGAGAGACAATATAACAAAAGGCTCCTGGGTTGAGATAAGGTCAGGGAGATCACCCAGCAACTACCGTCATGGGCAAAACAGACTCGACTTGGGGAAATCAAATTATTACCAGTCAAATCAGAGTACGATAATGAATTCCTCATGCCCCATGTCAGGTGCCAAAAAGGAGTGTGGTGGGTTGACCTTGGCTGGATGCCATGTGTTCACCAAGTCACTATCATTCCTCTCCTCAGCAAGATGTTGTGGGGAGAGAATAAGATGGGGAAAAAGCCCCTCGTGGTCAAGATAAAGGAAGTTTGATAATGCACAAGCAAAAGCCATGGGCAAAGGAAAACTAAAGATTTATTCTCTACTTGCCATCAGCAGGTGATGTCCAGCCACTTCCCCAGGAAGAAGGGCTTCAATATGCACAGCGGTTGCTCCAGAAAACAAATGTCAATATCAAATGCCTCCCCGCCCTCCTCCTTTCTCTTAGCTTGTATTGCTGAGCAGACGTCATGCAGTATGGAATATCCCTTTGGTTAGTCTGGGTCAGCTGTCCTGGCTACGTCCCCTGCCAAAACTTTGCCCCCCCACAGCATACTGGCCTCTGGGTATGAGGGGGGAATGCTGGAGGACAGTGCTGTGCCAGCACTGCTCAGCAGCAGCCAAAACACTGGTGTGTTACCAACACCTCTGCAGCTACCAACACACAGCATAGCACGAGGAGGGCTGCTCTGGGGAAAATTAACTCCATCCCAGCCAGACCCAATACATACAGAAACACAAAACTACAGCACTTCAAAGCTAACAAACTATCTACTTTTTTTTTTTTTCCCTGTCTTGCACTGCTGAAATAGATACCTACATCTTAATATAGCTATAGTTACCTGGGGAATCTGATCAGAACTGACCAAACCATGAAGCATGTGGCTGTTTACTTTATTCATCATCATCATCATCAAAATTTGTTATTCAGGACGCAAGATCTCTGCCCCCCAGTACCACAGAATACAAAAGTGCAAGACTCCCTGTCTTGTTTTAGCACAGTACTTCAAACCTCAGGTAGCCACCTTCAGAGAATAATTCAGCCTGTGTGATCCAGCTACATTTTAGCCATTACGTGGAAAGCCACCTGAAGCAACTCAGTTAACTGTTTTAATCCCTGGTTGATCATCAGTTTTTCCAACAGGTCTAGTGCACGAGAAGGCGGGGAAGAAAAATGTGTGGGGGACAAGCAGAAAACAGTAATATTTTTGGACATTTGTAGTATTTATGGTGGGGGGTAGCAGGCTCATTCTTTTCTTCTCTCCCTACCCCCTGAAGTTTGCTGTGAGTGGAGTTGAAATCCAGATGTTAACATCTGCTTTGTTTAGAGAACTGGAACACCATGAGCCTGCAACAGAACTTGATTGAGCACAGCTTTTACCTAGCAGATTAAGAATTTTGGGTAAATCAAATCTGTTTATTACAGCAATGTCATTTAACCCCTCATTTTGTTCAGCTCTGCCCAGCTTGCTGAAACAATTCTTCAGTGCCAATGTTCAATTCCAGTTATATCTGCCAAAAGCATCATGTGATTTTAAGTATTATTAAGATTCAGGACTCACATTTTCCAATTCAGATGCATTGTCCTCCAGTTTCATCTTCTGGCTCATGGAGCTTAGCAGATGATCCAATACACACTGTTTTGGATGCATTCCTTTGTCAAAGCGATTATACATCCCACACCAAAACCTCAAGGGCAAGAAAAGAGAATTAGGCGGTTAATTGTATACTACAGGGCAACAAACTAGATGCTATTTAAGGAAAAAAAAAAATCAACAAGTTCAGATTAGCAATTTATTTTAAAAAACTGCCAGCCTTGGACTATAAAAATCAGTATAAACAGGCAAATTTTCATAAAGTTCAAAAAAACTTCAGAAGATCCAAGTAATTCTGCCTTACAATCCACGTGCACTGGTAGTAGGTATTAGTGTAAGACAAAACTACAATTTTTTTCTATAGCAGACCCACTGGGGGTTTAGGCAGTTCACCTGCAAGTCCTCATTTTGCCTACCTCCCTACTTTTAATAAAACTTTTTGCCCTCCAGTAACCACAGGCAGCACTTTAAAACACATTTGCGTCCCCCTCTCTCTCAGCAGGGAGGAGCGAGCCAGAAACAAAGCAAAACTAACCGCTTCAGCTGTAACACCCCGGGGCAAGCAAATAGACATGGCAACAAGAATCCCTTCTTGTGAAAACCACCCTGACTGCAGAAGCCTGGGTGTGACCAGGCACTGAACTTCCTGTTTGAAAGACTCCCTTAACAGATATTAAAAAGAAAGAAAGGAGAAGCTTTAACAACTGCCTACCCTATTACATAGATTTGACAGAGCAAGCAGTCAGGGTGTGTGCAGGAGGTCTATCTACACATCTGAAGTTCTTTTCCTTACCTTTCTCCACCCTTTCTCAACACCAAAGAAAAAAAAATATTATTTTGAATTACAGTACCCACACTCATTTAACAATTACCTGTGCGCTGCTACTATGTTTATGAATGAGGAATGAAGGGGAAAAGTAAAACAAACCATTGCTATTCCATGAAAATTTATTTTATGAATCCTGAATCACCGATCTATGTTACAATGAAAGCACTGCCCCCTCTTCTTCCCCTTCTTAAATAAGCAACTTACTGGAAACTAAAAGGTAGTGTATTTGGTTGAAGCTCTTTGTAAGCTGTAAATCCTCTGTACAAAGGATTTCTCAATTCCTGCTTCTTCTGTAAGAGGAAAGGCCACAGAGAATGGGTCTTCTCAAAGATTCTGTCAATTAAAAATAACATCTAATCACTAAAATAAAGAAGTTAAGTGGACTAACAACATTAGCTGTTTTGAGTAGAATTAGGTTAAGGGAGCTAAGAATTATTTTTACACAGTATCTGATTAATTCCATAAACACAAGATACATCACTGAGGAACATGTAATAATTGAAAATCGCCACTATCCAGTCTAAAAGGAGTATCTGCAAGTTATTACTGTAGTCCAAATTAAAACATCTGTCTTCTGGAATAGAACTACATGTCTAATTTTTTTTCCACACTGTAGAACATAAGCATCTATGAAGACAATGTTACCCTTAACCAATCTACAATTACATTAAAAACGCACAACAAACACAACCTGCCCTCCTTCTGACATTCAAAGTGATTTCCAGACTGTTGGCTCTAGAAACTTCCTACTCACTTCAGATCCTCACGTTCCTTATGACAGGTCCCAAGGAAGTTGCCAAACTGGCAGGAGTAGACGTGGTCATGGATTTCAAGAAGGAAACGCTCATTAAATTCAAATGTGCATGGGAACTGCTGCATGAGCTGCCAGACACATTCAATGAACTGAGTGAAGACAGGAGATACCTCCTTGGGGTCACCATCCAAATGGCCACACCTAGAGACATGCAAACAAAACAGGGTTAAATCCTCTGTCACCCAGAAAAAAAAAAAAAAAAATCTCTTCACCATTAAACAACTGCAAGGTGTTCTTCACTCCTAAAGTAAGAAATTGTCCTGCAGAGTAAGGAAAAACCCTATGTGATTTACCATACAGCAAGTGTACATTAAGATGTGCCACCCTCAGCATGACTTGTTCTCCAAGGGTACCTGGCAGGAGTGACAAGACTTGTGCATGTCCCTTTCTCTGAAGTAAAATTAGCAGTGGAAGAGCCTACATAACTGATTTGCAAGCATCAGAATAATTTATCTGTGAAACAAGAATCCTTGAGCCTACGCTACAATGTTAGCACAAGGGATAAAAGACAGTATTCTTCAAAGAAACACCTATCGCTCAAATACAGGAAACTAATGCTGGCCCTTAATTGGGGGAAAAAAGTTGACATTGGTGGGATTCTGTTTGTCTGCCAAGAAGAGTAAGAAATGGGGGCGGGGGGAAGTGTCCTCTACAATCTTCTATGGATATGGGAGTATTATATTGGGCAGGCATAGCCAGAATGGGCAGCAACAGTCAGGACAATCTGAGTTTGCTCCACATAGATATTAAAAATGAAATCCTGGTCAGTAATTACTTGGAAAGAAACCAAGGAAAAACTCAAACAAAGAAACAAAGAAAACCCCAAAACAACCACCAAAAAATATTTTTACAGCTTTAGATGAAGTTCAGAAAAATCCTACTAGTTCTGCAAAAATCAAGACAGGGATCTATTGGTGTTCATTACAACCCACCACAAAAGAAAAAAACACCACAAAAGGAATGATGGCATTTTTGGAAAGAAGTCAACACTTTGTTGTACTGTAATGACTGTCCTTCTTTAACAGAGAATACATGGGGCAGAATCGTCCTTTTCTAGGAAGGGATATAACCTGGAAGTCCACAGAAAGACATCCCCAAACTTCAGTGGAAGAATGAAGTAGGATTTCTTATGACAGAGATCTAGTCGATCAAATCCCAGTTCCTGATTCTGTGATTCAACCACAACACCCCGAGAAGCAGCATGAAGGATTAATTTTCCTAAGAACTGTAAGGCACCAGCCACCACTACGACAGGAATGATTCTGTCTAGAGGGACAGACATTCATATTCACATTCAATGCTGAAATTCGTGTCTCAAGTACTTTTTGTATCCAATGCCAAGTTCTCATACTTGAAACAATCCTTCATACTAGAAGAATAGGAGGGTTTTTTTTGGTTTTTTTAATATTTTTTATTCTTAAAGCAAGAGAGGTGAAGACTCCCTTAAAGGAGCAGAAACAATGACCACAGAACATTTATTTGGCCGATAATGACCAAGGAGCCATTTATCTTTGACTGCTTCTTCTTCTATACCAGTATAAGAGCGTGCAAGTTGCTTATTTTCCCCCAGACCTGTTTTAAGGAAACCAATTTATTTTATTATCAAAACCAGGAATCTGTTTCACAACAAGAAAAAAACTT
This sequence comes from Falco peregrinus, assembly GCF_023634155.1. Taxonomy (NCBI): domain Eukaryota; kingdom Metazoa; phylum Chordata; class Aves; order Falconiformes; family Falconidae; genus Falco; species Falco peregrinus. The sequence continues at coordinate 2,603,647 of NC_073733.1, read as the reverse complement.
CAATTTTTAACAACCTAATACCGCTGAATAGACTGTTCCCTTCCCTCCTCATATTCTTTTGGATCACCTCAGTTTCTAATTTCTGTATGGTAAATATAACAAGTAGTAAATTCAAGGTAATACCCCTACTAGATGCAGGCTACCAATTACAGGACTGACAGCATTTTTAATCTGCCTAGAGAACGCAGGTCAAATTGTTTTTAGCATGACACTGGGCTCAAGTTTATGCTTTGAACTTGGTAAAAGTGCTTAAAAACTTTACCCAAGACTCTCTTCCAGGAGATGACTGCAGAAGAATTAATGTCTTGCCAGAACATGAGCACCTCTCATGTAATATGAATGTGATTTTGCAGGCAGGAAAACACTCAGAATTCAAAAAATTTGCTCAAGACTGTATGATTTTGTAAAGTAATAAAAAAACACTGATGAATTAACAACCCTACCAGATACTAGCTTTTATTGTCACCAACTCCTGTATTTTCTAAATCTTCTCTCCTCTGTCCTGTATTTTCATTTAAATTTTTCATGGAAGTATATGAACCTGAAAACAGTGTATTAGTTTCACAGTCACTACACCCAAGATAACACGCTCTTCTTACCTGTGGGAGAACTTGTGGCCCATTGCAATCCACTCCTTTTCAATCAGAACCTGCAGTTTCAAAACAGATTTAAAAATGTGCATTACTTTGTTTAGAAAAAGCAAAATGAAGCCTTTTATGTTAAAGTCTAAAAAGCTTTCCACCAATGCTACCTGTTGACCCTACTGTTCCGAGTATATCCATAGAAGTCAACAAAAATAGTAATAATGATTTATAGATTAGTTATCCGCAGTTACCAGTAAAATGACACTGTGGGAATCAGAAGTTATTTCAAGCAAGACGAGTACTGTTTTGAGGGAGTCCTTATGTTGTTAAAAACATAAAATACAAACAAAGAGAGCTAGAAGAATGAACAGCTTAATATTACACTATGTACTATTTAATTCAGGAAAGAGTATCGTGATACTCAATATATCAGCAGCTGGAAATCAGCAAATGCTTAACACACAAATAGGAACATAAGTACAGCTGTGCACTGAGGAGCTCAGGATGAAATCAGAAAAACTCCATGGCTGTTTCTCATTTAAATAGAATGTGTATGCTAGACGTAAGAAAATTACAAGAAAGCTGTATTTTCCTTAAACACATGTCTCACAGGGAACCAGATGACTTTGCTTGTCAAAATTTCTCCATTCTTTACACTTCTGTTGCATTCATTTAGGAATAACCACTGTCAAAGTATTTATGCATATAAACCATTTGCTCAGGGACAGATAAGCATTTGTCTGTTTTAGTTACTGCTCCTGTTCCCTCCTAATCAAAATCATGTTTCTTAGTTCATACAGAATTGTCCAGAGCACAGCCAAAGCCCAGACAGATGTTTCACACTAATGTAATTTTAACTGTTAGAAGATTACAGGATAATGTAGAAGCAAAAATAATAATAGCATGGAACAAGGAAACAGTCCTAGCTAGCAGTGCAACACACTGGAGGTGGCAAAATTTGCATTGCTCTGATTTCAGGGTTTCTTTTAAGGAACTCTTCTGAGAAAGGGCAGCAGTCTGACTTCCACGTATTTAACAGAAGTTGATGAATGGAAAGGTAACATCACAGACTGCACTGTACTTACGCAGTGATGGCTTCAAACAAGAAAAAGCCTGAAGTAGAAGCAAACAGCCAAATTCATGGTAAAGGATTTAAAAAAAGGTTTTAAATGATGCACAGATTTTATGTGACATACAGGTTATATGCTGCCCTGCGCACAAGAATAAGTTCACCCGATTTTAAATCCTAGCAGATACGAGAGCATTCACTACGACAGTCTTAAATGACAAGCTGCTTCACCACTTTTTTGTGGATTGCTGCCAGTTTTGCATCCTTTGCTCACTCATCTCTTGCTGAAATGTCTCATTAGTGGCTCTCACGTGGACATTCAAGACAACAAAGATTTGGGAATTGTAAATCAACCACTGCTGTTTTGTGCCCATGCTGTTCAGAGCAATTAAAGCTTGTTTATAGAATCAAAGCTGTTTTTATGTAGGTCACCTACTGTTTGTTCCAGGAAACGGCCTAAAACATTTAATTAGGGCCTGTTTACATTTCAAATCCAGGCAACACATTTTATTTTTGAAATTCCAACATTCATGTTCTTACCATGAAGCCTTTAAAAGTCCTATAAAATGGATCTAACAGGAGGCTAGCCAGGGAGCAGACCTGAGCTGTGCGATCCCACCCATCAGAGCAGTGGACTAGCACACTAGCTTTTTCATCTTTCACAGCCTGTGAAGGAGAGAACAGACAGAACAGTTTAGCAGCTTTCCAGGCTGGGTACTGTAATTAAACACTATCACTTCATCTGCATCTACCTGACTGGCCTAAAACCAAAGAGGAAAACTTGTCATTTCTCATCTGGACCACAGAAATGCACCATTTCTGAGCACAGAGCCATCAACCCCTACGAAACCCCAACTAGAATAAAATGCTGTAGCATGCCTTGTCAGCAACACAGACTGCTGAGAAACAAAGACCTCTGATGTTCAACCTTCTGAAAGGCCAAGAATTCTCAGTTCCCTCCTCAGAGGAAAAATTTGGTGGATGAGTAAAGAATAACAACTGGACACACAAGGACTAGGAACTTCTCAAGAAATATTAGAAGAGCTCATGCCAACCTACTCCCATATGGATCACCTTCTTCCCCATGTACCAGTGGCAGAAAAGAAACACATAACAGCTTCATGCTTGCTACACGGGAAAATTTTAAGAGAAAAGGCAACATTTACAGAAAGTCACTACCCCTGCCACATGTTGCCTGCATGCCCTTTACTATTACTGAAGAGCCATGGGCCTTTGACTTTGCTCCTTTTGCATGACCTGCACAGCCACAAGCTTCACAGATGAGGACTGCATTGAATAATCAAAATTAGGAGTCCCTGCATTACACTGAACCAGGAGAAAATAAACTGGTCTAAACAATCCCTCCTTTAAAGCAAAGCAGTATAGTAAGTTACAAGCACGAGGTTACAAGCTGTTTGCACTACTAAATATGTTATATAGAGACATTTATAAATGTCATTTATTCACATTCTTGTGATTTCATTTGTTTCAAGTGAGTTCTAATAAAGCCTAGCAAACTGCTTGCTACAATCCAGTGCACAGGGCAATGTCCCAACCCCTATGGCATATCATTCAGCCACAGGATGTGGCTAGGAGAGAGCCAGCTGGGCAACCCACTTGATGTTCTCCAACCGCAGGCTGGTTTTTGAGAGCTGAGGCCAACCTGAACGGCAACGTTTTCCCACCTTTTCACCAGAGACAACTTCACAGCCTTGGAGCAGTCCCTAACAGACAAGTATTTTTTAATTCACCTGCAGGTTGGAGTACAGTTTTACCTTGGCAAGAAAGACACCTGCATCCATCACAGCCTTAATGTGCCGTAACCAACCTGAGTTCTCCAGCCCAGTGAGGAAATCACTCATTGAGGGGGACTTCATTTCACACACTAAGAACACAAACAAAGGAATTAGCTGTCACTCTGTTAACGACATGTCTTTCTTTTTCCTACCTCCTCATTATCTCTTCACAGCACCAGAGCAGCTAGATGCTAAAAGCTAACATTTCCCCACTTTTACAGTGTCAGCAGCAATATCCCGTCTAAAGGACGCAGAAACTACCGGTTGCATACTTAAATACCCAAAACAGCAATTTTCAGCTATGAGAGAACCCAAGGATCTGAAAATATTCTCTTTTTTAAAATGGTAACTCATTATTGTTTTTAGCAAAGAAAGTGTTTAGTGATCTGTTACTTCGCTATAAAGCAACATCACACACACATCTAAACCACTAACATGCAGTCACTATCAAAAAGATATGAAGAAAGGCGAGTTCTAATTTAGAGAGAGAAACAACACGCCTAACCTTGAAGGCAACTCAGATGCTATATTGAAATCCAGCACAGAAAACACTTATAGCAATATAGTTCAATAGTCCATAAGCACCAGTGAGTGAGATCTTATCACTGTTGAAGAAGAATATGGGAGTAAGCAAGTATATATTGTGTCTCTTCCTCCACCACAAAATAAACCTGCCAGGTACAGGCAATTGAGGACTTATACTTGTGATGAGGCCAATCTCTTTGTCATGGGAATAGCCTCATTTTTCTCCAAGGTCACCATGGATCCTGCAGTGCTACCTGGCTAGGCAATTGGTAGCATCAATTATCCAACTGTTTTGAAGCAAGATGACCATTATGCTGGTTTCTAAAATATTAAACTCTTATTTTGAATGACAGCACTCATATTACATTTTAATAAATAAAGCACAGGGACCAAGCAGAATAATTTGCATCATCTACTCTGCCCCGTTCCACATTCTTTGTTAGCACAATGATGGTAATAGTGCTGGAGACCAGCTGGCAAAGTATACTGGTCTGATCCAAGCTATGCCACCACCTTTAAAGGACCTTCTCCAAAATTACGTCAGTGAAAATACAGGCCTGATTCACCTCTTGATCTCCAGTAGCTCAGGGAAGTATTTCCTCTGTGCTGCTTTGCATTTTCCCCTAAGATCACAATCTCACAGAGTAGCTTATTTACCCGAGCTACTCTGCATTTTAATATATTATGTATTAAAACATTAATATAACACATTTTAATTTATTAAAAGCAAAATCAGTTGAAGAAATCAGAAATAAATGAGAATTTTGTATGTATGAGATTAAAGATCATACCAAAATTTTATTTCAAATCAGAAATACTGTTTAACATGGAAATACTCCAAACTAAACACAGCAAACCCCACAAAAGTATTTCCCCAACAACTGACGTTAGTTTTCTTTCAATAGGTCACAAAGGAACCACAAGATGATCTCAGGGGTAAAATACAGTATTTCCCTAGCCTCTTTCTTTTAATTTGGGGCATTTAAGAAATTCACATTTTATGTGACTAGCACAATTAAGGAATGTTGTTAGTATTAGTTGCTATTTTTGAACCAAGCACAATAATAAAACATCTAGCAGGAAAGCCTTTTAATAGCATTACTACTTTCAGCCACTTCAATACAGAAAACAAAGTAAGATATTGACTTTGTTTATCTGCTTCACAACACACAAGTCCACATGCACTTGTCCACACAGGATCTGTATATTCAGCAAAAGCTTCTGTCCAAAAGTAACCAAGGGTAGTGAAGACTGGCCACTTGCATGGACCGTACCTACCTTCCAAGAGCTTCTGCAAGCTGTTACGCATCACATGGATGTTTTCTATGCCAATAAATTTAAAGCGAATGTTATCATAGTTATCTTCATTCTCATAACCCTTCCCAGCAGCTCGGTTGGCCATGGCATTTAACTGTCAAATTCAAGGGAACAGAATAGGATAGAAAGGAAAGAGAGAAAATGACAACAAATAATACAAGAGATAAATGAGTCTGTTTTGTAAGTCCTTTTTTTTTTTTTTTTTTAGAATCTCCCAGAAAATATACTGAACAAAGCTGTTATTCAGACATACTTCCCCACCTCCCAGACATTACTTCCAGCTGTTCCAGTGTCTCCAGTCTATTAGTCATATGCAGAGACTCATTAAGACCCTGGATAGAATTTCTTAGGGTAGGTAGTATCAAAACCATGCCAAATTTCAGAATACCGCTGTCATCAAAACAGGTAAAGAGACATTGAGTCTGCCTTAACTGTGAAGCTACATAAAAAAATTCAGGCAGAAGCATACAAAAGTAAAACTAGGAAAGCCATTTTTACGAGTAACATACATACATGGTGGTATAGAAATAGTAAGAGAATTCCAAAGCTTTTCACAGACATACATGCACAGATGAAATAAAGCCACCTGAGGGAAACATAGAAATATTAAAGTTGAGCAGAAAGAATACAGCAACCAACCGGAACTGCAGAAAAGAAGTAGAAAAGAAGCCAGCTGCTCTACAATTATCCAAAACAGTTCAAAAGCTACCAGGAAATCTTTAGCAGTGACAAATAAAACCAAAAAACAAAAAACAAAAGTAACAAAAAAAGAGCGTCTCAACCCCCCATATATTAATTTGGGAAGAGAAGTAATTTGCCTCCATAGAGAAGACAGAAGAAAGAGTCAGATACAGTATATACATCTTTAGAACAATTAAATAACCCTAGTGCTTCACTTCTACCATTCAGAGTAAGACATTGTGTTAGAAGGAGAAATGTGACCAATAATAAATTCTCCTTCTTTCACCAAATACTTTAGAACAAAACTGCCATCAATGATGGATTTCAGTGGAACATCTATGATACTGGAAGCTGTCTGTAGCAAAAGAACAAGCAGTGATTGCTATAAACATACATATAATTACAGAATAGGTTTATCTGTAGGAAATGCCATACTACAAAAAGCCCAAAATGCACCTTGGAACAACAGGTGAAACATTCCATTTTCCTAAAAAGACTTTTTTTCCCTTCGTACCCCTGCCACAGTTTAACTAAATGTATAGCTTCTATAAAATAACTGCAATATTTGAACAGTGAAGCAGGTTCTCAGAAAGCTCAATTTTAAAATAAACAGAGCACTTTTAAACCTTCCTATTTAAATAATTGTGTACTAGGAAAATCTCTGTGTTCAAATTTGCTTATACCAACACTCCTAATCAATATGCTTACAAGACAGTAATTTGAATTGGCTTCTAAATTCAGTTCCTCAAGCTGACAGAGATTTCATTTTGCAAATGTTTCTTCAATATCCTTACCTAAACACCTCAGCAACGAAGTTCTAGCCCCAAATAGTGGCTATAGACCAGAAGAGCTGAATTGTATTAAACTCCAAGCTGCACATCACGAGAACGTTAGTGCTGTTTTTACAAAGGCAAAAAAGTTGAGGAATTGCTTTTCTCAGTTGTTACCAGATTCCGTGCAGCCCCACCTCTTCCCAGGTCTGCTGATAAAAGCATTTCAGCCTCAGGGAACTGAATCCTAAGGCTCCTTTCCAACTAAAGGCATTAACGACCTAGCTCTCTGCAGGAAAATGCTTCACTGTCCCAGCCAGCTGCAAGACTGCCAGTTGCTTCAGGTTGTCCTTAACACAAACCTCAACCCAGAATACTCCAGGAGAGTGAGCATTCTTAACAGCACTTAACATTGCAGTTATATTATGCACAAGCATTTTGTCACATTAAGACACCAAACTAGGAGCCTGATACTGAATTCCTGATTCAGGACTGACACAATTTAAGCTAATGCAGTGTAAGAAAGCATTAGCAGAGTCGTGGAAGAATGAACTGGGAACAGCATTACCAATTCAGATGCAAGCTTTAAAAGTAGCGACAAACCCCATGAAGATACCTTTGGCCTTGTGTCTACAACATACATGAAGGGGCTCCCAGGGTTGGCTTCTCTGATCGCCTGCAGCATTTGTTCATCCTCCAGACAGCGTGCGCTGAACCCTGAGAGAGGCTGGCTACAGCGACATATGGCAGCCTGCAACACACAACAGCTCACTGTTTCCTGCTTTCAGATTGCCTCTATTGCATTGCCCCAAGGAGCACTGGTTTGTTGGTTTTAAGGGCCCTATTCTGTTTCACTGAAAAACTGCTACTTAAATGGACACACAGAAATACTAGTGGAGTGTTTCTCAAAGCTAGAAGTTTGGGAATTGTAAGAGAGTAGTGAGGCTAAGGAGCCCTGTTGCAAACTTCATTGCTATGTTCTCAAACCCACTATGCTCTGCCTGATGATCAGTATCCCAAATGATAACATTTCTCATGTTTTCTACTTGGTTTCTATTGTCCAAACCATTCTCTTCCACAACTTTGCTTATCAGTTTTTACTGTTCCACACTCAGAACTTCACCAAGTATGCTTTAGGGAAATTTCAATAGCTGCCAGCACAACTCCATGCAGTTGCCCAGGTCAAGACACGCTTCCTCAGGAAAACAACAATTTGACTGTGACAGCATTTTCCTAACATCTGCATCTAAGACACTGCTGAGACAGCAAAGTTAAACATTTACATTCTGGTCTTCAGTGGAAAAAAAACAACCCTGAAACCTTCAATTATTCTGAGCCAGCAGGGATTCATTTCAGGGTGGTTCCTCCCCTTCAATACTAAGAAAATCTAGCTAACACGTACCCTGTTAAAACTTTATTCAATATAGCTAAACAGTAGATTGCAAAAGCCTACATAACAAGGCATTGCTGAAAGCTGATTAAAAAAAATTCAGACAGGAAGCTTAGAAAGTTTGTGCTTTTTGCACAGGTCTGGATGCATCCCAAGTGTTTAACTAGATTATTCTGTGGCTGTTAAGAGAAGCAGAGTTCTCAAACAAGAAGTTAATATGCTCTAATAATTATCTCATTCTTTCCTTTCACTAAAAGGGTACTGGACAAGAAGGGAAACCTTTAACGCCCACAAAACCAGCAGACAATGAACAACTAACATTGTTTTCTTTATATAAGTAAGAAAGCACCGGAATCCGCCCTCTGCTTCTGAACCTTGAACTTCCGATCACCACAGCCTTATTAGCAGCTCGAGGCACCACTATTTCTGGAGGATATGTGTTGCAAACCTAAGTGAGAAGAAAGAAAGAAAGAAAATCCACATATTACTATTTAACAATGCCAAATTCATGAAAAATTTCTCTATATATGCTGGATTGTATGCTAAAAACAACAGAAACAGATTGTTTGCCATAGTGTATCTAACATAGTCCACATCTTAAGTTTCAAGCCATGAAGGTGCATTCAGAAAAAAACAACACAGGAATAGGTGCAAAATAAAACAATGTGGAGAACGAAATAAATCAATTTTGCAATTGAACCTCAAAAAAATGGACTGCTCAAAACACAATATATATTAAAAGTTATTTAAATCCATAAATCTTCTGAAAACTTCCAATTTGTCACAAAAAAAATAAACTAAGAACTACTATATTTTAAAAGTTCCCTCTAAATTTTACTCAACTTGAAATGAGCTTAACAGCAATCAGCTAGCATCCTCAGAGACAAGCTTTACCCTTTCTCCTCAGACCAGTCTTTTCAGCATGTACTTCACAGATAAGCTATTCTACAAGTCTGGCTTTACTTTAGGCTTGACTATTCTGAAACATCTGGAAACCATGAGAAAATTATAAAGCACTGGCACTTGCAAGTTACACACTAGCAAGTAAAGCTTCAAAGCTATTAATGGTTTTAGGTGCCACATTCAGATGCCCTCATCAGCTAATGGAAAAAGCGCCTCTCGCATCATATCTGAATTCAGGCATCCAAAGGTACAGTCATTTAATATTACCAGTCATCTCTGACAGCACAGGCTTGTATTTCTTCAACCCAAAGTGTAACAGTAAAGAAAGCTACTGGGGAAAGGAAGTGGAGAGCCAAGAGAAGGGATTGAAGACTTAATATGTTGGTATGTTCCTCAGAGTAGTTTGCCTTTTAGACAGAGACGTCTGACTGTACACAACATCAGAAGAAATAAAAAGGGAAATAATATGAAGCAGGAGTTTTGAGTACGCCTGCTGAAAAAATGCTTTCATTTAATGTTGTTTAGATCCAGCCTGGCCTTACAGGGGAGAAAGAGGAGAAAACAACAGCAGCAGCCAGTTAGGACTAAAACGACCAAAAACCCGTATTTAGCAGAAGATTCAATCAAGCAAGAAAAAAAAAAAAGTTTGTTTTCCCTTAGTATTTTTTCCTTCCTTACCTAGCCACTTTCCACTCTGACACACTCCCCACTAAGCCAAACTGCTGCCATTTATTTCTCCTCTACCCATCTGTCACCAGCCTGGTGGGACAGGGTTTGGAAATACCAAGAGCAGCTAAGGGTACTTCAGGTTTCTTATAACAGATGGTTTGACATTTCTCCAGAAAAACAAGGATCTGGTACTTTGCCAGGGGGATCAAAACAAACCAAGGTGACTCTGCAGCTCTGTTCTCTTCTTCCACAGCATCACGATCTGCAACTTCACATCAAGATGCTGCTGCTTCGATTAAAACCAACTGAGCTCATTCCTTCCCAGAGGCATTACCTCTGCAGCTGTAGGACTGCTGTATGCCATTAATAACAAAGAAGAGATACTGCATTAAATGGCTACTTTGGGCAAGAATTACCTCATAGTCTTTATTAACATCCGTTATTTCCCAATAGTCATTTGGAATTCCCATACGCTGGTAATCGACTTTTAAATCAATCAGCTTCCACCCAATCTCCCGGTTCTCTTTAGACATTTTAGGATTATAAGAGAAAGCATAAAGTTCTTCGGATTTCACTGGGAAGACAGAAAAAAATAACTAGTGAGAGGGAGATACAAAGACATGGAGAAGTCAACACTCCTTCTGGAAACAAAACCTGAGTACTTCACAGGAGAGTATAGATATTTAAAATTTCTCAATCTCTCATTAACAGATTTTCATTTGGGGTGATAGCAAGTGCCAACAATTCATATTGAAAACCCCAGGAATTTCCAATATTCAGTTCCCACGTGCAGGGGGATACACTCAAACATTTTGTTAGAATTAATGAAAACTTCAAAGTAGTAAGTTTTCCTGAATAAATTATTTCTTACTGAATTCACTACAATAGGCATGTTAGATGAGATTTATATCTTAAGAACTAATCCATAAATGAAAACATATATTAGAAGATATATTTTCTGTGAAGAGTTCATAAAACAGCTCTTGCACACCTGTAAGTTCATCGTTCAACAGTGAGTTCTGAGCCGCATGGAAAACTTGATAGATGTCTTGAATATTACTGTCAGCCCAACAAAAGCTTCAGGCTGTGTCTGACAAATGGTAATTTCTTCCTCCCTCCATCTCTACCATCCCAATTTCCTTCCCTCTCTTCATAAAATGCAAATCCAACCAATAACTCATTCAGCTGATTCCCAAGGCAGCAAGCGCTCCAGAGACAGAGTGAAACCTGTCAGAGTCTGATAAAGTAGCCAGGTTACCAGACAGGTAACCCATAGCTGTCAATCATACATGCGCAAATAATAAATAATCATATGCTCTGCCAAAAAAACATGAAGGAAGCATACATACAGAAATTTCAAAACAACAAAAGAGAACTGTTAAAATCCATAAATAGAACAAAAGAAAGAGCTACAGCATATTACCAAATAACCACAAGACAAAAGAAACTGATGTAATCCCCTGCAGTGACAGCTCCCACGCTTTGAGACTCTACATAAGTCTCTAATTTTCAAAACTGAAAGAACAGTGACAGATTTTAAACATAACACCAGCAACTTGCCAGATACAGCATTAGAATTAGAACTTCAGGACTAAGAAAACTCCAAAGCTTGGAGCACAAGGGAGATGCTGGGAATAGACAGAAGCCCCTACTATCAATCAGAAAAACTCAGAAAGAAAAAAAAAACCAACATTTCTACTACAGTATTTCTATTCAAGTTCTATGTGATGGCCAGCATGAAGCAGACTGGTGCTATCAATTCCCTTCCCTTAGACTAGTGACATAATTACAATGTGCTATTACAAATGGCATCCTTGTAACAACGCTGAACTCCAAATACTGGTTCACTGAAGAAGCACCCCAAAAACAGAAGCTACCATAGACAGAAGCCAGGTAGGAAACTCGGTGGAATGCTGTCTTGCCAGAATAACAAGGGGCCTGAAGATTCATCCATGATGGACTAAAAAGCTGAAGCCAAAATAGACCACAAGCTTTTGAGGATGTTTTGCTCAGCCTCTTTAGGAGTGACTCCAAGTCAGGGCAGCCAGGGTGAAGCACCGGCTTTCACAACTGAAAAACAACAAACACTGAAGAGTAGCCTAAACATGCTATTGGGAAACAAATGAAAGATGCCAATGTTTAAAGTTTTATTTGTGGCATTCCAGAATTCTGTGAACATCTGGATAAACCAGAAAGGGCAGAACTACACATGGCCAACAACTAAGTCACAGAAATGACTGACAATGGGCAGATGTGGGATATGACACTCAGCACGAGTGCTACAAGAAAAGGAACCTGAGATGCCACATACAGCCTCAGCTGGGCAAATGAACTTTGCACAGGTCTTCAGAAATTCCTCATGCAAGACCACCTCATCACCACTACCGCAAAAGATTTTGTTTAATTTGGAAGTACGTGCCCTGGTCTACTTATGGAGCCCACCCACACAGACTTTCTCTGGTGGTGGAAACTGATTTTGATTTCACATCCTCCCCCTCCTGTACTGACAGGGTGGAACCAACAGTCTGGCGGGCAAAGCTCTCTCTATTGCTCAGATGAGCCTTCCAGCTTAAAGCATTTCAACGATTTGCAAAACAGACTCCCGTCCTAAATACCTGGTTGTGAAAGTTTAAGCAATGAGGTATACACTTCGTGACAGTCACGTTCCTGCCCAATAACAAAGTGAGCCACATGGAAGGTCTTGCAGTGGATAAGGAGTGGATATCCAGCTGTGGTCAGGGGCAATTTTTCTACAGTTGCAATATGGTGATGCAGAATCTGAAAAACAGGAAATAAAGAACATTTTTCAGAATATCAACTGATAAGGCTGTGAGCAGTACAAGCAGATACTAAGTTTTTGCAGTACTATCAGCTCTTTACGCTTACTGTGTCTAGCTAGCAACAGCAAATAAGTTTATTCACGGTATTTATCAAATAAGACTGTGCACCCAAATGCTAGGTAACTAAGAGCAAGACAAAGTTCCTGGAACGAACACCAATTCAGTAAGTGAACTCTGTGAAGTCACATTACCATTGTGTTCATTTCCTTCCAAAACACCCGTTTCTGTTGAGCATTTGGTATCAAAATGCTATGAAAGACTACTAAAACTCTGGAATTCACAAACCCGCTCATTTTGGATACAAGATATAATTTTTATACTTGTGTTTAAACAGACTCCAGGTACCACGACATACCCATATTTCTTTCCTGACTTCAGCAGAAGCATCTACATAGATAAGGTGGGTAGCTGTCAGGTATAACGTCCCATTTGCTGCCTTTCTATTTGTATAGCGATCTAGTAGTTTCACATTTTCAACCTGCAACATAAAAAGAGTATAAAAATTAAATTTAACTTTGATAGAGGCAATATCTAAGCACCTGTTGAACTGCAATGATTTAACTTCTAATACAAGACTCGGGAAATAAGACAAAAAAATATAAGAATTAAAGTCTCCCCTGCAGCACTAACTCAGCTTTACACTATAAATCGAAATTATTTCTCCAGTAATTCAAGTCAAAAGGTTAAGCAAACTGCCAACGTTTAGCACCAGTGTAACAGGATTACTGGATTTGTAGCCAAGATGATCAGAGTTTGTACTGTGCAAGGCTGCAGAAATAATAACACAAAAAAATGTGAAAGAAAAGACCGTTCATATTCAGCATAATTAAAGTACTGCTCTGAAAGCCATCTTCTCCAGCCTGACTTCCAACTACTCAGCCACTATAAAAAAAGTAGTAGTAGTTGTTAGTTCTTGTAACACACTTCCCAGGCATGTAAGCGCATTTCATAGACCACGCTAAGCTAATGAGCAAAACCAGTTTTAAAAAACAACAGCAGAGACATAATAAAATATTAAACTATTTAAATTATTTGATTGATTTTCATCTGGCCTATTTGCTTCTTAATGAATGCAGATGGAACTTTTTCTTTCATCATTAAGCAAAAATAATGGGAATAACTGGAAGGGCAATGAAAACAAACAGTTTAACGGTATATGATAGATTAGTTCAGGGTGTTGACTATGTAAGCTTCCTCACAGGGTCATTGGTCTGAGATAAATCATGGAAAATGACAGGCAGGTTCACCAGCGCACCTTACGCGATGTGGGGACAGAGCACCCCCAAACCAACATCCTAGAGAATAAAACAAAACAAAATACAGCAACCTTCACGGTACTTAAAAAAATAATAATAATAAAAAAATATTCAAACTCTAGACAAACAGCTGCCTGAAGTAAACACAGTATTTTTTAGCTGTCATGAGCACAGCATTCCCAGAGCTCCCGTTTCACCTCACCCAACTGAAAAAGCACGCTGGGATTCACTTCGTCGGGCCGAGGGGGTCTCCGCACTTTGACACCCACGAAGTTTGCAGGACCCGCACCAGGGGCCCGCCTGACGAGCCCCCTGGCCAGCAGCCCCCTGGCCAGCAGCCTCCGAGCCGCCACGGCGGCCGGTGGGAAGCGCCGCCGCACGGCGGCTCTGCGGGTCGGCCGGGCCCGCGGGAGCGGTGCGAGGACACGTACGCCTCGGGGGAAAGCACAGAGTGCTCCTTTCCTGACATTAACCACGGCTTCGCACAAACAAAGCCCTTGGGAAGGCCCGGCCCTGACAGAAGCCGCGGCCGGGGCCCGCCGCCCCCGAGGGGCTTCGCCTCAGGTGCCCCGCGGGAAGGCGCCGGCCCGGCCGCCGCCACGCGCCGCAGGGGGCTGCCCACAGGCCGGCGGCCAGCTCCCGGGCGGCACAGCCTCTTACCTTCGGGGTGGTGATGTGCTCCATGGCGGCACCGCCCGCCTCCCCCGGCCTCACCTCAGCACGCCCGCGCGGGCCGGCCCCCGCGCCGCCATTTGCACGGGGCTGCGCCCGGGCCCGCCGCAAATCTCGCGAGAGGCCGGCGGGGCGGCACCGCCGCCATCTTGGGTGAGGGCAGGGCGCTGCCGGGGCAGCCGCGCGGGGTCCCGGCGCGCTCGGGCTTGCCGCGCTCGGGCTTGCCGGCGCGCCCCCCGCCCCGCTCTGCCCTGTTCCCCGGCGGCGGGTACGCGGAACTCTCGGGGATCTCTCTGGAAAAAAACCACCTTTTTCCCCTCAGTGTGTGCGGCCGTCAGCGCAGCCCTTGATGGGCAGCAGGCTAATCGCATTCCCCACTCACGAAAGGGGGTTGGGGATTTTGACCACGTTAATAGCTCGTACAGTCGCGCGACAGAACTAGATTACTAGTAATAGTTTTTCCGTATATTTTGATTTCAAAGCATAATGCCGTCCCTCGTGGACACCCGAGCTTGATCCCAAAGAGCTGCTGTCATTACTATTCACCTGCTGCCGCCTCTGCAATGCCTGTCGCGGGCCCTGCCCAGGCCCAGGCTCGGCGCTAGCCAGGCCCTGCGTGTGCTGAGGAACTCGCCTCAGGAGGGTGACCTTGTATCAAGCCCCAGAATGTGCGGGTTTTAACTGTTACATGATGGACGACGATAGTGTAACGTGTCCGTCAAGTGTTTGTTACAGATGCCAGCGAGAAAAGGCACTCCAACACCTTATGGAGCCTATTAAAATAATGTTAGTTAGAGGCAAGGTGAGCAGGAAAAAGGGGACGGCAGGGATGCTCTTACAGTCCCTCAGCGGGTGGGAAGCCCAAGGTGTAGGGGGCCGGACAGCCCCCCCACAGACGCTGTGGAAATCCTGTCCGCCAGCACTGCGGTCCTTACACCTGTTGTAGGATGCTCCTGGACATAAGCGACTCCATGATTTTACTGCTTATATAAACCCACGCTGCTTCACTGCAAGGTGAAATGAGACACGCAGGTGGTGTAATTGCCGAAGCGGCACCTGCACACAGGCAGCTCCACCGCAATTATTGGGGGCAGCACTCATTAGGGATTTGCATTTGTGCTGCACATCAGTTCAAAGTCATTTTCTTGTCCCAGTAGCGTCTCCTGGGGTTTGCAGAGGGATGATGATAATTTAGAATGTTAATAATAAACTGGGTGGGGATCACTGAAGGAGACTACAGTGCTACGCAACATGCCTGTATAATAGCACCACTTCTTCCTCCTCTTCCCAAAGCTATGTTCACACACAGAAGGCAAGAAATAAAAACCGAGGGAAGAAATAAGCACGTTGACATGAGTGGACAACATGGAGTAATAGATATATTTCTCAGCCAGATGCCATCATCTTCCCAGCTTACTCCCAAAGTAATTATTACGCCACAGAGATCAGTTTCAAGCAGGAATCTCAAGGAATAAAGGGTGCCGACTTCTTCCAGTGAGCTTTCCTGTAGAGCAAAGCACAGAGCAGAACTGAGTTTCTGAGGCTGGCAAATGGTCACAGTGGAGAAACATTGATTCAGCTTAATCTGTGAGAAATTTGAAAGCAAACGCAATTCTAGCCCACCTTTATTGTAGGTACGTTATAATGGGGGGAGATGCTGTCCAACACTGAACTTGCTCCCTCTCATCTTCTACCAGAAATGTGCACTGACTGAATCTGAGGAGGTGAAGCAAAGGCAGGTGTCAAAAGAGAGCAGCTAACAGAGAACTAGGCCACAGAGTTGAGCTTAGCAAATAAATTTTGAGTGTACTTGGGGAGCAGGGTGAAATCATAAAAAAGGATCTTAAAACCACACGGATCAATGATGAATAGGATTTAAAGACAGGCTATGTTGCCTGTCCACCAGCTTCTTTTGTTCTGTCTTGCTCTGCTTTCTTGTTTTCAAAGATGATATTTAGAAAAGTCAGTTTGATCAGACACTTTGCTAAGACAAGGTTGAGCTGTGTTTCATACAATTAATCAGCTGGAACCAGCTGGAATGCTTCAAAAAAATCAAACTCCACTGCGTTAGCTTTAAAAAAAATCCAAACTCCACTGCGCGAGCTCCATCAGAGCATTCCCTCCAGAATAAGAACTAGCATGGCTGCTGTGGTAAACTGTAGGCAGAGCAGTGAAAGAAACAGCTGGATTTTCCAGGTACCAGCAAAGTACTTTTAAAATATGAGGTGGACTCATCAGTAACCCCTGCGTCTTACAAGAGTTGCTGTGTTCGATTGGAACAAGGAGGACGTGTCACTACAATGCAGCATGTTCCCTTGAAGGGCTGCAGCATCTCAACTGAGCAAAATGAATTCCTGAAGGCCTCTCCTTTACAAAGTTTGTTGTAAGTATATCCATACAACTCACAGCAGCACCATTTGCTGCTGAAGTACCTCAGAATGTGTACTGAGCCAGGCAGAGCCCCAACAAGCATTAGTAGTACCCTGCTTCTGGCACTGGTGTGCTCTGCAGACACATCCGAAGAGATCAGCCCTGCACCCGTTAGAAGAGTGGCTTCAGTGAATATTTTTCTTGGACAGAGTCTTTTGACTGTCCTTCACTGGATCACAAGGGGCACCCAGTGTGTTAAAACCCCATCTGATGGATAAAGAAAACTGACACAGAGCAGTAAGTGGCTTGTACAAGGCCGCCAAGACAATGTCACAGCCTTGATTGAACTTCTAAGTACAGCTCACAGCATCTTCAGACTACAGATTTTTTTTTCTGTCATTTTAAATCACATTTGTTATAGAAATCCCCTTGTACTGCCAGAACTTGTAATTCTTTTGATCCTGCTCTGAGTTCCTTAAATTGACATTGATTCTCCCATTCATATTAAGGCCACCATCGGACTTGATTTCAGTGGTGCTACCCCCAGACATCAAATCAGTCTGGTTACTGATAGGCTTTCTACTGATAGAGGAGTGGCTCTCTAAAATTATTTTGCAATCTGGAGACGAGTTTGAAGATCTGCAGTTTGCAGGGAAAGGTAAGCTAAAATGTAGGTATGGTGTGTCCCACACCAAGCAATTCCTGTACTCTCATTTTTATTAGTCACTCATTTAAGGAAGTGTCATTTTCATTAGACACTAATTAGTCACACCATTTTGGAAGTGTTTAACAGGCAGCTGAAGTCTACCACAATCATTTCCTATCAACAAAACAGTGAAATCTTGCATAATGCTGATGAAAATTACATTTTGTCTGAGAAACATTTGAGAAAAAAGCCATTTATTGTGCCATTTTTCCTGAGGGAAGGATGGGAAGGGGCATTACTAGATACCCACAGCGCTAAGCTCCTGGAGTAGGAGTGCCAAGGGGCGTTGAAAAGGAAGCCTCGTTTACAAGTGTTATAAAAGAGAATAGTGCCAAAAATACATGGAGATGGTGGGTTTAGATACAATTCAATAACCAGTTCCACTCACTATGCACGCAGTCATGCCCAGACGCTGGATTCTGTCACTTTGTAAGCAGACAGCTTAATGTATGTACATGGCCAAGTCCATTGCTGATGCACTGGTACTAAGGTCAGTTGAATGACACCAGGCATGAATTTGGCCTTCAGAGTTTGTTTTTCTCACTTTAATGATACTCAGGAAATAGCTGTCTCAAGAAATAGCCTTAGGGAGCACAGATTTTTGCCTATATTTTCGAATTTTGACTGTCACAAATAGATTTTGAAGTATCTTCCCGGAGAAAAAAAAATTAAAAGTAGCTTAATTCAGGCAATATGAGGCTGCCGTGAAGCCTGAAAGTAGAACTAGGTATGGACTCCTGCAGATTTGACTTTAACCCTTGGAACTGTCCTTATTCTAAAGGGCCCTTCGGTGGAAATTTTTTAAAGTGAGTTTAGACATCATGCGGTGGTGTCTGGGTCCTTACGTGATGAGTTCCAGCGTCATTATAATTACAGCCTCTGCTAAGAGACTCAGTAGTATGCAACTAATGAGTTTCCCCTGAAGGTTTGGAAGATACCTCACAGAAAAAATCTATACCATTTCTTACACCTCCTGCTGACATCCCCTAGACAGGGATGATCTTAGTGCCATGCGTCTGGGCCAAGTCCAGTGGTTCTTAACACCCGGTTGCCGATGCCGTACTGCAGTTATGCCTTACACATCACAGAACATCAACAGATACACTTCACAAAACACAATTAGTTCATCCCTTGTACTACTGAAGGAGTTGCAGGACTAGCACAACATGTGCTGCCTCTGAGGTGATACTACTAAAGTAATTAAAAACTCCAGTCTAGCCCCTTCAAAAGGTTTTACACCGCAGAAAAGGTTGTGACTACAAGCAGGCACCAAGCAATCTGCATGCAGAGACCATCCCTCTCCTCTGCTAAATTCAGCACAATCAAGGGGAGCAACTCAGGTGTCCCTGGTATTTTTAGACTCCCCGGCTGTGTTGCTTTGCTTCAGACTAATAATCTGCTAGCCACACTGTGATGGGGCTGTGGGACAGCACCTCCAATCTGCTTAGAGTCAGAAGGGGTTTAGTGAGTTAAAGCATCACTTGCAGAGATGGAAAATCACTAGAGATGTAAGGTGAGGAAATGTTCAGTAGAGTGTTTTGGTTTGTTTTCCTTTGCAGTTGCTGTGGCTAGATGTTTTTAATGGAAAGCAAATAAAATGTCATCATAACAACTGATGAAATCACCTGACACTTATGTTCATTTCCAGCAGAGTTTAGGAAGCTAACTGATGAACACAGTTTCATCCGGTTTGTTGCTCTTGGAACCAAACTGAATACTTGCATAACAAATAGTTAATACAGTGAAGTTTCTTCTCTTTTCTAGTGGATCGCTAGGAGCAGGTTGTGATGTTTCTCAGATGCATTTTTTTTTTAAAAATTATTCTACAAGATTCTTCTTGTGTATTGCCTTGCAATTTGAGCTGCACTTGTTTTTTAATGGTCTTCCAATTAAGAGACATTTTTTCTGCCCTCTGAATAGAAACATTCTCCCTGAACATCATAAGGCATACACAAATAAAATTTACTTGCTGCCTGAACTTAGAGAAAACATCTATAAATCTGACTTTTACAAAAAGCCAGGTTACTGAGAACTCACTTGCGTGAACATTCATGGAATGGGACCGTGAGAGAAGGCTGAGCAAGGCCAAAGCAGATGTGTTTACAGTTTAAAACAAATCTCTGTAGATAATGTTTTGCAGTATGTGTCTATCTCTGTGAAGAATAAAGCCCCTCAGCCTTCAAACATCACAGATCCTGGGCTTCCCTAAGGACACAGTGCTACCCTCCCTTGCCCTGCGGGGAAGTGGGAAAGTTGTTTCCTGGAACTTCTTTTTTTAACAGCTTCCATTGCACACTAGGCTCCCAGTTGGATTAAAGCTCTGCAAGAATGAATCAGTGACTGAGCTGGGAATTAGCTGTCTTCCCCTTGGCATCGCACTAGGTTATCCAAGGGCTGAATTTGGCTGTCTTGCTACATCTGGAAACAGTTAGGGACACCGAGACCACTTATACAATAAAAAAAAGAGATCCTCTTGAATTAGATCCAAAGCAGAGCAGGTACTTTGTCTCTAGTGTAAGACATGATCTAACAAAATCCAAGCGATATGTATGGCAGAGACACTGACTAGAATATTCTTTGCAATACTGACATGTTGCAGGGTCTTAAACTCTTTGTTCCAGCATACAAAGCTCTGACCCAGTCAAGCCTGTTAGCAGTGGCAAATTTATTCCTAACTATTTTTCTTTGATGAAATTGAGTTGTTCTTTTTTTGAGACAGGACTCAACCCATAGTGACAAAGGGTGGATTATCTGCCTCTCAGCAAGCTATTGAAACCTATCAGAGTGAATTTGGATGTGGGTTAGGAAAGCTATTGAAAACTTGCCAAGAACTGTATAATGCAGGGAAGGAGAGCAGGGATGGTACTTAAATGTAGGATGATATTAGGATGTTACAGCGTATGGAGAACTGAGATGGTGTTGGGCGAATGACAGAAAGGGATATAATTCAGGACTGGAGCCAAGCTCAAGCTTTACTTGGCTGCAGACAGAATCTCCTCTGGGGTTTTCGCCTGCCATACTTAGAAAATTGGGGGGTTTTGCCATTTGTAATGAAGCTCAAATTTTAGTATCTATGCATGCACTATGTATGCAGTATCTTTTTAGTGAGAAAATTAGCTAGATCTCTTCCTGAGGCCCAGTTTTTATTCAAGGGTAAAAAGAGGGGGTTTTGGAGACAGCTTTTGTTAGAGATCAAATGAAGGAGGGATGTCCCTAGGGCTTGCAGTAGAAAAAATACTTTAGGATTCTTCTTTGCTGTGTCTCCAAGAGCCTCCTCCTGTATGTTGTGCATATCTGTGGATTTGACTCTCTTGTTTAATTACAGTTCTAATCAACTTACTCACGCTTCATTTCTCACTGTAAATAAAAGGAATTTTAGGCTGCACTTTGCTCTTTTCTTCCAAATGGCTGCATAAATTTGCCCTTTTAAAAAAAGTGACTGATTATTTTATTGTGAAATCATGTGCTTATCTAGTCAACATTACTGAGTTGAGTCATCCCATTGTCAGGGAAAGCACCCTAGGGAACAAAGATGAACAATTGCAGGTTATTTGTCAGCAGCAATGTGTGGAGTGCTTAAACTCAATGAGTGATAGCAAATGACAGCAAGATGACTTTGTACTTACACATTTGAAATATAAGAGTCCAGTGAAATCTTTGGTGGTTTTATGTATAGGGACAATGGCAAACTTCAAGGGAAAGCAAACTGAATGTATGTTTCTCCTTCTGTCTCTAAGGACTGCCAGCTCATACCTTCTTCCATTGGGACTTCCTGATCTTTCTGAAGCCCATGAGCCTGTTCCAGTGTACACTTGTTCTAAGCTGCAATGTGCTTTGCTAGGTTACCTTTCCAAGAAATATCAGCCCAGAACATCCATGCTATCTCTGTTCACTGCTAGTACAGTCAAAATAGCTTCCAGAAGTAAGCTGGGAAAAATATTGAAGAAGGATGAAGGGAGGGAAAGGGAGACCTTAGGGAGGGAAATAATGACCTTAGCAACAGCAGTTTCCCCCGGGCATGACAATGGCTCCAATCCTCTCTCTGCTCTCTGCTGCCCTTTGCCTAGATCTGCCTGAGAATCTGCAGATACCAGTACCAGCCCATGTAGGGCAGTCCAGCACTGGAAGAATCCTCACATCCATCCATACTGGTTACCATCACTCTGGTTTCATGTGGCCTGGCCAGTCTTGCTCCAATAGTCCCAGCCTCATGTGAAAGGATCGGCTGGTTTTATTCTTGTGCACCCCACACCCATAGGAACCCTAAAGGCCAAGCACATTACTCTGTAATGTGCTGTGCTCAGGGCTGTCTTGTTGTTAAAGGAAGTGTCACAAGATTGCTTTAACTGAGGAGCAATGGAAGAAGCGGTGAAGGATGGTGTAACCCATTCATCTTTTGATCAGCCTGTTGGACAATACTGTCCAATGATGAAGTCCTGCCTAGTGCCAACTGAACACCTCTTAAAGCTGGTATGTGGGTAGATTAATCATGAATGTTTCTCTACACTGAACTGGAAACATAATATGTGGTTGTCTTATAAAGTACTTCAAGGACAATCTAGAAGCAAACTTGACAGAGGGCCATTTGTCCAGCAACTCTTTTTGCTCTTAGCTACCAAGTAGTGACAAAGTCCATAGTGTGAAGAAGCACAGGCCTCTTTCCTGCCCTTGGACAAAAAACCCATGCAAGGTGAAGAAAACAGCAGCCACCTGGCTGGCACTTGTAGTGTCACCGATAACTGTAAAACAGAAAGTGTTTATGAGATACAGGTCTGTCCTATCATTTGCAAACCTGTCATGTTTACTCATCCATTGCTGGTCTGGCACTACTGTCCTCAATACAAGACAATAAATTGGTTTGAAAAGCCCGTTGCATCACCTACTCACAAGCAGAACCTTGTTGCCCCTGAATAATGGCATTCCAGTTCATAAGAACCGGTTTATACTTCTATGTCAGAAAAGAAACACTTACTAACAACTCCCATTTCTCACTTTTCCCACACTTTTTCTTAAGTATGAAATCTCAGGAGGGAAAC
This sequence comes from Falco peregrinus, assembly GCF_023634155.1. Classification (NCBI taxonomy): domain Eukaryota; kingdom Metazoa; phylum Chordata; class Aves; order Falconiformes; family Falconidae; genus Falco; species Falco peregrinus. The sequence goes on along the minus strand of NC_073733.1, from coordinate 2,581,063 downwards.
ACAATAAACACCCAGATAGTTCGGCTTAGGGAACTTTGGCACGTACATCCCACTATTTACCATGCTGTTACTCAGCCAATCTTTCTGGAACAGGCAGGAGTGCTCGTAACTGCCTATGGTAAAAGCTTCAGAAGAATTAGGTGGGTGCTCACATCAGTGATTGCTATGTTAGCAGTGGGATGAATGTGTAAGATACCAGCAGGCAAACAGAAAAAAATATGGAGAAAGACTCACGAAAGACAGTCCTTGGGTTTTGGGTTTTTTTAATCTTAATAAGATACATAACAGAAAATCTAGCACTGACACTTAAGTGCAGAATTATTCTTCTTTACACTTATCTGTGTCACTACTACTTTGTCATGCTAATGACACCATATGCCTTCTAGAAGAAGATGGAGGCTATAACATAGTTTATATCAACAAAATATGGCTGACTCAGAATTTAATTAGCATTGCCAGACCAGCAGCATGTATCTGACCCAACACTGCAAAGCAAATTCTTTCCAGTTTGTTTTTAGTATAAATCTTTCCTCTTTTCTCTCTTCTGCTAGCCCAAGCTAGATACTTCAAAGGCCACAGCAATTCAATTGCTCATCAGCAGAGCGAGCCTAAGTCTAGAGGTTGTATTTCATTTTCCTGGACCATCCTAGCTCAGTCAATTCTCTACAAGGTTTAAATGAAAAACAAAAAGATGCAGCAAAGCACAGAAAAATGACCTTTCAGTCCATGGATGAAGATTTTAACTAAGAACAAAACAAAGTTGAGGAAAAATCCAATAAAGTTTCTTCCCATATGGATGAAAAGCAGTTCTTTATTTTGTTCAGATTTCAGGGTCTGTATAATAAAGCTAGTCTGTAACATTTGTTTCACTTAACATTTCGAAAGCAAAGAGCTTCGCCTAAGCCAGTCCATGGATAAATTATTCCTAGCGTGCTACAGGGTACACTGTGCACCGTGAACTATGCCACACGCATCTTTAGTGAATGTAGCTTAGGAGCCTCAGAGGAAGGCAGTATGATCATTTTGAAACAAAACTGTACTGAGTGAAGTAAAAAAATATCATAAATCTTAAATCCTCTTACTAGGATGTTCAAAGTCATATGACACTGATGTTCCTTCTTTCTTCATCAACCTTCCTTTCACAAGATCATGCATGTACAAAACAGAGCACTTAACAGTTTGCACCTCAGCTGTGGATTTCTCATTTTCTATTTTTTGTTCACGAAACACCTAATTACCTCCCTCATAAATGCTTCAATGCTTAGTACATCTCAGATGCTAGAATCTACCCGGTTATGGCTTTGGGAACTATTTGGCAATTACCTGTCCCTAAGAAATCCCTTTGCAAGGAGAACTTAACGTTTCTCATTCCAGCAAAAAATTCAGTGCAGTGAGAATGCTTTGGTAACATTTATAATTTGCTACCGATGTGTTTTGTAAAGTTAAACAAAATACTTTCCTGAACAAAAGTTTTAGACTGCCCAGGCTATTTGTATACAAGATTGCAAATAAGATCCAAATTATCTTCCTTTCTACAATTTCTCCAGGAGTGCTTGTGCAATCTGACGGAAACATCCCAGCATGGGAATAAATAAATCTGTGTAAGAACTTACAGTGAGTTCTCATTAAACTGTAGATAATTGCCCAGCTGACATCTTATTCAATTTTATTATTTGTTTTCTAAATGGAAGCCTAAAGTTTTTCTTTTGCCTACACAAATGCTGACCTAGTACAATTTTAAGAAAATAAATTATCTATGTATTTCAGATATCATTCTTCATTGAGAGTCCATGAATTAAACAGTCTTGATATAATTTAGACTTTTACTACTATTTCTCCTGTTGAGACTCTCGATCTGGGAAATTTTGAAGTCCTTTCTCCTTTCTTAGTTTTTTTTTAATTCACAGAAAGATTTCTGTAGTGGGCTGTATTGCTTTTCTTCTAGGCAGCTTTCTGAGCTATTTGTAACTCCTTAAGGAAATAAAAGTTTAGTGACCAAAGTAACCTGAGTTACCTTAGTTTATCCTATTTAACCTGTTAGTTATGCTCACATCTCCAGTTTGCCCATAATTAAGGTATTGCTTAACACTATGCAGGCAGACTTCTGTCTCCAGGTGACAGCCACAGACATCCACTCACATCCACGTGCTGGAAGCACTGCCCTGCCTTGATGGCACACATCCACTGTCCTCTGCTCCTTCTCACGTGTGTTTTAGGACACATGGATTCCCTGATAAGAAGCTTGGGGCTGAGCTGGACCCCACAGTGTGTCTGCAGCCACTCACCACAGATACAGCTTTCAGAAGTAGAGGTGCCACTGGGAGCACAGAAAAGAGCACGCTGGGCTTGGATGAACCTTAATTCCATTCACCAAGCTGGTGACACAGGCTCTGACTGATGGCAATTAACTTGTCTGTGGCATCTCCCAGAGGTGAAAACTTCACGACTTCCAGGATCTCTGCAGGCTCAAGCAGACCATCTTATATTATTTCCATCCTGATCACATTTTCAAGATCTTCAGCTTGACTTTTATGGTAGCAAACAAAAATGAAATTTCAGATGTTAATGTTCCTCACGTGCCTCCAGGATCTGGAGCACTAGGTGTGTAGTCTTTGTAAATTCAGGTGACCTTGGTGGCACTTAGTGCATGGTCTGGGTGCTGCCCCACAGCCAGAAAAAGGTGATCGTGTCATCCCAGTGGCCACAGCCACCTCCACCCACTTCTGCTTCCCTCCCCAGTTTGGGCAGGTGTGACACAGCCCCCTTGGTTGCCACTCCTCGCTATGTTCCTCCCACGCAGAGGGACATCATGTCAGCATCTGATCTTCTGAATTCTGTTCTGTGTTTCCTGTTAATTTACTATGAGTGTAAGGCTTTCAGTCTCTGTGTCAGTTATTCTGCTTATAAAATAGAAGAATAGAAAGAAAAAAAGGTTGGAAGGCACCTTTGGAGGTCATCTAGTCCAACCTCATGCTCAAGGGAAGACTAACTTCAATTAAGGTAAGTATATAATTACCTACATTAGAAAGTCTGCAGAGATGGAAAAGGAAGAAAAACTTACATAAGATTAGCCTTGCTGTTGAACCTCAGAATCCTAAAGTTGATACTCCCTTTAGTAATTCTATTATTTCCATTAGTGTGAATAATTTCTTACTCTCCTATTATATCTTTATTTTCTCATATGCACATTTGTGGATTTTATCTGTTGATTGCTTTTGGCTATAAGATCTCAAACCAAAGCAATTTAAAGACAGGGAAAAGAACATCAGTTCTTAAAAAAAGGGTACAGCAATACATCAATGTGTTACAGTGACAGTTTAATATGCATGATCAGTATGAAGCTGAGCTGCCATCCCTTCTATAAGGCCATTAGCTATGCTTCCACAGAGAGTATCACTTGGTTTACCAATAACTAAGATTATATTGCAATTTGGAAGTCAATAAACATAGCTGTTGTCTTGGCTGCTGATGTTCTGACAGCCAGCTATTTTTCTCAGTCACTGTGCACATCAAACTCCATCTATCATACTTAGGATTACTAGCAGAGCATTAGGCAACATGCCATAGGAAACAATCATGTGCTGGAAGATGTTCTACCAGATCTCTTTTGTTTAGTTAGTTGGATTTTATTATGGTTTTCTTTTCTTGAACCAGCTCTTTTCTGCTGTATCCAAGGAGGCATGAGCGTAGAGGGTTGGCTTCCTGAGCCTGGCTAGCCACATCTCCAGAAGTTGCTGGAGTTATTTCAGTTACCTGCAAGGGGTGCCAGCCCCCAGTGAAGTGCCAGCCACACACCAACAGCTGGAGGTAGAATCACAGCCCCTCTGTCAGCTCTAAAATGGATGGGATTTCTTTCTGCTTCTTGCTCCTCTGACTTCAGGGTCATATGGAGAGAATAAAGTGAATTATTGAGGTCCACCCTGAGTTTCTGTTGTGAGACAGATTATTAATTGTATGTTTCAATTAGTAAAAATAAAAGCCTCAAGTCTGGGGTTTTTTGAGCATGGGTTGGTTTACGTGGCACCAGGCCTGGTCAGATGGGGTACACCTGTCTTGATGGGAAAAGAGGATCTTTGTCAGGAGTTAGCAGGGTTCATTGAAAGAGCTTTACACTAGATTTGAAGGGGGAAAGGGATAAAACCAGGCTCGCTAGAGATAAGCCTGAGGGCAGCACACCAGTGTTTGAAGGATGATGTGTTAGCAGGGTCCTTCGTTCTGCTGTCTCAGTTGAGGTAGAAGATGGAGATCCATGTGGTGGCAAACACACAAGGGTTACTGATGTGTTAGAAACCATGGAAGCACCTGAGAATGGTCATGTAGGAATTTGAGCTTCTCACCCAAAAAAGGTGATGGGCTCAACAGCCCAAATGAAGTGCATCTACACCAGTGCACGCAGCATGGGCAACAAACAGGAGGAGCTGGAAGCCTGGAAGCCACTGTGTAGCAGGAAAACTATGACATAGTTGCCATCATGGAAACATGGAGGGATGACTCGCATGACTGGAATGCTGCAATAGATGGCTATAAACTCTTCAGAAGGAAGGAGAGGTGGTGGGTAGCCCTGGATGTTAGGGAGTGTTTTGATTGTCCAGAGCTTAATGATGGTGATGATAGGGTAGAGTATTTAAGGGTAAGTATCATGGGGAGGGCCAGCAAGGCAGATATCATGGTAGGTATCTGCTATAGACTGCCCAACCAGAATGAAGAGGCAGACAAAATATTCTGTAAGGAGCCAGGAGAAGTCCACAATCACTAGCTCTTGTTCTCATGAGGGACTTCAATGTACCAGATGTCCACTGGAAATACAACACAGCAGAGAGGAAACAGTCCAGGAGGTTCCTGGAGTGTGTGGAAGATCACCTCCTGATGCAGCTGATGAGCCATCCAACCAGGGGAGATGCCCCACTGAACCTCTTGTTTGTGAACAGAGAGGGACTGGTGGGTGACGCAATTGGAGGCTGTCTTGGTCACAGTGATCAAGGACAGAGCTTTTGATTCTTGGAGAAGTAAGGAGGGGGTCAGCAGAACTTGGACTTCGGGAGGGCTGACTTTGGTGTCTTTAAAAGCCCAGCTGACAAAGTCCCTTGGGAGATAATTCCAAAGGGCCAAGGGGCCCAGGAAGGCTGGACATTCTTCAAGAAGGAAATTTTAAAGGTGCAGGAGCAGGTGGTCCCCATGTGCTGAAAGATGAGCTGGCGGGGGAGAAGACTGGCCTGGCTGAACAGAGAGCTTTGGCTGGAACTCAGGAAAAAACAAGCACAGTTTATGACCTTTGGAAGAAGGGGCAGGCCACTCAGGACTACAAGGATGTTGTGAGGTTATGCAGGGAGAAAATTAGAAGGGCCAAAGCCCAACTACAACGTAATCTGGCTACTGCTGTAAAAGACAATAAAAAGTGTTTCTACAAATATATTAGCAACAAAAGGAGGGCTAAGGAGAATCTGTCCTTTATTGGATGCAGGGGGAAACATAGTGACAAAGGATGAGAAGAAGGCTGAGGTAGTTAATGCCTTCTGTGCCTCAGTCTTTAATAGTAAGGTTGGTTGTTCTCTAGGTACCCAGCCCCTGCGCTGGAAGACAGGGATGGGGAGCAGAATGAAGCTGCCATAATACAAGGGGAAATGGTCAGCGACACTGTGTTCAGTTTTGTGCCCCTTACTACATGAAAGACATTGAGGTGCTGGAGCATGGCCAGAGACAGGCAATGAAGCTGGGGCAGGGGCTGGAGCACAAGTCTTATGAGAAGCGGCTGAGGGAACTAGGGTTGTTCAGCCTGGAGAAAAGGAGGCTGACCTCTACAACTACCTGAAAGAAGGTTGAAGCGAGGTGGGGGTCGGTCTCTTCTCCCAAGGAGCAAGCAATAGGACAAGAGCAAATGGCCTCAAGTTGCAGCAGGGGATGTTTAGATTGGATATTAGGAAAAATCTCTTCACCAACAGGGTTGTCAGCACTGGGACAGGCTGCCCAGGGAAGTGGTGGAGTCACCATCCCTGGAAGGATATAAAAGCCATGTAGATGTGGTGCTTAGGGACATGGTTTAGTGGTGGCCTTGGCAGTGCTGGGTCAACTGTTGGACCTGATCTTAAAGGTCTTTTCCAACCTAAATGATTCTATGATTCTAAGTTCGGTTTAACTGCCCGAATCAAAAGAGAAACTGGCAAACTGGGGATTTTTTATATGTGCTGTTTGTGTCAGAAATTCCATCATTGTTTTTTAGTAACGCATTCAGAACATGCTCTGTGTCAGAGGCAGAGCACAAGCTGGCCACACACAGTTCTGCAAACTCAACTCTGACTTGCAACAGCCCTTATTTCAGTCTCAAGGCTCAATAGTGCACCACAGTTCTTACCTAACGTGCCATCAGCCCTTACTGGCAATATCCTCTTCTGGGGAGTGTGTCAAACACAACAAATCGTTCCATTTGGTGACACTTCTGCATTTGGGAAAATGTCACCCAGCTGAGATTAAAAAATTAATTCATATATAACATATGCCTTACTTGAGCAGATGAAGATTGGTTCTTTAGTCTTACAATTCTACTTGTCTCTGCCATGCCTTCCTGTTCCTGTCCCACCAGATTGTCTATGCAGCAGGTTATTTCTGCCTAACGTTACAGCAGATCTCATGAATTGTTACAATACCGAAGTGGAACTCTACTGTGAAAAGTGACTCTGTAAAATAAACAGACAAATAAAATCACATCCTAGAGTTCTATCTTCATTAAGTGTCAGTAAGTCCATATCACACTTGCCTAGGTAACAAGTCAAGGGATGGACTCACCCCATGGCTATTTCTGCACACTAAGCCCAGACATTAACGATTAATGAAGATATGCAAACCAAACAGTGCCCCTAATTTCAAATATGCGACCTTGTTGCTTTGAGTGGGACTCCAGGAACACGATCAGTGGCTTGATCTGAAAACAAGGGAACTGCACTGCTGGTTTTGCAATTGAAATTCATGTAACACATGGCGTTGATATCACACAAGACAAAACAGGCTCCAGCTTGGAGCTGCCTAGTTTTGCTCTTTGTAGGTGGCTAATGGGAGAAAAAGGTAGTAAAATCTGCCATTGCTGCCAATGGGAATGCCAGGTGACAAATAGGAAAAGAAAGGGCTCTTTTTATCTTCTCTTTCAAAGAAATAAAAGATTTTAAGCCAAATCTTCAGCTGATGATGAATCAAGTGGAACGGAAGACATTTTTCACTGCGGGGGTGGCAAGGCGCTGGCACAGGCAGCTGTGGGTGCCCCATCCCTGGCAGAGTCCAAGGCCAGGCTGGACGGGGCTGGGAGCAGCCTGGGCTGGGGGGAGGTGTCCCTGGCCACGGCAGGGGGCTGGAACTAGATGGGCTTCAAGATCCCTTCCAACCCAAACCAGTCTGTGACTGTATGACACTATTTCAGGTGAGGAACTGGCCCTTCAAATTTTCTCTTGGTTAGAATAGGGAATATTGAAAAAGGTCTTAGAAGACAATGCTAATGTTGGTTAAGAATACAAAGAGATGCTTTAGCATCACCAACATTGCAAGCAAGCTGTGCATTCTGAAAATACCCGGAGGGTGGACCACTTCCCTTCTCCCCATGTCACAGAATAGGTGCAGCCAATGACTGAAACAGAAAATGGGGCTGGATCTAGCCGTTTCTCTCAAATATCTCTGTGCCAGTGCTGGGGCTTTGTGGCCAGCTCTGTTGGACTGTGCCAACATGTGTTATCTCTCCTTCCAAGGAGGGAGCTAAAAGTAAGAGAAAATTTTATCAGCTATGTGTATTCGACTCTTTCATTAGGATACCTGGTAGTACAGAGGTCTCTGCCGTCTTGCAAGGGGCTGCCGAGGCTGGTGGTTTCTCAGCCACTGGCATGCTCTGGTGGAAGAGAACACAGGGAGGATTTTATTGCTGAGACACAAGATCAGAGTTGTATTCTTTGCAAGAAGAGACATATCTTTTCAAGCTCCTGCCATGTTGTTGCTGGTCTGTCCCCTGCAGTGCCAAGCCACTGCTTGGACCTGTCGTGTTTACCTTGTTGTGCTGGGTTGTGTCTTAGGAGAGATATGGATGTTTACTAGTTCTATAAACCAAACGAGGTCTAGTATCTCCTTAGAGTATGCAAAAGCCTTATTGGTTACGGTGGCAATTGATGCACACTCATTTAGAGTGAAAACAGATAACCTGCTTAAGAGAGGTCTTCTACAAGGCTTGATGTTCAAGAAAGCTGCACTGATCTCTAGCTTTGGCTGCTGGCTCCTGGAGAAGGAGATTTCCGTCGTGAAGGACTGCTCACCATGCTCCTTCCTCCCAGCAGCAATTCATTCATCATCATCCCTAAGACTGAGAAGAGAGCTCTGCAGTGATCTCTGTGCAGGTCTCCATGTTTCCCATATTTCTCTGCTGCGTGGCGAAACCCCACCAAAGGTATTGTTGTTTAAGAAGCATGTTGTGGGCAATCAGGAGGTGGGAGCAGGGACAGGGCATGGAAGTGGCCCCGGCCAAGTGCTGACATTACTGCACAAGCATCACGTGAGGCTCGATGATAAGGAGTTTTCAGAACTGGGGGGCAACTGGAAGATCATGGTAGAAGGCACTGAAGAGATACTCAGTCAAGCACGTCACCATCCCAAGCCAAAGTAACAGGTAAGGTAAGCTCTGGCTTGGTGAGCCCCACACTTGGGAGCACACACTGGTGCCTGGCACATTACAAACCTTTGATGGCATGGCCGCTATAACCAAGGCTGTGACTGCGGGGTGGTATGGGATTGGAACAGTTATGCCAGCAAAACTACGATGTGAGTGGACATACCCTGGTATTGAGTAGTTCCGTTAGGGCAGAAGGATCAGCAATGAGATGTCCTAGTGAAAGTGCAGTTTTGTAACCCACAGCCCATTCCTAGTGCATCCTAAGGGTAACCCCTGATGTAAATATATGAGCCATTGTAGATCTGGCCTAACGCCTGAGTTAACCCTTCAGGGTAGATGTCTCTCAGATGGCTGGAAAATGAAGGGCAACAGATCAGAACACGGGCTAAACTTCAAAGTCACACTTTAAATTGCCACCCTTTTTTTGCTCTAATTATTTTGTGTTACATCTGAGATCAGCTGGGAAGAAGAGAAAGACTTTGAGCAGGAGACTAAAGTAACACGACAGAACTGTCCAATGTTTTAGTGTCTGGGGGATTTAGTCCCTTATCTCTGATGCCAGCTGGGGAGAATGAAAGACTTTTCTTGGTGTTAGATATAAATTAAAACATCACTTATAAGAAGTAATGGTCAAGCTGAAAGAGGTTCAGAGGTTCACCTTGAGGTCTGGCTTTGATTTAAGTATCCAGAAATACCAATGCCTCTTCAAATGATCTGAACCTCTTGGTAATGAACAGGGCAAGGAGGGCACCCTATTTCTCCAGCATTTTCTGCTGTTCCCTGGGCATAGGAGGATAGCAAAATCCAGCCCCACTTCAATTCCTTTTCTACTCAGGAATAATTCAGAGCTGCTCTTATTTTAATGGCCATAGCGCAGAAATGAAAAATAGTAAAAATACTAAGTGAACTGAACTTTTCTAAATTTCTAGAAAGGCTTGGGTTCTGTGAGGGCAACAGTCTGGTTTACTGTTTATCTTCTTTAATTTGCCTAAATTCCAAGTGATCAGTTTTACTGTACGTGCCAGTGCTTGCAGTTCAGTGTGCTTCCCAGCTGCCTTCCCTCCCCTGTCTATATGCGCCGTGCAGAACTTACTGGTTTGCGTTCACACTGGTGTTGTCAGGACATTTTAGACCTCCAAGGCCAAATTCAGCTCATATGTAACTTGGAGGGAAATGGAGAGAATGGCATCAGAAAAAGATGATCCCTGCTGTATCACATGCTTTTGTACCCTGTTGAGTTCTGCTTTTATTACAATCTGCATGGTGGAGCTATAATTTGAAGCAACAAACAATGTTCAGCTTCACAGGGTGTGCTCACACATTATTCTGCAAGAAATCTGGACATACAGCCTCAAGTAGTGGGGTCTGCAACCCACGGCCACAGGCAGTATCTCCAGGGTCTTGCCTTGTTCCTCAAGGCAGTTTCATGGTTTCCAATCTGAGACATCCCCACCGGTTATTGCAGACTTCCCCTGTGCTGCGGTGTGATGAATTATGCCAGTGCAATCATCAAAAAAAAGGATTAAAATGAGGGATTGTGACAAGTGGTCCCCAAACCCCAAGCCAGCAAAGATAAAGCCAATTCCACAGTGCATGTATGAGTGGCACACAGTCTGTCAGCAAATTCAAAGCAGCAGTAAGTGACTGATGGCATATAAGGTTTCTCTCAAGTGTCAGAGCAATTGCAGAACAGCCAAGCAGATCACAACTTGTGTCTGCAGAATGTAAGGAAGTGTCAAGAGAGACAATCACAAGAGACATCAAAGTAATTTCAAGAAAGAAACAAGCAGTAACCAGAAAGCACTATGAAAACTTGTAACAAGAAATAAAAGAATTATTATTGCAATGGACATCTAAATTGCTGCTTAATTTAATCTCCAATACAGTCTAAGTACAGCACCAAGACTGACCCATTGTAGGTCAGTCATCGCATGCCTTAACTGTCTTCTGAAAACCCTTACGTGACATGGTGTTGTTGAAAGGATTGCCTCTTTGCCGGTTTGCATATTTTCTATGTGTCTGTCTTGTTTTCTGTGGGAGTGACTGAAATCTGGAATTTAACAGCTGTTGGATCCCAAACCTCCATTTATTACATCGCCTTGCTCCTACAGAAATTTAAAAAGGAAAGCAATTTAGAAAGGTGTCTACCTTATCCCATCTTCTTAATACAACTGCGAAGGATGTGTTCCTGCATTAAATTATCTAGTAATTTTCTTGTCTTTATTTTCAGTGTTTCAAGTGTTCTTAGGAGAAGTACTACCAGACTTCCAACATATTGTTATGGTTATCACCGTGATAAATATAACTCTATTCTGTCTGCTCACCCCTCTCTTTGAGTCTTCCCTGCTGACTCCTATTCTCTTTCCTGTCAAGCATGTTTCTTTTCTTTATTTTCAGCATCCTCACAGGCTTTTCCTTAACCAGTTTTCAAAATCTTTTTGACTAGTCTTCACCTTTTCTACCATCTCCCAATTGCTATGAAAATGTTCATTCCAATTCCCTGCTAGCCCATAGAAAGCCTCCAGCTTGTAAAACATCAGTGAAATGGGTTTTTTGCACTTTCCATTGTCCTGTTTGAGGGAGAAGGTCCTTGTAACTAAATACTCACAAAGCCAGCTCCTCCTCAAAGGCATGCTATTGTTGTATGTCTCCTTAGTCAGAATGCCTCACATGAAGACTATTAGCAACTTAGGGCAGAAACTACTTCCGTATTATTTTATGCAGCACCTTGCACAGTTTCCTTGACTGATAATCAGGTAACACACACACACAAATACAAATGGAATTGCTATTCCACAGCATAACAGACACCCTGTCAGGACTTATTCCTGACCACGCTCTGATGAACCCAAATGCCTGCAAAGACCTTGAGTTAAGCTTATGAAGCATGATTCAAGCTGTCATGATACTTCTCAGTGACTTGACTTCAGTTCAGATAGAAACACTAAGCCTCTGATAGCAGTCTTTTATACTTTGCTAGAAAATGCTTACTGCAGAAAAGTTCAACAGAAAATAATAAGAGCCCAAGGGGTCAGATACTCATCCCATTCAGAGCTGGAGCTTTTAAAAGCAGGTTTTCCTGAGAGATTTCCAGCATTTCAGGCTTCTAATCCTTTAAACTCTGAAGCAGCTGCATCTCCAAAAAGAAAGAAAAACTTAGAACTAACTAAATTCAAAAAAATATCCAGACTTGTTTGAACTCTAAACACATTGTGATTTAAGTTGGCAATGAAAGTTTGGCTCAACTCTTAGCTGTGTTTGATTCTCAGGTTCCATCTGCAACAGCAGCATTGTTCAGCACCGCCTGCGCCTGATCTTTACAGACAGAGCTCACCTGGGTCTTCACAAAGCTGGGAGCTCTGGCAGCCCTGCTGACTCCCAGGGAAGCTACAGGACTCGTTCCCTCTTGAAAATCAGGCCTATTGTATATGAACAATCAAGAGCATTCAGGCTGAACAACCATTCAAAAAGAACACCTCAGTAAATCACCAGCTCAGTAAGTTCTGCCATTCTTTTCTAGTAACCCCCTGCAATAGGTGGATTGTCTTTTCAGGGTAGAAGGGCCATTGGACTGTCCAGCCTTTTGCTGACATCCAGAGGGGGCTCATTCCAGAGGGAAGAGCCCAGCAGGAAACACATGAACACCTAATTGCCTCCTCTAAAAGACTTGTGGTAGAAAAGCCCAGACATACGGCTGGCTCTTCAGGAAGGACAAAACAGACCTGCAGCTTGGAGAAAAAGGACAGTCACCAGGAGGGAAGGGGCTGTCAAAGTCTAACTGAAGGCAAATTCAAGAGCTGGATTTTTACTGAAGTCTGTTGGAAATTACTGGTTCAGTTAAAAAATAATGGCCCCCAAAAGGGCTAATGGTGTTAAACGCACTAATGTGAGCCACCTCTGCTCTGTTCTCTTTGCTAAGGAGGATGAACAGTACTAACTGGTTTTAATATTTCTTGAGTTTGTTTTTAAAGATGTGGCACTAGAAAATGACAATGTAAAATATGAGCTCCACTCAGATTTTTGTGACTAGGCAAGTCATTACACATGGATCATGTGGGACTGTGAGTATTAAGTACACAGAACTATTGTAACTGTAGATGTACATCAAAGACAAAGGTGTCTTCTTTTTCATGCGCCTCTCAAAACAGAATGCTAACATGCTTGTTGTCTTTTTTTCTTTCTTTCTTTTTTGCTTGCGGAAGCTTTGCAAACATTTCTGAAATTAAAACTTTGTTAAATTTGCAGCTCATTTCAAAAAGAAAAAAGCTAGCCCGCCTAAAAAGAGTAAGAAGAAAGAAAAAAAAAATAGTAGTGAACTGGAGAGCTCCCCAGTCCTGAGGAGAGCTGGGCTACTCCAGCCAGCACCTTCCACGCCTAATGCTGCACAGTGCCTGCTCTGGGATCATTCTTGTCCGTACCTGTGTTGATAAAGTAAAGCCACACATCAGCAGGACACTGCTCACATAAGCTCACATAAGCACACAGCGCTAAAAGCAGCCAACAGGCTTCTAACAGGCAGTAAGTGTTTCTATGTAAAACGTGGAGATTGTGTCCCTTTTTAAACTAATAAGTTTACAGGTCTGCTAGGTTTCTTCTGCAGAGGCAGTGTAGGTTTTTACAGATAATAATGTTGATTCTCTAGTCTGTTTTCACCTAAAACCTGGCCAAAGCATGTGACGAACAGAGGAAGTCATGCAAGCCTGCATTAGAGAGAGCTATTTTCTCAATAACATGAGGACACCTTGGTACCACTGACGTGCGGAATTAGACTCTATAACTCGAAAGTTATAAAGTAGGTATGTTTATTGCGCGCAGATGCACGGGGGATCGCTCCTCCACAAGCGTGCATACCCGAAGTGACGAACCATCTCACATTTATACAATGAACAAATGAATATTCAATTAACGCCTATACATATTTGTTACCTAAACCCCGCTTCGTATGTTAATTAGCTTATCAGTTCGTTTCCTGGAATGTGGTGGTCTTGCAGGTTTGTAGGTGATTCATGTTCTTGTGACCATCCGATCTTCTTCAGGTGATTCATGTCCTTGTGACCACCCGATCTTCTTCAGGTGATTGTGACCACCCAATCTTTTCCAGCAAGGAGACTTAGCACTCCCTCCCTCTAGATAGCATTTGAATGTCTCTCATCTTTTCTTATTCTCTTTTAAATAGCCCCTTTGTTAGAGGAAGAAGGGCAGGCGTCTCCCCTTTGTTAGAGGAAGAGGGGCAGGCGTCTCCTCAAAACTGTGGTTGTCACCGCACCCATGACTAGTCACCATACCCACATTCCTTAAGCAGACACATACAATCACAATCCATGTCCATTATCCCCATTTCACATTATTTCTCCATATCAATCCCCCCTTTTCTATTAAATTAAGTAAATTCTTTTACTTAAGCAGCCTTCCCGAATGATATAAAGCATCATACATAAGTGTTACTCTTTTAAACATTCTCCAAACCCACAAATATAACATAATGGTTAGTATTAAGGAAATTCCTAAACTGATCAATAAGATCACAATGGGGTGTACCATAGTGTTAAGAATTCCTGTTGCAGAGGGTGACCAGCCAAAGAGACTATCCCACCAATTATGGTTTCCATCCTGTTCTACCTTTTTTAAAACTTTCTTGATCCCCTCTACATCATGATGGATCATAAGAAGAGTTTCATGTCCCTTTTCTTTGGTTTCTTCCAGTATACGTTGTAAATCTGCATGTTTTAATAGTTCTTTTATACTGCTTATATTTAGTCCTATGGGGGTAGGAATTATTATCTGTGATAGGGTAAAATTGGATTTTAAGAATTGATGAGACACTACTGGGGCTGAGTAACTAAAATCGCATCCTGTGATAGTAGTAAAATTACAAATACAATAATTTGAATACTGTGCAGTCTCTTTTACCTCCCCATCTATGGTTATTGTGTTACACTTAGTTCTCAAACACGCACATCCCTTCCCTGCATATATAATTACTGTTTTCAAGTTTGCATTTGGTCGGGCCTCGAAATGACATATTTTCTGATCTGTATCTAAACAAGTATCCTGAGCCATTATAGTATTGCTTTCACAGAGGAAGCCCTGCTGTTCTCGCATAATACAAGATTCTAAATCTACTGTTTGCCACTTGTCGCCTATCTTTCTGGCCCATGTTCTATGTTCAAAAGGGTATAGGAGCACCCCATTATGGTTAATTCCAAGGGCTACAATGGGGTGTATGGTAATTATTACTGCATTATGTATGGTTAACACAAAAGCTGTGATGGTGTGTGTGTTGGGGTCATAGGTAAAGTTCACCATATTCCACCATGACTGGAGTTTTCTTTCTACCTCCGTAGCACTGTCCCAAACCATCTTTCGAATTTCTGTAGGAAATATGGCTTCCTCTCCTTCTCTTATTATGGATGCAGCTATTGATTGCATCCACATTTGGGCTTGGATGCAACTTAGAGCCAGGGCGACGTCATCCTGTAAACCACCTAATGCCTTAGTGATGAGTTGATGATCTTCCATGTTTATTTGTTCCCACCTGGGGAGTACCTTCGATATCAACCATTGATGTGCCCCTAATGCCAATAATGAAGATTTTAGTGGTTGTTGTAGTTTTGATAGATCGGCCGTGGTGGCGGCTAGTTTATTCATTATCACCTCTGAGTCTATGGAATTTAATACTCCGAGTCCTGTTCCCAACATTCCAGTTACATCTCTCACTATTCTGTTTCGATAAATATTTCCCCTTTTTCTTAACCAAGTTGTCCATCCCTCATAAGAGGTTCGTAAGAAGGGGGAACAGGATGGCTTAACATCAGAAACATTGACTTGTATTTTTAACTCTATTCTTTTAAGAGACCATTCTGGGTTAAACAACATTTGTTGCTGACCTGTATTTCTGATTACATATGGTCCAATTGTATAAATCTTTGGAACTGGTTTAGTTAATTTAAGATCAAGTGTTAATGGGCTTGTTGTAACTGTGGTGGTGGTAGGAACAGTGGTTAGCATGATTGTTATTTTGATCTTATAGGGATTCCTTTCCTAGGCATATTATAAAGATGGGCTCGGTTAAGGTAAAATTGTGCCAACATTCCCGTGAATTAAAGCACACGGTTGTATTTAGAAGGGTAAATTCCTTATCTGCCTTACTGACATTAATCTGGGTGTCTCCCGAAATCTTGGTGTTATCCTTTTCATTATATGTTTGACATCCTACTTTTATCTCCTAATTTTCCCCATAATCGGTCGACTTTGTGTACATCCTCCCGATCCCATTGATTCCTTTGGTACACCTCATTTTCAGAAAAAAACACCATAGCTAGTTTCGTCTTTGAGTCCACCTTTCCCATTATTCCAGTGTATTTTTTCTGAGCATGATTCCAAGGCCAATTATCAGGCTCTTGGTTGTAGGCAAGAGAGAGGGTACAAAAAAACACAAATGGTTTAAACCCACTATTGATCATTTTAAGAATCTAAACGTTAAAATCTGTTTTGATCAAAAATATCTTTGTTTGAGTTGGGGCTTACTAATAACAAGTTGGGCGAGCCTGGCCACTGGCTCAGTCCCCGACTCTTGTTCTATATTGTTTGTTGTGGTGCCCTTCCCATATGGTGGATCCGCAACTGCTCAGGTTCACTTACTTGCCACCCACATTGTTCCCATTTGCCCGAGTAAATTTGAGTTTCAGTTCTTTTTTATCTGGGGTTACTTTCCAAGAAGTTGCAGGGGCTTTCTTAATCCGGGTATGGTGAATCCAAGAATTCTGTCCCTCAACCTTGATTGCAGTGTAGGTGGTGAGTAGGACTTGAAAAGGTCCGGTCCACTGTGGTTCCAGGGTTTTATCTGCAAAACACTTAACGTATACATAGTCTCCTGGTTGTATATCGTGAACAGGTCCATCCAGACCCCTACTGCGTGTTCCCATCACATGCTTCTCAATTTTTGTTAATTGTTTGTTTAGTGCCACCATATAGGAAGTCATTGTTTCTTCACCAATCTGTGAAGACATCCCCTTTTGTACCCCATAGGGTCGTCCATATAAAATTTCGAATGGGCTAAGCCCCTCTTTTGCTCTCGGTCTAGTTCGAATTCGTGTAAGAGCTAATGGCAAAGACTGGGGCCAAGTTAGATTTGTTTCTTGGCCTAACTTGACAATCTGTTGTTTGATTAGATGATTCATCTTTTCCACCTGGCCACTCGAATGTGGTCGGTATGGGGTATGTAATTGCCAATCTATTCCTAGATGGTGGCTGATCTGTTGCACTATTCTGGACACAAAATGTGGTCCTCTATCCGAGGACGTTACCGCTGGGACTCCAAACCTAGGTATTATCTCTTGGAGTAGTATTTTGGTCACTTCCCGGGCTTTAGCAGTTCTGCACGGGAAGGCTTCTGGCCAACCTGAAAAGGTATCCATTAGTACCAATATCGATACCCCCCTTTTCTAGGAAGTTCCGAGAAATCGATCTGCCAATGTTGCCCTGCATAATTCCCTCTGCTAATGTTCCCTAGTTTTATTTTATTTGCTGTATTGGGATTATTGCGTAAACACATTTCACATTGCTGAGTCACCTGTTTTATTACAGTATACAAGTTTCGCCCTTTCAATTTCTGATTTAGACTTTTATATAAAGTATCAGCTCCCCAATGAGTCTTATTAATAATAGGGCTGTGGTCCATATTAAATTGGATGGTACCACTATACAACCATCCCTTAAATAAGTCCATTTACTTAATTTTATTTTATAATTCATGTCCTGAATTACCTTTAAGTTTTCTTTAGAATAGTTTGGCTCTTGATCTGTACTTACAGTTTGGATTTTATCATCTGGTATTAAGGATAATTCCTCCTTTCCTACCTCCTCTGTTACTTGTCTGGCCTCATGGTCGGCCAGGCAGTTTCCAATTTCCAAATCAGTGCCTCAGAGTGGGCCATGCCTCGCATCAAGGTCTGGCATGGCATATGTTCCCACCGCTCAACGCCTACTGGGTTGCAGCCAACAGCGGAGCTCAAGATTCTTCTTGGTGGCAAACACAGAGGCCAACCCAGTCTTGCCCTTGACTGTGGTAGGAGGCACCTGACCAACCTTATTCCTTGTACTTCGTTGTCAATGCAGTTTCATCTGCACATCCCATAACAAGTCACTGTCATGGCAAAACACACAGATTTACATTAGTAGAACTACTACAGAGTGTATTTTATTTCACTTTTTCTGCCAATATCCCCACAGCCTTGCTGACCAAGGGATATTGTTTTTATCTGAACTGAGCAAGCCTCCCCCTTATCATTTTACTGTATCAGGTAAAGCATTTTTCACCTTTCCTGGAATTTATTTTCAGATACACCTGGTTAAAAATTTCTCTTACTTCAGGGAGGTCCTCTTTTCCTCTTTTCTGCTGAATTAAAGATAAGCTCAATATTTCAATTACTTGATCATATTTAACTTTTAATTTCATTTCCCCTTCTTTAAACGTCTAGATGTTCTAATAAATCTCATCCCAACAAAGATTTTAGTGAATTTGGCATTCTTATTTGTTTTTTTTTTTTTTTTAGTTTGTACTTTAAAGGTTTCAGGATGTTTTCCTGGTGGCCAGCAGCTCCCACAACTGTAACAATTTTTTTTTTTTTTTTTTTTTTTTTTTTTACTGAAGTTTAACAAGTAAGTTGGTTTTGTATTCACTAAAATTCCACCTCATACCCATTCCCTGCCCTAGAAGGGCCGTTACCGGTCCTGTTGTACTGCAAATGCTGCAGCAATTGGGGTGACATTGTCAGGTCCTTCTGCTCAATTGTCAGCAATAGCAACCCCTCCTCCTCACCAGCAGAAGGGTTCGGGGCAGGAGATGCTCTTCCTGCTCTGCAGGTTACACAAGCCTGCCTCTGCAGCAGCACTTCTGTTTTAACTCTTTCTCACCCTGAATGCAAATCTGCTACTTGTTGCTTTAAGTCTGTGTTCTTACATATCAGGCCTTTGCAAGCAAACAGAAAACATCCTGCCATGCATCCCAGCATGATTCAGTTGCACCTTCGAGGGGGTACGGGGGTTTGTACAAACTCACCCCAACACTTTCACAAGGTCTTTGATTCTTCACACACGCACGCATGCCTCAGGTTTTACATACATCAGTACAAGTTTTTATATCTTACAACGTGTTTCATTCTGGTTGCTCCACAGAAGGAACCGCAACCTGAGCTTTTTAACACAAAATTTCAACAAGAACATCTTTCTAGTTTAGGTCTCAGTTTTTTCCTATCCTTTTCTAGAGCCACAATCAAAGATCAGGTGATGTTAATCCCGCACTCTTTCTAGTGCTAGTACCATAGGATCCCGAGGGGGTACTAAGCCGCAGTCCTTTTGCCACTCAGGTTTGTCCCGGAGGACAAAGAACATGTCTGCATATGATACTTCATCCCATTTTCCTTCTCTTCTCAGACACAACATTAATTGCAGGAGAGTGTTATAATCTAACGTTCCTCCCTCCTGAGGCCATTTCGCATCACTCCCCAATTTATACAAAGGCCACCACTGATTACAATATTTAACCAATTTCCTTCTATTTTCGGTACCACCCTGTCCTACGGTATCACTCCAATGTTTTAATATACAACCCAAAGGCGATTTTTCACAGGGCTTACTCCTTCCATTTCCCATTTTACAATTTTAATTACTTTGTTTTTCTCCGGCCGCCTTAGCCACCCAAGGTTGGAAACGCGGATAGAGCTTTTTACTCGTTTTGCACTCAAACGCCTGTCTCAAGCACTCTTGCACTCACACTTAGTCAAAATAATTAAGCTATACACGGAAAATCAAAATGCGCATCTCAATCACATCATTCACACTCTCCGGGCAGCCCGCAGTCACACAAGCAGTATGTTATACGGTACCGTGCACTTATGTACAAACTCTTAGGAACACTAACAGTTCACAAAGTATGCATTTCAATGAACAATTGCCAATAAACAAACAACAAACAAAAACCAATTTTTCCTGGTCTTAAGCAGAGTGTTAAGTTTTCCGCTATTTGCCACGAATTACCAGAATGTTAATATTTTTCAACATACATTTCATAACTCCGAGTTTTGAACATATAACAAGACAACACATAGAACAAACAAGACACAGAGCGCTATTTCAGTTGTTACATTCCAGGAATTCCCCAATTCTTAAGACAACCTAAAGGAAGTTTTTAGCTTCCTCTTTTTCCTACGCAAAAGTTTCCCTTTTACTTTTGCCGTGAGGTCCCTCTTGTTCCTGTGAGATTCCGCCTTATTCCGTCCCGCCCCCCGCTTTCCGTCACGAGGCCTCCGGGCTTTTAGGAATGGCAGTAACCTCGGGTTTGCTCGATCTGCCCTCAAGATCGCTAGCGGCCACCCCTTGGTCAGCAAACCCCCTCCCAAGGTACCTTTCCTCCTGGGGACTACGCTGCGCGCCGGACGTCTCCGTGCGTCTCACCAGCCGCCCCGTTACTAAACATACCGTTTTATCCGCGGATCCAGGGGTTTCTCTTCTGCTCCCGGGTGAACAGCTGAGAAGAGGAGGCTCCTCCGAGGAAATCTCCCGGGGCGCGCCTAGGAGCGTCCGCTCCGCAGCTGGTCCCTCAGCCGAGCAGAAATCCTCCTGGCTGGCTCGCCAAACTGACGTGCGGAATTAGACTCTATAACTCGAAAGTTATAAAGTAGGTATGTTTATTGCGCGCAGATGCACGGGGGATCGCTCCTCCACAAGCGTGCATACCCGAAGTGACGAACCATCTCACATTTATACAATGAACAAATGAATATTCAATTAACGCCTATACATATTTGTTACCTAAACCCCGCTTCGTATGTTAATTAGCTTATCAGTTCGTTTCCTGGAATGTGGTGGTCTTGCAGGTTTGTAGGTGATTCATGTTCTTGTGACCATCCGATCTTCTTCAGGTGATTCATGTCCTTGTGACCACCCGATCTTCTTCAGGTGATTGTGACCACCCAATCTTTTCCAGCAAGGAGACTTAGCACTCCCTCCCTCTAGATAGCATTTGAATGTCTCTCATCTTTTCTTATTCTCTTTTAAATAGCCCCTTTGTTAGAGGAAGAAGGGCAGGCGTCTCCCCTTTGTTAGAGGAAGAGGGGCAGGCGTCTCCTCAAAACTGTGGTTGTCACCGCACCCATGACTAGTCACCATACCCACATTCCTTAAGCAGACACATACAATCACAATCCATGTCCATTATCCCCATTTCACATTATTTCTCCATATCACCACATGACAAAAGAAAACCTGACACCAGGTTTAAATCTGAAAATATTTGATACTGCAGCTTTCTCTTTTCATTGTATTAAACACTCAAGTAATTATTAGCTTCTCCTGTAGCTTCCTCATTACAACAGCAGTGTGGATTTTGCTGAGTAAGTATTGACAGTGTGGCTCCTGGCTCAGGGATGGCTCCCCCTCACTAACCAACCTCCAGTAATGATGTGCAGAGAAAGATGTGTGCTCACCCATCACCTTGGCACAAGGGCCTCCTGGCTCTATGCTGAATTACTCTTTTATTCTCCGGCATTCTTCACTTCCTTAATTATAACATAATAAAGGAGTACTAGCATAACTCCTAATAAAGGGACTCTTGTTAAAGAACAAATCTTGAGTTTGCAAGCAGTCGCTATAGGGAGCTACCTGTCTGGTTATAGAGAGCCAGAACTAGGAGACTGCTCTATGGGACTCCCCCTCGCTAGCACCAGCCCATCTGCCAGGAGTAGCTCCATGCAGCGCTGTTACACTGACGTGAGTAGATAATCAGACCCTCAGCAGCTCAGTGAGAACAGACCTGCTCAGTGGTGTGAGGCAGCATTGGTTTTCAGTTCTGTGGGGCTCACGGTTTGGTCACTGAAATCCCCCAGCACAACTGGCTTAGCAAGTCTGTGTCTCCAGCCGGTGGGCTCCCTGAACCCCATCCTGGCTGCCTTGGGCAGCTGCTCCCTGCCTCCTACCTCTAAATCACGATCATCAATCTTTCCTGAGTCTCAGCTCCTACCATGATTCTTGTGCCTTGTCAGTCCCAGCCTCCCCCTTCCCCTAAACTCATTCCCTGGGGAACTACATCTGCGTGGACGGCACAGGGTGAGGCAGGCAGAAGTACAGAGTCCCTAAGCAGCTTTACAGCAGCCATCTCAGGTAGCAGTTGCTTTCTAGCATATGCTGAATTCCATGATGCTCCAGCCAGTTTTCTCTTCCTGACACCAAAGCAGCCGGCCGGCTCTCCGGAGCGGCACTCTCCTTCCTACGTGCCTTGCCTCAGTCTTCCTCACCAGGCCCCCCATCCACACCATGATCCAGTCTCGCAGGTCTGGTTCCCTGCCTACTCTCTCCCCCCAGCTGGCTCCTTGTTTCTTTGCTGACACAGGTCTGATTCTCTCTTTCTTCACCTTTCAGCCTCTCTCAGTGTGACATTCACACTCAGCTAGCTCCTTCCCCCTCCTGTTCTCTTTCAATGTGCATAAAGGCAGCGGGGAGATGGGGAGAAGGAGGCTGCTGTGTGTTCAGTGGTGTGGTTAAGCTTAAGCCTGCATTCTCCAGGGCTCCCTGCCCAGCACCACGGATCCACCCCCACCCTGGCATGCTGAAACATTCAGAGGAATAATGAGTTGCAGAGGGCCCCCCAGGCCTCATGGCTAACAGCTGGGGGCGGGTGGCATGGCTGGCACACATTGGGCATGGCAAAAATAAAGTATATGGAGTGCCTGGCTATCTATCATCGAATATTTGTGTGACTCCTCATAGCTAGCATAGAGCCACACTCATGAAATGCAAAGAACTAAGTTACTGTAGGGCATTCTCAGTGTGCCTCCTGTATTTCTCAGTATTTCACTTAGGGCCAGTCCTGGCCAGTGCCAGCACCCTGCACGGTGCTGACTGACCTGATGTCAGGGGAAACAGCACACACAGCATCAGGAGAGAACTGATCAGCACCTTACAGGGTCTGACCACTGGGCTGCAGGCTCCTGTTAGCAGAAAGCGATTAGTTCTTCCCTTGTTTTTTTGTTCTGTATTGGATGTTCACTTGTCATTAAGAAATGACAAGATTATAGCTGAAATCTGGTGGCAGAGTTCAATCTTCAACATTACAGAAGACTGCAAAATACTGGTGCTGAACAATGGTACTGCAGGGAAGGCAAAGCAGCTGCAAATCAGGAAGTTTCCAGTTTGTGCTTTCTGCTTAGAATAACAGGAATTCGTCATCATCTTGCTGTCTGTCTACATAAAATTCACAAGGGGGAACCTGCATTTCCCTAAATAGGAGAAACAAACCTCACACGGAAAGAGAGACTGCTCTCTAAGGGCTATTACCATGGTAACTTGTAAATTCAAAGCTCAAGCTGTTTTGGCTGCAGGGATACTCAGAAAAGGTAACAAGATTGTTTGTTGTTGTTAATAATGGGAAACTGTCATTACTGTCCTCTCATGCAAAACAGGCTGGATTGCTTTTGTTTAAAACTTCCCCAAAGCTCACAAAGAACAGGAATGAAAAATTTCACCCTGGCAGGTGAAAGACTAAGAAAGCGGAGAGTGACTGAACATAAGGAATCAGAATAAAAACTTACTCATGGTTTACCCCTGTAGTTCACAACCAGCATCCCAATGTATCGATGCAGCCCTTTTTATCTCGTCACAATTCAAAGTGGGTCACAAGTTATGTAAGCACATACAATTTTTATACACAATCACATTCATCTGCTTCTGCAGCAGTTAAGTGGACTTCACAGCACAGAACAGTCTATGACAAAATGATGAGAGATTCTGAATCAGGAAACAAATGCCCCCAGAACACACACAAATGCACGTGCAGACCCTGAATAGGAACTCTGCATTTAGTGTCCAAGAATTTATCTTTGCTAAGTGAGGCAGTGTGATCCTCTGCAGGAAAAAATAATACATGACCACGTTGTTGAAGCCAGTGTATATGCAGAGAGAGGAAATGATGTAAGGGCAGCCATCGTTCAAAGTGTTAATGCAATGAACAACCTCAGGAATTTCTTAGCATTTGAATACCTGACGTAGCAGGTGTCTTTATACTCTTTTAACATGGAAGATGGGAGGAAATAATTGCATCCTGTTATCTTTACTGTGGTACATTTTATTATGATGAACTCTGCAAAGCACTAAGCACATGCTTAAAGCCTGTCTGAGGCTGCTTTTTCCCCAGAACAACAAATAATAAAAGTTAGTATTTAGTCTGGCCTAATAGTGCCCAGGTTAATGTGTGAATAAAATAGAATTTACCTTAAGGCAAATATAGCTTTGGGCTTAAAGTATCGCTTGAGTGCTTGGAGAGTCTATTTGATGATTGAACGTCACTCACCTCTGGATGTTTTTTAAAAGGTGTTGGGGTTGCTCAGTATTTTCTAGATCATGCCCATAGATTTATAGGATTAGGTCCTACGCAGTCAGCCAACCTTACACCTGTAGAGCTAAAATGCAACAGGGCAAAATGCACATCTCAGTGTGCTGAGAAGCATTTGGAAAGGCCTGTAGTTTTAAACTGAGAGATCATTTAACATTTCCGAATCCAAGGATCGCTTTAACTACATCTAAAAAAAAAAAAAAAAAAAATTAAAAAATGATGCACAGAATGTGACTGACTGGCAATGGTAATGACTGCTGATGTCTTTGGCAGATTGAAATATAAGTCAACTGAACCTATGAAATAGTTAATGAAGCATAAATGTGCAAGCTGCTATCTAATATTGAAACAAAAAAAATCATCAGAAAGGAGATAATTCTGTGCAAATGTTTCTAAAAGTTTGCATCATTGGACAGCCTCCCTCTGCAATCAATGGCAACACTCCTAAAAATTCTGTGGCAACCCACTTTTGTGTACATTCAAGAACATGTGTTGGGAGTCTCCAAGCAAGCTGCAAATAGTGGTGCACATTACCAGAATAGTGGTTCAAAAGATGTTGCGCTAACTCCCTGCTTTTCACAGTGTTCAATTAGCAACAATTTTCTTCCTCCCTGCAGTTACGCACAAGCTAGCCATGCTTCAGGCACAGATCCTGTTCATGTGGAGGTAGTTTGACTTGTAAGAGGACTAAGAAACACCACAAATGGTCTCGTTTTGGTTATAGTTCAAAGACGAGCCACTCCTATGCTGCTACAGGGTCTTTGTAACACTAGGATTTTCCTGTGTAGCTGAAACTTCTAGAGATCTTAAAATAGATATCTTGTCCCATGAAACATGCTTTTTAATTCATGGATTGCACTGTGTGTAGGGAAAGCAGAAGTCCAAAAATTTATCACCCTTTAAAATTTTCAGTCTTTAGGTTTTCAACCATGGAGACAAATTAGACCAACTTAGGGCTTTCAAAATCAATTTAACCTACGTTTTTCAGATTAAAATCTTCTTCTTTGTATTTATCTAATTGATTATCCATGTTAAACAAGGTAAAAATCACTTTGATACCAGTTTGTACCAATTACACTTCAGAGCCCTCTGCAAGCTGGTTATCCCTGTATTTTCTTTCTGCTCCTGAAATTTTCTCTCTCACTTGTCATCCTCCATGTGTTGTGCCAGCTCAGTCCTCAGCCTCCCCTCTCTGACATTTCAGCTACTGACAAGCCCCTGAATGAATGAAGCTTTGGTGCCAGGACAGCCCTGGGCTTTCTGTACCCTGCACCCTTAGCCTTGCTGAGGGTCCCATGGGAGCAGAAACCCCCAACCACAGGGAGATGTGCCACCTCCAGCAGAAACCAGTGCTGCTCCCCGCAGGAATGAAGGAGAGAGATGAGGAAGGTGGAGCTGGAGTAGCTGCAAATGGTTTTCTATTAGTGGCTCCTTCTTCGTTGCTGTGAAGAGAGGGGATTAGAGGCAGGTCACAGGGCAAGAGATAAAACCTCCTGGGACAGGAGCTGAGGCAGTGCCTGGGTGGGCAGCTGGTGGGCTGGGAGTGCTGCAGCTGCCTGGGGTGCTGCGTGCCGTGCCTTGCCTTCGGCACAAACGGGCAGTGTGACCCAGTGGCTCTGGGTGAGAGACCCTGCAGGACCCGCCATGGCGAGGGGGGTTCCCTGCGCCCTGCTGCTGCTGCTGCAAATGCTTAAAAACCCAGAATGAGGGGCAGCAAAGTGGACTTGCACCTGGCCAGACTTGGCTACTGGAACCTGATCTTCCTTCTCGCCTCTCCAGTTCCAGTTTTGCCACCAGAAGCTCACTGAATAGTGGTCCTCAGATGAGCAACATCTGTGTGACTTTAGCTTCATCCCTTCCTATTATTGGGGTGGCTGAAGATGCTTGGTTCTTACGTCCTGCACCTACTGGTGGACAGCTCTTGCACCCTTCACGAGCTAACCACAGAATACCAACTAGTCATACCGTAGTAATGGCTCCAGCATCTTTCCTTAAAAGAACAATTTATGGACCGAGTGCTAACACATCCCCCCTTGGGGTAACGCAGGGTGACCAAATGATGTACGCAGGAGTTCATGTCTGAGAAGATGATACATCAGCCTACAGCCTGAACTGGGTGCTACTTCACTATTGTAAGGAGTTCTTTGAGACTGAAATGAGGACTTTCAAATGTTTGATACTATTAGGCAGTGCATGAATTTTGGCTTTTTACAGCTCTGAAGTTGATGTTTTAGAACTTCTTTTAGATTCTTGGTTTTTTAACTTGTATTATTTTAATGGTATTGAAAAAGACAAGAGTCTGAGGCCTGTATGCCTGTTCAAGGAATGATGGAAACTGTAGAAATGAGTTCCACTCTTCCCTGGTCCTTCCCAACTGCCATATCATGCTGTAGGGGACGTCAGAGGATTTGGCTTCAATTGCTGTAGCTGTGTCCCTTCTCGGCAACTTAGGACAGGGAGGTGCCTTAAGTGGAGTTACCACTCGTGGATGCTTGCCAGCCTGTAAAGCACAGGAAGACTGTACTTCTACACACTGCTGCCAGTGAACTGATGCACGATGGTAAAACACTGCCTGTGACCCACCTGCCCCTGATGAATTCTCAGTTAAGTGGTGCTGCTAAAGGAGCAACTTCTAGACCTAATTTCAGTAAAATGTACACATAGCACAGATACGGGGAAGATAATAAAACAATATATGTGTTGCTTCCTCTCTTCCAGTGGCTTAATGGTCTTTTTTTCTTTCTTTACATAACCGGACACTTCAAATGGATGAAGTATTACGGGGTGTAAGGTAAGAACAAAGTAAGACTCCAATCAGTTTTCTGAGAATATGCTGCAAAAGCTTGCCTGCTTTGGCTCCTTGTTAAGATACATGCTGCCTGACTGCAGTCATCCCCTTCACAGCAGGACACTGATAGGAAGAAGTTGTCAAAATATACTACTCTCTGCTGGAGTGTTTTAACACCTCCTCACAGCACAGAAACCTGAGTGATTGTACTGTGAAGGCATGTTAAAAGGACTCCACAGGTGTTACCAGTAGGAGCAGCGGCCAAGGCCTAAAAATGTTGTGTACATAAGAAGTAAAGGCTAAAGCCTTTCCTGTGTTAGTACTGCCTTTCAAACAGAAAACCGGTATGACAAAAGATGCGTGGAGACTTCTCTTTTAAGTCAATGGGACTGATATACTTTGTAAACAAATGTATGACCTCACATTACTTTGTGAATATTTTACTTCAGAATGTTACGTCTTAATTCTGGTGCGCAGGATGTCCTTCAGTAATTCTTATGCTAAGCACACATATATCCGAGTGCCCTGGTTTGTAGGGGTGAGGTGATATATTTGAATATCTTCCTGACTCTTTCATGGGTGTGAATCAGAAATTTCACAGAACTTAGCTGAGCCACAGCTATGACCTACGTTTGCTTGGCCAGTTCCTCTTAAAATTGGAATAAGAATATAAGCATGAAACTGGAATACCCTAAAAATAAAAGCTTCCCCAAAATACTGAGACTCACGTTGTATGCGCTGAGAAATAGTAATTTAAGGCTTCCTGAAATATGCCAGCTTGAACTTAAAAGTGTTGTCCTTGTTACAGTGAAAGCTCACTGACATTTATTGATAACTATGCCAACACACGGCATGGCAGCTGGAATGCTGGTTTTTAAAGTTAGGTTTTAAACTTGTATTGCTGAAAGCACTTAGAAAATGGCCTTCTTTTTGGAAAGTAACTGTTGGTTGCAGTTGTCTTAGGAAAAATCTGTAGCTGACTGGAGTAATTTATCTGGTTAAATGTCCAATTTTGATGGTACATCATGACAAAACCTCATGTCAGTTCAGAGACAAATGAACAAAATCCTTCCTGATGCTCTTTGTTCTGGGAAGTAGAAGAGCAGCTTACATCACATTTTTGCTGTCAGGAAGACACATTTTATGCTTAGTAGACTCAGGCATTAGAAATGGAGAACAGGTGGTTTTATCAGCTAGTCTTTCCTTTACTAAAACGTGATTATTCCCTACTGTAGATTTTCTGAACTAGAAAGTAAAGAAATATGTGACCTGACAGTCAGTACACCTAATCCTCAATCTGTTGTGTATATAGACCTCCTGTCAACTTCAACAGAAATTGAAAGCTCTCCGGGAGGCAGCTTCAGGTTAAGGTTTTAAATTAAATAAGAAACCAGAGAAATAGCCTTCCTGATACCATAAAACAGAAGAAGGTCAAGAGGTTCACATGTAACCCTACAGAATTAAAAGGAAAAAAGCTGATCAGAAGTGAAGAACAGAAAAGCTAAATGGTTTTGTGAATGCTGCCTTAACTGCTCTCTGGTGAGGATTAGCAGGCTGTCTGGAGTCTGCATACCTTCCTCCCCCCGATTTAAAGAGTCAGTCACCAATATTTGAGTGAGCGGAGGTTATCTTTATTCGGCAGCGCTGGGTGCATGGGGGATCCCTCCACCAAAGTCAAGCACGCCGAGGGAACCTTTCAGCCCCCTCTTTATACAAGTCACTCATGCCTATTCATTAACTTTCTGGGAACTCATCAACATATCTCACACCTGGACAATTAGCACATTCCACTCAAGGACCTAGTATATCTTCAAGTTAACAATATTAACATATCGTGTGCCTGGACAATTAGCACACTCCCTATGTCGCCCATTTAAGGATTTAGTACATCCTCGAGTCAACAATAAGGGTCTCCTCAGATAAACGTGAGCACACTGTTCTTTAAATAAATCATATATGGCCCGTTATTCACCCCCACCTTCCTCTGTGTATTCCACAACTGAAAAACTGATACCAAAAAAAGAGGCACAGGGGCTTAACCGAGCAGATGCTCACTGGCAAAGCTAGTACTGGGAACAACAGGATTTTCTGGATCCCCATCACAGTATTTTCTGTATAGTTTAAAACTAATGTTTGTGGCAACAAAGCCAGGTCAAATATTTCAAGGGTTCAATATTTATTTTCAAAACTGCAAGAGAAAACAAGAACTAATCAATCTGTTGCACTCCATGAGCTGGAGAGACGTTTTTTAAAGAACCACTTGCTTAACATCTTCCATCAAGCACCATTGTGAACTTGGATTACCTTGGTCTCCATTAGCAGCTGCATTAAAAGCAGGTCAGCACAAAATCAAGTGGGGACTAATGAAAAATGCACAGAGTATTTTTTATGTAAATTCTATCCCTTTACTAATTCGAGGGGCCTTGCTACTGAGTTTAGCACATCTTTAGGTAGATGGGATATGTTCATGCTAAATCCCTTTTTTCTCCCCTAAACTGCTTTTCCTGGTTCAAGCTAAAGCAGAGACTAATAGTCTACTTACCACCTATTGTACTAAGTGCTTTGCTTTGTTTGCCTAATGATGCCCCCATCCCACCCCCCTCAACCACAAATTAAGAAATTGTTTAGTCTTTGCTGCTTAATCCTCAGCAATGACACAACTGATCTGAATTGTTCTTGGTGTATTCTTTCTGGATTTAGGAAGAAAGAACATAAAAGCTAAGCATTGAAAAGGTGAAGATGACAGCTTTCGCCCTCAAAAGCTTGTTGTGAGGCTGCAGAATAGTGTCCATGTGGTTTCTTACAGGCTGTCTGCACGTAGAATTGCCTGGGTTTGAACAGTGGTTTTAATTTCCTTTATCTTCAGTCTGTTCCTAATTTGATCTGAGATAACCCAAAATGTATTTTTGTCCAGAGGTTTTGGACAGATTTAACCAAACTAGTTTAAGGCATGGCAGGTTTCTATGTTGCATACAACTGCCTCCATCATATTTCTGTTTTACTCCTTTTTTTGCACTGAATCAATATACAGCGCTGATCGATCCACTCTGTGCTACTAGAAAATGAAAACAAAGCAGCTTAAAGAGCTTTTACTTCTCATGCTATAAAGCCACGATTTTTGAAGTACTGCATAAAAAGCAACCTCCTTTATGAACAAGTAATTATTTCCAGTTTTCCCTTGGGGAATACTAAGGTACAGAGAAGTTGTTCAAGGTCTTTCACCTCCTTCACTCTTTACCTCTTCCAAGGCCACACAGTGTATTGGCAGAACCGTGAAGAGATTCCAGCAATCCCGGCTCCATGACTTGCATGACTCCACTATTGGTATTAACAGTATAATGAACTTCTTTGGCTAAGAATAATTATTGGTATTTGCCTTGCATTAAGTGACAGATTTGGTTTTATTCAGTGTGATAAACGCAGTCATGATTCACGTCAAAAATAGAATGTACTGTGATAAGTGTAATGGTTGTACCCTATGTAAATCTGGGACCTGTATCGCAGTTGTGGTGAGTGGGTGCCTGTGGTTCTCCTTTGAGACAATGTGATGGCTTCCCCTTCCCCTGAGGCAATCGCTGCTTGGAAAAGCCCGCTGAAGCTGAAGGAGATAAGGAAAGCCAAACCAGGCAGGGAAGGCCCGCGGAAGGAGACAAAGGCCTTGAGATTTGAAAAAAGCGCACCAAAGGAGAGCCAACAGGAGAACCCTAACGACCCAATGGGGAAAGAGCGGGACGGACATCCAGTGAGAGGAGATTGGTCAAGATCCAGGGATAAAAGATGCTGCTTTTAGGACTCAGGTGTGCGTGTGGTGGAACTAATTGAGTTCTCCGCGCACCCAGCGCTGTTTTTGCTTATCGTTTCTCAACCTGAATTGATAGAACCCAAAATAAAATTGTTTTAATTGGTATCATTTATAACATTCAGCATAGCTGCAGTTTTTAAAATGTAAAACCAGAGTTGACTGTTATGGATGCTGTATGTTTTTTTTGTGTTTACACCAAGGGTTTCACAAAGATCTGCAACAATTCATTCCAGTCAAGCCAATTCAGCTGTGGACTGAAACAAGACACACACACACACCTGCCAGCCTTCAAGCTGAGTGACACTGATTTCAGTACCAGGTATTCTGGCAAACGGATTACAAATTATCAGAATGCAAATGCCCGTCAAACTTAGAGATTTCTGTGGGATCTCCGTGCAAGGAGAAGCATTCCTCAGATGGATGTTAGTAATACTATTTCCTTGGGTTCTTCCTACAAGAAAATGGAGGTAGTTACAATGTAAGTTCAAAGTTGTAGTGGAAAATGGCATATATTTCTATAGCTTTGCAACTGTTTTGATTGTCTTTACACCACCAATTTATGTTGTATTAGATCTTAGTACAGTAGAAAGGACAGTGCCAAACAAAGCCCCACATACTGGGAAATGCCTGTCGGAATCCCAGTGTCTTGATCCCAGTGCATGAGGGTGAAGGAGGCTCACGGGGCACAATGAAGCTGGAGTTGGGGCATGATGGAACAGACAGTCGTGACCGGGTGCACGCGTCTGCACAGCCACTACCGCAGCACTACCATGAGAGTGAACGTGCTGCTGCACCGAACCAACCTCAGGCGCGTGGAGGAGGGGAGAAGGCTGCAATCAAAGTTTC
The DNA here is from genome assembly GCF_023634155.1 of Falco peregrinus. NCBI lineage: Eukaryota > Metazoa > Chordata > Aves > Falconiformes > Falconidae > Falco > Falco peregrinus. The sequence goes on along the minus strand of NC_073733.1, from coordinate 2,549,607 downwards.
CAGTAAATATATGCCTGCCTAGGAAAAAAATAGCTCCTGCGTGCTCCCCCTTCCCTCTAGGGCCTCTGAAAGACGCAATACGTATCTATAAATGAGGACTCTTGCCAGTACACTTTCTGTTTGTTTTTTAAATTAAATAAGCTCTCTTGAGCAGGAGCACTGTGGGAGGTTTCTACGTGCATGAAGTGCTGCCAGCTTGCTTCTTTCCCTTTGCTGCATGGTGGGCCGGCGTGGCAGCCCCGTTGCTGACTCCCAGAGCTCATCCCTGCCGCAGCCACTGCTTAGGCAGAAATGGAGGAGAAGGGCAGCCTGGCAGTCCAGGGCGCGGACACAGAATGAAACTGGCAATGCTTCTCCTTCCTTAGGAAACACGGCATGGAGCTGCGTGCCTATGTACCTGACACCTGCCTGCATGCTTTCATGTTACTCTGCACATAGATTTTTTCAGGATTTTTTTTTTTTTTTCTTAAGCACTTAATAATCACTATTTTAGTGACGGAAGATTTCCATGTAGTTCTTGTATAATGGGACTGCCATCTCCTGTTTATCAGAAACAGGAACAGATTGTGGGGGGCTCAGGAGAGTCTGCCATGCTACAAACTGGTATGTGTTCCCTGACACTGGTTTATGACAAGGCTCAAACCCAGCTCACTGGTGTTTGTGGTTATCTTGCTTCAACTGCTGATTATTTCAGTCCCTTCTTGTACAAAACATCAAGACCATTGCTTTTACAAATGAACGAATGGCGTGTCTCAGTGTGAGACTTGTGCATGCATAAATTAAAATATGGTATGTTTTGTTACTCCTTTTTTTAATTTGCCAAGAAAAAATTGGGAAGAATAAGGTGACGAGTTTGGCAGGCACTCTGGATGCTGAAGTTCATTATCCTGTCTATCTCTACTGTTTATTCCTGTTTCCTCTCTCAGAGCCTGAAAATGTTGGTTCTGGATCCAGGACCTCACCACCGCTGGTGCTGTACAAGACCAGGTCCTGGCCCATGGGTGCTCAGGCAACATCAGTTCCAGCAACATTTTACAAAATACAGGCACATGGCTACTTTGAACTGACAAAGTGCTTCTAGTATAGAGGCAGTGGAACTGACAAACATACATTTTGTACCAATAAAATTACTTCTAAGAACGAATCAAACTCTAGAAGAGCTGCACAGGCTATTTTCTTGCTAAATCTCCGTAAGGGAATAGAATTGCTTGCTAGGACACTCAGAGAGCATCATGATTTTGAGTAATACAGAAATGCCAGAAGAAGTCTGGTGTAAAGCAGACAGGAAAAGAGATGTATGTCCCTTTATTCTTTCTTAATTTCTCTGGGCTTTTTAGTCAAAAGATGCATTTTAGTCAAAAATGCATTTTGAGGTTTGGAGAAATTGGGATTCGATTCTGCACTTAGCAGAATATGTAATGCAGACAACTTGCAGTGTAGCCTGCATACTTGGGATTTTTCTGCACCACATGTTTAATTTAACAGGACCCCTTTTGCAAAAGCCCATCTGGGTTCTGGTCATTTGCAAGGACCATTTACATTATCCTCCTTCTAACGGGGATCTCTAATTCTTTTTTTATTTTGCTTCTTCATGCAAGCCATTAAGGATGCAAGTCTATGGTCATGTGTATGTGTGAAAAACATCACCGTTCTTCTCTCAGTACAACAAAATCACTATAAGTAGTTCTGTCAGCAGCAGAAACTAATGAAGCTTGGCTTCCTCTGGAGTTGCCTCATGTTTGTGTGCTCTGATGCCTAATAAGGTGAAAAATGAGTGAAGCTTTCCTAAGGCTTGGCGATCATTGCAGCTCGCTGTCCCGTGGTGGGTCATACTGGGTGAGTCCTGTAAATCACCTCTCTATGGGAACAGTAACAGGATTTGTCTCTTCCACCCAGCTACTTGTTTTCATGAAGCATGCAGGAATTTGAAACCTTTGATGTTTCAGCTCCTGTATCATATATGCATGATTTGATTGATGGATTCAAAAGGTACTGGGGAAGATTAGGAATGGGGGCTTGAGGAGTAAACAATACATAAGTCTTGTTTCCTTGAGACACCAGATTATAAACTGCTGTGCTGGGTAGTGGAGCCCTTAAATAATCAGTTTTTTCCAGCAATCAGGCTTGCCATTGGAACTTGTAGGTTTTTCAGCTTCTGTTCCCTCATCTCCTGAATTTGAGTATCACATTTCAGTAAGGATCTTGAGCTGACTATTATATAAAAACTACATAGATATTTCCACTGGAAGAACATGAGGCTCTTCGCATAAGCTTTTGGCCTAATCATTAAGAAAACTATTCCAAAATCTTTCCATCTCCCAGTGCTGTGATCCTGTCGTATCAGAGGCTTGGAGACGAATGAAGATAGAAGGAAAGACTGATTTAGAAACCAACTCATGTTATTTCCAGTGAAATCTCCTTGCCTCACGGATGCAAAAATGAACCTGCTACATTTCTGTGCCTTTTCAAAAATAATCTGTAGATAAAAGCAAAAACATTTTCTGCTTTGGGGATGGTTTTAGGAACAATTTTCAATTAACTGTATTAAACAATGTTTTCTTAATTTCTCTGTGCATTTCATTTGAATTCTGTGACGATCAAATTCCTCTTTTACCTGAAGATACATCTTTCACGTCTGCCATGCAATTGCAATGATGAAAAGGAAGGAAGGTGGGAGAGCAAGAAGTGGTGTATGGAAGAATATGCATCAGAGTCCTCCAATAAATACAGCAGCTGCAAAGAATCTCTGTATAGCAAGGTGAGCAGAATTCTTTGAGAGTACCAATAAAGGCAATATTTATGATATGAAAGTGCTATAAAAGGAATCCAATGTTCTTAGGGCTTACACGACCAGATTTTCTCTGATGCCAGAGCATTCAGCTCACTTTAATGAGTCCAGTCAAGACCTGAATGGCTCCTCTCCAACGAAAAGATCTCTGTCTTCTCCCACGCTCAATGCCCACCTCGTGTACTTGGCGTAGAGAAACAGATCACAACACCGGGTAATTCTGCCTGTCAGAGAAGTTTAATGCAAACAGGTAGCCAGGTAGAAGAGACAAGTCATGTATTATATGTGGGGGAAAGGGCAGTAACTGCAGTTATAACTGTTAACTTGTCCACAGTATTTAAGGCATATATATTTATATATATGTATAGTATATATAGTACTGGTTTAGACTGGGAGATCAAAGCGGAGAGATTAAGGCCTAATTCTTCTAAAGTAGTCCACTAATATTTGAGGCTTTTGATTCTGGGGTGTCCAACTTGAAAAATTACCAACTACATTTCGGCTGCCCTGAAGACTCAGCGTTACAGCAGGAGCACGTGGGACCAGCGGGTGCCCTGCGCCTGTGCGAGCCAGCCTGAGGCGCTCCACCGTGGGTGCTCAGAGCCCCCCAGATCAGATATTGCTTCTGAAACTTGGCCTCGAGTGGCCCTTAATCGTAATTCCTGGCAACATTCCCTTTATTCAGACGGTGTTACCCAGTCGTGGAGGCTGTGGTTCGATTTTAATGTCAGATACACAAAGTACTAGGTAATCTGGCACTATAAATTTGATTGAATTAGGCAGGACATTATGATCACATTTTTTATCAAACTAGCCAGAGCGTACACTTTGGAGTTTACGCAGCCTTTGTGGTTTATGTTAGCTTTCTGCCAGCTCTGCAAAGATAAACGATAACCGATATGTCATAAAATCTGCTGAGACAAAGTTATTACACAACTGTTTGGGTTTTTTTTGACAGACTCAAACCAAACAGGGAGTTTGTACTAGTTCAATGCTTTGTTCCATGTGTCATCGGAGCTTTTGATCTGGTATAAAGCACCAGAAAACAGACTCACCACTTTGTAGAATTACAGGCTTAAGTTATCAAATAAATATGTGCCCTACAAGTGAAACCTTGAACAATTCTTTACAAACTACATTGTCGATTTTCATAAGAATAAACCTGATCACCATGAGAATTTTTGCAAGTACTGTAATCAGAACCACTTTAATTTCCAATCTGGTATGCAGTGGCAACAGCCACAGCTGGAATTCATGAAACCTCAGAACTTCCACTCGCGCTTTTCCAATGGCAAAGTTTCTGCAGGAGATTAACTGAATAAATTGTGTAACAGACTCATACAGCGAGTAGGAGAATCTGAACTTGTGGGAATTTATTTTCTTTCCGTGCTCATTAAGGAGCGATGATCAGATTTCTGAAAGCAGAAATGCTATGGCTCAAACAGCATGGGTAACTTACAAACTAATATTGCCCTGGGCAGAACAAAATAAAGGCAAGAGTGCACACATGACCCTGCTTTGTAAGTGGGCTTTTAAACCACAAAACCTTCAGCAGAACACCTTGGGAAATTCTCTTGCCCAACTTAACACATTTATGCTTCACTTTCACTGAAAGAGCTATTTCTGCCAAGACTCTAATTTCTACCAGTTTCTTCAGACATTTTCACTCTAGATCATATGGCGCTTAGATAAGGTACCCACACCACCCATCGCGTCACAACCCACTGCTTATCTGTGGTGAAATCTGATGGAGCCCCACTAATATTATCTATTAGTGAGGTCAGACAGAGAGTGATGATCCTACCAGAGAACTTGGCTCCAACCAGAGCAGGATTTTTACATTAATAATAAAGTCTTTTGAGGACTGATGAGCGAATTCTTAACAGATATGCAGTTCAGAGGACAGGTATGGTAGTTCTGAGGGATGTAAGGAGAAAAGAATAGCGGGATCTCTAACATCAGCATGTGTGTTCAGGCCCTTCCGACTGTTTTTAAAGACACCTCACCTCCCGCGGCATCTATTGATCATGTGCTGGGAGGCACTGATTCAGCTTAGCAGTCAAGGGAGTCAGAGCATTAGTAACATACGGTAGAGCAGCTCAGGTCTGTTGAACTCGGATGACAGAAGAGGAGAGCATCTTTATGGGGTTCACACATAAGGAGCGGCCACCTTGCAAACTCGTGTGTTGGTTTGGAGACGGGCTCTCTAATGAAATGCGAGTTGAAACTCTGCCAGCTGACGAAGATGGCAAGTGATTTATCCAGGACTATTCAGAAGTCACGCTTTTTAAAACAAGCTGTAACTCAGTGATTGAGGCACTTTACTTTTTTTATGAACCTTCTATTGATAAAATTAACAAATGTAATGAACTTGTGCCATCTTGCACACTATAATTTACACAGGAGAATTAGAAATAGGGTATCATTACTTGAAAAAAATGTATCTGTATATATTCAGGCACAGACAAGGCACTCTGGAGGCAGCTGTCAAGGGGAAAGGGAGGAGCAGGCTGTGCAGCATCTCTCCTGTCACACAACAGGCAGTATTTGCTATGCCAACCAGCAGTTTTTTACAGTGTACAGCATTCTCTTCTTGAATCTCCTCTTTCTCTATCGTTCAAATTAAGATATGGCTTTCAAGGTATCCAGATTAGTTTTGAAATGACAGTATAGGTACATCCTGCTTAGTATAGCTCCTGAAATTCCAGGAGTGTTCAGATCTCATTCTCTGAACCACTTGGCTTACAAAAACAGGGCCTGATGTTCAATATAAAAGAGAACTCATATACACAGGCTAGAAACTATGACAATAAACAGATGGATGCTTTTGATTCCCTCCAGAAGAGAGCAGATGTGGTTGCAAGCACAAACATACGCATTCACCCAAATTAACCATAATATTCATTTGAGGTTTATCTCACAGTTTATCTCAAATACATGAATTAAGTATTCTATTAATGCTTTATATGTCGTAGGTCAGTGTGCTTTGGCTTTCAGACTGACTTCTGCAATAATGGAGTTAACATAAAATTGCATCCCAGCTTTGAGACAGCACCTTCAAGTAGATACAATTAATTTGTAATGTTTTTTACAAAGCCAAGTCAGACCAAAATAACAAAATTAAGACCTGGGAAAAAAGCAGTTGCAAAGCAAACCATCATCAGCTATGTAACTTACAGCAGTACTTCGGAAGGGTGGTGGGTGGACAACATCCTCAGGATTTCTTTAACAATTACATCCATCAGGATAGGACTTCACGCGCAGGCAATTTTTTCCTTGTAGGGGAATTTTCCCTATAGGGAACTATAGCAAACACTCCTTTGTTAAAGAGAAGTTATGCATAAAACCAGATTAATTGGTGGAAATATTAATTCAGGGAAAAGTTGTATTTTTCGATGTCGGTATGAAGACAGCCTGATTCAGCCAGGGATTACACAATTCATTACCAATTAGTTTCCTGTATGCAACCGATATTATGAATTTTTTGTTGTTCCTGATACCTAAATGTTTTTCATTGAAGATAACAGACTCATTTCTCAGTTCACAGACTAGCTCTTCAACTACCTCTCGCTAAGATGTTTCTAAAACCACAGGGTAGCATGATCTGCTGTATGCAGACACTGTTGCAAGAAGTTCTTGCAATTCTACATCTCTGCCATACCAGATAATACCGGGAATATTAAATAACTATGTTACTACACTGTGATACTTACCTCCTTCGGATTTCTTTACCCCCCCCAGGGGATTACCAGTCTCTGCTGGTGACATCTCTGGGGTTTTGCCTCCATTCATTGACATCTCTGGGGTTTTGCCTCCATTCATCTTGCTGCTTCAGCCTGGTTCCTCTCCCCCTGCGCCCCCCCCCCGCCCCCGGCCTGGTGTCCCTGACACAGCAGCAAAGAGTAGCAGCCTTGCTCCCCCTCTGTTCTTTCCAGTTACTGGACCAGACAGGTGTCCCTTTACCCTTGTGGATATCCCACCAATTTCAAAAGAGTCAGTGGTCTACAATTCCAACTTTGTGCCCAAGGGAAAAGCCCTGTATTGCTTAAAAATGTACACACCCGCTTGTTTTGCAGAAAAAGACTTTAAAATAGAAGTATTTGAAAATTATCTTCTATTATTGAACCACAAAGCAGCCAGGTTCCACCCTGTAGCTCCTGGAGGGCAACAAGGGATATTCAGCGGCTTAATGACCCAACACAAAGACAAAATGCAAAACTAGATCCTAAAAATCTCCCTTTAAAGAGGTCACATCTTTCCAGATGAATCTGAATCTCAGTGTCACAGGCAACTGTCAACTAGAGAAAGTCTGCCTCTATATCCACTTGTTTGCTGTTCTGCATCCATCTCCTCCTTGCCCAAACACTACGTGGCATGTTTTTGTTTAAAATTCTTTCTTAATGTCACCCTAGTACAACCCTGGAAGGGGCTTAACTATGACGGAGAATGAAATGATTCATTTCTGCTCAGTCACACCGCTGAAGGATGTCATGGTAAAATTGGAGATAGATTATATAGAACTATCCTCTCATTTGCGAAATGATGGGGCTGTAGATAGCAGTAAGATCACATCAGTGTCTGCCTAATAATATGGACTGCTGGTTTTATGTGGCTCTATTTACAGTAGCTATCACAGAAGACTGTAGAGCACCTTCTGTAGACCTCATCTGGGGCTGATCACAGCTCGTGCGTGGAAATTCCCTACATGCTCAGTGATCATTTCTACAGGTGTTGCTGTAAATGATTTTATTTAACCATATATTACACTTTCCCTCCAAGCTTGTTCTGGAGAAAAATGTCAATGCACTGCTAAGCTAACCAGTGACAACAGCCTGTTGTGACGAGCAGTACTGAAAAGATTTTAAAGGAAAGGGAAAACTCCAGCAGTACCTGTCACAGGTACCCCACAGCTGGTGAAAGGCAGACTCACTGCTACAGGATGCATTAATCAATTAGATAATTTATTATTAGATACTGTTATTCAGAGATAAATACATGATTACTCAGTCTCAACCACAGAAGAATTCAGGAGCAAAGATACTCATCCAGCAACCCTGATATATGCAGACGTTTCCCTAGGTGGTAACAACAGAGCTGGCTATTGTAAAGGAGTACGCATTTGTTTTAGTATCACACACAAAAAATATAAGCAGAGGTCCTGTAAGTACAAAAAGTGTTTTGCCAGTGTCTCCTGGGTCATAAGTAATTTTTTGTCATCCGGTGCCCCTGCTTCTTTTGCTGAATAAATAACCCTAACTGATTTCCCTGCTTCAGATGATCTGTCCAAGCAAATAATCTTTTCATTTATTTTCCCCTTGCCTAGGAGGAAATTTTTCTTTTCTATTAAAAGATGGTTGCACGGGAATATTGGTCAATGGTCTATGAAATGAGAGAAAGAGTGAGAGAGAAACTCTGTGTTGATAATTTAGATAAAGATTTATCTAGAGCCATTCTTCTGGGTTTATCCTCTCGGTAGCTGTCATTTCCCAAAACACAGAGGGAACAATGTCATTCTCACTTGAGCCTGAATGTGCATTGTTTCTTTCTACTGGAAAGAACCAAAATTGTTCATCTTATGTGTCACGAATTCTGTAATGGCATAATCTAATGGAAATACATCCCCTGTTTATTGGCAAAGTATCACCATTTTAGGAAGAACGAGGCTATTTTTTGCATTATAAGGCTCTGACTAGCCTCGGTGGACAGACTGCTGACATCTGTGAAGTGTCCAGAAAGCTACAAATCTGTTTCAATGTAAGCTGCCACTTCGAAGAGGAAAACAGAACTGTGTGACACCAGGCATATTTGGGTAACATGCTAAAAAGAGACTGAGACATATTCCAGCATGGTCCCAAGAACGAGCTGGGCTGGCACAGCTAAGAGGGAGAGCAGAGCTGGGAAGAAGCAGTTCGGCGTGAGAGAAGGGGAACCGTTTCAGCGGGCAGAGCCAACAAAGCCTGTGCATTGATGAGCTACGGCTTCAGCAAGATATTCAGTCTGCTTTGGTTCTCTCTAGAGTCGCTGCAAAGACAGAGAAACCTCTAGAAGGTGATCTAAGACATCCAAGTTACGCTTCTACCGTGAGCAGCCCTCAGAGATCAGCATACTCTTTGCTCACCTCAGACGAGTAGCCTGATATTTCGCTATGTCGGGCACTTAGGCTAAGCCTAAAGATAAACCTAAAGATGAAATTCTTCATCCAGATTTTGTGGCACGTGTAACACTTGTACAGTGCTAAGACTGAAGGGGTCCAGGTTCCCTTTCCCTCTGGTGCTAGGGAATAATTACTATCTATATTAGGCAGAAGTTGAAACGTAAGAGCAAGAACAATCTATTCTGAGCTCAGATCCGTCCCAGAGGATTAGCAATATACTTGTTTCGTAGGAAACAGGTATTCAAAAATGTTTAGCTATTTAAGGCATCATATCTTCACATAATAAAGGAATCTGGGTGTCACAAAGAGCAAAACAGCCACCTCCTGAAAGACAGTGTCTCTTTAAAATGTCTCTAGTTAGCAACCTAGACACACACCCAAAATCACTGCTCAAGAGATAGCGCTGCTCCTGCGAGATCTCCCTGATGGCAATGCTGATGGGATTTTTATCTTACTTGTATCCTGGTGATGAATGTATAAGCAAATGCAGGCAAATTGATAGCCCTTCTCTTTTTATCCTGCCTATTTTTATTCATATAATTGTCTAATCCTTATTTGAAACTCCCTAAGCTATTTGCCTCAATAATTTAAGTTTTATTCATACTCTGGGGTTTGAAGAAACAGAGCATGGTGTCTCCTGCAAGAAAAATCCAAATGATGTTTCTTTGTGGCTGGAATTTAATCTATTCTAAGTGGTGCCTCTGGTCCCTAGTGCTTTGCTTAGCAGAGGTTAGCTCTCTGGTGCTGAAAATAGAAGATATTTTAGCATTTATGTGTAAGTATCTGCATGCAGGAATGCAAATCTGTAAAAGCTCTGGAGTTCATCTAAAATGCTAACAGAATTATAGAGCTCCCAGTCTATAGAGCTTCCATCCTGAAGATACTCATCGCTCCTTCCCAGACATATGTCGCTATAGGTCTCTCTCTTTGTCCACTGGTCAGCAGGGAGTGGTCGTAACTTTCACGGTTGTTATGCAAAGAAAATGGCCTTGAATTTTATTGAGGGTGAGGGTGTTGCTTACATTCTTGCTCTCTAGAGGTGTTAATTCCAGATGTGAGAGCAGTCATTCTCTCGAGTGCTTTTTAGACTTTTATAATTCTGCTCAGGTGTAATCTGATTTAACAGTTAGAGCATCCTTCCTATATACCAAATGGAAAGAGACAAAACCAATCGGCTCTCTCAGCCATATTACAGTGAACAGAAATGAAAACGAGAGAAATCTACCGCTGCCTCCATGGAAAAAGACCATGGCGCAGCAGCAGCAAGCTTTGCTACAGGAATGACATGCCGAGTGGGGGCAGCTCTGGAGAGGAAGGGAATCAGGGAATACCACAGCTGTGGGCTCTTACACATTACCTACTAGTCTGAGTGTCACATCCTCGTGTGTGTACACACAGCATTTGTACACTAACTTTACCATCAAGTAATGAACTACTTCTGTTCAAAGAGTGTTCTAAATTAAATCACTTTTCAGGCAATCTGATTTCACAGATCTCCTTCCTCATCATACGTAAATGACATATTCTTTATTTGCATAGTGCAACAGGAGAAAATGCCAAAATGAAGTTTGACAATCTAGTTTCTACTTCTGTCTACTACTACCTAAGTGACTCTGGGCAAGCTATTTTTTTCTGCATGTACTTCCCATTCAGGCAGGTGGGCACATTGCAATCCATGAATACTGTCAGGCAGTTTCGTTTATTAACATCTCAAAGTAAAGTAATTCTAAATCCCTCAGTAAGAGCTCCTGAAAATCTTCCATAGCAAAGATTTTGAGCAGCTCTGCATTTCTTGGCTCTCTCCACAATAGGATACAAACTTGTTCAGACATCACAAGAACAACTGCTAGTATGTCACTTGCAAGTGCAACAAGGCCAACAGATGCAGAGCCTGATCTTGCTGCCCCTGTACAACGGTAGTCCTGTTCCAAACATTGTGTCATGTGGGTGAGGAAAGGAGGAGGAAACAAGGAAGCTTGTCTAGAAAAATTTCATCCCAGAGATCAGATTATTCCTGAAACCTACACTGGTGAGCACGGCCCTCAGATCCCCCCTCACGTCTGCATAAATCATCAGCTCTCGTGGGGCCAGGAGAGCACTGGTAGGGCACCTGAGTTCCTTTCGAGAAGGATCGTGCAAGGCAAGTTAAGAACTGGAAAGCACGTTTGCTGAATAATTGCCTGAGGTGAATTTTAGATCTCTCAAGAGGCTCCAGCCACATAATTGCAAATACTTTTTATTTTATCTGAACTTCGTAATTCTAACTTGTAGTGATTAAATTAAAATTCCCATCCCAGATCTGTAGAAACACAAGTCCTAATAACAACCACTAAATATCAGTATCACATTCAGCCTTAGTAATCTGCTTAAAAAAGCAAACATCTGCAATCACATTATCAACCAGCCAAGGGGCTGAAGTCTCCCAAAGGGATATGCTGGGTTAGAGAGAAATTTTGCTTAGAAAGGAAGCTCAGATCATCAGCATGAAAAAATCCAACCAAAGACAGCAACTATGTGCTGTAAAACCTAACCACCGTAATGCATAGCAACCTTTTTTGTCTCTCTTCCATGCCTGAACAATTAAAAAGCTTCCAATAGATTCTCCCCCTCCTAAATGCAGGTCCATCCACTGTTTAAAAAGATTGCTTCAGGTTTATCATGACTCTAGAATTCTTTGTTTCTGGCATGCACAACTAATGCAATAAACACCCTCACATTCTTATGTGGTATTGGTAAATAAATAAAAATAATCCCTAACACAATCCCCCACATGTCATCATGATAACAATGCTCTGGAGCATCTTATGCTTGCACACTGTCATCATCCAAACAGCATCAGCCATCTGAGCGAGCCCGGGTAGGTTTTCTTCTTTAATGAATCACAGAGAGAAACCAAATGTTGAAGCTGATCCTGCTGAACAGAACCCTCACAGCATTATGATACAACCGTAAAAAACAGAGGCAGACTCCATTTCACATCGCTAACAGCATTGCCTGTGCTTCAATTTCTTCTGTCAAGACGCAGTTTCTTTGGAAGAACTACAGCAAGTATCATCCACGGCAATCAGTCTGTAGAGGCTAGTGTTGCCACTGGCAACTTCGGGCAGAAAAGGATAACTTAGTGGTTCAGGGAGAAGTTTGATTCAGAGTAGATGGCAAACACAAGGCCCCTGACATGTGGAAAGGTGGCTGGGAAGGGAAAGGGGCTGTTTGGGCAGAAGACACGGGGGTACTGCTTTCCCCACTCCATGCCACCGAGCAGCGTCAATGCTGTGTTGCTGCTCCTGGCAGGACGCAATTAGGCATCGTAACGCATGAAACTCATCTGCTGTACAGTTCGCCTGTGCGGCTGGGTGTCAGCACTCTCTGCTGCACAGTCTGCCTGTGGTCACTGGCAGGGTCTCAACACTCAGATTGTTTCAAGCGAGGTCTCAACATCTATGGTGAGGGGCTTGGTCCAGATTACAGCAGGCTCAGCAACCGCACCAAGTTACAGTTTTAGCAAATTACCCCCTTTCAGCTGGGCTAGACACACTGTCTGGAGTACCTACCAAATGTGAGGTAATGTGGCTTGGACTAAACCTAAATGGTTTAATGTAAATTGCATTACTTCACCGAAGGCACCCGATATTTAACCTTTACCCCACCCACTTTTCTTTTGTTGTTGGCTGTTGTAACTGTAGTACACACAGGTCAATGGCCAGCTCCCTGCCTAAGGCTTTGTTATCTTTTTGATAAATCTCACTCATTACAATTTTTACTTCTGCAATTTGAAAGGATTACAAAGACTTGGACAATGAGAGAGTTAACTAGGACTGCAAAGCACATTTTCAAGATCTAAATTCTACATCTTCAGTTCTCTATTGTTTTTCAGTGACGCTGAAGTACAGAATGAGGGGGCTCTACCTAAAAGAAGCAAGTGAAGTCTTAAATGCATACTTGATTGAGTATGATTACCCACCAGCTCTTTTGAACACTTATCTACAGACAGGGAGAAATGAAGCATGGAAAGAAGGCACAATAGCTTTGTATGTAACAAACATTAATGTTCTTGGTTGGGAAGCAGTATGCTTGAGGCTTCGGAAGCACTCTGAAGTCCCTGGTCTCCTTCACACTACAAATGCATCAACAGTAGGAGGGATGTTTACAACTAAACAACTGTTAATATGTTGTAGTTAATAAATACACATGGATTTAAGTCTCAGCATTAAAATTTGGATATGACAAAATACAGCATTGTTTAGATCTTTGGTTTTACTTTAGTATGCTGAAAAAGGCAGATCAGAATAGATTCTGGCTTTCAAACATCCTGAAACACGGAATTTCTCATGTACACAGAGAGAAATTATAAACAATGGAGAGACGTCCTGTCAGCAGAGGACAGGATGAGAGCACAGTGGGCACTGACCCTCCTTGAACTGGGAAAATTCACTTCATCTCCCTAGCACAATCCATAGCTCTGTAAATCAGGTCACTGTGGATGTGCTGCTGTTGAAGCCCTGGCACTACTACATTAATCTGCTTATACTCCCACTGGCTCTAAGACCGAAGTAAGTTGCCTTTCTTAGCCCTAAGACTGGCCCATACGGTTGGGTATAGCCTGACACGACTTCTTTCCTCCTGCACCTATTTTGCAATCAGTATCCCAAGTAGTTAGTTCAAAGCTTTACTGGGTGTTCTTACACGAGGTGACACCTCTGACTGTGGCACGGGTGCACCCAAAGCCCCTGACCCTCTGCTCTCACTACAGGTCAGAACGATGAGCACTTCACTGACGTAACGCTCTGCACAGTGTTCACGATCAACGGCCAGCCCAGACAATTCTACATACCAGCTGACACCAGCTCTGCTCCTGGCTGCGGTTAGGGGAGAGCAAAACAGAGTTCTAAATGCGAACACTGCTAGATTTCCTAGGCCCTCGGGCCATGCCTTCTACATCCAGCCATGCCTGCTACACAAGACTTACCATACTAAAAACCAGAAACGGTTATAAAAGGCACTTGTTAAAGAGCTGGCCATGGAATATTATGACAGCTTTTGTTAAAAACATCGTACGTTATAGGTCAGCTACAGTACTGCATTGCCATTAGAACAGAAAAGCCAAGAGAGACAGCAGGTACTTTTAAAATCAGTTTTTTACCATTAGGCCAGTATATTACATCCTGGATGATAAATACTGATGGCCTTCAAGACACTTGTAATCCATATACGTTCTTTCTCTTCATAATTGATTGGCAATTTAGGCTTAACTGCATAAGCAAGTTAGCCTAAGCATCTAACAAGCATTAAAGCAAGTAAGCTGGGCATCTGTTAATGTGCAAAGAACAGGGAAACAAAGATCCTGAATGGCAGCAAAGAGGCAGGTGAAAGCAGCACTCTGAGGTTATTTGTTCTCATTCACCTCTAGGGACTCAGTCAACAGACACACAAATTTTGGTGCACCAAAACCACGTTACCAAACACCTTCTTCTTCGTAAAGGAATTGGCAGTTTGCTCATCCTTAGTAAAAATGTACAGGCTGACTAATCACTGAATTTGTACTGTCAGTAAGAAGCAACTGCAGCAGTGTCTCTGTCTTGTCAATAAAAGGGAAAACTTGGCACTCCTGACACCTTCATGGTGACTAGCAACGGCCTCTGTCTCCGCAAGACTTGACATCCCTCTGGTCTGCAGCGGCGGGGAGATGAAAGAGGCAAAGGATACCCATGTACAACATGTGCATTTTCTTTGGGACAATTACTGAGCAAACTCTCTGATGGGATGCTGTAAAGACAGTTCTCATGGGGCTATTTCATGTCAGCAGCTGATTCCATCTGTTGACATTACTCTGGTCACTACGTCTTGAATACTTTATTTTTAATTCTTTTTTTTTGGTCCTAGATCAAAATTTTGCCCACAGACACTTAGGTACAAATTACCACTGATGTGGGAGTCTGCAAAAGTCAGGTATAAACAAGAGCCCTCAGACCATACCCTGTGCATGTTTGTTTGCGTGATATTTTTTTAAGCAAGGTATTTTCAGGTCCCCTATGAAAAATATTTAGGAAAGATGTATTCCCTTTTATTCCATTGAACCAAATGATTCTGTTCATTAAAGATACACTTTATTCCTTGCACACAGCAAGCTCCTGCTCAGCAGGCATTTCTGGCATGCAGAATCAGTTATATTCACCCTCCACAGACCCCGGTCTTTCAAAGTCTCCTTGTCCTCTAGCACCACAGGCCAAGTTTGGTTACAGGCCAGCTCCTTCAACTTTTTTTGTAATTCTGTGATTAAGTAATGTCTTCAACCTTTCACTTCACAGAAGCACAGTGTAATTGAGGTTGGAAAGGACCTCTGGGGACCGTGCAGTCCAACCCTCTGCTCACAGCAGTCAGCCAGAGCAGGCTGCTCAGTACTGGGCCCAAACTGAGGTTTGAATATTTCCAAGGACAGAGATGCCATGACTCCTCTGGGCAATCTGTTTGAATGCAGTTAAATTTGAAATTCACTATCCACACTTATCTCAACACCTTTTATCTTTATAATTAAAAGTGACTATTAGCAATGTCTGCATGTGGAGATCACACACAGATCCCCAGCCTCACCTGCCCTGGGGGGAGGATGGTGCCTTTCATACCCAAGTCAAACCTCTCCCGTCAGACAGAGGATTGTTGTTGCCAGTGTTTAAAGGAGTATCATCATAAATAATTTGTTTTAAAACAATATCCAGATTTCCAGAACACATGATAGGACTGAATCCACAGAAGTTATAATATTTACTTTGCCTTTTATCACTGATGTTTGGCATTTTCATTTCAATGCAAGCATTAAAACTATAATATCTCCCGACAGTTTTATTTTCCATTTTTTATCATACTTTTATTTTTGTTATAGGCCTGTCTCTGATACCCATTATTTTAAGGTCTAATTACTATCTGATCTTCAGTGCAGACTAGTATTAAAAGGAAAGGGCAAATTGCTTTAGGAGATTAACAATCCAATCAAAAATAACTACCCTACATGTTTTGGTACTGTAACTTCCCCGCTTCCTTTTCTTCCCTACATAGCCTACCACTCCAAGGACAGACATTATCATATTCTGCTTCTAACAACAAATACATTATTGTTAAAAGACAAATATGCCCTGTCTATCAAACAACAGAGCAATAAATATGCAAACTGAATAATGCAGAGGCACCTGAAGCCATCGGAACGTCTGTCTGGAAGCAACACTTAAGTTTGTTATGTGCTGTGACTCTACCGGTGTCTTTTCCTTTATAAATAAAAAGATACTAAAATGTGTTTCTTTGTAGTAGTTAACACTGACCACATTATTGCAACAGTGGTAAGAGGCCTGGGAGAGACTGGGTCTGATAGGATCACACAGGTCAGGAATGAATTGGAGGGAGACTGTTTTAGAGGTGGCTGCAAAGATCATAATTGCCAGCAAGAGTAGCTGTGCCTGCAGAAACATCTACCCAAGCCTGCCAATCCGCAGGGGAAACCAGAAAAACACAGGGTATCTGACGGGGACACTGTGCTCAGCAGCAGTAGCTACAATTGCAACAAGAATGGTTTCCTAGTCTAACTTCCCAGGCCATTTTTGGAAAAAGATCCCAGTACTGAAAATAAATGAAGACCTTAAGCTCTTAAATTATTTCCATCTGTACACCAAGTAGGAAGCCTTCACAGTAAGTTGGCAAAAATACTGATTTTAAAACAAAAAGGTAAGGTTGAGTTATCGCTGGAAATTGTTAGCATTGCTCAAGAGAGCCAGCAAATTCTGCATTTGTCTTCAAAACCGGCACTGAGCGGGCAGCAGCTCTGCCAGCCCTCACTGCCTGCAGCCTCCTGCCAGGGGGCTTCACCCCACTGTTGTCCTTCGCCTTTAGGGAGCAAACCAGCCCTGTCACACCATGGCTCCTCTGCAGAAATTCCCTGTCAGGAGGCCAGGTAGTGGTTGCCTCTGTAGAGCAAGCCAGGTAGGATGCTTTGCTGTTCTTCACAGAAAATTCTGCAATGGCCTGCCTCTTGTAGCCATCGGGTCAGCAGTGACACTCCTTCCATCCAGTCACCACAATGGTTTCCCAATTCACGGCATAAATCAATCACATGCATCTGCCTAGTAGGTAACTACGCTCGCACTTCCAACTTGTTTAACTGCTTTAACTGAACCTTTATTGCAGTACAATGATTTTAGATTAATACTATTATAAACAGGAGTTGAATGAGCAACCAAACCAGAAGGGGCCTATACCCTGCACTGGTGTTTCACTGTCACACGCAGCTGTAGCAAGTGCTGCTATGGAAAGCCAGAAAACGGGACAGGTATGCTTCGGTTCTTGTGATTGTTAAATACATAGGGCAAGAAATGTTAAGAAGAAAAAAATTCAGGGCCAAGTTTACTGGGCTGTATGAAAAGTTTATTTGTAAAAAGGTTGTGACGATTGTTAAAAACATAAGGTATGAAATGTTAAGAAGGAAAAAAAAAAAGGGGAGGAATTGTAGAGGAATGAAGGCAGGTTAATTAACATTGATAATATATAGCTGTGGGCCAGCTTCAGGGGCGGTGGGTTGGCTGATGGGGATAATGTGCAGCTGTGGCTGGTTCCTGCTAAGTAGTTATATAGCTCTAAGGGAAGAGAATAAAGTTTAAGTAACAGCCTAGCTTTTTAAAGCTTCTGTAACTCCTGGGGTTATACCAGCCTAGGTCAGTGTCACCTTATCTAGCCATTTTTTTGGGTTTAGACACAAGCCTGCTCTTGTGCTTAATGTTCCCTGATGCTGGAAAGGACCAACAGGACAGTAAGACCCTAAGGACAAGCAATTTTATTCAGCCAGAGTACATTTAAAAACACGTAACAGCTTCTGTTACATGCTAATGGTGCCACAGTTTCACTGTCTCATCTTACTCTGTCAACTTGGTGGCTGAATTATGGTTTTAATATCTTAAGCCTCTACTCTGACTATGATTAGTTGTTGTTTTTTTCTGATCTGCACTTTAGAGTAATACATTGTTAGATACTTTATCTGGTTATAACAGAGCATTGCGAAAAGAAAATCTGTTTGCTATTGTGAGTTATGTATCTATATGGCCATACATGATCTAAACATGTTCAGAATCTGTGAATTTTTCAGAACATGAGTACAAGTTCCTGATAAAAAAGAAATACATCTTTAAGCTTCATTTTTTTGATTAAAACCGGCAGCACATTTCAGCATTAACACTTTTCCCAGTTTACATATTTTCATCACAACCTCCATTCAAAATGCAGCTTCCATCCATTCTTTACAATCATTCTGCTTTAAATATTTAACGATAAACGTACAAAATACAATATTGGATCAATGTGGCCTTTATTTCACAAGCCATTCCCAAGGGACTACATGCATGCAAACACCTTAACCCATAAATAAGTATGCAGCTGATCAGTCTATGTAATTATCCATAGCTGAGAGAAGACTATAAATGTACTTTACTTTTCAAAATTCAGGAACAATCTAGCAGAGTTTTTTAAGTTGAGCTATCACAGGAGTCAGCAGGTGTTCTATGAATGAAGAATTTGAAAGCTCAGGGTTTCGGCTGTAAGTGTTCCTCAGTTTGAAGAATTTATAAAGGTAAATAGGTGCACGGAGTAATAATGGAAAATTCCATTTAATACAGGACAAAAGAAGGGCGGATGCAGATATATTCTTAATGAAGGGAACAAAGCTTGACAAGGAGCTGACAGACTAGCCAGTACCTTCAGGTCTTCGGGGTAGGTAACTTTCCCAAGCTGAATCAATCTATGGACTGTGCAAATCACAGGGGCACAAAAACCTGCCTTCCACCAAATCAAGTTAAACACTTCTCCCACCACACCTATTCAGACTTGATATGCCCCAGCTTCTTTCCTGTATGTCTAATTTGTTCCACAGAACTGCCAGGTAGCCCCAGTCTCTTCCTTCACGAGCATTTTGATAACAAACAGAGGGTTACATTGATTCAGGAGGCTCGTTTGCTAGCAGGATGGGATTTTCAAGCAAAGGTTTCCAGGCTCTGAAGTCCACAATTCAAAATGCACTGCTATGTGAAGATACCTAATCAAATTCTAATCTAGCTGGGGAGAGCTAAATTCTTAGAAGTTTTAAACTTCTAAGGAAAATAACTAAGCTACAAGTTTTTATAGCTCTCCAGCTTAAGTATAATTTTTGAAAGCATACGAAGTTGAGGTAACTGAAATAGAATGATACTTTAATGATGCTTTGCCCATTAGGTTATTAAAGAGATCAGTCAATTTGTTTCACTTGCTTTTAATTATCTTCTGTGGAGTCATTCTGGTTTTATACTGGTGTAAACACATCACATCCCATGCTGTTTAATTTCCTTAAAGATTTTGTTTGCCTGTTTCTAATTTTATGAGGACTTTAACTTCCAGGTGTTTAAATCAGCAATGAAAGAAAAAGATGATCATCTTACACTGCAATAGAATCAATCCAAACTATATTTTAACTTTATGAGTGTTCGTTTTCTTATATCGGCAATTCCCAGTCAGCAGTCTCAGGCAAGATAGCCTGACACTTTTAACCATATAAATACCATGATTTTGAAATAACTGTAGGTTTCTGCTTGTTATTGCTTAAGATTCAACAGAGGATGCATTGTAAATGGGCCTTTAAGGAAACCAATTCTATTATTGCTGCTAGCTGGGGCAATGACAACCATCCTGAAAGTAAAATTACTGCCATTAAATCAAGAAACTAATTAGAATCAGATCATCAAGTTCATTTTCTGCTGGAAACTTGGTCTACCGGCATGGGGTAGAATGATTTACTCAAGAGTACATATCAGAGCTGAGACAATCCTATTGGGTTAGTGTATTTCTGATATTCAAGCTGACTGAAAGCAGCTCAGCAGTTCAAGAAGGTTCACAGGCACTTGTGGTAGCTAGATCTGGGCTAGCAACTCTCACGAAGAAGAAGGTTGGGAACATGCAGATTTGGAAATCTGGTTCATGCCTGTGCATGGAGTCAAAAGGAATCAGACTCTAATCTTCCTCCATAATCGCAAGTGTACATGGAGCCTTCAGATGACTGCATCAAAACCAAAGGCACTACTTTTGCTTTTCCCACCCTTTTTCATTATTGAGATCCCTCCATCCCTAAACTCTGACAGTAAAGATCAACATGGTATCATATGGAAAGGATTACAGTTTGACTATGCTCAAGCTTCTAAAATAAAGAGAAAATCTCTCTAGTTCACATAACAAGATATTAACTGCATTTGGCAATATTTGTGAGATACTTGCTGAAAATCCTCTTTCATACACAGGCACTGGAAATCCCCTGCACACGTCGTTTAACTTGTCTGCCAAACTCAATGTCAGCTTCCTGCTGTCTATCTTCTCCCTCTGTAGGTGGTTCAGCTACTCAGAAGGTGCATAATTATTTCATGAATATCCTTCAGTAAGCTTATTAAACTTGGGAAAAAAGCATAGGACTTTTAAAGTTCTGATCTCATACATACTTGAGAATGCTGTGATATGGTGATTCACTCAAAATGATAACCAATTAGACAACTTTTCATTATCAAAAGATAATAATGAAAAAGATAATGAATAAGAGGATGTATCTTGTCATAGAAAGAAGTGCTGCAGTTAGAATTCAGGAGTCTTGGTTGTCATTCTCTCTGACCTTAAAGGAGTCATGTACTCTTTAAGCCTTTGACTTCCCACCTATAACGTGGCAACACTAATACTAAGACATTTTGCATGTCTTTTGAGAGCAATTAAATGTTTTGAATGTTCTTCAAAATTATATGAGTCAGTGCAAAATGTGTTCCCACATGTATACTTAATTGGTTTTTAACAATATTTTAGGCATATGCGTGCCTATGTGTCTAATATGAACTCTCACTCAGCCTGTAGTAATTGGAGACCAAAGAAAAAACACCAAAATTTACATCTATGAGGTCCAATCTATTAATGGGACTTCAGAGTTATCAATTCTACAATTGTGATTTCTTTATAACCAACACACACTGAAGGGAATGATAAATTTACTTAATAGCTGCAGCATTATTGAACACACAGTCTAGTGGAACTTTCCACAAAGCACCGAGTGGTTTGCCTGATCGCTTCCAGCTACCTATCCCACAGGAGTTGGAAACATCAGCCATGTTTCAAGGAAGCTGCTGGTAAGAATATAATAGCTTAACCAATACAATGAAAATCACTATTTAAGATTATGGAGGCTGTATTTATTGAGAAGGTCTGTCTTAGACTAGGATACTAAAGTCCTCAAACATCTGCACACACATACATACACAGTTAAGTGGCAGAAACTGGTTGCTCAAGTTGAGATTTTCGTCCAGTTTCTGAGTTCTCAAACAGTCCCAGAAAAGGAAGACAGAAGTTGTTTCTCCAAAAATACAATCACCTGAAACAACTCACCTTACCAATAAGGAAATGCTCCGAGCATCATTGATGTTCCTTCTTCCAGGCCACAACATTTCTCAGAAATAAGCCTGCCTTCAGAGGAGATTACAAAGATGTCAAAATGGTGTTCTCTGAACGAACTACAAAATCACTCCACCTTCTCCAGTAGAAATAATATTCCACCAATAAAAGAATTAGAAAAACAGAAAAAGCCTTGGCTAATATGACTTACAGCACATGTAGGACATTTCAATACAGCAACGACTAATATCACAAAAGCTGGTGAAAGAACAAATAAACACTGTGTTTTTACAATAGATGGATATATGATGGGTTACACAGTGTGTCAATATGAAAAGCTGCAATTTCTAAATTAAGGCATTTTCTGAACTATCAAAACAATTTATCACTTTGAAGCAAATTCTGAAAGATTCCCAAGAGAGTCAACCTATTAGTGAAGAAAACTGATTAATATGTCTACTATCGATCTGTTGAAAGTGTATGATGACTTTGCCTTTTCCTTTGAAAGCTCTCCCCACAGCAACACACTGGGAATTCATCAGGATGGTCCACAAGGAAATCATTAAGCAAAAATTATAAAAGGAGAGAATAAAATGAAGAAAATCTCAAACATTTACTCTATGGGTTTCCCAGCTCTCTTCTTTCACAGGAATTCATGTCATGTTCAGGAAAAAAACCCCAACCCATCCATCTAAGGGAATGCTTTGTTCCTCCGAAGCACAATGATAAACCACTGGCCTCAAATACCCAACTATTTAAAGGATCTTCTTGAACGCACCTACAATAACTAACTCTGAATGGGGAAAAATTAAAATGAACTGATGCAAACATGTATACAAGGATGCAGACTGAGTTTAAAAAACACCACCTTTGTGCACCTCTGAAAGCAAGAGGATCTTGCATTGGAACTTTCTTATGCTCAAGTTGCTGTTGTAAGCAGCACTGAATCTATTCAGATACAAAAAGATCAAGACTATTGTGAAAGATGTGATTTAGAGATTCAGTCCCATCCCATCTTAGGTTTAGGATCAGCAGACAGACAATTCCAAGTGAAGTACTCTGAGAAATCAAGAGTGGATCTAATTCTTAACTCTCCTCCACTACAAGTTTTACTTCCTCTGAAAGAAATTACTTTCAAACGCCTGGTCAGTCTCCTCTGCTCTTCAGACAGCACTTCCCACAGCTGTGTCCCTTCTCCAACAGGTCTTTATGTCTCTGTTGAAGAGCTCAGATGCTTCCGCAGAAATGGAAATACATATGTACATACATATATGAATAGATATTTCATAATGCTGGCTAATGGAACTTTATTGCATTTTCAGATGTTTTCCCACAAGGTTATTGCAATTTCTTGCTACTGTAAGGAGAAAGGACTCACAAGGAAATCCGCAATCTATGCATGCAGTTTGCATTGAAATGCACCCAAAAATGGCAAGGTAAATGTTTGCTATTTACCACCACGTTAGGACACGCAGTGAGTAACAATATTTGTCCAGCTGAAAGCGCAAAGCAACATTAGGAAGACAGTTACGATACCCGGAATTTAGCCTATGCACTGAGGCTAATACCAAGCCTTGGAATGCAGCTTTGTGATCACAAGTGGTAATTTCTGTTTTGTGTCTCATCCTAAGGACAACCTTTCCTCACGTTACGCTGGGGAAGGCATAAAACACTCTCCAGCATCTCACAGAAGCAACACATTGTACAAAAGCTTGGCATAAAAAGACACTTGTCATGCTCTTCACAAAGGATCTTTACTAGATATTTCTCCCCCGGGTGGTTACCAAGTCTGGCCAAGACAAAAGCATACCTGCCTGCAGAGATGCTACTGTGACCAAGGACAAGATAGTAAGAGACAGTCTGCATCTTTTTTTCACAAAAGATTTTTAGTCTTCTTTTCCACACCATGAAGCCTAGTGAAAATGCAGCTAATTGTGGTTTCCTACTACTAACCATAGCATAATTAAGAACGGCTACCTATAAATATAGGTTTACAATTTTTTCTGTCTGAAACTTAGTGGACAGTTTTAACATTTAATTTGTATGCACACTTCTGATCTGCCATGGACACCAGCCAGTCTCCAGCAACTTTAAGCAAAGATCAATCCATTTCCTAATTAGAGATGTGAATTAATGGAAACTGAAATGACCATTTTAAATACAGCAGGCCCTAAATGATGACTTCCTGAGATGCTGCGTGCCCTAGAGCATTTTCTTTGTAATATTTTCAAACTATCCACTCTCATCAGTGATTTATGGTGTCTAGGTGCTGCCTGGCAGTACTTTGAATGTCTGTGCTGATAAAGAAAACCTTATTGTATCTTGAACTGTCAACAAATGCTTTGAAATTTCCTAAGAGTTCTTGCATTTGTCCTTCATATTTCCAGAGTTAAAAAAGCCAACCTCAAACTACCTGCCTTTCATATAGAATAATGCTTATGAGCATCTCATTAATG
Organism: Falco peregrinus; assembly: GCF_023634155.1. Lineage (NCBI taxonomy): Eukaryota > Metazoa > Chordata > Aves > Falconiformes > Falconidae > Falco > Falco peregrinus. The sequence goes on along the minus strand of NC_073733.1, from coordinate 2,525,789 downwards.
AGTCACATTAACTTTCTCCACCATCAGAATATGCGTAATTCCATTGGCCTCACACCATAATTCTCCAACTGGATACTGAATCTCGTTGTGACAGCCCAATTAGTTCTGCTGGCAACATTAATGAGATTATGATTATTTGAGAAACATACCTAGCAAGTATGAATTCTTATGCAGCCCTCTGGTTAAAAGGGATATTACAACTTTAATAGAAGGAGACATCAAAAAGCACTTACCCACACAAAGGAATTCAACAATTGTGTTTAAATTTAATTTAACATATGATAAAGAGACGAGCTGGAGTAAAAGCCTGTCACTGCTTCTCACACAATATTATTTATGGCTCTGTATAGGACCAACTCCATGACATTAGCAGATGGAAATCGTAATACCTTCTGACACAACTGGGTTGAGCCATCTATTATCACCCACAAATCCTTTAAAAACAAATCCTGGTTCAAATAATTATGCTGTTCAATATATTAACTTCCCAACAAGAGGAACCACAGTGATAAAATGACCTGGTTTAGGGAAGACCAGTGAAAAGAATGATCTGTATCCCAGGCTTCAAATCAAAAGCCTTTAATATTAGGATCACACTCTCCACTGAATAAATGTCAGAGAAATAAACTTGATAGAACAATATATTTTCCATGGTTTAAAATTATGAATTTTAAAAAGGATCAAGAACATGGAACTACAAAGTCTTTAACCTCTAGGGAATAAATTCAAATACCAACCAGGTCAGCAATAATCTAATGTCAGCTGTTACCACTAAAAAAAATGGACAATGATATATAATGAAGAATCAAGCTGCCAGGGAGGTATTTAGTGGGAACTGTGAGGATCTGCGTTACTCTTAGTTATTCTGTGCATCTTGATTAGAATTTTAAAGAAAAGGTAATGCTTCTTCCAACCCTATTTCACCACCGTTTATAACCCAGAGCATGAAAACTGTCAGCTTACCTCTTAGATTCTTCCAGATACTGATCTTATTCAGCTTGGGTGCTTGCTAGCTTGTTTGCAACATTACTTTCCTGAGAAAGAAAATATAACAGTTGATGAAAGGTGAATCTTTGGGTTGGAGAGGTTTAGTACACAATGCAGATTTTGCTGATCTACCTAGCATATAGTTCCTTAATCACATTTTCCTCCCTCTGTAGTTTTGACAGCCTAAGTCTCATTGGTATTCAGCTGACTCCCACCTCCAGCAGTATGGATAACTGCCCCTTCCATTTGCAGTTGCACACCTGACCACTACTATAATTTGTATGGATGGCAAATGTAAAAGAAATGTTAGTCACATCTAAATTATTTTAATTTTTTTGAAGCAAGCTAGATGAAAAGGGCCAGCGCCAAGCACTCCACTGTCTGCAGAAAGCAGTGAACAACCGAATCCGAGAACATTTGAATATGTGCTCAGACCTGTTTACATCCTTTTGCTTTACACTCCACTGCACCAATGCATTTATTTACTCTTCTGCAACACTGCGGATCTATCTCATTATGCTGGCCAAAGTTTCTTTATATGATAGGTATAGCTGCAGCACAGAGTTGTCTCTTTCAAGGGAAACACCATCCACGTAAGCTGCTAACACCCCGTGCTGCACTGCATCAAACAGGAGGGAAGCCAAGAGCTGTGTCCTAGAGCTCTCAGTGGAGGTGAGACCTTGGCCAGTTGGTCCAAACACCATGCGAGGTGCTTGTCAGGATACAGCCCCCCGTGACTTACACGTGGCAGACATGCACCACACTATGCACCCCAGAACCAAAGAGTAAGCTTTTCTTGATAAAAATAACGACTTCACTGAAAGAAAAAGAGTGAAAACCTGAAATAGCAACATTAAAGATATGTGTGTATATATAAATATATACATGTGTACATATATGTATACAGAAGAACCGGTTTTATCCACAATGTAACCTGTTGAAACTAGACCTCAGGCTACAGGTGGATCTCACCCCCTAAAACACAGGCTGCTTGCACCTTACCCCCGAGCAGGGTCCGCCCCAAGGCCGCAGCCCCCGCCATGGCGCCCCCCCGGGGCACCCCCCCACGGCCCGCGCCACCCCGCCCGGCGGCAGCGGGGCCCGGCGCGCCAGAGCTTTAACCAAGGGCTCCCTCGGCCCCTGGCTGCCCGCGGGGCTGGGGGCGTCTGAGGCCGATGGCGGCCGCTGCCGCTCAGGACCCCCCGCAGCGCCGCTAGGCCCCGGCAGAGCCCCGTCGGCCCTCGGTGCCCGCAGCCCGGGCGGGGCGGAGCCGCAGCCGAGGGCAGCCGGGCCTCCCGCCCCCGTGCCTCAGGCGGAGCCGGCGAGAGGCCGCCGGGCCCGGGCTGCCCGCGCTGCTCCCCTCGGCCCAGCCGGGGTGAGCCGGGGCCGCCAGCGGGGTCGGCCCCGCGCCCCCCCGGCCCCTCCGTGCTGCGGTTGGCAGCGCAGCGCCCTGGGCGGCTGGCCGTGCCGAAGCGGGTCGGGGCCGGGGCCGGCTCTCGGTAAGGAGCCCCGCTGCGAGGAGAGGCGGGCGCCCCGGGGCCGGCGGGAGGGCGCAGCTCCGGGCGGGAGCGGAGCGCGGCGGGGCAGGGCTGCCCGCCACAGCCCGGACCGCGGCTGAGGGGACGGCGGCGCTGGCGGGCTCGGTCCTGCCACCAGGCCCCGGGGCTGGCGGGAGGGCCCGGGGCGGGCCGTGTGGTAAAAGGTAGCCTCAAGGCCAGGTTCGCGGTAGGGTTTTCTAAAAAGACATTTGTCAGTGGAAGCGTGTGTTAAATCGGTTTGAAAAATGCGGTTTTTAGCCTGGAGTGTGAAATGAAAGAAACCCAACACACCACAAACAACCCAGCCCCCCACCTGTGTTGCCTCTGGGTTTTAACTTGAAGGTGCACGGAGGAGAGTATCTTAATTGGCAGTAATTTGGAGGAAGTGACGGTTTTTCACGAGTGGGCTGTGTTACATCTGTGCCTCCTGAGAGGGGGGAGCCTCGTTCCCTCAGGTGCCTCCCGAGCTCAGTGACATGTCGCAAGCTCAGTGACATGTCGCGGCAGCCCCTTCTGCCGCGCCAAGGGTTTGTCACCGTGTCGGTAGGACAGAGCCATCCTTAGCAAAGCGATTGGAACTGTTTTGTGGCTTCTCTTTTTCAGAACCCTTACTGAAGCACTAAGCTCGCTTTCTGCCAGTCTGTGAAGGTGGGTATTACCTCAGCCTTGTGAGGAACAAAAGCTGTATGATAGCAGATGGGGCTTTAAAGTTGTCTGTAAAAATGTTTTATTTGCTCTTTATAAGTATACTTAATGCTTCCAAGTTATTTATCTGCTGGTGTTGTAACAAATACCTATTTTTCAATGTGAAAATGAGCTAGTATCGGTCATATCTGATATTATGAAGCCTTTCTAGTTCAGCCAGTCTTGTTACTTGCTGAAATTCATCTCGCTCCGCAACCATCCCCGTGCTGTTTATGCAGCTGTGACTCCTTAGGCAGGCTGGAACACTGACTCTCTTCTTGAATTTCCTGTTTTCTTCAGTAGACCTGATCCTAATAACCAATCTCCAGCCTGAATCAGTGGTGAATAATGAACAAAAGAGTTACTTAATGTTTATTAATCTTTAAAATTTAGGTCAGAACAGTTCTTTAATTTTTGGGACTGTGTTAAAACAAAAAGGAAACTTTTGGATCTAGAAATTTGGCGCAACAGATGAGTTTTGGAAGTCTAGCCTTGGGAATGATGTCCTGAATTTGTTGAAGGGGCATAGGGTCTTTACACAGCAGGCAGAAAGACTTTGGCAGCAATATGGCATGTAAAACAGGCAGCATAGCATATTCAGTAGGGAAGTGGCCAAACTCAGCACCTTTAAAACGAAGCTGCCCAAACCCCGGTAACAAACACCAAGTACAGTGGCATATCTGAGTTTCAGGCATGACAAGAAGTGCCTTTGTCTACCTGCTGTTAGCACGCTGGGGTTCCCATGCTTCTCATGAAGCAGCCATGGCTGACTGCTGCAAGCATCTTTCCGGAGGGATGTTGCCCATACATTTACTGTCCTTAGTTTCTGAGGGTAGGGAAGACATTGAAGCAAAATTATTCAGGACAAAGTTATTTAGGTCCTTAAATTCAAAGGAAGAAGGGGTATCACATCATTCTAATTAAAAAAAAAAAAGGATAAAATAAGTAAGAACAAAGATTTAAAATAAATCAGTTACATGATAGGGAATTACCTTAGGTCTGTTTTGTTCCTGGAGCTTGAATCTAGAGAACTTTATTTCTCTTTTTCACATTGAGAGTGTGATCCCTCATTCGAGAGCATCAGCTGGCTTATGTTTTCATCTTAATGAAAGGCTATGTTTTCATCTTAATTATCTAGATAAAATCTAAACAGAACAAGGTTTGCATTTCTGAGTGGCAAAAGGCTTAATAATTAGGAAAAACTGGTGTTTTCAGGGGTTTTTTTTTTTGTTTTCATGAATGATTTTATCCAAGTGTTACTGTAATTCACTACAAATGTGAAAGGGACACTGCTCAGAATTCATTGCTAGTGGTCAATGGTAATTGTTATTGAAGGCTTACCCAGCAGATCTGCATGTGCACTACTTTGATCAGCAGTAGTGCTTTGAAGGGTGTTGCCTTGATGTAGGGTGCTGATTAGGTAGTTATTTCATTCACCTGTTGTGGAGGCTAAATTGGGTGTGAACTGAGCTGTAGTAGTCCTCCATATGTCCCCCATTGCTATAAGTAATCCAGTCATTCTTCCTGTATAAATGTATTTGTTACATGCTGTTGTTTTTATTTGCCATGCTGCACCATGACAACTGCCTCGGCAGATAGCTCTGGTAGCTACACAAAGTGGCCAATGGAATTGAGCAGAAGTTACAGCAGCTCTGGTTTGGACTATGCAGAAGATACCTTTGAGTCCTTCAGCGAGGAGGAAGAAGCCTGCAGGCAGTGGGAAAGCAAACCATCTGAATCGTATTGTTCCACAGAAGATTTAGAGGGGTCTGCTGTGTCAGATACGTTGGACAGCGTGTCGAGGTTAGCAGGCCAAAATCATGCAGGTATGCGGAGCTTACCATGTGCGAGACCTACCTTTCACATCTTTAAATCAGTGCAGCAGAGACTTGAATCAGCAAAAATAAAACCGTAAGATTTGCGTACAGTGTTCTTGCTGTGCAAAGTATGCTGACTAGATCTGTGTTATGTGCTCTGTGGATCTGCTGATAACTACATGCAGAAGGGTATGATTTGGTCGTGGAAACCCTTCCTTAGTGATCTTGTGATGCTGAAATTCTGTTGGCACGGTAAAAAAAAAAAATAATCTGCAAGATATCTTGACTGAGTTACCATGTATAAAAAGTAGTCAGGCTGTAAAATAATTTTTCCAAGGGCACAGGGAAAGTTTCAGGACCTGAAATCTTAAAAGAGGGCTAGGTAGTATCTTAAGGCTGTATCAGATGAGTGATAAAGAAGCAGACAGCAGGACATAAGCTAACTCTCTTAATGTCATGTTAAGTTTTCTTTTGTCTTTTTGGGTTTCTCTGTCATTCTCATACATTCTCCTTTTCTCCAAGTTTAGTCTGGCAAGTATTGTGAGTACTTGAAGAGATGAATATTTCTGTAAAATCTTTTTAATTTGGGAGCTTGTCAGCGTATACAAACGTTATAGCCTTAAAGATTACCTACGGTACTTTTAATATATTTTTAAAAGTAGTGTAGATTTAAAATATATTTTAATGTTTACTAGCTGTTACTCTTGTAATCTGATTCTACTCAGTTCAACTTGATCAGCTGGCATATACCAATATATAATTAGCCTTGTCTACACTTTAAAATTGGGAAGCTGTTTCTTTTCCTACTATAGACAAGTCCACTAGAGATGTACCTCCTGTCCCTCATCTATCTAACATGTTCATGTGGGTGGTTGTTGGTTGTTTTTTTTTCACTCTGCAGTAATATTGTTAAGAATCCTTTAAAAATACTGTTTAGGCATGAAATCCCAACAATACTGGACAAAATTTGCCATCAAATATACATGAAGTAAACCCTGTTTATTGTAGCACAGAATATAGCATTAGGTATCAGTGCTTCAGAAATCTGAATAAAGGATGATCATTGCCTTGGCGTCAATTTATGCTACATTGATACAATTGAACATCGTCTAATGGATTTAACAGTTTTGCTTTTCTACAGTTTATAGGTTTTAATAAACCATTTGCTTCTGGGGTATAACAGGGTTTTTTAAATTATTGCATGTCTAACCATTGAAATCATTATTTCTGGTGTCAAGGAGTGCATGCTAGGAGGAATCCTTGCTGTGTGCGTAGAGGTTTTTTTAATAAGTATTACCACTTTTTATCTTTACAAGGTTAATGTTTCATAAAATTATGGAGTCTTCTGAATACTACTAGGGAATATTTCATAGAAAAATATTTTGGGAAATTGATTGCTTTCTATGGTATATATCTTACAGAGAACAGCATATATATATAATAAAAGCTATAGAAAACCTGTCATGCTGGTGTCCCCGTAGGGACACACAATTTCCTTGTATAAACCCACTGAATTTGCTGTTGGTATCCTGAAAACAAAGTAGAGAGGTCAGGTGTTTCCTGAGTGTCCTCGGTATTTGGAAGTAGGACCATGCTGTATGCATCTTGCTGTCAGTGGCAGTGACTTTTCAGGCCTCTTAAGTCTTCTGTCTTTTTGCATTTATTTGCTTTCCTGTCTTTGGTGTTTCCTTAGCTTCTGCAGAACTGGACTTGTACTGGAACAAGCTGGAGAACAGGGAGCTGATACGGATGTTTTATTGCCCCTGTCCCACATGATTTTTCACTTGGATCAGTACCTTGCGACAGTTCAGCTGAGCTCCTGAGGGTATTTGTACTGCCACAGATGAAGACCCTGTGCAAGGCTGAAAATAAGTGATGGGGCTCCATGAGGGAGGACATAGATTGAGGTTAAGTTAGCATTACAGATAAAATTGAATGTGACAACAAGCTGTAAGCAGGAGTTTGTTTTTCTCAGTGCATCCTTTATTGATGTTCAGTAGCGTGATTAGAAATGAGCAAGATGAGAACTTTGTGGGACAGAAGCTTGCTCAGCGTTTCACCCCAAAGTCACTGATACCTGTGTAGTCCTGTGGTTTGGGGTTTCTTTTCCCTTGACAGGGAAAACTGTCACTTTTGAACGGATTATTTGCCTCCTGCTTTGTTTTTCTGCAGTCCTGCTTTCTTTACAATGTATGTTCAAAGCTACCTTTTTTCATTGCAGATGAACATTCTGAAGTAGCGGATTCTGCAGCTACGGAAGGAGGTGTCATGGGAAAATGGATTGATCTAAAAAACAAAGAAGCTGGCATTAAGCAAGACAAATTTATCATCAAAACTCATGCTGGTGAGTTCAGTAACTTCAGTAGAGGTAATAATTCTTGTTCCTTTTGAAAGGAGGTGTAAACTTTTAACTAGACTTAAATTTTATATACAAGCTGTTAAAGTTAAGCCAGGTAATTAGCCTGGCTTAATGAACCAGGTAATTAAGTATGCAGTTCCTCTCTTATGCTTTCTCAGAAGGCAGTTTGGCTCCCATAGCGCACATGGCTCTGATGCTTCTGACATAGTGACATTATCCTAGTGATACATTATGACAAGATCTGGATAAATACATTAAAAAACTGTATCCATATTTTAAATTTAACTGTAATCATGAAAATTTTACTGGACTGCTTAGTTTTTCTCTTTTTCTCTTCAGCTGTACAGGTACTAGGTGTGTGATTGGTTGGGGTTTTTTTCCCCTCCAAAATAAACAGACTTCAGAATTTATTGTGTGAAATGTTTTCCCCCTCCCCTTGTTAATGCGTTGTGTTAATTATGGAATTACTTGTTTGCCATGTTTTAGTTCCTTTCCCAAGCTGAGGGAGGCAGCAGGACACCAATTTTGGCAAGAACAATGGAGCAGCTTTAACCAACACAATGATGTGTAGTGGATGGAGGAGGAGAGGGAAAGGGAGGAAGGAAGGTTGCTGTTTGCATATACTGGTTATGCAAGCAACGGTGAGAGCAGATGGTGGGATCCAAGTCCTGCTTAAGTCGTTCTAAAAAGTGGGTCAGAGATACTATTTTTAATTTTAAAAAAGAGCAAGAAAGCTGTAGTTGAGCAAAAAATAATTGAAGCAGAAGGGGAATCTTCCTGTCTGTGTGTACATGAAAAGTGAACTAACTCAGAAGTTTTGTAGGTCACCTGTAAGACATTAACCTGGGAGATCCTCCTGCCTAGTTACTTTATGGCATTGTATTTGCATACAAACATCCTCAAACCGTCCATAAAACATGGGAAAACATGACCTAGGATCATTTTTAGGCTATTCTTGGTTGTATAGCTCATTCACAACAGTGGTGAGTCAATGTTATGAGTTTCTGACTCATCTTCAGCATTTATCCTTCTATTACTGGCTTTCCAAGACTGCTGCGTAGTCAAGTGAGAAGACAGTTAATGTAGATCATCTCATCTGTAGTAGGGAGGCTTCTCCTGGCAAGCTCCTCTGAGATAATCTTCCTAAAATATATCAGAATCTTGTGACCACTTGATTCATAGAGAAATTGAAAAGGACCTGATGGAGTTCAGATTCATTGAATGAATGATAAACAACAGTATAACACTGAGGAAGGCTTCCATCTCTACAGAGCTTTCCCTTGAAAGTTACACTTGGGAAGATTTTATTCTCTTAATCTCAGACTTTTATAGTTCTGCACATGGGAACATTCTGCCTTTGGTGTATGGACTTTGATGGGCGAGGAGAGTCAGCGTGGTCACTCGGTCTTGAGTAGCCAGTTCCATTTCATTAGCTTGTGCTGATATATAGGGTGATGCGTTGTGTTTTGCCTGCCTCTCCTGTTGCTTCTCATCTTAGCTGCTAAGTGCTTTTCAGGTACGCTGTTACAGTGCTTCCAACCACTATCAACATGAAGATCACAAAATAAAGTTCAGTTTGTTTATATCAGTTTTGTTTTACCTGCAGGAGTTCTTCAAACAATGTGTTTGTTGATCAGACTGTCAGCATGTTAATCTGAACTGCTGTGCTCAGCTGTACAAACAATTTAGATAATAATGAAAATGTTATCTTGAGATGCAGGGTTAAAATCTTTCTGAAAAGTAGTTATCAGTTACTGCCTCTTACAGTTCTCTCCTTTAACTGTTCTATATTTTTTCTTCTTAGAGTATTAATAAGCGTAACAACAACAAAATGCCTGCCTATTTTCCTATTAAATCAAAGTTAGACATCAAAGGAAAAGGAAAGTCAATATAGGTTTTCTTTATTTTTCTTCCTTCATTCATATGGATTCAAAAGGTCATACTTTAAAGATGTAGTTGCATACAGAAAGCAAAATCTATGTAGGTCACTTGGTTATAAACCACACAGCAGGGTTTAGCATATAGACATGGAGAGTAGCTTATCTCTGTTGGTACACAGAGGGCTTCTGTAATCAGAGCAGCTTCTTAGTCCAGTTTATTATGCTTTACTTTTCAAGTATTCTGTGGTTTGTGACCTTACTGCTGTATGATACGTGGCTCTGACTTGATGACTGTTTTGGTGTCTGGTTTTGCTGTTCTTGTCCCCTGTTCCTGCCTTATTCCTCTCCAATGAAGAGGATGTGGAATGCGGGATTCGGGGCAACAAGCATCAGCTAGATGTACTTCTGGAACAGTAATTGGCACTAGGAGGGATTCACTGTAGACAGACATGCAGTGGCATTTAAATCTGCCACCACAAGCACAAGATTGAGCATTCGAGCATGTCTAGTTCAAAGATGGAAGGGAGGGAATATGTGAAAATCACAAGAAATAAAACCAGTCACCAAATTGGGTGCTTAGACCCTCTTGTATGCACCTCTCTCCTTTCAGCTGAAGGACAGGTGAACCACATGTACCTAGAAGAAAATCTGAAAGTGTAAATAGTCCTTGTGCAGTTAAAGGCTGAGTATTCAGAACTCAACTGTGTGCTGACTTTTGCCATAATTTTTTGCTCTTGTTTCAGTAAAATTATAGTCCTCGATAATTTTTTTCCTTCTGAGCTTATTTTGTTAAACATGGATTGATGTTAAACAATAACTTTTTGAAATTGGTCATGCTGTCAGGTTTAAAAATTGCTGTTCTCTTTGCTGGTGTTTCTTCTAATATCTGTAGGTGCAAATGAGCGGGTATATGGCACCACACAATTAGTGCAATATTAGAAACTGAATCTTAATTAAAATCCACTTCTATATATCGGGAGAAACTTAAGTGAATTAGACTGATATTAAATTGTTACAAAACGTTCAGCAAACCCCTTGTGTTTTACTTACTAAGTTGAGTACTCAACTTGGTATATGTCAATGCTTTGTTCTGTGGGTTTTTTCCTCCCTACAATAGTAACTTTTAAATCTTTTTATTCATTCTGTGTCCAGTATAAATGAATATGCCACTGTTTTTGTTAGTGTGATTAAACCCAGTAGTGGCACATGATTTTCACTGTTTTATAGGGATTCTACACTGCAATTGTAAGGAAAATGACCTGATGACTGAAATGGTGGTTTCAACTCAAATGTTTATAATCCTACCCAAGAAATTTTTTTGGTTAAATTGCATTTTAAATTAATGTTAATTCTTATTCATCTGTCTATAAACTATCACTATGTCTTTTTCTTTAGCCAATTTGATACATCATCTTTTAGGGGAGGAACAAATTGCTTTACAACACTTGATTCTGAACTGTGGTAGTTGCCCTTAAATCACATTGTTTCCTTGTTGTCCGTAAAGCAAAGCTCACGGATTCCTGCTTTGCTTAGTCTTAACTAGAGGTCCACTTACCCTTTATACACATCGACTGCATTTCTGAAGGGATAATCACTTTCCTTTCAAAATTCCACAGCTCTATCTTGTGTACGTGAGACTAAATTAACTGTAACAGATTTAGGCAGAGTTTTACATTCATGTTGTTCAGTGTTTTAAGGATTTGTGTTGTGGTTATGCCAAGATACCCCACAGGACTGGAATGCCAGTATACTGGTTTTCAGATAATGCACCCTGCAATATGTAGTACTTGTCTAAAAAAAGTAAAACTGAATCACTGAAAATGAGTGAAACTGACAATATGGATGGATTTTTTTTCCCCAATTATATAATCGTACATTTGAGCTAAATGGGCAGTATAATTTGTTTCTGAATACATTGAGTTAAAACAAACTGACCATACCTTACCTCTGTAGTTATTACCAGTTGTCTGGCTAATTTTTAGCTGTCAGAGTGGAGTCCTGAGAAGGGAACGCTGTGTTAGCATTAGCTATATGCAGGGGTATTCGCAAGACTTCTAGTAATGCTTTCTGTAATACTTTGTCTTCTCATTTTTTCTTCAATTACACACATTAAAGCGTTTATTTGAGGTTCAGTAGTTGCATAAAAGTAAAATCCATGTAATAAAGACAGAGAGGTACTCTACCCTGTGTAAGTAGTTGAAAACAGTGGTCTCTTAAGGCTGCATAGTACCACACAGCATCATTACATGTTGATGCTCATGAAATACTGTATTGATTGGCTGTGTTTAAGCCTGTGGAAAATCTCCCGCTAAGCAGTGAATGAAGTTGTAAATCCATCCTTACCTGCCCATCTGAAGTATAATCTCTCAGTTTTTATTTATTATTACATGCCATTGGGAAGGATAAGAGAAGATGAAAGGGTGAAAGATACTGTTTAAACAAGGTCATATAAAGAATTTAGGAAATTATTATTGATGCTTTAGAGATAAGTATTTTCTAATATAATTGTATTTCTAAAAAAAAAAAAAAAAAAAAGCCGAACCATAGGTTGTAGAATATATGTGAGGTGTTTTCCAAAGTTACTTTAATAGACACTGCTTGTAATTTTTCAGTGTCTTCTGAGTTGCTCCTTAGAGTTACTAGATAAGTAGCTCTTTTAAAATGTTAATTCATTGTAGTTTGGCAAGTTGCAGTTTCAGGTAGGAAGAAGCTAAGTCTGTATTAGGCAGTCATTGAAACTCAGTTTGTTTAATGTTATAGCATTTAAGTACTTGATTTAGTAATATATTTGTGCTGTATCATTAAGTAATCTAATTCTTTAGGGTTCTTAGCCCCTCCCCTCTTTGGAGATTATTAATATCAATGTTTATTGTGCAAGTTCCTACAATTATGATCCAGATTTTTATTTAAATTCTGCACTGTTTTATTACAGTCATTGCCTCTAGACTTGACATTGGGGTTTTTTTTTAATTAGATAATACAAGGTCACAGAGGTGGAAGACCACTAATTCTTCTCTTTGCCTGATACAGTAATTGACACTTTTGTTTTATTGATTTATGCCTGACAGAAATTACTGAATTATTAGATGGAGAACTGGATGCTTTCCGGGCTTTCTGCACCATTAAGATAAGTAAGATGCGACAGCAGCTGATCTCTAGGCAGGCAACTGGTGGCAAGTCAAGAAAGCTGCAGCACAGATTCACAGGAAAGAAACGGGAGACAAATGATTTGAACTGCATTGTTCCTGATGAGCTGATGAACAGAATCCGCCTGAAAAATATCAGAGAGACTGTTAAACAGGTACTGAAAGGGAGAAAAAAATTGTATGTTTTGCCTGTGCTGTTGGGAGAACCACTGAATAAAAAAGCTGTAATATGAGGCTCAAATCAGGCAGACCTTGCTGATGCCATGCTCAGGCCTCTGAAAGGGATTTTTGCTTGGTATTTCAAGATACACCTTTCTAATTTTTTGGTTTTTTATTAGACATTACTGCAGAACTGTTGCTATTAAATAATCTGATCATTATAAAGTATTGTCTGGTGATTTAAAAAAAAAAATGTTTTGTGTGATTGAGTGAGGCTGCGATGGTCAGTTATTGCAGACCACGGTAAGCCCTGAATCAACTGAAGAAGTCTTGTTTTCTGGTTACATTTGCAACTGCTGTTTATAGAAATGTCCTGCATATTATTTGATCATGGGGTCTTTGTGATTCCAGTATTAAAAGTATTCCAAAGGCAAAACCTCCCCCCTGCTCCCAGATTTTTTAGACGTTTGGTAATATTAAGAATTAAAGCACATCCAACAGTATCTTGATGGCATCAGTTCCCTTACTAAGAAGCATCTGTATCGTCTTTTACAATTCAAAGTGTTTTTCTTTTTCACCAGCTCAGTGTGTTTTTCCCCACAATAGGACAGGCATTCTGACACAGCCCTTGCCTTCAGCTCTGCATCTGAGAGTCTCAAGGCTGGGATTTTTTTGACCAGTGATACTCGCATCCTTGCTTTGTGCTTGCATCTGGATTTGAATATGCGGTTACATGGATTTGAGTACTGACCATTACCTACAGATGCCTTCGCCCATAAATCTGGGCCTTGGCAAATGTCTATGCGTGGTTTGAAATTGGTACAGAATGTCTGCATCTCTGTATTTCTGATAAAAAATGAGCTTTGAATAGTCATTTATTTTGTTTTCTCTCTATCGCTTTTGCTGGCTTTCATTTATTGCCGTATAGCATAGTAAAAGTGATAGCATATTCATCTGCAAAGCCTGCGCCAGGTGAGCAGGGAGCAATACTTTTAAAGTCAGTTCTGGCATGATGATTATTTCAGGCTTCCAGTTCATTTAAATTGTTTTAAAATTTCAGCAGTCTGTATTCTGTCATCATGTTAATGTTAACCAACCCACCATCCAAATTTTGTAGAATTTTTACTGCGTCTTACAGTGTGGTAATAAGTTGGGTTTTTTTAAGAAAAGTAATTTTGACTGCTATGTGTATTTGCTTCTGTCTTTACCGCCACATAATAATGTTTTTATGCAGAGCAGAGGAAATCAAGGAAGAAGATGACAGAGACGTGACTTTCTGGGATTGATTCCACTGCTTTTGTAGCAATTTACTGTGTTTATGTAGCCAGATGGAATCTGTGTAAATTACATCAGATAAAATTATTGTGCATTTTTGAAATAGCAAATACTGGAATTTGTGTAATGCTATTAAATATGCTTAAAATTTCATGGTCGATAAAATAACATAGGAATTTATAAGTAGTACTGTTTATCATGGAAAGAAAACTGTAGAACTTTGTCTGTGTTCTGACTTGGAGCTGCATGTAGACTTTTGAACGAATTGCTTCAGGGTTTATTTACCTCTTAAAATTTACAAAGTTAATTATAACCTCTATGGTTGGTATTTAAGCCCTTATGTATACTGTCAGCGTAGGAACGCTGCTGTTCCTATAGCTTCATTACAGACAAGCAGTTACATATGGTGGAATTATTGCTGATTAACAATGGCTGTTACTGAGTTGTGATGGTCAAGTATTCGAAATGTGGAGTAAAACATGTTAATTTAACATAATTGAGCCTTCAGGAATTACTGTATTTGCTATTGTGGAAGATTGATTAGCATGCACAGGCTGGCTTCCTGGAACATCAGGTACTCATTAAGCAAGAGTAACTAATGGCTGGTGGTGCTCTAAACATATTTAACGCTAGCAAAATATGTATAGATTTACATTGGCAAAATTGTACTGAGCATCTACCCAAGGTTAAATGGGTTATACTAATTAAAACAATTTTTTTGCCAGTATAACTGTATCCTCACAGTCGGTATTGGCTGGTCACTGATATGTTGCTTGGCAATCTCATGACTTCCTTTTTTGAAGGTTGTAGTTTCTGTGGAAGAGGTCAGTAATGTCCATGCAACCTCAACCATCAGGAAAACTTTGCCTGTTACAAAAAGTAGTATGGTACGGATCAGTGCTGTGGTTCTGAGATACAGATAACTTGGTTCCATTAAAATTATCTATCAGTGTTGGAAGGGGGAATGCCTGGGGAAAAGCCAAGTATGTTTAGTGTGAAAACATTCAGACAGGCTCATCAAGATGATAGTGACAAAGATTATGAAATAATTTACAGCTGCCTACAAAAGCAAATTTTTGTCTTGAGACAGTATCTATATCTTTATTTTTATTGATTGTTCTTAATAGAGTGGCCATATTGCTAGGACAGGCTCATTGCATCAAAGTCTCATCTTTCAGGTGACAGAAGCTCAAATTCACGAATCTTTGATGTGCCCTGACTGTCAGAAGAAGGAAGCAGAGCTAGCCGAGATTACCTTTCTCAGACAAAAGAAGATTCTAATGGAAAGTGCTTTAATCCAAGAGAAACTGGAAGAACAGATTTACTCCAGAGTAAGCAAACATTGTTTAAAAAAGTTGTGGTACATTTTTATACATGCTGTAAGAGAAGAGTCTGTAAGCCAGACTTCGCTCTGATTTATGGCAATGAGATCAGATTGACCTGAATGCAGTGCAAATCAAAATAGAATTTGTCGCTCTGTATCATTAATAAAATGCTTGGGACTAACATACAGATCAAGTCATTTTAGCTTGCTGATTTGTATAAGCTGAAGGTCTTTCCCAGGATGTCCTGGAATTGTTTTGGGTACACCTTGGTTTATTTTCCAGTTTGTTTTCTGATGGGCTGTCCAAGTCAGAATGGTAAATAACAAAATGATGTGATAGTAGGTAACTACACTCGTACTGGTCTTCCTTATGCATCCTTTGGTATAGGACACTGCAACATGTTATGGAGGCTAAGGCCTCTTGGATACACTGACATTTCTTCTTGGAAGAACTGTCGTCTTCTGTCTGCATCTGCTGTCAATAAAGCTTGGATCTTTGTGTTAGGAAATACCTTTGGAAAAGATGGTAGGCAGTGTAAGCTGAAACTTACAGAATTCCTTGGGTCTTCTCTGCTGTTTCTCAGGATGATCCTCTTTCTGAAGGAAAAACGCTCACTTCTTGAAAGGGAGTCAGACTGAAAGCAGGTCGTTTCTGAGCAATGAATAAGTAGTGCTTCCAAAAGCCCCGAGATCTGCCTTTCTGTGTTTGTAAGCAGGGCAGAAATTTGTGCGCTGTACCACACATTCTTTTTTACTTAATAATTACAGTCTTCTGATTTTTGACTCTCATTTGCTCCATACCTAAGATTTGAGAGCTTCAGTCTGAAGTGAGGCTTCACTTTTTTTTTCTCTTGGTTTTCCCTCAGCTTCCCTGAAAAGGCTTGCCTTCTTTTTCGTTCCCCTCCTCAGGGAAGAAACTTACTTTATGAGGCAGATCGCTGGCCACACTGTTCAGCAGAGTTTTTAAACAGGATGCTTTGAAAATCCGGCAAAATTATGCTGAGTGCTGCCTGCTCAGTTGCTTTTGAGGGACTCTTGTAGCTGGCAGTGGTAGTCCTGTGCTACAGGACATGAGAAATAGCAGGAATACAAAACCAAGTAATTTCCATATTTCCTTTTTATTTCAGGATGTGCTTACACTTATAGGAGAAGCACTCAGAAGCTTTCCCAAACCTTCAGAGGATCCCAGGAACTTATGGCAAAGGCTGAAAGGTCAGAAAATGTAAGGCCTGAAAGTAGTAAACATAACTCAAGGACATAAAGAACTGGGAGAGTTCTGTGGGCAGTCATGTACTGAATGCCAACGATTGTGGATATAACCTGTTTTGTCAGTGATGAATTGGGTGGTGGTTTAGTATTCTTGCAGGTGGAACCAGATATGCCCAGCACGCTGGCATCTGGGTTGTGATTCAAGTCTTCATTCTTCCTAAATGCAAATGTTGCAATATAGTAATCCAACTATATACATTTTTCAAATTACGGAAGCCCACACTTTGTATTATTAATCTGACAAGTAATAAGTATTGTTTTTTGTGGGATTGCTTGTGGGATTTCAGAGCAGCTCACAGCTGCTTCCATCCATAAGAAAAGTAAATTATTCTGTTTTTTGGGCCAGGGAGGTGTAATTACTGGGTTTCAGCTCAGTCTTTGCCCACTGTCTCATGTTAAATTGCAAGTGAGAGCCCCAGGTGGAGGAGAAATAGGGTTGCAAAGTAACTATAGAAAGGAGTAAAATGAAATGGACTATTTATAGAACTGAAATAATGAGACTGTAACAGAAATTAATCAGCAAGACTGCAGATGCCAACAGGACAAGAAATGATCCTAAATTAATCATGGAACTTACATAGGATAGGTGTCTAGCAACAGAAAAAAATAACATAGATTAAAATTGGGATAAGATGCCAAATAATATTTTGACTGTTTTTTGAATATACTCTGGAATTTGTTGGAATTATCTGTGATTTTTCAAGATGCCAAAAGTTACTAGACTAGAAAAGAATATATCTGGGTGAAGACTGGCATTCAGTACACATTCAAATAAAATGGATTTATGCCAGCTCTGTGAGTAAAACAATGAAATAATCTTCATTATAGCCTCAAAAATACATGCGTTATCTGTGGGCACAAATGCAGCCCACCTTTCTGACTGTTGCTGACAGCAAGAGCTCATTGCATCGCTCTTGCAGCGACCTTGTGGCCGTTGGACTTGTGTGAGTCATAGAGTTACTGACTCTCCTCAGTCTCCAGTTCCCTGACTGCTGTGCATTCAGATCTCTGAAGTCTGTGGAAATCTTGGGGAAATGTCCTTATCTATGAACTCATACTGAGTTTTTGTTATAAAGCAAATAGGATTAAATCTTACTGTTGAGTTTTATTTGTCTGTTTTGGGATGAGGATGTGTATTGTTGAAGTTGGTTTGGTATTTTATACCCATGTAGTTATTTTCATTTGTATGCTATATATTGTTTATAGGAGTGCTTGAGGGCTGTTTAGCCTCTTGTTTTCGCTTCCCACAAATCAATGGAAAATCTGAAAAGAAGTGCTAGCGTACAGAGGTAGATAGGCCCACCTATCTTAGTGACTATTTGCCTTTTGTTGCTTAAAAACCTACCTTGGGTGACTTCACCTGGGAGTTGATCCTGAGTAGGTCAAGCCCCAAGAGAAAACAATGCAGCCCCGAGTTGTTCAAAGCTAGTTGTCCTCACTGCATCACTGGCAATTTATTCTTGTTTCTTGTGAACAGCAGGTTTAATAGTCCATGAAAAATACTCCCCTAGCTTGGCTTTAACTTCTGAATTGTCACTACAGAATACATAGCTACCTATATAATGAATAAACTGCTACTTGTTCCTTCCCATTACTCTACAATCCTTAGAAATGTTTAAGTCCCTTAAATCTCCTATCTTCCCATCTTACAAACCTTTTCTTTTTAGATACTCCATCTCTGTTCCTTGTTTGCTTTGGGCTACGCTTCCCTTTTCTGTTGAGTCTTTCGAAGTCTCTAGCAGCCTGCCCAATACGAGGCAAAGGGTGCCCATTATTCCATGTGAAGTCTCATAAGGGCTGTCAGATACAGAAGTGGTGATCAGAAATTGAATCCTTTGAAAATGTAATTTTGTTGTTATTGCCAATGAACACAGCTTTCAGACCTTACAGAAAACCACAGAAATTGAGTTCCAGGACTCTAACTGTAGGTTATTTTTATAAGTAAAGAAGAGTTGTTGATATTTTTGCTTACAGTATATAGGTGCTTTCTAGAAATACTGAAATACTTCTTTGCAACTCTTGTCAAGCCTTTATGTAAATATATTGAACTATGAGGTGTTTGAGTTAGGCATCTGACAATATTTGTCTGTAAAATAGTATTCATACTCACACAGCACAGTGCCTGTACAGTTCTTGTTTGTTTGCATAAATGTTACAAAGACAATTCAAATAGCTCCTCTGAAAAATCAAAGCACATTTTGCTTATGTCTGTTACGTTTTCCTACTGCTCACTACAGTTCTTTCATTTTTTTCATCAGGAATGACTCTGAGATATGAGTGTTTGTCTTCTGCTTTCTTGTAGCAGCGATTAGGGACGTATAATGGAATGAATGATCTGAGTCTCTAAATTTATTTTATAATCCTGCAGTGTTTGAGACTAGAGATTCAAAAGTTGTGACATGGAGGATGTAGGGGAAAAAAAAGAAGTAGATTGTGTCTCTTCCTTTTTCCCTCACAGGAGCTCCCCCCCCTGCCCCCTTCCTCAGCAGTAGATTTTTCTTTTCATCTAAAGAAACACTCTAAAACCATGATCAAGAAATATTTATTCATCTGCTTCATTGTTTGTGCTTGCTGGGGCATAAAAGGAGCGAGGTGGATCAAGGGTGATTCATATGGTAAGCAGCTGAGCACTGAAACAAATCAATCTGCGTATTAAAAGTACTTTGGGGCTTTTGCTTTCTAGCTTTCATGCTACACAGTTCCATTCTTTAATCGTTTGAATTATTTGAGATGTAGAGTTTATTGCTCTGAACTTTGTACAAATACAGAAGGGTTTATCCTATATACATTGTTTTATATTATATGCATGGAGATAACCGGTTTCATGATGTCATACTTTATAACTGACCTTTTGGATAAAATTATATTCCTCAAATTATCATTAAAATCAGTTTCCTGTGGACTGTAGCGATGTAATTTCCACTTTCATTTGCTGTGGCTTTCTCTGGGGAAAAAAAAATTAACCTGGCTTCCAGGCTCAGTCATTTCTTAGTCTTGTTTCTAAACAGCTGTTGGGCCATGGGACTTTGTATTTGTTTTTCCTCTATGATAAACTTCTGTGTCATTCACAATGGGTTACTAGTATGTGTTTGAATGGGAATGAAGTTCTAGTGCAATTAATTTGCCTGGATATGAACTGGGAACAAATATAAACACATTTCAATACTGGTTTCCAGCTACTGGTGAAATATGTAATCACAGAATGGTGAAGGTTGGAAGGGACTGCTGGAAGCCTCCTGCTTGAGCAACAAGGTCACTGAAGCCAGGTGGGACCTGGTCCCACCAGTCCAGTAGTCCTTACATTAATCTTGAATGTTTTCTCTGAAGCTGTACTGGAGCCTGAAATGCTTCAGACCCCCTTGGGACCACTGTCTCTTCATAGATCCATCTCCCAGTCATGGTTTTGTTGTGTGGCAGGAGCCAGTTTGTTGGGTTTTTTTACCATAGCCGGTTTGATCAGCTTCCAAGAAGAGAAGCTGAACCCATTTATTCGTATTGGGAACTTGGCAAAAATTTTAACTGGTGTCACTGAGGATATGGTTTTGCTGCTGGATGCGTTCGTGTTCCCCTGTGAAATTGTTAGCTGACACAGCGCCCAGATTCTTCTTCAGTAAAAACCTGAATTGTAGCTTTCAGTGCAGTTATTCCAAATCATACATACTCCAGCAAGAGCTGGAATGCTTCCAGCTATGTATTTTTAAAGCATTTTGAAATATACTTGCATTCTTCAAATGGTAATTTTATTACCATTCAGTAAGATTTTCAGAGAATGACTTTTTATTGTCTCCACTCAATAAGAGCTAACATAGACACTATGTGCAAATTGTTACTGCCTGCAACAGAGTTGGTATTCTAAATGCCACTGTGTTTAAAAAATGTTTTTTAATTTTGTGAATACATATATTAATCTTATGAATACTACATTTGCACTGTTTTTATATAACTAGCTAACTCTTACTTTTTCCTCCACAACTGATTCTGAAAGTCTTTGCCTGCACTGACAGCAGCATCGTCCATATGGGGGGTAGCTGGGAAATGAGGGGGAGTGTATACCTTCTGTCAGTAAGGTACTAGGTTCTTTCTTTCAAATTACCTGTAGAATTGATCAGGGTACCTTTTAAAAAACAAAACCCAAACCAAACATTTTCCAGCTTCTGGGCATGGATATTCATTGCTTATTTATTCATTTATTTTGTAATAAAATAGTACTGTTTGTTCTCACATTAACTAGTGTGTATGATCCATAAATACTTTTTTAAAATATATCTGTAGTGTGTAACAGAATCCTTTAGAATATTCTGTGAAAATTAATAATTTTAGTTGATAGCACTTTAAGAACATTTACATCTTTCATATTGACATTTTTAAATAGAACATATTTTTTCCTACAGAAGTAAGTTTACAGCATCATCACAGTAGTATAGCTTGTTTAAAAATACATACAGCATTAATGGTAATTGCAAGCAAGCTATATACTTGAGCAGGGTTTTTGTTTGTGATTTTACACGTTTTCTACTCTTTAAAACAGTTACGTATATTAATATTACATCCATCACTTTGTTAGAAAATATTACTTATATGCTACTCACAATAGATCTGTCATTTTTCTGTAACATAATATTACAGGCTATGAAAATAGAAACACACCATTGTATGGTTGGTTTTAAAAATAATTACAAGCCGGATTAAAAAAGTGCGTTAGGCTTGCTCTTCCCTTGGTACCTTAGGTTCCGCTAATGTTGGATGTCCTTAATCCACTTAGGGTTGGAATGCCACTAGCACCTCTCGGCACTGAACCTTACGTGAAAGCAATGCTGACTTACCCCCTGCTAACAAACCTGGGGCTTGGTCCCCCATGCTCTCTGGGTGGAACTGTTGCTGAAAACCGTGACGAGTTCTTCAGCTACAGTCTTTCCAGGGCCATTCTGTTACTGCTGAGTATCTGTGAATCTGATTAAGACTCCAATTAGATTTCTTTCAAAATCTTCAACCAGATGATTAGATCGGTGCAAGGTAACACAACTCCACTGATTTTTATCAGCTGTGTTGGTTTGCATTAACAAAAGTCTGACCTCTTGCCTTGCATGGGCCAGTGGATTTTTGAAAGAGTGCGAGCAACAGAGTTAAATTTTTACTGTTTTAGTAACACGATAGGAGTAAAAATACATGATTGCGTTGGTTTGACTATGCACAAGTAAGACTAAATATATAAATATATATATGTGTAATAAAGCTGTAGGAAATCTCCAAACTGCTAACAACTCTTATAAATGAGATAAAACAAGGATATATTTGCTTGGAAATTTCATAGTTGCCATTCTTTTATTATTTTCATTTTCATGTAATGCAAGAATATTTCATGGTGGATCTTTTTTTTTTTTTTTATGAAACAAGTCCAGGTGTGCTTTGAAAAATGCTCTTTTCCTGGTCTTTCTGATACTCCTCTTGTGCTTTCTGCAGTTTTTTACTTCTCAGTTTCCACTTGTGAAAACAGTAGGTTACTAGGGATGTCATTATCAAAGAGAAGATAATAACCAGCACTATTATCAGTGCAATAGTGGATGAGAGGGACCCCTCAAGCTGCTTAGTTTCAGTGTTTCTTGTTGTGTTTAGTTTAGCAAAGTTTTCATAGTCTGTTGAGGCCAAAAGTGCCGGTACTGGAACTTCTTTAAACTTGGGCCTCATTGGGACTCAGTAGGTGTTCTCACTCAGTCAAAATTTCTGAAGCAGCAAGGACTAGGATTCCCTTGTCACCTGTGTCATTCGTAAGACTGTTTTCTCCTCAGGTTCTCCAGGCATAGATGAGGCTCAGAAGCTTTATTTGTTTGTGAAGCCAGCGAGCATAGGAATAAGAGTGTGTGTCATAAAGTTTTTACAGCACAGGTCGTCTATATCCGAAGTTGTGTAAGTCAGAAATGTGTGTACGCTGTTGTCATCTTTATCAAGGGGCAGGGGAAAGCTGCTTAGCTGGCTGCCAGTTTGTGATTCTTTGTTTTCTTGAAGAGATAATTGAAGAAAATCGAATCAATTTTCCAGTAACATTGTGGTGGCAGGGCTTATCCTCAGGCTTTAAAGAAAAACAAGTACTGCAGCAAGCGTAGTTTATATCTTATGATTTTTTTCAGTGAGAGGGTTTTTTTTTTCTTCCCCTAAATATTCCCAAAAGAGAATGAAATCAAAGGCATATTTTTTTACTGAGGGGCAGGCTTGGTTTTGCAAACATCATAGGCATTAACAAAATCAGCTACAAAACAGCAGCTCTCATGTTAACGAAGGGTTTTTATTTTCCTCTCTTCTTTGATATTTGCTCTCAAACTTGGCTTGTCTGGAGAGGATTTTGATTTGGGGTTTTTGTCCTCGTTAACTGGAGTTTAGGAGATGTCCTCACTGATTGCAAATCTCGAATCTGGAAAAATGACCTGGGTGAGAAATGACACAGGATTATTTAAAAGGTGAGCTCCCCTAAAGGCAGTGAGCTGTAATCTAGAATTTAAAAACCTTACTTTTTCATAATTCTGATAGAATTGCAAATACGTTTAAGTCATTTGGCTTTGATACATGCGGTGTGTGACATCCTAAAAAATGTACTCATCTGAGCAGTTCTGAAGTTAAGAGCTGGTCTGGAGAAGGTGAAGAGCTGGTCTGCCCTCATACTTCTCTCCCCTATTCCAAATCTCATCTTGGAGTTCAATCTGATGAGGAACAAGTCTGGTCTGGTGTTACTGGTTTCTGCTTCCACTCAGGACAGTGGGATTTGGCCCCAGGATGTTTTACTTTGAGGATCTGTAAGCACTTTCAGAGCTATTTATTTCAAATAACAGATTGCTCCAAACCCCCTCCACCCTACTCCCAAATGCTTTGAGGCCATAATTAGGTTTCGGAGATCTTGCAGCATAACTTTGTTTGGAGATGCTCTGTTTGATAGGATGCAATTGCAATTCATCCTCTTTGTAGAAATCTATGGTTCATCCCACTCAACTTAGCAGAGAACTGAGGGTCTCTCTTACTAATTAACAGCACGTTCTTGTTTGTAATAAAGACTGTTTACTATAGATTAGCATTCTGTTGATGTTAAAAGATGTAAATGAGCAGTTCTTGCCAGTTTGGAACAATATGTTCACATAGTCAAAAATAAATGTTTATTTTAAAGAAAGTTTAAAAGCCAGATTTTACTGTAGTTTAGGACAAAAAAAAAATATGCGTGTTTGTAAAGCTGATTGAAAGTTCATTTCACATAAGGGAACAAGTGCAACATACCGCATCTTTGATGAATGTCTGCATGTTGTACTACTGGCAAGTCGTATATCAGGAGGTTATGACAATAGAATATTTTAGTGCCACTTGGCTATGTATTCAACATCTTTCTCAAGTAGCCTAAAGAAAGAAACTGCAATAAAAGGACTTAAACTGAGAAATGCCCTTTTGATTTATGGAGTAGCTAAGTGTCTACCACCCACGTGAAAGTCCAGGAGGGTAGAATGCCTCAGCACTAATGAAAATCAGATCTTGTCATACTTGCCTGAACCTGCATCTCATCTCATATGTATCCACAGCTATCAGATTCCTATGGGGAATATAAAATATATAAAATCATTAGGCATCTGGTATTGTACGGTACTGTTCCAGGGTGGTGAGTGGATGTTATTTGTAACTCTTATTTCACCATCAGTTCAGGTATGTGTATTTCCAAAAATACAAACAGGAATGCTTTTAAGATCTTATGTCTGCAAAGTACTGTTGTGCTTCAGCTGCATTTTGGGAGAAGGAGACTACTTTTATGGACAAATCCCAGCCCTTTAAAACAATGTCTGAGGATTCTGTTCTTTGCTCTGCTGGAGACTCCTGAGCGACTATAACCAAACCACCCAGTGTCTGTGGGTGATGTGGCAATGCTACCACCACTGTCTAGTCTGCCTTGCTTTGAAGATTCTTGAGGGCAAAGAATGCTTCTTCCTGTTGTTTGTGGATGAATTGGTGAACCAAGTTGGCAAGCAAAGGGTGCAGGGTGATGTAGATGAGAGAAACCTCAAAAACTGCAAAACACGGCTGAAGGGGGCCTGCCTCAAGTGTCTGCACAGAAATAAGTGCCAAGAAGGCAGCTTTATGGGAGAAGCTCTTGCTTTTTCCTAGGAATCAACATGACCAGGTGTCTGTCTGCAGTGCCTGTACACTAACATATGGAGTGTGGAGAAAAAACAGTAGGAGGGACTAGAGGGCTTCAGAAGTTGCAAGATGATGGGCTCACTGGGATCACAGACACCACCAGAGTGCTGCCATGGAAGCTCAGGAGAGCAGACCTTGGCCTCTTCCGGGACTTGCTTGGAAGATTCTAACACAGACACTCTTGGGGAGAAGAGCGGTCCAGGACATCTGGCTGATTTCTGAGGATTACCTACCAAAACCTCAGGAACGGTCCATCCCAATGTGCAGGAAATTTGGTGATGGTGGCCGGCAGTCTGCATGGGTGAACAGGGAGCTCCTGACAAAACTCAGACGTGAAAAGGAAGCATGTAAGAGGTAGAACCTGTCATCTGTGAGGAATAGAGTGACACTGTTGGAGCATGCAGGGATGGCGGTATGAAAGTTGAAGCCCATTGGGAGATGAGTCTTGCAAGGAACAAATGCAAGAGGAAGGGCTTCTCTAGGTATACCTGCAGCAAAGGAAAGGCTAGGGCAAATGTGGACCTGAATGGGGCAGGAAATGTGTTGACCAAGGACATGAAAAAGACCAAAGTGCTCGATACCTTTTTCACTTCAGTCTTTGCTGGTCAGATGTGCTCTCAGCAATCCCAGCCCTCGTAAGACCAGTAGAAAAGTGTGGCACAGTGAGTACTTGCCCTTGATATGAGAGTATAGAGTTAGGGAATGCTTAAAGATACTACCGAACATTTACAAACCCATGGGAGCTGTTGGGTTACACCCAGGAAATGCTGAGGGGGCTGGACAGTGTCATTGCAAGGCCATTCTCAGTAAGTTTTTAAAGGTCATGGTGACCTGTGGGATGCTTCAGAGGACTGGAAGCAAGTAAATTTCAGTCCTGCCTTCAAGAAGGGCAAGGAGGAGGATCTGGGGAAGTACAGGCTGATCAGCATCACTTCAGTCCCTTGGGAAGGTAACAGCAAACCCTCCCAGAAACCATTTCCAAACATATTAAGGACAAGAAGGTAATTGGGTGTAGTCAGCATGGATATATGAGAGGGGAAAATAACCTTGACCAACCTGGTAGCCTTCTGCAATGAAGTGATTAGCCTGGTGGATGAAGGAGAGTGGGGGCTGTTGTCTATCTTGAATTTGGAGAGGCTTTTTGCACTGTCAGTAAGACTGTTTCATAGACAAACTGATGAAATATGGACCAGATAGATGGATAGTGAAGCGGGTTTAAAACTGGTGGAGCTGCTGATCTCAAAGGGTTGAGATCTGCACAAAGCCCACTTGGGGGCAAGTCAGTGGTGGCGTTACCCTGGGGGTTAATACTGGGGTCAGTGCTGTTCAATATTGTTACTGATGACTTAGATGATGAGATAGAGTGTGCGCACAGCGGGTGTGCAAATAATACAAAACTAGGAGTGGTGGCTGATTGTAGAGGAGTGAAGTCAGTGGGTTGGTTAACACTGATAACATGCAGCTGTGGCCTTGCCTCAGGCAGCGGGTTGATTGACGTGGATGATGTGCAGCTGTAGCTTGTTCCTGCTAAATGGTTAAATAGCCCTGAGGAGTGTGGGAGAGGGGGGTGGATGGAGGAGGAGCAGGGTGGTCTGGCCTCTGGAGGAAGGAGAAGCAGTATGGACAGTAGAATCTGACTGACAGTAAAAGCCTTGTTGCAGCTTGCTAGTGCTGTGACAGTTGGTGCCCCGTGTGAGGCTGCCTGATTTGGACTCCAACTCCAACAACTGAACTACGACAGCCGATAAACCAGGCAGTTGTGCTGCCATTCAGAGGAGCCTCAACAGGCTGGAGGAGTGGACAGAGAGGAACCTCATGAAGTTCAGTAAGGGGAAATACAAAGACCTGTCCCTGCAGAGGAACAGCCTGATGCACAAGTACATGCTGGGGGCCAACTGGCTGGAAAGCAGTTTTGCAGAAAAGGACATGGGAGCACTGGCGGACACCAAGCTGAATGTGAGCCAGCACTGGGCTCTTGTAAAGTCCAATGGCATCCTCGCCTGTGCTACAGCGTTGTCAGCAAGTTGAGGGAAGTGATTATTCACCTCTACTCAGCACTGATGAGACCACAGTAGTAATAGAGGTAAATGTCTTGGCATCAGCTCGTATTGCAACGTCCTACTGAGATTTCAGTTTTTGAGAAAGAGTTGGACCTCTAGGACTCTGCTTAGATTTCACTAAGACTGTTCAGGTCATCTGTAATCATTGTGTTGAGTACACGCATGTACTCAACACAAAAGCACTGGTTTAGAGTTGAGTCAGGTTTCACGTGCTGAAGTTTCAATGTCAACACACTCTCATGAGGAAACTTTCCATTAAAAAAACCCAAAACATTCTTCATTGTCCATACTCTAATTTAATTCAAACAGTAGAGAATAAATTATTCTTGCATTGTTTTGTTGGTTTTGTGTGAGTCATAAGTCTTCAGTGTATTTTTATCTGAGCATTATGAACATGTCAACTAGTATCTCAAGACTGTGCACATTTAATTCTCATTAACATTTAATAAAATATATTAGAAAGGTTTAGGTATTTAAAAAAATAGTTTGATTATTTTTTTAATATATTTTCTTTCCCCCTGGAAATGCTGGTTTGTTGGAAGAAACTTTTCATGAAAGGATGTTAGAATATTTGTAAGCCAAACACATTTCTAAAACTTTTAATGAAATAGTAGTATTTTACTTTGATATTTACATAAGTATAGGCTATTGATGTAGTGCATGTGCTTGCCTAGGGATGGACTGTGCTGTCATGGCTCATGTTTTCATCTCTTACTGTTTTAGCAAGCTAATGTTTAAAGTAAAGTACAACTCTGTATGAGATGGGGGAGACAAAATCTGCTCCTTATTTTGTAATATACTTAAGATAGGTATTGTCTCTCCTTTTGTTGTTCAAGCTTGACCTCTGTCCCTCTACTTAGAGTACTCCAACAAAGTAGTGACAAGCATGTTTTTGAGCTTTAGTGTAGTTTTTGTGGGCAGAAAGTAAGAGCAGGTTGGATACAATTTATAGGAGAGGAACAAAAAATCAGTCTTTCAAATATTAATTCAGATTATTGGCATCTGTCAAATACTGAATTACTGAAAAGAAATAAGAATGCTGATCAACAGATTTCTGGGCTCATTGAGACTCCTGCCTCTTAGAGGCAAGTTTTACCCTTACAATTTGGTAGTGACTTGGTAATAACGACATTATCAGTGTTCAATTAGAAAAAGTAATGGCAATTTGCATTGAATCCTAAAAAAAAAAAAAAAAGTCAAATTGCTAGGTGGGAGACAAGACTTTTATGAAGTTTTAATTGGCTCTGGTTTGTGGGATATTTATTTATTCATTTTTAGGATAACTCTGTTTCCTGATTCTGTGTTTTAGTCAAAGGAAGAAGCAAGTTTGGTGGATGTCTGAAATCTTCAGCTTTCTTGGAAGGATAAAGGCCAGACATTATATGTGAGCTACTGCAGTTTTATTGTTTTAATAGGAAACTGATTGTGTGTACCTGACCCTTAAGCTAACTGAAACTTCTTTGACTTTGACATTAAGAATGGTTGATAAGGACATATAAACAGCAGCAAGTGACAGAAATGTATAGTATTGTTCTTAAATGAACACAAAAACGTCTTTCCAAAGTAAAGACAACTGATCTGAAACTATAAACCTGCTCCTTGTGAATTAATATGAAGAATCTTTGTTTTCTATCTTAGTGCCTGTGTCTCGTGCACTCATTCATACGTACACTGTCCATTTTCAGATGTTGAATTACTTACAGTGTTTATATAATCTTAAATATATATTGGCTTTTTAATATAGTTTCAGGCTTTCTTTCTGCCTTCAGCTTGCCTGTACATTTCCCTGCTGCCTCTCAAATTGTCTCTTCTATTTTTATTGCATTATGGAAGAATGTGGCTCCTTTCTCTAAATTTGCATCTTTTTGATGTAAAAACATTTGTATGAAATGTATCCGTAATGTTGTAAACCTGATATATGTAAATGAATCTTTTCTCCTCCTCCAGAGCTAGTGTAGCAAGACATCTACTAATACACTTGTACACAAATTTGCAGATGAAAGCCACAGTGGGAGTGGGAGCAAATGAAAGCGGGGACAAGGAGGAGGGAGGGAAAGAAGGAAGGAAGGGGGGAAGGAGAGAAGGCAGAAAAGGCTTCAGAAAGCACGTAGTGAGATGTTCTAGCCTTGCTACTAGTTTTTTACTGCATCTTCTATAAACTCATGTGTAAGGGCAAAGGGCTAGATTTTAGGAGTATTTTAAACATGTATGTAAGACCACCCTTGCCATTTTCGAAACCTGTGTACATCTGTCTTTATGTTTGGATGCTTAAAATGCTTTTGGAAATCTTAAGGTTTCAAGTTTACAAAGTGATCAGCTTTCAGCTGAGAGCCAGCTAGGCTTCCTCTTCCCTGTAGGTTCTGTGTGCTTTAGGTTAGGCTTATGGCCTTAAGTGATAGACTTTGTCGTTACAGAATGACACGCTAGGTATGTTTAGTGTCACTGGGTTTGTAGGTGTTAAACACCATAGATTTATCTGGGAAGTCTTAAAATCAAATTATGCCTTTGTCATCCATATTGTTAATCTAAAAACAAAATAGAAAAAAAATATCTCTATTAGATTTTTACATGTAGTCATCCTTAGGAACTTAATTTTCATAAAACCCTTCTGATTACATCCAGTGATATAACTGGCAACTTAGATAAAGATACAAGATAAAGTCAATTAATCTTTTAATTAAGTGCATAAAATTCTAGCCCTAGTCTCAGAATGCATTATAGTATTTTTATCTTAGTGAGCAAGAAAACTCTGCTTTTAAGCAGTTGTTTGGTCTATTCTGTCTTCATTATACCTAAGGTTTTCTTGCGCCTTATGCAAGAAGAGGAAAAGACTGCAAGTTTTGGAAGCACTTGTAATAACTCCTTACAGCATTGGTTAGATCTGTAAGCCAACAGAAAGTTCAATCTTATTTCTATAAAAAGATCTAGTGACATCCAGACTCTCCTTAGAGCTGCAAGAGGCTCGGATATCTCTAAGGGGCAATTTGTGTATGACAAAAGCAAGTAATTATAGAGCAAAACCTGATCCCGTCTTACCTCTGCATTGAAAGATGCTGAGCAGAACAGCTTCCGTGGATTCAGATGGAAGTTGCAGGCTGTACGACTGCTCAGGACATCTGCTTTTATGTTCCGGAAGAACTCGTGTGGGCAGGTGTCTGTGCTTAGCATGGACCATAAATGTAATGTACTGTTTTCCTGGGCATTTAGTTTATAGAGAACCCATATGGAACTTAGGTTTTTAAGGTTTTAATTTTAATGAAGTAATCCCTGAAGTACAGAGCAACAATTGGAGCAACAGATCTGTATTGTTGTGGATTTACACTCTCTGAAATTTATATTAATCCCACTGATTCTATTGGTGACTTCTTATGATAGTATAACATATTAATTTAGTATAACTATGATTTGATAAACACCAGCAGCTTTTTAGGTGTGATTACAGCCTCCCTGTAACTGCATGTTTTGGCAGATAACTGTCTTTTGTCTGTGCAAAGTCCAAACCCTTATAGTAGTTGCTGGTGCCTATTACCAGGAACAAACTACACATAAGTCATGTTACAGACTGAACGCTTGACAAATTCCCTCCTTAAGCCAGTGCTACTAAAATGTACCTGTGATACATATTTTAGCCTTCTTCTGCCTTGTCTTTCCAGTGGTATGGGGAAAGCCTATCGTCCTGATCAGTGAAATCCTTCTATGACATTTTTAGGGTAGCTTTGAAACTGTATATTAAATGCTCCCCATAGGTGTGCTGACTGAGGCTTAGGCATACGGTAATAAAACATGGTAGGAAGAGATACTGAGTCCTGTTCCTTTTACGTGCGCATATTTGGGGAAGGGTTTGGATTTTTTTCCCCTTTCCTTTTAAACTTGGAAAACAGTGCTGTATCAAAGTGCTGTTCTCTGAAGAGTTGAACAGATCTGTTCATTATGTTTACTTTGAAATAGGCTTCACTGCATTTTAAAAACCACGTTGAGATTGGTTTTCTCAAAACAGCACATACTATTCCTCTTTTTGGAAGATGGGTTTTCCTGATAAGCCATTCTTTCCTTTTCTTACTAAAGGAACAGTCTTATATCATCAGCTAAAATATATACCCCATAAAATATGGATTCTTTCTTCTCTTTGGAATTGGTTTTCATGGTTAACTTTTTTGCTTATTTAGTTCATATTCATTTCTTTTGCACAACATTCTATGCAGTTCTTCCCCCACCATTCAAAATCAGGGGCAATTACATCCTGCAATTACAGAGGGCAGCTTGTGGATTTTTTCATTAGTCCATATTTTAGATGTTATTCTCTGAAAACTCAAATCCCGGAGTGCAAACAATTCCCTAGCCACACTGATACATAAACTTGCTCAGCGATTTTTTTTTTTTATTTTTTTTTTCCATTTGCCTGTTTCTAGAATCAGTTTGTCCTGATGCTCACGTTACGTGTTTTTTGGAGTCAGAACAAGTACTTACCAGTCCAGGTACAAGTGCATGTTTAATTGTTCCCTTGAGTTAAAGGATAAACAACTGAAAGCTGTTTAGAGCTGAATTCAAATTAACAAAACCAAAACCTATGAACCTTAATGAAATAAGATCTTAAGACAATCAGTGGCCTTTTCATTAAATTCTCATTTTCTTTGCAGGTGAAGGAGGGTTCTGATTCTGGCTAATTGGCTGTGAAAGGGAGATGAACAAATGAGATCTGCTTTTGTATCCCCCTCCCTTTTTTAATCTCTTCTCCTTTTTTTCACCTTTCCCTCTGCTAGCAAGAAAAGTAATTATGGATGGGACACTTTGCAGCCCTTCTCTTGGATCTAAAATCTGCCAAGATTGAAACTCCTGCAGGGATAACATTTTTTTTTTAAATGTGCCAAAGAGCAAAAGATGTTTGAACGTTCAAGTATTCATCCAACTCATTGAAAAAGAAAACTCTTCTCATTCTAGCCAGTGTGCCTGTTACAGTCTAGGACTACAGTATATTTAATACTCAGGGAATTTCACCTTTAAATTTGTGCAACAAAAAGAGTAAGTTAAAGGATGGGAGAGAGCAGGGGGCTGAGGGGGGAAGTGATGAATGTCATTTTAGATGCAGCTACTTTGTGTCTGTATGTTTCTGAAATAAGGCTACGTTACTTTTCCCACAGCATGGGCTGGGGCCAGTCTCTGTGCAATTTGAGAGTTCCTAAGCAAGCAGAAAGCACCCTTCCTTCCTCCTCTCCCAGTCTTAAAGCCCAGGGAGCTTGTCTCTGGGGTGGGCTAACTGGTGTGCAGTAAGCTGGTCCCAGTACTGAGGCTAAGAGAGTAGGCACGGGGAAAGAAGGGAATAAAGACTTTCTTTAGGCATTCAGTGCTTACTGGTCAGTGTTGATTTTTCCCTTCAGCTCCAAAACACATTCCAACAGGAAAAGTTATGTCAAATGCATTTGAGATGAGGGAACATGTTAGAGATCAGTGAGTGATGTGGCAGGTGCCTGTGCACTGCTTTAGCCATGGGTGGCAGGGGCTGCAGGGCACGTCACCTTCCCCTCTTTGTGGTTTGGGGGGTTTAGCCCTCGTGCAGAGGTAGCAATGCAGGGCTTATATGCATGTGGAGAAGCAGGTGCATGATGAGTGGGAAAGGGTGGGGGGTCCCTGGGCCCCAGTGAGGATGGAGGGAAAGATGCACGTTGTGTGAGAGGAGGAGGCTGTGTTTATAGGGGAGTTCAGTGCACCTTTGTGCTGTGAGGGAGGATGTTGGATACATCTTTTGTGCACGGTGGGTGCGTGGCAGGTGTATGCATGGAAAGCTGCTGGTACGCAGGGGAAGATGGTCAAGCCTCTGACTAGAGCTGGCTCACCCCGGGGGGGGCCACGAGTGGCCCTGGGCCGGGTCGGGGGGCAGCAGAGTGGGTGGTGCAGCCCTGGATGCTGCTGTGCTCCGTGCTGTGCCGTGCCAGTCCCGCATGCTGGTACCGCGCTGCCCGCTGTGGTGCCGTGCCATGCCAGCCTGCGTGCTGGTGCCGCGCTGTGCCAGCCTTGCCTGCCAGGTGCCAACTCTGCGCGCCGGCTATCGCCGTGCCGTGCCAGCCCTGCACGCCGGCTGCTGCGATGCCCGTGCCGTGCCAGCCCCGCGTGCTGGCCGCTCACCCTGCCCTGGTGCCCGGCCTGGGGGGCTGTGGGGGGCTGGGGCGGGACGCAGCGGGAGCTGCCCTCCGAGCTGTGCCCGCCGAGGCACCCGCCTGCCCGGCCGGCCGAGCGCACGTCTGCAGCAGGCAGTTCTGACGCCTGGGCTTACTGCTGCTGCGCTTTGCGCCCCGCGCCAGGAAAATGAGCTTTGTTGGGAAATCAGCTCATTAGGTAGATTCTCTCTGAAAGGGGCACACGTGCCCTTTGCATAATGGGGAAGGAGAGGAGGCTTTCGACTGTGTCCGTTTAAAAAACTGCAACCCTGCCCCCTCCCTCCTCCACTTTGTAACGAGCCTCCGGTTCCGCACAAAGGATTCATCATAGCCATGCAGCACTCACCTTCTCCGGCCACATCTTCCTCGGCTCGCTGGGCTACTTTCAAAAGGGGAGAGTGATCGGGGGGTGGCGAGGCTGGGAGCTTGTGCTGAAGCCTGACCATGGAGGTAGCCCGAGACCTTGCTAACTGGCCAGTCTGGTCCCCCCTTGGTCTTTAAAACCGAGAGGCAGATAGTGCTGAACAGGCGGGTTATTTGTGCTGCAGATGCAGGGAGGGCGGAATAGCTCCACACACCCGCTACCTCAGCAGCACTCACTGATCCCAGCCAAATTTTTCAACTTTATTTAGGGGGAAGAATAGATCACATGGGGAGCTTCACCAAACTGGGAGGAGCGTGTTAGTGCAGAATCAGGTCACTAACATAAAAACCCAGGAGTTAGTCACAGACACCAAGATTAATAGTGTTAGCATAATCGAGGCATAAAAAGCAGCCTAAGAC
Source organism: Falco peregrinus (assembly GCF_023634155.1). Taxonomy (NCBI): domain Eukaryota; kingdom Metazoa; phylum Chordata; class Aves; order Falconiformes; family Falconidae; genus Falco; species Falco peregrinus. Next base: position 2,492,193 of record NC_073733.1, on the reverse strand, counting down.
AAAGACAAGAGATGCTTATGGGAATTAGATGCTTCTGTTTTCTTCCCTTATCTGTGTTATTAAGCAGGGAAATTTCTTGCTTCTTTTATCAGGTGAGTTTTCCTAACTGAGTAAGAAATAGAGTAGATGTAAAAGAAATGTATTCAGCTTCTAAGTGCTTTTGAGCACATTCTTCTTGGCTGGCAATCTAGCATTTGCACAGGCTTTAATTTATTTTTTTTTTTTTCATTTCTGAAATAATGTCTGTCTCTGTCCTGCTGCGTGGTATTGATTCAGTCCCAGAGAAATAGATGCTACAGACCCATTACAAAATACACATATGCCTGCATAAAACAGTCTGGGTTGGATAGTTGCCGCGCTCTTAGTCGCCTCTCTTGCTCAGACAAAGGCAAGCAGGCTGCTGGCTGATCCCTTATTGTCCCAGTGGTTGAGAAATCATTGTGGAATTAAGTTTCTACAGCACCTTCTTCTGATCTCTGCCTGTCATTCATTAATAGATGGCAAGGCTCCCAATAGGACCATCAGTAATACAAAAGCTGTCCCTGAGTGCTGAAGAGCTGATTGCTGCTAGGACCGCAGCATGATTCTTATTTTAATCATCATTTTAATATCTTTATTCAATCAACTGCACATTCCAAAAAACCTGTGATGGATTTTGGTTATTTAGAGGCCAAAACTCAAATGTGGATGCCTAAATGTGGGTACCTAAATACATACATATCTTGCGAAGAAGTGGGTCTGACTTTTATAGGTGCTAAGCAACTGTTCTTCTGCATTTCCATCTGCTTTTAAGTCACATCCCACCCTCTGCCACCTTCCTCATGTCCACACTTTTAAAAAGAAATTAGCTTTGAAAAGTAGGCTATCTTGTTCCTTTGCTTACAGAAGCATCCTGCCCGAAAGAAGCTCTGTCCTAAAATTTGATACCAGATGAAGAGGAAATTAGTGACCAGGTGAATTGCCACAACAAAGCCGAGAGGCCTGGTGTATCCAGTTTGTGTAAAACTACAGGAGAGCTTTTCTGCTGCGCACCCAAAAATTACTCAAACAGTCATCAAACAAGTTGCACCTGCCTACAGAGTGACTATCCTTCCTTCAGTTTTCAGAAAAATTAACCAGCTTTGGCAGTTAAAGGCTATAACAGTCAAAATGTTGATTCTTGGCAACTTCTTAATGAAGTGCCTCTGGATTAGATATTATATCAATCAGGATATCACATCAAGAAAAGCAATCTTCACGTTAGTGTAGATCAAAATATGTAACTGAATCCTTTGGTGTGCAGTGCCGTTCTCTGCCATGTTACCTGTGCAGTATAACTTTCTGCTTCTTGTTTTCATTTCCCCAGCCTGGGGTGCAGGGGGGTAACCTGTGCCTATTCCAGGCTCCCTGCTTCCTGCGGGTCTCTTACAGGAATCCAGGGAGTGCAGCTGCTTACTCTGGAGGGGAGAAGAATTGCAATTGCAATTGGTTCTTTTATAGGGCAAATCAATGGAGTGGAGAAAAAGCACTTTACATCTTTACTACAATACAGGCATGCTGCAAACACAGTTAGAACCTGTCCTGTGCTTTAAACTTGGAAATTTCTCAGCTGGATTTTATTACCTAGAGACTGACCTTTATGTATAACTTCCATTTCAAATGTGCAGAGGCCCGATTTTGACAGAGATGCCATCCATTCCTCTGTTGATAGAGTTTGAGATATTTTCTTTGGTTTTATTTTTTTAATAATTTCCCTGTATTACCGGCATGCAATGGGAGATAACAAGCCTAACAAAGGCTTTTACCGGTCTGGTTAGCCCTTATTTGTATTTTCATCCCCAAGTTCTTCTTTTCTTACTGACTGAACTTTTCTGTCTTATGCGTTTCATAAAACTTCCTTTTATATTTCTTTTTATACACAGCTTCTTACTGAAGTGTCTTATGTCAACTGAAAAAGCTATATATAATATGCGTGTATACATACATATTTATATATATGCATACATATACATATGCAAAGACCTGGGGATACAAATTTCTACCAGTTTGTATTAGTGCAAGGGTAGTTTTTCCTCCATTTTTATTTATATTTAACTCTCCCCAACATTTTGCCTATGAACTCATAAGTAAAGCAGTAATGGATGTCTGAAAATGTTCTTATTTTTATGCTACATTGAATCTTTTTTTCAAATACTTGGTTCTTAATCCAGTATGACTAATACACTAAAATTTCTCTCGCTATCAGATTTGCCACTTCCTGAATCTTCTCTCTTTCAAGGCTCATAACTGGTCAAAAACTGTATCGGTCCGTTGGGGATTATGACTATGTCAGAGGACACAGTGTTGACCAGCTACAGGAGCAGTTGTGGTGTAGCCCTGCCTCTTCCAGGACAACTGAGGCTTCTCAGAAAATCAGTTGATACCACGGTTAAGCCCACAGATCCAATGCTTATGTGCTTATGATCTCTTGACAATGCATGCTAATTGAAGTTCAGGGGAGCCGTTAGAAGGACCACAGTATGTTCTGACAGCAACTGAAGGGCTAGAAGAAAAATGAACGTTTGTAACTCCTGAAGTTCTTCAAGCTTTGAAAAATGACCTAAAGTTTCTCTCCCAGTCTGCAGTGAAATGTTCCTTATTCATTGTTGCAAAATTCTGTGATGTCCCAGTCAGATTACTGACATTGCTATTGCTGCTTCTATTTTAAATGTTATAATTAGTAGTTTTTCACGCTTCCAGCTTGTCCTTTCTCTCAGAAATTTAAACTACAAAGACTGATGAATTAAAGCACATCAGATACCACTGTAATGTACGTATGTGATACAAGGAGATTACTCCCAAGGTAATGTTTTCTCCTCTTCTACCTTCAATGCCTACATTGTTGTCAAGGTGCTATTCTCATTATGTAGAGATTGAAACAAGTCCATTACGTGTAATGGGTCACCATTTCACCTTGGCACAGTGAGAAGGGAATATGGCTTTCCTTATTTAGAACGGAGCATGCATGCATTAAAAAAAGAATTATTAAAAGCAAAGTTTCTCATCAAAGCCAGGCCATCAAAATCCTCTTTGATAAAGTTATAAATATTGACTGCAGGGGAAGAGCAAAATTTATAGCCAAACTTAATGAAATGAAATCACATTATGCAAAAAGTTTCAGTACTTGTGTGTTGTTCTCCTCTTCAGTCCTAACCAGAAGGTTTGATTTTATTAGGAGAGACAAAATTTACTTAATAAAAAAAAATCAGTTTAACAGTCTATTCCTGGATGAGTACATAATGTAAAAATGGCTTACCCTAGTACTGCTGCTACATCTATCAGTATCACTAATTTTAATTGAATGCAGCCTGATCATAAAATGTGGAATGAGTTTTGAGATTTCAGAGGCATTGTTGGTGGGTATTATTGGACTGTTCCACTAGCATTGTACATGGGTAGCTATGAAATGGCTCCTGGAGAAGACTGACAGTTCCTGAATTCTTTATTCCAGAAAGAAGGCAGGCAGGAGGGGGTATGGTAGGAGTATATGAAATACATAAAACTGAGGAAGTAAGTCAGAAATTCCTAATTAATCTCTGCCATTTTTTGAGAAGAAGGAGAAATTCAGTGAAATTGAAAGGCATTACAGATAATGTTAACGAAGGAAATGCTTCTGTACATAGCACAGTATTCTCCTGTAGAATTCTCTTCTGCCAAGTGTGCACTGAGGCTGAAAGCCCTGAAGGATTTCTGTACAGGTGTCAGTGTTCATGTGGGAATGAGAGCATCCGTAATTATAAGCAGTGTGTTTTTATTGTGGCCTGTGGTTGTAAGACACACGCTACTTAGCACATGTAAGAAGGAAATTCCCTTTTGGGCAGATTTCCTGTATTCATTTTTCTCTTTAAGTGTAAAAGCATTTTTAAAAGCATCTGGAACTGACCAGTGTCAGAATCCAGGGCTACATAGATAACATGTTTGATCTTATATAGTGACTTTTGTGTTCTTACCATGAAACAGTTCTGGTTTCAGATCTGCTAGGTGAGGAATAAACTCTGGTTCAGCAATAGCAATATTAATCTAGATTTTTCCACTGCAGTCAACTCCTCCTGTGTATATCTCTGTACATTTTTAGTCCTAGCACTAGTGGCCCGAGAGGCAATGTGTTTCTTTTGCCAGATCAAAAATCTCCTCAAAACGGCTTAAATCAAATAATGAACATTCTGGAAACATGAAAAGATAGTAAAAGCATTCTAATGCGTGTAGGATAGGTATATCTTACTTTACACTGCTGTATTGGAAAGGTCGGAACTGTTAAAGACATGTTCTTTGGAATGACCCCGAGTAATCCCAGAACAGATCTCTTGTCATTTCTTGGATTTTCTTTTGTTGCCTCTCTTGCCTCATGTCGAACTAGTTAACTTTCAACACCAGTCGTGTCTCTGGACAGTTTCTCATTCATGAAACACATGCCTACTCCTGTAAGTGGACTTCCACGTGCTGTACATACCCTCCTGTGTTTTGTGTCTGAAGCTTTTTCTTCCAACCTCTGATTTTCTTTTAAAATGGAAATAAAGCAGCTTTTGGAGCTTAAGAAGGCCCCGTTCAACAGTTGGCAGACCTAAGGTTAACAGTCTTTCGTTTTCTTTCGATAGGGAAATAGCAGCAGCTGCCTCCCTTCCTGCAGAGATTCCCAGGAAGCCCAGCCTGGAGGCTTTGGAGCTGGACTCTTCCAGAGAGAGCTGCTTTCTGGGATGGGACTGCCAGAAAAGGGAGTAAACTGGTTGCTATGAACTCCACTTTTCCATCCTTTTATCTTGCTTCTACCGTCACATCAATACATTAGGACACAGAACAGGGTTAACTTTTTGGCTTCTTTTAGGCAGGAGAAGCTTTTAAAATCACAGCCAGACTCCATGCAAGGTGCAGCGTGCTGATGGGCACACGGTGCTTTAGTGGTTGTGCTGATTGCACTGGCCTGAGAGGAGCCCAGGTTGAAGAAGGTGCAAAGAGGGCTGAAAACACCTTAATTCTCATAGGTTTCTGAAGAGCAGCTGTGTGTTTTCTAGTCACTTGCATCAGTTCTTTTGAAGCCTGAACTAGCTGTTCCTGCTAGATGCTTCTGCTCGCAGTGATCTGTGCGCCACCTTCCCAGGCCATTCTCTCTTCTTGTGCTTCAGGGATAGTCTGCAGCCAGAAACCCTGTGTTTTCTGCTTTCCTGTGCATCCATCTCTGCTCTCTTTTTCCGTGCCAAAAGATTTGTATACCTCCTCTTCTCCCTTAACTCTCATTCCCAGTAACTCAGTGTCCCTTATTCTTCTGTGCCACACCATGGACTTCCATGTGCCCTGCGCTGTACCCTGCTGCTTTCCTGATTTCTGCCAGAGGTGATACGGTTCTGTGCATTGATGCCTGGATGCAGAAGTACAAACAGAAAACCATCATCCATTTGAGCGCAAGACCTTACATCACTTGACCAATTATCATCAGTTAGCTCTTCCGTTCCTGAGGTTTCCTTAAGCTTTTTTGCTTAAGCTCTGTTTCTCAGTTGCAGTTGTTTGGTGACAATGTGCTGAACGTGTAACACCATGTCAGCTGGGTATGTCTCAGGGGTTTTTAGTCTTTCCCTTTAAGGTATTAGTGCTTCTAGTCCTGAAGTGTGGAACTAAAACCTGCTGGTGTGATGAAATTTGTCACCATTAGTAGTTTTTTTTCCCCCCTCTTTATTAAAATTTACCCAAGTTTGGCCAAGTTATAAGTGAGTTGTTCACAGAAGTTCACATTAGTCTGTGAGGATAAGCATGCAAGTCTCCTACAAATCATGGCAGAGTCTCCTTCAGAGGGCAGATGAAGGGAAAACCTGAATTTAGGAATTGAGGAATCTTACCTCTGGGCAGTTTCAGGAATCTCAGGAAACCAGTGAACCTGCTTTAGCAGGGGGGTTGGACTAGATGATCTCCAGAGGTCCCTTCCAACGCTCACCATTCTGTGATTCTGTAATTGTTTTAAACTAGCTTTTCCAGAGCGTTGCGGATAGCCAACCCTAAGCCCAAGCACCTGCAGATTTTGTCACCACCGACCATGCAGCAGCCTGGATCAAAAGAGGTCTTAGAGGACTTGTAACTCTGGACTTTGGCAGGCTGAGTTGTACTTGGAGGTGAGGTGAGGGTAGCCCAGAACAGAAACTGGGGATGAAGAGACAGTGCATTCGGTTAAGCACTTTATAAAGGGTGATTAGGGTGGGGAGCCAGTACATACAGGGAAAGTGGAAAAGATGTGCTTTTAGGGAATGTGCTTCTCTAGGATGGGGGAGGAACTGGTTGGGGACAATCTAGGAGGAAGGCAGCTGTGTCCAGGAGCTAATATGGGAGCGGCTGCAGAGACTGGAACAGGAATGTGGATACTGATAGTGTCTGGTGAGGAAAACGGGAAAATAGGATGAAGAATCAGATGTGAAGACAGGAGTGGAGTGAAGACAAAATGGAGACAGTTTGGCAGTGATGGAAAAGAAGGGGACCCGAAGGAAACAGGCAGTGGGCTCTGAACACATGCCTCTCCACAGCCTGGCATGGAACCAGAGACCCCTTGCCGTTCCTCACCTTCCAGCTAAAACAAGTGAGGATCACTGACAAAGAGTCTCATCCCTTCTTGCACTGCTCCACATAAAGCTACCAGTTTAGTGATAAACTGGAAGCCTGGCAGGTTGTGTTACGAAAAAGTCTTGGACTTTCCTACACAGCTTCAATGGTTGCAGAAGTTTGGAAATACATACCAAACAACGATTTAAAGTGCAGGAAGAAAGGAAGTGGTCTCACCAGGGCAGTTGACATACAAGAGTATGTTTGACATTGATTTTGATGGAAGGAGAGTAGTGAGTCCCCTTATCCTGGTGCTTGTCCCTCTCTTCCCTTCGTCTTTCTGGTCTGGCACTTGAATCTTTTGGGTCTGTGGATCTGGGTGCATTTGCAGTGCTTGTTCTGTTGATAGCCACATTACTGGGTCTCATTGTTAACCCAGCTAAATGCAGCCTTGGAAAACTTTATTTAATTTCTGCCTTTACTACTGAGATTCTAGTGCCAAGTTACTGCAAATAAAACCTTTTCTGAAGTGTTCATTAACTGGATGTTCCTCATTTTCTGGATACTTAGTTTGAGGCAGTATCTGATCTGCAGCAGCACCATATACTTAGAGCTGCAGCTGGACCTGAGTTTTTAGCATTTAAAGCACCCTATAATGCTGAGCAGTCTAGAAAAAGCATTCTCTCATTTTCTAAATTGTATATCCCAAATTAACGAATACTTTTACCACACAGAAACTTTCTAATAATTTTTTTCAGTCAGTCTAGTTAAAATGGAAGTGTTGGGACAATAAGTTCATCAAAAATGTATTAGCAATGTAAACCTTAGAAAAGCTATGAATAAATTAATCATGTGTGCTCAGAGTAGAGTCTGAGTTTGGTGAAGTGGGTTAAACTAAGCAGAGATGAAAAGGTCTTGTTCTGCAATCAGGGAATTGTTCAGCTGTTTCTGAGTAACCCCCTGTGGAGGCAAGCCATCAGAAACGGGCTGCACACTAAACAACAAGAAAACAAATATTGAATAGCTGCTTGCTAATTGAGAATCATCCACCCTCTGCTCTGAACAAGGCAAGGGTCCTGCAGAAAAAGTAGTATGTGATCATGTAATTGAAGGTGGTAGCACACTGCATAACAACAGATTCAAATTAAGATTGCATAGGCGATCTTAATTCTGGAAGTTCTTAATTTTTGAATATTTGACTTAGCATTTTCAATAATGTTCTTTTAACTTGGAATATTGTGTGTAGTATATATAAACGTTGTTTTTAAATAAATCTGGTTTGTCTCCAAGTCATGTCATTTTCACACTGCCTGCTGTCACCGTTTCTGAAGGAGAAGCAGCTGGTGTGCTAAAAGAAGTTATGGACTTTGAAATCCTGCAAGGTTAGGAACTGAGTGGTTGGAGGCAGATATTTACACAAATGTCATCTTTTTTGGCCTGCTAGATTCCTCCCACTGTTTTCCTCACTGTATTTTATGGAGCAAAGTGTAAACATTTGCTTTGAGGTGTTTTGTGGCTCTAGTCTGTGGGTGATCCTAACAGTAGCTTGATGGGGTTCCATGGTTGTGGTTTCTCAGTGGCTTCTCAATCCGGTATTCTCACTTCATAAATAGAAAGTTGGGGTTCTTCATAATTGCCAGCTGCAAGCTCAGCGTGGGATCTAAGAGTCAAACCGGGCTCTGCTGGCTCAAACGTTACCAGCAGGAGAGAGGCTGTGATCAGAATTTGGTTAACTGCTCTGTTCATGTTTGGGCCAGAACAGAATCCAGCTCGCACTCTGATAACTGTGTAGGCTCTGCCATGCTAAATAAAGACAAAATTCCAAAAATGGGTATCAATTAGGTGAGCAGGTGCACGTTTGACTATAGGGGACAAGTCTAGTAAATAGGAACTTGTGGGTTTTACTTACTTTCAAACGAATGAGATTTTAGAGCTGTCTTTATTTAAGGAAATTGTAATCTTTAATTCTGTTTCTTTTATTCATAGTTAACATAGAATGTAAATGAAAACTGATTAATTTCTCTTAATCTCATAATCTTGACACAAAAGAAAGAGCAATATGTTTAACTCTTTGAGAAAGACCATTAGATATAATACTGCAGTAAGACATACAAGGCAATGACTAGCGGCTTAGTTTTTTTAATGAATCTCCTATTTAATCATGGGTGATTGGTAGTCAAAGAGCTCGTCTAAGGTTGCTCCTGACAGTGGAATACAAGTTGATCAGGAGCGGGAAGAGCCAGGAGGAGTGTTTTGCCCAGTACACAGCTCTGTAGCTAAATTTGTTGGGTTGAAGGTTTATCTTCCGCTAGGATGACAACGTATCTTGGAAACATAACCAGCTTTAGACCAGTCAAGATTTTGGTGATACTGCTGAGACAATCTGCACTGGAATGGGATGAGAACTGAGTCATCGTTACACAACTTGGTCTATTATGTGTAACAAATACTACATACATACACTTTTTAAGGTGTTCTTTGAGCAGTGTGGGATGTTTCCTGCGGTTCTGCCAAAGTGAATCTCTTGCCTTTGGAACGGGGATTCTGGAAGTCAACACTTGATTGCTGCAGAAGACTCAGTGCTCAATTCATGCCCAGGGACAGGAATCATAGCTGGAGGAAAGAGAAATATGACCAGAGAGATGAGCTTTGGAAACTCACAGATTGGATGTGCTACCTTGTTATGATATATGTGCATATATATCAAAAAGAAAGTGACTTTCTTAGGAAGAGATGTTACCCTGTGCTGTGTCTCATTTCAGTAGGTATTTAAAAGAAACTGTTGTGCGTGTTTTAAGTTAGCAAGAAAGGCTCTGGTTCTGTCAGTAGCATTCCATCACGGTAGTTTTTAACAATATTTTCCCCGGTTTGCCTTATTTCTAGGCACAAAGTGGAGTTAGTGTTGAATTTGGCTACCATAGAAGAGGTATTGGCTTAGGGCTCCAAACAGGACTTTAGAAACAGACGTAAAGTACACACTGAGATCATACTGCTCTTTTATCAGGTTCTGTTAGCAGTGCTGTGTTTGTACTCAAGGTCATTTAAGCCACAATATAACCTTACGCCACATTTCTGTGGACAATTTTTTAAGACAAGGGGTGCATTTTCATCCCCCACTCGTGTGAGTCATCAGGTGTATTGCAAATTCGCTCTCTTAATCAAAAACCTCTTTGCTATAAGAGGGTGCTATAAGGAGACTGTTATAGTTTCTTTGCTCTATCCAGCCTCTTTTTTTCATGAAATGTGATTTTCTCTGAGCCCTTCTGAAATTGGATTTCCATTGGCCCATGACTTCAGAAGTTACTATCAGTGGGACAGTTCTAGATGGACATGCATGGACGACCACCAACAGGACTGCAAATACAAAATGTTTGGACTAAGCCTGGGTATTTCTAAGAGCGTGATGGGAGGACATCTGAATCCTGCATTCCAGTTTGATTTCCACTCTGGATGTACATGCTTTTTCTGCTGTGTGATAAATGAACACAGTTAAAGTAGAATTTCTGGCCAGTTGCATTCAGGTCTGCTACATGGTGTGGAGTGTGCTGCAGCAGTAAATTTCCAGTTTTCCTTCCACAGCGGTACCTATCACCCTGGGAAACATAGCAAGTGCGACAAGTTTTTGATCCATTTCTGGTTTGGGTTTTGGTGGGTTTTTTTCCAACAGTTGGTCTAAAACTTTCTGTGTTGCTGTTTAGATATGGAGCTTTAATGGATTTTTGTTCTCAAATACTAGATATATGTATCCTATATTTGCATAAACCTTTGAGTTTATGTGTTTGCATGTGTCTCGGTCTGTGTATTCACAAGTCTGTTTCCTCATCCTTGGGGAAAAAAAAGTAACTTCACACCTGTACTAGTGGTGTTAACTTGTGAAAGGTTTTGTTGGCTCATGTGTGCATCTATCACTTGTTACATTTCACAGACCCTAGCATTTCTCCCCCTTTCAGTTTTATTCTGAAAAGCTTTGTTTCTGCTGATCCACACACCAGATGCTACTGTATTTTCTGGATGCCTGAACTTTCCACTCAAAACCTGTCAATGTCTTTTGTATAGCTATTACATGTAGCTAACTTGAAAGTGGTATTTGTGTACCGTGACACTCCGTGGTAGGATTTTTTTATTCTTTTACTTACGCCAGGAGAAACTCATGCAGTCACATTTGTGCTGGAAAAATAGTGTTTTTACTGGTGTGCCTCAAGTGAGGTGTGCACAGTAGATTTCTGGTGAGTGCATCATTCAAGAACAGGAAAAGATGTGTGATGCCAAAGCCCATGTGACAGTGAATCTCATCCTTTTGTGGTGCGTGTTTTCTTCGAGCAGATAGTTTTATTATATTTGTACAAAGTACAGCTATACCGGTGCAGTTTCATTCGCCTTGGAGCTCTTTGCCAGCACGGGATACTGTAGCCCTGGCTCAGCAAAGTGGTGCTAGTATAGGGCTGACCTTATGAGCATTCCCTAGTGTTTGCGTTTTTAAACCTGAAAAATGGTTCTATACTTTAGAGTTTTGCTGAGTTTAATATCACCAAGCTGCACAGTTCTACTAAAGGTAGAATTAGTACTGGCAAAAGGAGCCTTTGGACAGTTGGGAAATTGGGTTAAGATTACCCCAAAAGGACATAATTGTCTGGTATGTGTCATCTCCCTGAAAGGGTGTGGGATATAACTAATAGGTAGCTGTTTATATAGTATATTACATTATTATTATTACTTCTACTGATAATAATAATTCAAAAGTATATACATAAAATAAGGTATAGCTAAGTCTGCGGTAAATCTTTTCCAAAGGCTTTATCCATTAAATGCCAGGAGAACCTACCTACAGTAAACAAGTCTGGATACCTACCTTTTGAGAATATTTTTGAAATAATAAGTGGCGCTGAGATATTTTATATAAAACGGCAATGCATTGGGATGCAGATCCAGTACTTTGCAAGGAAAGCTCCAGCAAACAAAAGTTAATGCTTTAAAAAAATCCTGTCAAAATGCCACTTCTCAGAAGGCTGTTTTTCCAACCTTCTGTTGTAGTGGTTTGAAGTTTTGCTAGAAGCTAAGGCAGGCTTCATCATGACAGAGCCGCTTAAGCTGGTATTTCACATGCACAGTTCATGTCTCAGCATCTGCTGAGCACCCAGAATAAATGATCTACACCTGTTTGAACCTAAATCGTCAGGCTTTCTGAGCAGATCAGTTTCTCTTCGTATTTCTCAGCAGCAAGAGCTACAAGCCTTTAAGCAGTTTAAAACTGATGTTTGCTGCTTCCCCCCCTCCCCCAACCCCAATTAAATTACATGACACAGTAATTGGCATGTCCTTGTTGCCTGGAGCCTTAATACTTTTAATGATGTCCAAACAAATTAACTATTAAACAAGTTATGAAGCAGCTCAGTGGGAACTGACTTGTGGAAGCAGAGGATGAAAGCACAAAGCTGTAAAATGACTCCTGAAGTGCTAATAACTTCTAATAACTTTTAAAGGGAGAGAATTAAACTGTGGAAAGAGCAGCTCTGTCATATTCTGATTATTTAAAGGGAAGCTTGGTTGGGATGCATAGCTGTTTGTCTTTTGAGTGGAGGAAACTAGTGAGAAAGCCTCAAACTAGCTTGGGTGGTTTAAGAAAGTTCCAGTCCCAAAACAAAAGAGAAGAACCAGATAGGATGGATCTGTCTGCTGGGCATGAGCTGTCTGCATAGCTCACTCGGACAGCAAAATGTGTTACTGCTTTCTTCCCTTCCCGCTTGCCCTCGACGCAGCTCACTCCAGGGGAGTGAGCTGGAATCCAGACTTTCTGGAAGAGCTGCTGAACATGGGAAAAGCCACCCCCAGTAACGGGCAGAGCCACCTCCAGTAAGGTGCTTACCCGGCTGCAAGTGATGACTGTGTGACCTAAGAACCTGAATCCATAATAATATGTGCATAATAAATGAGAATCCAGCTGGTTCCGTTCCGTTGTACACATTTAGAAAGGGCCGTTATTTTGTTCCTGTGCTCAGTCAATGTGATGCAATGCTGGAAGCACAAGAAACACAAACCCTTCCTTTCCCTTCCCCTCCTCGCTGCCTCAGAAGCTGGTGTGGCTTTTCCTTCCCTGCCTTCATTCCTCTTCATCTGCTTTCTTGTCTTTGCTCCCTCTAGTGTTCCCGTGTCCGTGCTGTCTTGCTCTCCAGCTCTAGGCAGAGAGATTGAGTATTAAACTATTCGATTTATTTTCCCTACATTTTGCATAACGTGGGAATGACAACAGCCTACCTGTCACACCCATCGAAGAGAGAACAGTACCGAGCCTCTGCAGCCGTACGTCACCTCCTTACAGCATCTCTAGCATGCTAGTAGCGTGCTAGCACCAGCCTTTGACAGTCCTTGAGGCCAACTTAAAATTCATTAGATTTTTAAAAATACCTGTATCGTTTTGATCATTTTCAAGTCTGTAACTCATTCTCAGTTCATGGTTTTGGAGTTTCTTTTACAACCATTAAAATTTCTTTCTAATGCAGGGAGCTGGGAATTTAGGAATAATGTAGGATATGACACTTGGGATTAGAGCCACAAGATTTTGGTAACGCTGCAACAACATCCATTGCACCCAGATATTATGCTAGTTCACTTTTGACTCTCGAATTTAATCTAGCTACAAAAGTTTTCTTAGCCGTGAGATGTACTGTCCTGCTTATTAGTTGAAAATCAGAAAATATGAAAGGGGACTGGAGATCTGCGTGTATCTCTGAATCACTGGATCACTGCTGCAGAGAGAATGTTTAATCAGAAACGGAGGCTCCTCTTTACATCATATAGGAAGCTGCTTTACAGAGTTTTTACTGAAGTGCAACTGTTTAATGTGCTCTGGAACTGTGGCTGACTTTCATATGTATGCCGTCTAGATGAGGGTATCCACGTACTTGTGCTGTGCACATAGGCATTTCAAAGATGAGAAAATACTTTGAGGCCTCCCCTTTTTAACTAGGAATCCAGATGCGGCCTGTAGAGACTAGTCTGTCAGGGTTGGGGATTACTTGTTGGTCTTAAGTAAGTTTTGAAGGTTTCAAACAGCCATCTTAAAAATCACATAGAGTCTTCCATCATCGCTGGAGATGAAGTGACATTCCTTATGTTAGGAAAGAAGATTACAGCTAATGAAGAGCAAACACTGGGCTTTCTGCTTTAGTCTGAGGAATGATCCTTTTGTTATCTAAACTATATAAGACTAGCAAGCCAAAGAAGAGAGCCTAAATTACTGAAACTTCCATGTGTTCTCTGAATAACTGGTAGAATAGAGATAAGTGAGTTATCTCTCTCACTAGTACTAAATCTAGTAAAAAAATAAAAGATATAGTCAAACTATAATGATTTGAAAATCAGTCCAGCCAAAAACGGTCAGATGACATGATATTAACTTTCTGTGGACTGCTCAGCACCCTGGTGTTGACATCTGGTGTGATCTTTGGTTGGGATTCAGATTGATAACTCTGAGGAGAAATCCCCCCCGACACCCAGCAGATGTGGAGCTGGTTGGCCAGGGACAAGGGGTCCTCTGCTTTTGGGAGCAGTGAGGTGGAAGGGTTCCCTCCACAGGTGCCCGTTTGCACAGTATGTGGAGGGACACCATCTCCAAGAGACAGGAATGTCTTCCACAAATTCCCAGGAGCGCGTGAGTGGGTGAGTGACAGCTGAACACCGAGTCCATGGTGAGCTGCAGATCTGCTAATTACCACCTTCCTCCACTCACCCTCCCCACAAGCAACTTCCTGAAATCTGTTTCAGGGAGTTTTGTATTTTTGTCACTCCGCATTAGGCTGCAGCGCAGCGCGGCTTGTCACTTTGCCTTACGTGTGATCGTGCTGTCTGGAATCGGACCCAACGTAATGGAAAATACATGGTTATAGTGGGATTTAACTCATCAGGTTTCTTCCAGCACATCTTTCACGTTGGATCATCAGTCTGTTGCAGAGCTGGGTGTTGGAAGCCTTTTGCGTCACAGGGGAATAGAACAAGAGATATAATACCCTATCTAGACCATAATGTTTACTCTTCAGGAATGCTTGGGCCTCTTGCTTCCAGCTCAATGGAGCAATGTTAACTTGGTGGCAGACACTTCCTCACACACACGTTAAAAAAGTAGAAAACCAACGCTTTTTTGAAAAGCCCAAAATATTACCGTATAGCATATGGCACCCAAGATATGAGTAAACTTGCAACATCCACTTACGTCTGGCTTCCCGTGGTATGTTGAAGGTGTTGCTTTGGGATTTTTAGTGTGGAAATGGAGTTGCTGCGGGGCAAGGGAAGTGTTTTATACCCTGTCATCTGTGAAGAAGAAGAAGAAAGCTGATATTCTGTTAACTCCTTAGAGACTATATTGCATGAGTACCCTGTGAGTAAGAGGAGTAGGCATGGTGATCCATATGGAGACTTGATTCCTAATTACCTGTGTCAGATAATGCAGCCCACTCCCGGTGACCCTGATTTTTTGGGGTGTTTCCAGGGTAAGCTGCAGGTTTGGCAGCAGTGTGTTTGCTGCAGGCCAGAAGGTGCTAGAAACCTTCTCCCATCACACCACCACTGGTCCACAGCTCTTTCTACCTCCAGGCCTGGGGAGCTCAGGAAAGCTGCTATGAATTCCTTCGATGTCAGCAAACGTGTAAAGAAAAATTACAGGGCTTCATTCTCCTTTCACAAGGTTTTTACAACAGTCCATATCCAAGAGAGTTTGTCCTAATTTACACAGCTAAAATGAGAGGAAACCCAAACTTTTCAGGTCTTTTTGGTGAAATTACCTAACTACTTATGCAGATGCATAACTACCCCAGATTATTTGAGACCATTAATTGCACTGAGATTCTGTAGCATGTATAAATTGCATGACATTGCTGAAGACACCATTTGCCTTTTCAGTGAAAGTCTTTTACCAATAGATTGGATGTATGATATTTTGGGCAATTGGGAGCCTGTTCTGGAAAAGAAGTCAGTCCAGATTGTGCTGAGGGCGATGTCTATTACAGGCCTGATTGTGCAGCATGCGTAGGTTTGTGCTTGAAGTGAAACAACCAGCATTTTGCTGATAATAGCTGGTGACCTCTCTTTGCTTCCCAACAGCTGGCTTACAGAAAGAAGCACATGGTGAAATGGCACCTGCTGAAGCCTGAAGCATGGAATGACAGTCATGATCCAGGAATGTCTCATTATTTGATCAGCAGTAATACATATTTTCCTCTCATTGCTGCACCCTTGAAGAACACGGCTAAATACAAGGCGCTTTAAGAGTTCGGGGGGGGGGGGGCATTTTCAACAACGTTAATGCTGCCAGCAAATTGACATTATTGAGATATGATTGCGGAATTGTGGCAACAGAAATGAAAGGCAGTAGAAGTGCTGCTCCTTTTGTTCCACCCAAATGATAGCAATCACTGGACACATTAATGATACCTTCATTAAAACGTGCCAGTAGAAAATCACTGTCTTTTTTTGGCATGTGCATTCCTAGATCACTTTTTTTCAATGTGACCGTAGGGGTTTGACACAAATTACTGTGCTGCCAGCACAGCTGTCCTACATTATTTGTTGTTGCGTAAAGTTAGAATTAATGATTTTAACCAAGTATCAAGACAGGGGTTTTAGGAGTGTGCACTGCAGAGCTTCTGGCTCTCTAATAAGACCCATCTGTTATAAACCATATACAGTGTGGCATGAGTGCTGAACAATGAGCAGCTTAACCACTTGTGTAAAGAAGATCTTAATGGGATCAAACCTGCTTCAACAACTGGCTGAGGGCTTTGCGGCTTCGGCATGGCACTAGCTATATCAGGGCATGCTCCTCCATCTCAGAAGAGGATGGTATTGGGCAAGGAGTTGAAGTTAGCGTTGTGATGCATCCGTCGTGGGGCAGAACAGTACTCACCGTCTTTGCGATGCTGCCTGCGAGGAAAGGTGTATCCTGGATCCCTCATTGGGATGCTAGGAGCATGTGGAAAGAATATGACTGAACCAGTATAACTGGCACTCTTTAACTGGAAGCTGTGAGTGAATCGGTATGATGGCAGCCAGTGGATCCATGAACCTATCAGTCCAATCTAGAAAACAGAACATTTACTGTGTCACTTTACTCACTGATTCCTTGAAAAGTATTTTCCTTGCTCACTGAAAAGAATATTCTTGAGCTATGGGAAAGTTTGGGATCACATCCGGAATAAGCAGGTCAGCTCTACTGATGCACAGCTTGCACTCTAGAAAACCTATAGGAAGTTGCAGGGAAGTGTAGAAACATTAGCTAAACCAGTATTTACATTTTCCAGTTGCTCCTGTTTAATGGTAATAACACCAAAAAAAAAAGAGGATGGGAAGCCATATGAGGTTAATTCTTTTGTTCACTTGTTGCTTCCTCATATTATAGGTCCTGCCAAGTACCAGCTCTTCACAGAGAAAGTGATATCAGACATGCTTAAAACAGTTTTTTTCTTGAACAGAAGAAAATAACAGTTCTAGGAATTTGACTTTATTTTGCTGCATGTGAACTTGAATAGACCACAGAGAAATAGTAGAAGAAGCTTTATTGATTTATTTGATTGGCCAAAGCTCAATGAGTCATGACTCAGAAGATCTAAGCGAAAGGGAAAAGCCAGTGAGTGCACAGGAACAGGTTACTTATATTCAAGGTCTGGTCATGAAATCTGCAGAACTTGTGTCTTCCATCCCCAAGATGGCAGAGTACAATATTCTCATTTTTGTAAAGAGTTTTGTTGTTGCTGTTGCCAGTCAATCATGGAGTCTGATCTCAAGGGGTGCCTAGTGCTCTTGCTATAGCTGGTAGAAATTCTGCATGCTGATAGTTCACAGGATCGATACTTTTACTCTCCAGGGCCTTTAAGTCTGATCCCATATGAAAAGCATTTTGCTTTAGTCATGTATTAGCAAGTTATTGCTCAGTGGGAAGAGGAGAGGAGCTAGAAGTTTAAGCTTATGAAAGGTGTTCCAAAGGTCCTTAGAAAAGTAAATAATTCCGGTGAGTCTCATTGCAAACTGGCCATTAGCAGGTTTACGTCTTTATATCCACAGAGCAAATAAGCAGAACTGAAAGCAACAGTTTCAAAGGAAGGAGAATCACTCCCTGAACTGCTTTAGATGTTAGCAACAGCAAGACCTGAACAATGCAGACACATCGAGAGGTAAGTTAAAAGTCTTTTAGTTCATCTTCAAGCACTTTGTTGTAAGGGAAACCAGCGTGGTATCAAAATGGGCCTTTTATACAGAGCCTGTTTACTCAAGCAGCGCAAACCAGGAACTTAGCTTGGTAGCATGAAATGTGCAGAACATTGTCATTTTTGATCTGTTCACTTTTATTGGAGACAGTAAATGTAGTAGTCTCTGGTTCTCCCAATCTCTGCAAAGCGATTTTCCAGTAACTGTATTAAAGAGGGCTTTCTGCTGGTGCACGCAGCCTGTGGCTTAGTCGCACTGCTGCACCGATGGGTGCAGATCCCTGGTTGTCCTGTAGTCCCAGACCTTGTCTCCTTACAGTCAACAGATAAAGGCAGAAAGCACACCCGAGGAAGGCAGATAAACAACCTGACAAGATCTCCTACCACTGTCCTTTGTTAAATAGTCTGAAGCACATTTGTTCTCTTTAACGTAGATGCCACTTAAGTCTGCAGATAGGTGGTTTGAATTCAGCTTAATGGAAGTAAAATTTTTAGCAGAGACTGAGCCATTTCCAGGAGATATGATCCTCAGCAGGCCAGATATGAGAGGGTGCCCTGGTGTGTTTAGGGCAGAAGAGAGGGAAATTAATGGAAGTGCCCAAGGCAACAGGTGGTTTCCTATGCAGCTGCAGGAACAGTAGAGGAAGAGCCCTTGGCCTGATGAGAAATGCTTCTGGAAATTTTGCCAGTGGTGGTACACCCCAGCCTCCCAGTGGGAGATCTGCTGATTATATTTCTTTGGTGGCCGGAGGACCACTCACCATATCCTCTGGGCCTTACAAACAGCAGCTATCTGCCCTCTACAGAGAGAATGTTAAATGGTAGCAGATGCTGAAAGGTCAGATTTGATTGTTGGTCGCTATTACTGACACCTTCCAAACTTAGAGACACACTGTAGCATCGGACTGTTAACTGATGCTCCTTAAGATTGTCTGGGTTCCTCTTCCTCTTAACTTTGCTATTTCCTGGTTCATGGGAAAGGCTCCTAATATCAGCACCAATATCCTGCTTGTTCACAGATGGTTGCCGAGAGGAGACACCTGGCACTCTCTGGGTCTCTTTGCATTGCTCAGATAATATTAATTACAGCTCAAAGGGAAACAGCCGCCTGCCAACCTTTGACTTGATGCTGTTTGTATTATGGATGCCACAGAACACCATTCTTTCTCCATAGACCTGCAGTTTAGCCTGCTGAGAGAAATTCATTGCCACTTTCCAGGTTTCCGGATACTCCATTAGTGTTCCTGAGGCTGGGAAAAGGGCACTCTTGCTGATTACAGCACAGGGTGAATGTCAGGGCTTGTGACTACTGTCTGCTGCTTTGTTCCTAGCTTGACTTGCCTACATTTACAGAGGTGCCATGAGGCTGAAAGTATTGATGTGTATATAAAAAGTCATTTGAGATCACTGGATGAAAGGTAGCCAAACAGATAGTTTATTCAGAGCTGGTTTTTTTCTGGGCTTTGGAAGGTCTTTGTTAGCTTTATCCAGAGCCAGGGAGCTAAATATTTTCCCAGGTTCTTCTTCTGTCTGCTTGATAACAACCTTTTCCTATTGCAGCCGAAACTTCCACAGTGATGACCACAGGGCAGGGGGATAGGAGGGAAAATATGGAGGTTTAAGAGATTTAGCATGCTGAGCAAAGAGAATGAGGACAGTTCTATAAAAAGACTGGGTTCATTATGATTTTCCAAACACCCTTTCCCTTTCTCCACACCCTTGCTTCAGTTTTCTCCATATATTTTCTCAAATGATTTCTTGTATTTGCTATACAGCTGCAGTTCTCTCCTATTAGTACCTCATAGCCATTTTGTATTTATTCTCGAAGAGGAGGTTCTTTTCATCTTATTTCGGAAGGGTTTAATTTATCTGACCTACCTGATGTGTTTGTGTGAATGTATTTCTCTTTGCTGCCTGGAACCAGGAACCTTTCCCCTTCCCCAGCAGTGACATTGGATCACCCAAAGGCTTGTTCCTCTGAGTGCAAATCATGTAAGTGCTTAACCTGGGTCATTTTCTACTGAGCATCTAGGTGCAAGATCAGAAGTTGTTTTGCCTTTCTCATTCCTGCATAGTCAAATTGCTTCTTGGGCAGAAGGAAAATACAGAGTGACTCACTGATGTGCAAGACACAGCCAGAGACTTCCAAATCACAATTATGGGTTTGAGGGAAAGCTGTGTGCTTCAGAATTGTATTAATAGATTTGAAATGATGTGGAAATTTGTTGCATGCTCAGTTTTCCTGCATGCTGCTGGAAATCAGAAGCTGTTGATGTCTCCAGGCCAATGGTATCCTCTAGGAAGTCAGTTGCTGATCTCTATTCAGCTCCTAGAAGATGTGTGGATTCAGCACAGCTGTTCTCTTTACATCCAAGAAAGGGACATCATCTTAAAGAAATGTACCTCCCTGCTCATTTTTCAATTCCATTTCAGGACTGACTGTATAAGGTTTTAGATGTCACTTCATATGACCAGTTTAGGGGAGTGACATGGCCAGCACTTTGGACTCTGAAGGACAAGCCAGCACATTTGAAAAGTGGATGGGGGGAAATGTACTGTATATATAGGCTGAGGAGGGTAGCAGCATTCAGTGAAATCCCCTAGCTAGTTATAAGGTCATAAATAGAGTGTAATGAAAGATTAGAGCCAATTATCCTGTATGCATCCCTTGGATTTAGGCATGCTGGGACGCCCTGAATTTTGGGTCAGATTCTCCCTTCTCCCTAGCAGGGGAGGAGCGGACAGGTCCGTTCGTTCCCAAGCGTGGCACTGCCCTGCAGCGTCTGTTTGGCCTTTCTGCTTCAGGCCCTCCTCTGACAGCAAAGCCAGGGAATTTCTGCCCCTCTGATATAGTGAAGGGGGCCATGAAATGCCACCCCCTCCCTGCTCTGCATCTGGCGTCCCTTCGGTGCTGCAGCGATGCGCTGCTCAGAGCGGCCAGGCCTCCCAGCTCTTGCACACAAAGGGGTTCTGGGGGCTTAGTACCCTCATGGAACTGCCTTCGCCAGCTCATAGGCCACACGCCGGGCCCTCACTTTGTCCAAAAGGAAGTTGCTTTGGTTATGACTTTTCTTCAAATACTGGGAAAAAAAAAACCCAGAGCTCTCCTGGCTCCCTTGGCCTCTCTCGAGGGGTACTTGCTCTGGAGTAATTTTTTCTCTTTCATTTTTTACCCTAATGAAAACCACTATGCTGTGTCCGGTATTTTCTATTTGATCCTACCCGCCTTGTCTTCCATGATCTTAGTGCTGGATTTGGTTGAGAGATTTCTTGCAAAGCTGTTTTCCGTTAGAAGCTATTTAGCCACACCAAACCACTTCACAGGAACATCTACTTATACAAAACTTTCAACAAACATTCAGACATTCAAGACCTCCTTGTGCTGTGGGTGTGAGTGTTTCACACTGGCAATGTTAAGACTTTTTTCACTACTTTGTGCCAGAATGTAAATTTTTTTCGGAATGATAAAGCTGGAAAAACATGCTTCCACCTAGGAAAGTAAGGCAGTTCAGTGAGGCTGTTCCAGATCATCCTTCTTGCATGTATTTATTTCATGTGGAATTTCAAAACTTCAGTTTTCTGTTCCAGTTTGGGACAGCAGAAAGTTTGTGGAGCAAAAAATCTGAAGTTCAGTCAGTTCCTAGTCCTTGATTTAAAATATATCACATTTAAATGAAGAGAACCAAAAAAGATATCCAGGAAAGAATATCTAAAGCTCTTCATGATCTTTCACTGTTGTATCCCTGTCCTCCCATACACTCTTATCCATCATCTTCCCTTGCTGTACTCTAATTATAGATTCCCTGAGGCAGAGACCTGCCAATGTTTCCATCAGTAAAGTGCCAAGCACATCTATGATGCTTTACAATTAATCATAGAGAATGAATATTTTGTAAAGTGTTTAAGCTTTTCCTGTTAAAAAAAAAAAATCTATCTGCCATATCAGGCATGATTAAATTTCAGTGCCATATCCTTCCTTTGCTAAGATGCTAAATTAAACTTTTCCCTCTGTTGTTCTTGCTTCTTGCAAATGAGAGGCAAGGGCCGCACTCCCCTCTTCTTCCCACATTTAAGAATTTTTTTTCAAACCCCAGCAGCTTAGATACCAGCCCCAATCCCATCAAAATAATTTGAATGTCTAAGGTGTGTAAGAATAAGGGACAGTCATCTCAAATCTCCTTTAGCTGCCCATGGAGTCTTTGTGTTTACTGAACTTTAACTTTTTATTACCTAAAATGACACAAAATACCTAGAGTACAAGAGGCACCATGTTGAAGGCTGCATCATTCTCTCTGTCTTCCTTAGAACTGCCCAGGACCTGAGCACGTGCCATGGTTTAGCCCCAGCCAGCCCTATGCAGCCCCCCACTCACTGCCCCCCGTGGGATGGGGGAAAGAATTGGAAGGGTTGAAGTAAGAAAACTCACGGGGTGAGATGAAGGCCATTTAATAGGTAAACCAAGAGCCGGGCATGCAAGTAAAGCAGAACAGGGAATTCATTCACCGCGTCCCATGGGCAGGTCTCAGCCCCCCCAGGAGAGCAGGGCTGCATCTGCGCAACCGGGAATTGGGAAGACAAACACCATCGCTCCGAATGTCCCCCCTCCTCCTTCTTCCCCATACGGCGTCATGCTCAGCAATAAAAAGCTGTGGTGGGCTGTGTCTTTGGCCAGTTGGGGTCAGCTGTCCCAGCTGTGCCCCCTGCCAGCTCCTTGTGCCCCCCCAGCCTATTTCTTGGCAGGGTGGTGTGAGAGACAGAAAAGGCCTTGGCTCCCTGTGAGCACTGCTCTGCAATAACGAAAACATCACTGTGTTATCAACACTCTTCTCAACAGGAATCCAAACCATTGTCCCATACCAGCTACTGTGTAAAAAGTTAACTCTATCCCAGTCAAAACCAGTACAGCACGTCAAACATCTTGCAAAGGAATAACTGTGTGACAGATCACCTTCTGTGCTGGTAGAAGCCTGGTTTCCAAAAAGAAGGCATTTCACAGGTTAGCAAGTGCTGCAGAAAGCTCCTGCAAAATGAAGCTTCTCAACTTTCTCTTTATTCCCTGAACAAATTATTCGTCATTAAAAGCAAACAGGCACGTAGCACTCAGGAGGGACGGGGCCTCTCATCACCAGCCGTGTCATGATGAATCTGCCGGCAGGGCTCTCCGGAGCTGGGTGGCCTGCAGCACGGAGCCCGCCTCGGCAATCAGCTGAGCATAACGCCGCAACCGCCCGATCAGCCACTTAGTAATTTGCTGAATTTACGGTGGGGGATGGAAAACCATTTCTTTGTGCCTTAATATAGAAGCAACGGAGACAAACACCCAAGATTCAGTGTCTGAAGAGCTGGCAAAGCCTTTCTTAAGTGTCTGTGTGAAACGATGACTTGTAAGTGTTTGCAGAGGTCCCCAGCGCTTTTGCCTGCTTCTGCTTTCCAGCCGGCTGGGCCAGCCTTTGTTCTGTCCGCCGAAACGTGCGCTGCCCCCACGCACCCCCGTGGGGTGACACTGGCTTGGCACAGCAGCAGCTGGGGTGGTCGCTGCCTGCTGTGCTGCTAAGTATGCATCATGCGGGCTGAGCAGTCAAGATTTAAATTGCTTCATGTCACTGTTCACTTAAATCTGAATGCAGATGTTGCTGTTAACCGTAATGAGGTTTATATTTTCCCTTCCATCTCGTGCCTTGCACGGCTTTCCTTGACAGAGAGGACACGCTTTCACAGTGAAACGACAATCCTTAGGGAAACAAATGGAAGACTGCATGATCTCAAGCGAAGTGAGAAGCCCACCAGTGATAAAAGCTTCCTACGGTATCAGAACTGAGGCATTTGTGTGTACATGTGTGTGGGTGTATAAGAAAGGAAAAATCTTCAGGTTTGAGGTCTTGGAACCTTTGTAACAAGATAATGATTTCAGGCTGAAAGCAGCATTCGGCTGATCTTTTAATAGAATTCTTGATCAGAAAAGATCTATTCAGAGAGGCAGAGATCAGAGACAATCAATAACAACACTGACCCTGTATTACATTAGACCTAAGGTATGGCTTCATAGACACAGTTCTTTTTCAGAAAATAGAATGTTGTTTTCTGGTTACGAATCTAAATATAGTTGCTCCAAATTTTCTTCATCAAAAGGGAAGATGCGTTATTGGCTTTTTCAAAATTTTCTGAAGTCCACTTTTCATGATTTTTCCTTTCTTCATCTGTCAGGAGTCTTTCTTGAAATGAGATGTTTTTTCCTCTCTGCACAGTAAGGATTTGAGAATAAGTGGTTTTTCTTTAAGATCCTTAGGGATTCCATAATTTTGTATTATTATCGCTGTCTTACAAACTGAATTTTACCCAAACACGCTGAAGGAACTTTAAACAGACAGTGATTCCCTTTGCGTTATCACAAATGGTTCTGTGGATATTTCCAAATCTGTTCAATTTGACTCTCCAGCTCAGAGTGAGTGATTCAGGAAGTGCCATTAGGAATATCAAAGTAAGAAAAAAAATCCATCTAGAAATTAATTTTATTGCTTGCCTTTATAAAAATAATCTATTCATTCTGTGATGTATTACCAATGAGTCCTTGCCTCATTAACTGTTAGTTACTTAGCTATTAGCCACCCATAAATCAACCTATTAACAATTTCTGCTCCTGATCTACAGTCATGGTTTGACTGTCAATATCCAAAGAGGCTGGTCTGAATTCAGGGACATGTAGTCATGATTTTTCTCCTCTGTATCCGTAAGTTAAAAAAAAATTTAATGTCCTGAGCATTGCTCCATGGGGAGATAAAGAGTCAGAACTGTCAAACCAGGCAGCAAAATCAAAAGATGTGGTGAAGGATGATGATGATCACAGAAGGAGACATCCAGCAGAACAGCCTCCTCCTGAGGGTAACGCATGGTGATTAGTGCTGGTTAGGGCTTAGATATTATTTGTCTTAATAAGCAGATTATTCAGTTGTTCATATATTTTTTTTCCTGAAGCATTTGTCACTGCTGCATTGCTAGCTGGCTGCAGGATGGTTGAAGCAAGCATCTGGACAAGACACTGGAGAAGAGCTGAGGTCATAGCGTGAATCATTTCCTGTAAGTCTTTCTTCTGTTAGACACTCGCTTTCCCCAAGGTGCAGGCAATGTTTTCCAGGTAGAAGCCTTTCATTAGCAAAGGGGTTTGACCCACGGGATCTAAGTCTGTGGAAGATTAATGTGATGGCATGAGCTCCTAAAAGTGAGCAAAGAAGGGAGAAAAGGGTTGGACAAAGCACCTCTAAAAGCCTGCTTTGTCATCTGTCTTACCAATGTTTTAACCGCCAGTCACCCTGAAGAACCTAGGTCCTGCTGGGCTACAACACTGGCAGAATTGTCAGATTAGTTGAATAATGTTGTCAGAGTTGTGCTTTTTATGATGTATGTCATGACCATCCTCAGAATGTTGTAGTTTGCCAGAAGGCCGTTTAAGCCAGAAGAAATCCACTAATGGGAAGAGTGCCACAGAATCCTAAATTCGGGGAAGTTTTCCCCTAACTGACCTGAACAGATGGAAAGACAAGGGAGATTAACAAATAAATGGGTGGTAATGCCATTTTGAACAAGGGAAGAGATGAAAAATTGAGCAGGTTGCTATTGTGTGTAGGCGTGGTGTGTAGAGGTATCCAGGTGCACCACCTTTAAGGTGTTAGTCTAAGTGACAGTACTCAAGATGTATTTTCCATTTGTAAATAGTGCCTTGAGTTTGTATGGCTAATGGGTGCTTCAAGGATTCATGGTAACAGCGGGGAAAGAAATTTGATGCTAAAATTATATTTTTGGTTATTTTCCTCTTTTTGTAATCTTCTTTCTTGCTTAATAATTAAGAGCCTAACTTTTTTGTGTGCTACAATTAAATTATATGCTTTCACCTTTAATCTGCTTGATGTTGAGTGAATTCAGCTGAAGCTAGCAAACACAAACCAGATTACTGCTCCAGAGGAGACAAATCCATTTATAACAGTAAGTGTAGGAAACCTCTTGATGTGTGTCTGCCATTTGAGGTGCACCCTACAATGGAATATGTCTCCTGCTCTTCAAAAATGAGCTTGAGGACTGGTATCACCAGCTGCAGGGTGCTAGGAACAAGTGTCTGTGTCAGTAGAGATCAATTTATATGTAGGTATTCCCCAGTCATCTCAGTGAGCTGTATAATTTCAAAGATAATTGATCAGAATGTGAGAATGATTAAAATGAATCATGTATTTCAACAAAATAAGTTGATTCTGTATGAATAACAGTGCGGCCAGCAAGGTCTCAGTTTCTCACGTGGTTTCCATAACTTATACAACATCTCATCATTGTATTTTTTCATTAAAACCTTAATAACTAGATCCCACCTCATTGGGACTGTACGCTCTGCTTGTCTTCAAACAAGCTAGCAATAAACAAGACGTTCCTGCTGATCACAGTGTGGCTCTGAGCTAATATGTTAATAAAACCATCCAGGCAGGATAAAGGCTAGTAAAAGGATTTGACAGAGGTGTAAGGTCTGTGTGGGGTCGGTCCGCAGGCTTATTACAGGACTGGTGACCGGAGGGAGAAATTATCCCCCTTCTCATGCCAGGTCTCCCTAAATTTGAAAAATCCTCAAGCAAAGGTGTGTCTCGAAGAAAAGAAACGTGTAAATGTTGTAATTTCAGTGGGATAAAAAATTAGTTCTCTCTGTGCGTGTGTGTGTGTTAGAAAAGAACAAATCTTTACTGTGGAATGTAAGCAGTTTCAAAGGCAGTTGAAGCTAGAAGATGCAAGTTAAGACCTTGAGCTATAAAAATAGTTGTAGAAGCGAATGCATAATGTGACATTACACAAAAGGATTAGTGGGAGTGAGAATAGTGTTAAACTTTGCTCTTTAATAGGCAGTGTGGGACACAGTCACATTCAAAAGAACCAGACTCAAATATAATCACTGCATCTTCGTCTAAATGATGGACCTCATGCTTGTAGTTGAACAGAATAGCTCACCTTTGAGTAAAGGAAAATTATACTCATCAGGTTGGTAGTGAGAGCACAGGTAGCTTTGAAAAATGCCCTTGAAGCTTGAAGACATCCAGAAAAGCTGCTGTGACCTACTGATAATACTAGCTTAGACAAACTGCCAGCAATTTGTTTCCTCCTGTAAAAAGGACAACACAGGTATGTGAAGGATGAGATCCAGAGGTGAGAGAGGAAGAACTTTCAGGCTGTAGAGAGGCAAGCCAAACAAGAAATCGGCTGTAACCCCTGAAGGCAGGGCATGGTGGTGCGATGCTGAACTGCCTTGGCAGACAGAAGTTTATCTCACCACCTATTCGGAATTTTTTTCATTCAGCTGCAGACCTCCTGGCTGCATTTGATGAAATAAAGGTTGTCCCATAGACAGAGCAGTGCCCTCCTGATAACAGTTTCAGGGAAATTACCTTCAACAGATCAATGGGCAGATGGGACTTCATGATGTAATGGGTCTCTCTCACCCAGGCTGGTGGAGGACCTGTGTTACAGCTGCAACTTGGTAGGTAAATTCAGACGCCATCCAGATGGGTCACGGTAACTTGGGCATACTGGCTGTCATATTGCAACAGTTTACAAAGGACAGGGAAGCAGGAACATAATCATATTCCTCCTAACCTCTTAGCTGTCCTTTTTGGCCAGAAGGAAGGGATTTGCCCCCTCTGGATGATCCCTCTTGCTCCTTTCTTGTCCGGTGTGAATCTCCAGCTGTGGCTTGCTTGGGGAGCAGAAGCTACAGACCGAACATTCAGACCTGTGTCCCCCAAAGCAGCTATATCTGTACGAACACAGCAAGTTTCAGCAAGTTAGATCTGTTTCTAATCCTGTATTTGAAAATGAGCTTAAATGCCAGTGGTGACGTAATTATCATTTACATTTAGATTCTGTTTATTTTTATTCCTATTAACTGAATCTGGATTCTAACAGTTTGATTTTTTTTTTTTTCATTCATCCAGGCTCTCTTTGATATGAACAGCTCATTTCTTACTTAAAGCCTGCCAAATTTCATGCCTTATTGATTCAATAAACGAAGAAGAATGACAGGTAGAAGGGGAAATGGATGTTTCCTCCCCAAGGGAAGTCTTATAAATTTGATATGAACTGTTTCTCTAGGAAATGTTTCCTCTGATTGCCACTTAAATGGGTCTGGAAGGAAGTTAGAGAGTATCATTCACCTCAGGTTTGTCCTGGATATGCATAGCTGGAGAGATGCTTTGCTTTTAAGATATCTCATGCACCATATTCCATAAACATGAACTGCCTATATGTGAGAGATGGCTTAAAAATAACTGCGCGTCTCTATCTGCAGCCTGTCTTTCTGTGGTTCTTTGCTCTCAGTGCTGCTGTGTGCTCTGACACTCCTGAGGACTTTCCTGGAGGTAGGAGCTACCAAAGCACGCTGTCATTAGGTGTGTCCTTGTTCACAAATAGGCACACTTCAAATGCAGGAGCTCAAGTGGTTTCTCAGCCCCTTCATATCCCTAGAGCGTGAGGCAAAGACAAAAGAGCCAGGGCATCGACCAGCGTATGGCAGCTGGAAATCCAGACTGAGAAGAGCAGGCCAGGGGATTAAGGCAGGGACCTAAGTGCTTCTGAGCAATGGGTTTGTTTATTCTCCCAGAAAGATCAAGGAGATTTATCTTTAGAAGAAACAGAAGTAATAACAGCTAGGGTCATCAGCAAGATTTCTCCAAGTACTTACTCCCATAAATATCCACTGGGGTGACAGAGTTCCCTAATGGGATGGTGTTGAAAGAATTGCCAGAATAATTAGTTTTCTATTAGGATACACACGACATTTGATATCTCTCAAAACTATTGTTTCAGGCTCTCCACAGACACAAACACACCAGTTATGCTGGATTCACCTGCTCGCACTTTCCTTCAGAACAGAGAGGTTTACGAGAGTCCTATTTTTTAATTTAAGATCCTGAGATAATTACATGACTTCAGGAGGCAAGAGACTCATTGGGCTGTGACTCAATCCAGGCAGGCATGCAAGTGAGAGAATAGACAAGTCACAGCTAATAAGAAAGCTCTTTATTGTACGCAAAAAGTTACATTAAACTAGTATTATAAAGGCTGCAAACTGACGAACTCCACAATCAGAAAACAGCAGAATAGAGGTTGACTTTATGAATTTAATTAGCCCCTTTGCCCATTTACATTATGATATACTCCTTAATTACATGATCACATCTTTTTCCAGAGGACTGCTGTCTTGAGGTTAGATATTGTTGCCAGCTTTATGTATTGTTAATTTACTTTTTTAACAGAGCATGCAAACCGAATGTGGCAATTGCTTTCCACTCATTTTTTCTATTATGGCGAACTGCTCTTACAGAAGAAGGCTGCAGGGAATATCAGAGCACATAACACATAAAGTGCAACCTATCCTACGGATTTCCACAAGTCTAGCAGGAGAGGTAAGACTTTCATTTCCTTATGAGCAAGGTTGCATCATGCAGGTGAGCTCAGAGATACTGGTCTCCTCAGGTAACCAGCTTTGCTGACAGTAGGGAAATCTGCTGTGCAATTTACTTCTGTGCTGGGCATTTCCAATCTTTCAGACACAATGGACCAGATTTACAAATAATGTAAGCTGAAGTAGCTTCTACAAACTTTGGAAATCCAGAGACAGGATGAATTTTGATCCTTTAAATAGATTGAAGCAGATTCACAGGCAGGAATACATCAAACCCTGAAAGATAAAATTTTTTTTGGTCATGGCTTTTATTTCCTCACGGTTACTTGCTTGCAATTTTAGTATTTCTCAAGTTGGCTGCCTCTTTGTTTTCCACTTTCCTCTCTTGCTCCCCTCCTTATCAGGCTTTTAAAAATACCCTCTGTAAAAATCCTTCTTGTTAGAAATCACCCTGTACCCACTGCACATGATGCTCTGGTGGGTGTGTGAACAGGACAGTCCTGAACATTGACCCACACAGTCCGAGATGTGGTTGGGAATGTTGTTCACTGCATGCTGGTCTGAGCCTGGTCACATCCTTGCTTTTGTCAGTGAGTAGGTCCGATAAGTCCTTCAGAATAGCTGCAATTCTGTGGTACTTCTTGGGTAATGTGTACTAGCCCCAAATTGAGGCAGAAGGCAGCCACTGTTCAAGACAGCAGAGCTCCCAGCGATGGAAGCCTGCTCTCACCCATCGGTGCTGGTGTTGGCCGACACCACGCCCTGCTGCAGGGCAGAAATAGAAGTCAAAGCAACTTTGCTTCCAAGGATTGTCTTTTTCTTTGCTTCAACAACAGCTTGAGAAAACCAACCATCTCCCTCTGATCCTTACAGATGCTCCATCAGAAGCAACTTTGCCTTTTATTTGACAATCACCTCTGCAGACAAAAAAGAGAAATGGACTGTGTCCTTGCTGTGCAAAGAGCCCAACGCAAACAGAGCAACATGTGTACATGCAAGGAAGAGGCTGTGTGTGGAGTAACAAAGCAGGTGGCAAGCAAGGACATCTGATTTATGGAAGAGTCGTCGGGACTCATCCTCTTCCCAGCTCTGCACTTTGTAGAAATGGGCCCTTCATTTTAGCCTAATAATGAGTCCAGAATATGGTATAATGAGTGCTACCACTGTCAGACAACAGACCTTAAAGTTTTTTCAGCCTTTTAACAGACATGGACAGACTTCCAGCCTTTTTGTCTGCAGCTTTGATTAAACTCTTGCTGAAGTTTCCCTTTGTTGATACATTCCCTTTCAGGCAAAGGTGAAGAGTAGGAGAAAAAACCCAGCCGATGTCTGAGAGCATGTAGGCTCCCATCTCCATCCCTAATAGCGCTATACAGATCTAAGCCACTTGTTGCCTTTCCCTGCTCAGTGTCTTGACTGGTTGGGTCATGTGGCTTATGAAATGCCTTGCCTAGTGAGGGCACTGGCTGAGATGATTGACAGCTTTTCCATGTCAGAAGACCAGGCTGGCTCAATCCACGGCAGGGAGCTTTAAAGCCTTAAAACGAGCAGTATCTTCACTGCTCACAGGAGCCCATTAGTGATTTTCTGCTTTTGAATCTAAGTTTAGGATGTACCATTAGGATCCCAGCTAACCTTATCAGAGATGTCAAAAGGAGTTAGCAAGAAACTCTCACTGTTTGATTCCCGTCTGACCACAGAAACGAAAAAAAGGAAGAAAAGAAGATGAAGATAGAGGGGGAAATAATGCTGTGGGGAGGGTTCTTCTAGCCTCTAACGGAGTGCTATCGACTGTTAATAGATACTAGATGGCACTATGTTAATAACAGAGTATCAGTGTTTATCAGGCACTACATGACAGGTGAAATTTCTGATCACTGTGTTGATAACGAGTCCGTCCAAGAGAAGTGTTTCGAATTGGCTGCAGATTGTAATTAGCTTTTCCCCAGCCTTTGTTTTTCCCTCATTTCTCCTCCCATCCTGATATACCACTCTCACTACTTACACAATTTTTTCTGTCAGGATTCAGGAAAAAAATGAAGCCATTCATGATCTTTCACCATGATAAGTTGTTCCTGAATCTCATTAATATTGTCAGATCTTATCAGAAAAGTGACAGAGACACTTGCATCAGCCCTCTGCCTGACGGTGTCTGCTGCCACATGGAGACACGGGAAGAGAAGGATGTGGCATCTCTGTCTATTATCTTTTACTAGCACAAGTCATGACACAAAAGCTGTGGTAAACCTTTCCCATACATACTTCTTGCAGAACTTGCATGGTGCTCTAAAACAGCAGAAAGAAGAGAGGAAACTTCTGATTTCATTTGGCATTAAAGGTTCTTCCTTCAGGCAGCCATTGATGCAAAATGCACCTGCTGCTCCATTGCAGTCTGCCATGGCCTGACATGGACTGAGCACTGCTTGGCTGTAGTCACAACACACAGGAGAATGCCGTTAGCATTTAATCTGAATTGCAGGGTGAGTATTACTACCTAATCCTACCCTCACTTCATCATACAGCCATACTTGTAACCCAGATTTCAACCTAGCCAGTGTCTGCTGATTCTCTTCTTGCTGCGCTGCAAGAGGTACTTCCATTAAGCTCAGCAGAAGGATCAGGCTGTCCAGGTGAGGCAAGTAATGGGCTCTCACCCGAAGCCTCTGTTTACGTGCCTTTTTTAAAAATCTGCTTCTCTTCAAACTTATCCAAGACCACTGATTTTGACATGTATAAGAGCTTTCAGCATTAGGATCTGGGTGTGAAAGTCTGATTACCCATCACTTTGCCTACAAGATGAGCTATCTCTTGCTTCTTGCCTCCATCCATGTGTTTGGTAGTTTTCCTGATGGGTGGAAACAGAAGAATGTAGCAGGATGATGAGGGAAGATAAATATGTAAGAAAGGTTAGGAATCTGTAGGCAAGGGCATCTCAGGTTGCTTATTCCCCTGCTTGCTTGGTGGAACGTTATGGGAGACTTCCACACTCCCGGGCTGCCTCAGGCTCCTCTTTAAAAATCTTCAAAGAACGTTTCCCTCTGACCGCATTAGGGCAACCTCTTAGACCTGAGATACGTTCCCAGAAATTTGCAGGGGAATCTGGTAATTGATGATAGTCATGAATATCTGAAAGATAAAGTTTAATCAGAAGGCAGATAAAAATAGTGAAGTCAGAATTCATGCAGGGTGGGACTTCTAAAGCATGTCACGAGTTGCTGGTGCTTTCTTTGGAAGCAAGCAGCCTGGTTCAAACTCTGCTTATAGTTGGAAAAACAACTGATTTTCATGCCGTTCCCTGCTATGGATAATTCTAGGGGGAAAAAACAGAGAAAATCAATGTTTTTTCACTTTGTGCTGAAATGCACAATGAAAGCGTTGAAGATGAACAGTCATAGAGGTTCTAAAAAACCCTGATTCTTCTACCTCTGAGAACAGAAGTAACATAACTATACCTCCATGTATTATCCAGATCTAAGGCAGCAGACACAGCTATTGAAATGTCTGCACACATTGCAAGTGTCTCTCCACTGTCATCCTGCCAGAGGTACAGCTGAGACCTCAGGAGAGAAAGAAGTCCAAAGCGGTGCCTGGTGTTTGCCCCCTCCTTGTTGAGAATCACAACTGCAGCCTTCCAGGCCCTTGAGGTACTTGTTTGTTTATAGCCAGTGAACCCTGACAAAGCATTAGGACAGGTTCTTACAATGAGGCGCTTCATCCTCAACAGTCATCGGGCTGGCGTTCGCTCATCTGCCCAGCCAAGACTGCCCGGTGACATGATACAGTACATTCATTTGATTTCATGAAAGAACACTGTGGCGTGATGAGCACAATGCTTGTACCCTGGAACAGAAAGGGTAACATTGCACAAAGCTGTAGTGGGTCTGAAGCCAGCCTGTTCGGCAGCCCAACTCTGGCTGTGCTCCGATGGAAGGCTCTGGGCAACCCCTGCTTTTCAGAGGTTTGCCCCCACGCCTTCAAAAGCCAGACCCATGCCCAGACAACTCTCAGGTATCATTATTTCTCAAGACAGTACAGTCTAGAAAAACAGCAAAGAGCAAAGCCAGGCTGAGAGATTTTATATTCTGAGGAATATAAGCATATATTGATGTCCTGGGTGAGCAGCCTTGGGGTGGTGTGCTTGGGAAAGGGGAATTAGTGGTTTTAGCTATGGTCTGTATTGTAAGGGACAAGGTAACTCAGAAAGGGAAGAGCTGTAAAATGGTGGGGATGCCATCTCTTAACAAAGCATATGAAACAACTGATTTCCACTTGAGCAAGACCCTTTGCAGGGATTGTCTTCCTCCATTTTCCCCTTGATGCCTCCGTTCTTGTTATTTTGTCACTTCATCACTGGAAGGAATGTGCTGAGGTGCAGGAGCATGCTCTGTCTACCCATGGTGCAAGCAGCTGTTAGCTGACAAACGAGATGCTCAGAGAGGCATTTTAAAATATGGTGTGATTCTGATGAACATTAAATTTCTTTTAGAGGACAGCATGCTTCCAGACAGAGAAACAAGATCTCTTCCCTGTGAATAGACAGCAGTATCAATCCTTCCTTTAAAAAAAACACAGGGTTTTAATTGTGAGACAAATGAACATGAATGCCTCCCTTTCTTTCACTTTGCAAAAAGAGGCTGACTAGGAAACTAATTAAGTGGTTGGTTAACTTTACGCATATAAGTAGCTTCATTTAATTTTAAGTCAGGTTACTGCAGCTTCCTATTGAAAGCATCAGCAGAAAGGCGGGCAACTAAATCTCCATAAAAATGCTGTTAATCTTGAGGAGACCTTGAAAGGCTCCTGCATTCCCTAATGGAGCCTTGCATGCGCTTTTCTTTTCACAGTCTCATTTCTATGCGGTGCACTTTCACTTGTGTGCCAGAAAAAATACAGTAACTCAGGAAGAACCATGAACCTTCCTTGAAATAATAATCTGTAACTCCCATGGAAGAGGAATAGAAATAGGAGTAGGATGCATGTTATGAACCTGCCGTTGGCTCAGCAGTGCAGCAGGTGTACAGGACAGTGCCAGCGGTAACTCAAATGAGACGTCCGTCAGGGTTCTTCAATGCGTGCTACGTAAATTTTAGAACTGATTCATCATGCAAAATGTCTGTAGTTCTACAGTAAAGTTATACGGTGGTTTTCGTGATTATATGTCCATGATGTGATTTTTGGCACAGGAAGACACAATTTATGCATATTCATGATAACAGAGAAAGAAGATTTTCATGTATTTAGGCTTGAGTTCGCATCTGAGGCAACCGGTAAATCTGTATGATGTTTTGGGTGTGAGCTTGCATCAGTGCTTGAGTCCAAAGTCCCCTTGTATCACACTGTTTCCACTCAAACGTACACCCCGGCACGGCTTTTGGGAGCTTTGGGGCATGCTGAGGGAGAGCCTTCGGGTGCCTGCTGTTGACTGAAGGGTTTAAAGCAAGGACCTCCTCTCAGTGAGGATGGGCCAGGCTGAGCCCGTGGGTGAGGATGAGGATCGCATCGGTTTCATGGTGCTTTCACAAGAGCCCAGGCCGGGCCCAAGGCGTTAGGTCTTCCAGGAAGGGCACAACAGTGGATCAAGGAGAAAATGAGATCCTTAGGCTCAGCCTGCCTTCTAACTGTGCAGGCGGCCATATCTGCTGGACCTACCAGCTGAGCAGCTTGTGGGTAAGTAAGTGTGGGGGCCGTGACAGGTTTTAGCGTTTTTGAACAAACAAAATCCAAACACTTTAGATTTACATGGTTTTTTCCATGCTCTGTCTTACACAAATCAAACCCTCCAAGGACAGATACCCTGAAAGTTTTGCCTCCCTCTTGCACTTTGCCCATCTTGTAGGACTTGTCACACCACGCCACACGTTCCTCACTTGCAGCCGTGTGGGTGGCTGCTGGTGCAGACCAGCCGGAGAGACGGTGGAGCCACAGGTGCAGATAGGAAGGCTGTGTAATCACCAGGGTAGAAACGTTAGCAGAAGGCAGATGCTAAGCCAGAAGCAGCAACAATGCAGAAATATATTCAGAAAGAGCGAAGGCGAAGGGTAAGGCAGGGGGAAGGTGGGGCATCACCTCAAACAGCGAAGGCAGCAGCAGGTGTCTCTCCTCCTAGTGTGCTGTGCCAGACCAGCCACGGGACACGCTTCTACCTGCCTGTACCAGTCACCAAGAATGCGTGACACCTTTCTGCTGCCATGGGTAGCGTTAGTAATTTATTGAGCTTTCAGGAGTATTTAGAATGGAAAAGAGCACTCATCCCTCATTCCCACATGCCCCCTCCAATATCGGCTGTCACTGGCAATGGGCATGCTGTTAGTCATTTGCTTGGTTCATCTGTTTTGCCTGCTGCTTGGGTTTAACGGAGGCTTTCTGGCTTTAAAAAAGCTCCAGCTATTGGTTTGATGTCAGTGCAGAGGTGGGATCCCAGTGCACAGCACATGAAAATGCCACCTACCTTTTTTTTTTTTAATTCTGTGGTGTGCTGTAATGTGGGGTGGCTAAGGTTGGGGAAAAGGGTCATATATGTATGACCTTTATGTATGGCTATATCATTACCTTCAGCCCTTCATTATTCCTGAGCACTGTATATACCTCTGTGCGTTTAATTTCTGCTATTTCTTGGAGTACAATTTGTATTTTTGGTGTGACTGCATCTGTATCTGTTTGTGGACTAGACTGAAGAAATCAGTCAGCCTTCTCCTCCCTGTTCCATCTTTGTTGTAGTTCTGTTACAGTCAACTGCCATGAGGTGCAGCAGCTGGGCGATTGGAGAGCTGTTCGTCCCCAGAGAAAAAAGCCCTTTACTGTCACGCTCGGGTTTTGTTCTAGCAGGAGACATGCTCACACACTACACTCAAGTTGCAAGATCCAAGGCTGTCAACTGTCAACTGGCATTTTACCCAGGAGCTGAATTGAAGATATAAAAGTTCAGCCGTGGGTTTGGTTGGGTTTTTTGAGTAATCCAACAGATGAGAACAGAACTGTATAGGACAGTGGCCAGAGAAAGAGAGGGTCGCTGCCACACCGTTACAGCTCGTACCTTATTTATGATATGTTTAGAAAAACCGACTGGGTTGTACCAGTTCATACCAGACCATTGAGTCTGGACTTCATGGAGCAGCGCTGGTAACAGACTCGGTAGCAAGCTTTGTTCCATGCAACAGCTGTCTGTACTGGGAGAAACTGATGTCGCTCAGATAATTCTGGCAATCAAGACAGCAATCACTTGCACTTTTTACAAGGGTACATCTTGCAAGGGTATTTTAAGTCCAAGGCCTTGGCCGTATTCCAGAGTGTGTTATTACATGGCACCGTCCTAGGACTCAGATTCATCTGGAGTGTACGATTCTCCTTTCGTTGTCTCTTTCAGGCTGCTATATGCACTGTTGAACAACTGGCCTGTTCTACCCCGGCGGTGAGACTTTTGTAAGTTGTAAGGCTTGCGCAGCCTTCATTCCTCAGGTCAGAAGGGAGATGGGCGAGTTCAGGCTCTCTGAAGGCAGTTTGGGCTGGAGCAGGTCGATGGTGTCACCACGTCCCCTCGCAGGAGCTCCTGCCCATGAAGCAGCGCTGTGCCGGGGAGGGCTGAGGAGCTGGCGGCGGGTCCTGTCCTGCACTGGGTGGCTGGCATGTGTGGGCAGGAGGCAGAGGCACACGATGGGATCGCTCTGTGCTGCTGTGCTGGTAAGAATCACTAGAGTGATCCTGGGGCTTGGGACGGGCAGGAGGAGCCAACGGGAGTGGCTTTTGATGGGAGTCAAAGCCAAAGCCAAGCTAGGACAGCCTGAGACTACAGCAGGAGCTGCGAGCACGTCACTGCAGTGCCTGCTGTGGCCGGGGGTCTGGGAATACTGTGTCTTCACCTTAAGGGTCTGGGAACTGGAGGGGAGGGAGAAATCTTCTGAATGACCTGCTGTGTTAGCAGAGAGGTAACCCTGGGGTGTGAAGCTGCCGTTGCGTGGCTGAGCCCTGGGGCTGCGGGGTGATGGAGAGGGGACCTGTGTGACCGAGGGGTGTCAGACCCAGGTCTGCTTTCCAGGGTGGAAGGAGGTGTGAGCTGAGCCCCTCATGAAGTCTCTGGATTAATTTCTGCCTTTTCCAAGGTTGTGGAAAGACGTAGCGGATTTGGGCCTGGGAATACAGAAGCGTTTATCTCAGATACATTTTTTAACATTTAAAATCCCTGTAAAAACTCCAGATGCGGTGGTGAGGTGATGAACGGGGTAGATGTGCAAATCACCGAACCCCATGAAGTTCTGATGCACCGCTGCTGTGTGACTGCCTTTAAATGCCGTTCATACGGGCGTGCATGCACGTGACAGCGAGCAAGGGGAGATGCTGAACTGTAACAGTTCCGTGGACCTGCAGTTTCCCGCTGGTTTAAGCATACTTCATCCCCACTATTTGCTAGCACAGAAATTTCAGTAAACATAACTGCTTGTTCAGCATATCCTAATTGTTTTGGGGACGTGTGTCAGTATGGCATTGATATTAATTACATGTCATTGTTCCTGAATTAAAATGTTCCTATTTACTAACCTCCTTCCTCATTACAGTCCTGAGCCTCTGGAGAGTTTGAAGTTCATCTATTTGTCAAATATGTTCTGTGAGTTAATTCTTCTGTCACCATTATTGGGTCTTTGTAGCCACTGGTAACAGCCCAGGAATTGCCATTTCACTCAGAAATGGGTTGTCTGACCTGACTGTCAAGGATTATGCAAGTAAATAAATGAGCAACTGGAGACATTATATGTCTGTGCTAGGAATACCAAGTCCAATGTCACTGTTATGTTAATAAGTTAATGGACTTTAATAATTTATAATGGTTATAGATAGATGCTCATTATGAAATCAGTTGCTTTGTTTTCTTTTGTTTTTAGTTAACAGCTGCTCAAATACTGAAAAGCCTGACTGTTTTCAAGCTGACAACTACTTAGGACCCAGAACAATTTATTTTCTTAAATAAAGGTAAGCAAGAAGTTATTTTGCCTGAAAAATGTGTCAGATTTTTTAATGTGTCCCATGTTGAAGTGGGATAAAAGGTCAAAACTCATTAAAACTTCAGCAAAGCAGAAATCGACATGAAAAGATTCATTTGGTGTTTAATTTGTATAGGCCTTGATTTATCAGAGTGCCTAAATGCACGTTTAATTTTCTGTATCTATAATTTCAACCACTTAGGGTTTTATTGAGTCAAAAAATTGATGAGGTTTCTGGGAGTCTGGTCCTGGAGTGCCTGGGGAATAAACGTGACAAACAACGTGTTTTCCAAGAGTGCCGTGAAGCCGTGGACCTCTACCGCTGGCTGCTCTGCACCACGCAGTAAGTGCCAGGAAGAACCCGTTCCTGAAGGGTTAAGCTGCGCTTTAAATGGCACATGCAAGACTCATTCCAGGCTGCTTGTCTGGAGTGCTTGCAGGGGTGGGTGGCAGCAACATCTGAAAACAGATCTGTTGTCTAAAGCTGTCTAAAGCTGTGTAAAGCTGGTGCTGTCCACAGTCACTTATCTTCTGGATAAAGAAAGGAATCAAACTTTTTTACTGTCGTGTTTAATGTTTTCCTTTATGGAACCTCTGCAGGCCCTTTTCTGTAGTCTTGGGGTTCCCTTTCTCTGCCCTGCTAAATAACATCTGGGTAATGGAGCAACCAACTCGGCTGAAGATTTTTAGATGCTTTCGAATTGTCTTGGTCAATGTTAACCAGGATTTCATTCCCATAATCCCATGGCTGTGCTTGGCAGCTTGTAAATCAGAGATGTACGTCAGTGGGAAGGAGTGGATTCCTTCTGTCTTAATCTGCAGCCTCCTACTTTTATGACCGCTTTGTATCATCAGTCTTTATTTCCATCACAAGGAAAAAATGTCTTCCCCCAGTGGTTGCACCCAGATGAATGTGTTTTATTCTCGGCAAGATCCGAGGAAGGCGATTTACAAGGGTTCTGGGCACTCAGGACGCAGGAGCGCTGGTGCTTTTGAAACATGCGTTGTATATGATGGATGGGGCATATTATCTAAATGCTAATAAATACCGAGCCACAAATTGGCTCAATTTTTCTTCATTCCTCTGCTGCCTGTGGTTGTTGAATGATGCTAAATCTAGCCTCAGACACATCACAGTACTAATTAGTTCTGATTTCTTTCTTTGTTCTTTCTTTCTGGCAGGGCAACATGGATGTGCTGCCTCTGGGCATATTTACATGACAGCCCCGTTGGCTTGCTTCCACCATGAGTGCGTGGTGTGGTTTGGTGTGAGACAGACGAGGTACAAAGCTGGTGTAAATCTCATCTGGCCCAGGACTCCTGAGCATCATTTAAAATGGCCAGTAGGTTTGTGTCTCTGACTAAACTCTGCAGAACTTTCCCATAGGGATGATGTCCCTTCAATGTACGTTTGATCACATACATACGCATCATATAATTTACTCTGTTGGATGAATACTTGCAACAGCATCTTCTGCATCAACTGAAGAACAAATCAATTGTTCTTTTTAGCATTCCAGATTTTAGATTCTTAAAGATAAGCTGATGGATATTGACTTCTTCAATTTTCACTTTGGGCCAAAATTTTAAAAGCAAGTGCAAGACTTCTGCTTAAACAACTTTAAATATACTCCTGCTGCTGGCAATGCCTGAGCAAAACTGCTGCTGGCAGTACATACCTGGACCTGCAGAACCCCTTATGTCAAGAGTTACAGCAGTTCGCAGGTGGATATGTTGGAAGTGCTGGTGATGTTCACAAGTATGCCTACACATAATTTGCAAATATATCGGAGCTGCTTTTTGAAAATCTGTCCCCAAACTCTGTAAGGCAGAGTTCGTTTGCAATTCTTTGTATTCAAGACATTCTCAGTAATAGCACCTGTTGCTTTTTGGCCAGAAAACAAATAAACAAGCCAGTTTGCACTGATGCTACACATGCATCCTGCAAGTCTGACATGTTATTCCAAATTAAATAAAAAGAATAAATAAAATTCATGGCTCATAGGCAGCCTCTAGGAAGGCTCTCTGGTACCTTCTGTGAGCTTTTGGGACCGATGCTGACTTTGTAGCGGATGAAAACTTTGAATAACTCAGCACTTCAGTACTCAGAAATAATATGTCCTTTCTTAAAGTCCTGGTTATTAAAGATTCAGAGTCTTTTCAGTCTACTGTGAGATCACTAACAATTTTCCATCTCAGAGAATTCAGATGTTTGCCAGGTACTTGTGGAAAAAATCCTTGCAATTTAGTGCAGTGGGAATGGCCTGTCTGAAGCAAAGGCAAAATGAACAAATACATATTTAAGATACCCACCACTTTCATATGTTTATTCTGTGAAATACAGCAGCAAATTTTTCCATCAATTGGTTTTTGGTCTTCTACTAACAGACTCCAGAAACTGAATGTACTGAATTTAGCAAGCAGAGGTTATGAGTGACTTCATGACAGTCTGTGCACGGGGGGAACAAGACCTGTTTTTCTCTTCTGGGTGGCAGACAAATGCATAACCTAATCTGAGTTAAAGCAAGACTGAAGGTAGGGTTCTCATTTTTAATGATGCCAGTGATGCATTGCAGGAAACCCTGTCCAGGCATTGCAATTATTTCTTATAACCAGGGTTTCTGGTTGGGCTTACCTTCTAGACTCTGTTCTGTAGCTCAGACAAGTGGTTCTATCAAGGATACAGTTTATACTCTTTGTTACAGATCAGATGGAATGGTTCAATTGGTTCTTTCTGGTTTGAAAACAGAGTCAGTGGTTCTTGTAAATAGTAACAGGCTGCTGTGTGCCATCCTTGCTTAGAGAGTTCTCCTGGGCTTCCTTAGGAAGCTGAGTTATGGTCGGAGATGTACATAAGCTGTGTCAAGAAATTTAGCTATGAGATTGCTGCATTTGTGGTTACCCTGTGGTACAAGTGAGGTGTATCAGGTGGGTGTGTAGACAGAGGATCTACTGGGACATTCCCATAGCCCTTACAAGAGGCTGACTGTTGTGTGCATTTACCCTGGGGAGCGT
Organism: Falco peregrinus; assembly: GCF_023634155.1. Taxonomy (NCBI): domain Eukaryota; kingdom Metazoa; phylum Chordata; class Aves; order Falconiformes; family Falconidae; genus Falco; species Falco peregrinus. The sequence goes on along the minus strand of NC_073733.1, from coordinate 2,451,049 downwards.
ATGATGGACATTCTGTAAGTGAAACATAAAATACTGGAGGTGGGAGAGATCAATGTCTCCTACTGACTCCTATGGCACTTGTCTGAAAGACATTTTTTAACTTGATAATTCTCTAGCTTATGATATGGATAAGGGAAGACATTTCACATTCTTCACAATTTAGAATCATACGGTCTGGCTCTGGTCCCTAGCAAAACTATCCTCGACTCCAGATGCAGGCTTGCATGGCCTGCGTTTGCTACCTGTGTTTCTGTGTTATTACTGTCATCTGTGTTTGTTTGCTTGTTTAGAGCCAAGTCGGGACTCACCTGACATTGTGGATTTCTTTAGGATCAAGCTCAGCTCTGAGCATCTGGCTTTGGGTTTTTTTTCCATGTTCATCTTTTCTAGAGGAGGCTGATAAAAAGCAATTCAAAGGTGCCCAGTGGGTGCAGAGATACAATATGCCAGCGCTGTCTGTAAACGGTGATGAGACGACCTCAGCAGTCCTGAGGTTTGATCATACTCATCCAAATACATAGACGAGACAATCTTGTTAAATAATTGAAGTGGTATTAAGTTCAGGCCTCTCACATTTAGTGCTTTTCAACTCTCCTGCCACTTATTTCATTGCTCTTTGCAGAGAAATTACACTTTTCTAGTTTTAGCATTTGTTCTGCTCTGTGCCACTGGCTCCCAGCAGCTTCTGCAGACCTCTCGACCTCCCTGTTGCAGCTGGTAATATCATGACTTGTTTCCATGGAGACCAGAATAAAGTGATAAATAAATGTGGCTGGGAATAGCAAGCTTTCACCTTCTGTCACTGGGATAAAAAGAGGGGGAACCATGGCCTAACTGTGTAGTTACACCAAGAAGAGGGGAGAGCCCCCAGTGCCCTCCTCTTCTCCCTCCTTCACCCAGAGCCACAGCAATGTGCGCGGTGCTGGCGCTGCTGGCTTTGCATCCCCTCAGCATCCCCAGGGGGATGGGTGAGCGAGCCCCAGCCCACGGGTGGTCCTTCACCGCAGCTACTACTGAGAAACCAGCGTATTGGGTGCATCTTCCATCCCTGCTGTGGTGCCTTGACACGGTAGGGGCAGCGTTTATTTCAGGGTATGCTTCGTTTCACTGACTGACACTGAAGACCATGAGCTGGGCAATGTACATTCAGATGACACGAGTGAAAATATCCATGCTGCTTTCCTTTGATGTGGCTGATGGAATTGTAGACTGGGAGCCAGAAAAACTCAGCTTTTGATCCCAATCATGTTGCTGAGCTGCTGTGTGATCTTGAAAGATCATTTCTTGTTCGTCTCTTATGCTTTACTGATGAGGTTGTAACGCTTTTGGAGCAGGAAACTTCTTCCTGAGGATAGTTTATATGCTGTCTGTCCCAGGGATGGCTTTGTCATGATTACAGTTTCTAGGTGAATCATAATAATAAAAAAATAAAGTTCAGGAGTGCTCCTCGAGGCCGGTATTGTGTTTCATTCTCCCACATACATCCGGTTACAGGTCCTGCAGGGCGTAGTGAGGACTGCCAATGAACATGGGTCTTCCAAAACTGCCCTGACAATGAAAATGGAAAACTGCTCTCAGGCTACTCCTTGTTTGGGTTTTTTTTTTTCTGCTTAGAGGGAAGTTGTTCTCAGAATAAATGGCTTTTCTTATCGGAGGATTCAGTCTAACCTCACCCCTGATGAGTATTTTCTCCCATGGTAGAGTAGGTGAATTTTGTCAGGCTGAATGCCATTGTTTAAAGATGTGGTAGGGTCAGTCCAAAAATTCTAACCCCAGATCCTCCTCACCTCTAGTGAAATGAAAAGCTGAAACCAGATCTGAGTGCTGGGGTGGTTCAGCTTCAAAATAAATTAAAGAATAAAATTCAGAATGTCCAAATTGGGAGTGGAAACTTCAAACTGTGTCAGATCTGAATTGTAACCTGTTCATGCTTACTTTACTATCGGCTCCTTTCTGTCTTGTCACATTTATTAATTACTGCAACTATCATGTTCGTCTGTAAGCAGTCAGTCTTTTCCAGGCCTTGTTATTACTCATTACTTGAATCACTCTCTCTTTATCTTGTTTGATTCTGCTGGGAGACCCAGGCAATTTTCCAAGGCTGTGAGCACAGGATTGTGTAGAAATCATTGCCTGGCATTGATGCTTCAGCTGAAGATGCTCTCTCTTGTGATTTACCAATAAACCAGCGAGACATTTTGCTGCTAGCAGCCTTATACTGCTGAAAATTGTTTTTCGGGTGAGATGGTAAATTATGGTCTTTCACTTTCTGTAGACATAGCTGTTTGATAGCTGTAGTTTTGGTGTCTTATGTAGTCAAACGGAAAGTCCCCTGTACTTTCCCTCCCTCATGTTAAAACCCCAGTTGTTTGGTGTTCTGTGTTTCACATAAGTGGCTGCATTTCATTAGGACATGTATGTGCAGTGTAGATGGGGGGGGAAAGCTTGGCACAGCAGAAAATACCATCTTTCTTCTCTTCTCACTACACAGGCAAGAAGAATATGTGCGCCACCGATGTGCTGAGTATTACATTGCGAGGCATTGCTATGACCTGTGTACGTGCCTGGTTTTATATACTCCAGCCTAGTTCTTCCGAGATTTACATTGCTACTGGGATACAAGTCTTATGGCTGAAGGGACGCTGAAGGGAACGGTCCCTTCCATAAGCCTTTGGTCCTCTGACGTTTGTCCTGTGGCGCTGCCTTATGCACTATGGGTCCCCCATTTTTGGTTGTCTGAACAGTTCTGTGTTAGCGCTTTACTGCGAGTGAACACTTATTTCTCTCTCGTACCCCTGTGGTTCCTTCCTTTAGTATTTGCTGGCTTTATCTTTAGGATCCCTCTTAACTGTAAGTTCTGAAATGGGCTTCTGATTGACCATCACCAATGAATGCCATTTAAAAAATACCAGAATTATGCTTGAACTCTCATCTGTCCTTCTTTTTGCTCCGATGGGACTGAATACCTAATTGTAAAGAAGTAAGAAAAATGAAAGGAACTGTTCTGTCCTTTCTAGAATCCTGTTTGACAGTCCAGTTATCCTCAAGAAGAAAGGACTGTCCTAGTGCAGTCCCAGAGGATAAGGATTAACAACCCTGGAAGCAGTGAAAGAAGATTCACACTGATGTGAAGAAGACAGATGCGTGTGTAGTTCAAGTTCATCTTGGCAGAGTCATGCTGAAAATGCCAATTCAACAATTTTAATGCTGGCAGGAAAAGAAATGTATGAGGGGGCTGGGTAAGTGATGGCTCATTGCAGCTCAGCAGGAGCTACGGCAGGGAGGCTGCGCTCCCCCACAGCCCCACACGCCCAGGGTGGCTCTTTTCTGCGAGTACAATCAAGGTGACAAAGGACACCAACCCAGAGATGATCGTTCAGCTTGGGCTCTTGCAGCTGGGTGGTGAGAGAGATGTGAGCTGAGATGTTTTTGCCTCAAGCAACACGGTGTATCGATGGGGCAGGCGAAGGTGCAGCCATACCTGCATTCCCTTGGAGCTCGGTGCTGATGGCCAGGCAGCGGCAGCAGCACTGAGCCGTGCGGGCTGCACCGTGCGCTTCAGAAGGGAGGTGGACACGGCAGGAGAAAGCTAGTGCTGGAAAACACTTCAGTCTCAGTGTTCATTGGAACCCGTCTCCTGTGAACATTCATCTCTCAGGAGTTCGGTCCTAGATTTGATCTTTGTGGTCACAAATGTGTAAATGTTGGTCCTTCGCTCTTCAATCACACCCATCAGAGCTCTGTCCCCGACTTAGCACCAGGCAGGGGTCTTGTATACGATTGCCTGGTACCCGTTTGTCACATCGTTGTAGTATTCACAGGCTTTTCTAGTGTTGTAACATTTGGATGTAGCCTCTGTGGAAATTCCTCAAAGGCTTAATGTCTGTCAGTCTAGAATCCTTAGCAGGATTTCAAGAGGGATTATGTCCTATGGGAAAGTGTCAGCATTTCATCTTACAAGCAGCTTAGGAAAGGAAAGCATCGCGCTGCTTTCTGTCTGGTTCAGATTTTTTCGGCTTTCTGCATTGGGAATATGGACAGCAGTAGTCTTTGCTTGTAAAGTAAAGGAGGATATGGCCATGTTAGAAATTCTCCATGGTTTTGATACGCTGCCAGCAGTTTCTCGGAGGTGCCCAGGTGAAACAGTGGAAATGGTGCTTTTTAACAGAGGATCTTGGAATGCACTGAGTGAAGCAAATAAAAGACATTTCTGGAATGATTCTTCCTGTTGAAAATCAATGGAAGACACGCTGAAAATAGTGAAATGAGGAGGGTCTTGCAAAGTAGAAAAAGCTGTAGGAGCCCTTTCTTGGAGCAAATGTGTCAGTGAAGTACCCTCACTGCCGTCACCCACCACTCCCTCTGCCTCCTGGAGAGACAGGCTGGGGTACCGGCCCCGCAGCACGGCCACCTCACCCACCAGCCAAAGGACTGGCTGTGGAGCCAGGACACACCTGAGTGCGCAGAGCAGCGAAGGAGCAGAGAAGAGAAAATGAACCTCATCACACTGAGTCCCTGGGTGGTGACAGGGCAGTGAACAGCATTGGTTTTTACCACGTAACTTAGATCTTGCCCAGCTGCTCAGTGAATGCTATTGCAAGGCTGACGGTAAAGAGCAAGCTGGAAGCGTATAATTAATTCCCTTCTGGAGAAGAAACATTGCTGGTTATTAGGATTTTTATTTTTTTTTTAGTAACTGGCACACCCTAACCATCTTACAGAGTGGAAGGGGATGAAAATCTAAGCCAAAGGTGGGACAGCTTAGTTCTGGGGTGTTGGACACCTGCTGGATGCAGCAGAGCAGGAAACCCAAGTGCTTTTATAAAGCAAGTTTCTATACTGATGGTAAAAGAGAGGAAGGTTCAGGTGAGGCTTTCAGCAGTTCTGCATTGGTGACTTCAATCTGGGTTATTTTTTATGCAGAAAGGATCCATCAAGGCACTCAGAAGCAAAAACATTTTGACTGAATATAATTAGGAAAATGCCTGGTGTTGGAAAAGACTGAAAACGCATTATGTGTGTATATATTCAGGGGAAGCTTTGTCACTCAGTATGTTTGAAATCGCAGTTAGTCTCCTGAGTCTAATGGAAAAGCAGTTTGCATCTGGGAGAAAGCAAGAAGGCTATCCCAAAGAAGGAGCCTTGTAAGAGGCAGTAGCCAGTCTTTGTATCTGTTGCAGGGTCTAATTTTCATCAGTGGCCGATTGCAGTTCATTTGTGAAACAGCTAGCACACTTCGCTCCAGAGGCGCGGGGCTCCTGCAAGTGGGCATGCAGGATAATGGGATTCTGTCTCCACAAGGAACATCATGCCTTGATTTTGAAATTTAAAACGGGATTTTAGCAGTTGAGTAAAACCAGGGGGTTTTGTTGTTGTTTTGATTAACAGTGGTCCCTTTACAATGTAACTTTCTGGAGCTGGAAAATGTTTCCTTCCCCTTTTGTTTTGCCATGAACACATAAACATTCATAAAGTCATTCTCTCTCTGCTTTGCACAACATTCCATGAGCCTGAAGGGTTGCCCAGGCAGCAAAAATTCCTTGCATATGTTATCATAATCTCCAGTTTGGTTGTTGTTTAACACATCTTGCTTTTACAGGTTTTGCATCTTAATCCGAGATGATTTTCTTGCCCTATCACGGACTGTTAACAATTTTTTTTCTTCTGCTTTACACAAGTTACATGCATTTACTTTTGCAAAACTAACTTTCCAATCTAACTCTGTCGAAGAGTTTATCATTGCAGCTACTTGATGTTTCATAGATAACAGACATGGTGGGGAAATCTGTGGAAGCACAACACCTCTGCTAGGCAAGCTCTGCCCCAAAAGACAGTATGAAGCATAATAAATACAGTTCCTTCTCCTGTTTCTCAAAAGAGTCTCTTCATTAAGGTACTGATCTTCACTAATCTCTCATGTGGCTATTTAACACAGGTTTGTCTGCATTGATTTTCTTCTGCAGATCACTTCAGCTCTTGCACACTTTGAACCCATCTTGTGTGCTTGACATGGTTTGTTGCCTCTGGATATATTGCGGGACACAGCAAGCTGGTGAGTCTCTGAAGCCAATTTTTTTACATTTGAACTTGCTAGGTCGCCTCTTATTATAAGACTGACAGGCAAGGGCAGCTTCTAGCTGAGATAATTTGTAAACTTCTTGCTGATTTCTTCCCAAGTGTCATAATGAAGCATCTGTGAACAGATCATTTCTGGGATCTGCAGCTGGACTGGCTTGTAGGTGACAGCCAAAAAAATCTGTCCCTACAGAAACAGAATTTGAATTGTCTGCCGTAGGTCAGCTCTGTTCTCAAGTATAACTTAAAATAAAGCTGGTATGGAACAGAGCAGGCAGAATGCATTCCTGTGTCTGTGGCAAGCTTTGCTGATGTATTGAGATGAATTAATTTTTAATACCATCAACAGAGCTGCTGGAAATCATGCTAATCTCCATGACTGTCTTATACTTAATATGGGAGATTTTGGCTTTGATTCAGGATGACTTGTTACTGCAACAGAGGTCTCAGTGCACAGGAGCACAAAACTAGGCAGAAACAAGTAATTGGTGATGTTGACAGGTTGGGAGCGGTGTGGGGGCAGATGAGCCCATCGCCTGCCCGAGGGAGCATGTGGGGAGCAGCCTGCTCCTGCCCCAGGGGCTGTCTGCATCACAGGCTGGAGAAGCGCTAGGATGCCTCCAAGTCTCCATCACTCCAAACTGCAGAAAACTTCGAGTCAGTGTTTACATTCAGTTGGGTTGCCTCAGTGCCAAATTGATGTCAGAGAGAAAACAAAAATGGTTAAGGAATTTGAAGGATTGACTTGGAGAGGTGGTTAAAATTGTTCAACATGCATCGTTTGCCTTAAGGGCAAACTGGGAGGATATGGCTAGGAAGTAAAGAATTAGGAGGCTAAGAAGACAAAGGAGAGACAGGCTGTTAGTGGGAGTTGTGGAGGAGCCACTGGGGTCAGTGAATAAATTAAACAGCAGGAAAATAGACAAAGTGTGTTCTGTTCCCAGCACTGAAACTGATTTCTGGAATGATCTTGAACAAGTTACTTAAGTTATTTGGCTGTCACTTTTCTTGCACAGTGCTGGAAACTTGATTTCTTGTTGCCTACTAAACAGTTTTTAGGTGGAACCCTGAAGCCACATTGTTCTCCAAGAATGTACAGTTGGATTGTTGTCGCTGAGTCGTCTCCTCCAATTCTAATACAAGAATTTAATTAAGAGTCTTTTCTCTGTACTGTAAATATTTGCCCTCTCTGCTGAAAAAATTAGTTATGGTGATAATACATGAGATGCTTTGAATTCTGTGGATGAAGAAGTATTGATATATGCTAGTATCATGTTTTAAAGTGACCAAATGTTTAAAATTTGTCAAGATTGTCATACACAGCAAACACAAGGTGTTGTACTAAAGTGTGTCTAGACACACTGCTGCTAAATGTAAGAATACAGCTCTTGTTGCAATTACATAGCCAGGGGTTTTAGCAAGGAGTATGTCAAAATATTGAAAGTTAAATACCAGGTGAAAATGCAGGCTCATGAGATCCATTAGGTGGAGATCACGTCCCTGACAAGGTGCTGATGCTGGGAATCAGTGGTTGGTGCACTTGAGATTACAATGGTAGAGAGTAATCTTGAGAGATGCAGCAGCAATCCTTTCCTGTTTGCTCGCTGAGATTCTTGGTAAGGTCAAGAAGGTGGAAGGACAGCAAATGCAGGACATTTGTTTCCCCTTGTGTTTCAGTGCACAAGGTGCACGATTGCTGAGCTCTGTCTAGCTGGCATCCCCCTGCTTATGAGAAATAAGCATTTAGAAAACAAGACAGAGAAGGAATGCAAGCATATGTGCATTGTACAAGCCATAACAGTTACCAACGAGTGTTCAGAAAAAAGCCTGAAGAGTATCCCAGAGCACTGCGGAGGTTAACGCACTGCCTGAAGCTGTTGCTGCAGACTTTCCAGGAGAGAATGATTTTTATGGGCTAAAATCAGCAGCTGTATGTCACCCGTCTGTGTGACTGTCAAATGAGCACTGCTGTCTCTTGAAGCTGAATTTTCTGAGGTGACCAAGCTGGTACAGAACTGGTGAAGGTCCATGTTTACAGCAAGCCTCTGTGGGACTGACATGTTGTTTAAGGTGTCTTAAATAGGGACAGCAAGGTGCTAGGAGAGACTCTGTGCCAGGCCAAGCAGCAGTGAGTGGTGTTTTTTGCAGCAGGCAGATTCAAAATCTTTCCAGTCACTGTAGACAGAGTAGTCGTGGGTAGTCATGGATATGTCAAAATGTTAAGCTCATTATTTCATATTTAGGTAGGGTTCAAAAATGTAGTTCATAAAACCAATGCAAAATAATATTATTCTCTAACTGGAGTGTCAGCACTGGAGAGCCAGCTGACTTCTACCCCAGGGTCTGATGCACCAGCATGTTTTGCACCATGTGTACCACTGTATCAGACATCTAGGGGTACATCTGTGATAATCATCACCTCTGAGTCTCATAGCAGGAGGATGAGGTCCCTTAGGTATAAGTGGAAGCAATCAAGGGATCTGAAAATACCAGACCGAATCTTTTCAGTGATTCATTAGCTTCTGTATGGTTTGCACATTCCAAGAATGATCTCCAAGGTCCCTGCTCTATAAGTCAGTATCTTGGGCTTAACATTCTATATGAACAGCTAGACTCCCATCTGAACGGTATGTACACCTGAGGGTTTCATTAAAAAGTTAGCTTTTGCAGCCTCACCATGTCAAGCAGTTCAGTGTTCTCCAGCAGGCTGATAGATGTGTGCATGTGCCTGTGTATAAACAGGGACTGTAGGTGAGGCTATCCACATTTCCATCTCAAAACCTAGGACTGGTTTTGAGCTGCAGGGTTTTCTTTGTTCCTAGTTCTTCAGATGACCACATTAATCCTGTTCACTGCAGTCTCAATACAAACTGGTTTGTGGGAGAGGAGGAGACTTGCCAGTTCCAGGACAAATGTACTTCAGAGTGTATTCACACCATGGAAAAGTAGGTGAGTATGTAAAGTTTTCAGTAGGGCTTACTTTTTCTGCATCTGTAAGGTTGTTCTGTATGCTCCAGACACCTTAGCGCTGTCTATGCAAATGGTGAGTCAAGTCTTGAGATGCTCAAGAGATATTTGTATTCAGAAGCTGGGATCTTTCCCGTATTTGAAACTTACCCTGTAGTCTCCTGGATCATCAGCAGGGCTGAGCCCCGAGGCTTTCAGCACCATGCCACGGTGCTGATGTAAATCCCAGGGCTGGTGGTGTTACTGTACTGGGGACAAATGTGTTCTGAAGAATATCTAAATCTGTCAGTGCGATGCCTCAATGCCTTTTTGTTAGCAATAACACGCAGCAGAAGAAAGCTTGTCAAAATTATTTGCATGCCTCTCAATGTTTTGTTCCACTGAAAATGTTACAAAATATAACCCAGTGAAGCTAGACTTCTCATCACTAGTTGTCTACTTTTAAAGATGTTTAAGACATGAATTATGTGATCAATGTAGTTTGCTACAAAGGGAATAAATGCACCCACTGAGGTTGATGTGCTGCTCAGCAGTACTGTAGCTAGAGCTCAGGAAACAGGATGGGGCTCACTCAAGGAAGCAGAAAGGAAAGGAGAGCAACGGGAGAGAAGAAGAAAATGGAAGCAATTCCAACCTTTCCTAAGGACTGGAACAGGGAGGAATATGTTTAAGAATCTCCATTATCATTTAGTCTAGACATGATTTCTTTTTTGCTTATTGCTTCCAGGATCAGGATGAATAGTTTAAGTAATTAGTTTAAAGAGTCTGGATCAATAACTAGTTAAACAAACAATTGTATTCTTGTTTCAAAGCACAGATTTAGTTTTAACTACTTCTGGAAGGTCGTTAGTAATTTGGCTGGGCTTAGTGGTGCTGATAGTGTGCTTTTATATGTTTTTGGTGGCTTTCTTTTTTTACCCCTGTTCTTTTTTTTAATAATATGTCAGAGGAGGGAAATGGCAACCACAGAAGAAAGTCTACTCTTGAGCATGCTGGTGAAGGATACCGATCAGGAAGACAATGGACTGCAGGGGGTTTAGAGTGGATATTGAAGTTTCTGTAATACTTTAAACTCAACCAATCCTTCAGTGCTTGTTAACTATTTGATCCACATGAAATGGCAACTTACAATGCACATATAAAAGCCTCTGTACTGCTGCTCTTTGCTCCTTCCTCCTCCTTTACTGTCAGACTCAGTGAAGTGCTGAAGTAGCTTGCCTAAGGCTATGGATACAATCGATTAGGAGGTTGTAATTAGGAGTCTTAGCCTGCTGGTCATTCTTTTGGTCTGTCTTATCGTGATTTTTCAGAGGAAGAGCCCATCTGAGGTGCTCTTCAGAAAATCCAGGTCAAGATTTTCAGCTCCTAGAAATCTAGGAAACTTAATGTCTAGTCTTAGATTTGGTATTTAAATCCATGTCTTATCAAACCAACATGAAGATGCACCACACTGTGATCATACTGAAACGCAGTAGAGGATCTGATAAAGGAGCAATCCTATAATCTTGAAGAGATAGCCTTTTAGATTCTCCATTGCATATTTTACATTGGTATTTGGTATGTCATGAAGCCCAAAGCATACCCTGCCAGTGAGATCCATAACCAGTCCTTTGGGTTAGCATTCTCAGGCCTTTCACTTCTTAGATATTCATGGAAAGTAGATTTTTCTATTGCATGTCAAGAAAAGACCATGTTTCTTATTAAGGGTGGAATGGTAATATGTCATTTATAAGAATCTTCCATAAGCTTCTAGCAAGGCAAAAAGGTATCTTCAATTTTTGTGATTTTTTTTTCCTTTTTTTTTTTTTTCCCTTCCTTTTTGGAAGATTGGAAATTTGTTACTTTACTTTCCAACTTCAAGCAATATTCCCTGCACACACATTTTGTGGATCATTATATTCTGTGGACTGTTTTAAGGGGACGCGGTGTGCTTGAAGGCTTGACTTCCCTACACTCTGTCTTCTTTCCTTTTTAAGGTACCTGCAACTGAAAACGTTTCTGCTTGGTGCATGCTGACACATGCAACGCGGCGCGTCTGCCTGTTTACGCAGAGGAGGCGAGCAGAGAGCGGGGCAGGAAGAACAGGTAACAGATGTACAACATTTCTTACACGCTTCTCTACTATTAATATAGGCTGCAAGAGAAGATACTGTGAAAAGGAAGATCCAGGTCTAGGGGTGGGAAAGGGAAAACACATTTTAAACCAACTCCAGCTGCTTTGACCTACTGCATATTTACTTACTGTTCAACACAGGGAGAGTGAAAATAGAAGCCTGAATTGCCGCAAAGGGTTTTCCCTCTGTAGGAAGGCTATTTTCTGCCTCTTCAGCGTGCCAAGATACAGGGCTGTCAGACCAAGCAGAGGGGCTTACACGGCCAGGCAGACCAACACTGGGCTAGACTTTCAGACCCAGACGTGCAGCCACTTGTTTGTGTCTGGTAGGCACAGAAGTCTTGCTCTCTGCGCAGGCTTTGTGGCAGAGCTTTGTGTTGTGTAAGGCTGGAGAGAGACATCTGAAAACAAAGTGCACCCCAGGGGAGCTCGTGCTGCTGAACCGTCGGAGATGAGTTGGCAGCACACCAGCCCCCAGAATAACGAGACTGAAAATGAGCTCTGACAGGTTAGATGTAATGCTGCAGGGCCCACTGTGCTAGATACCAGCTTTGGTGCTGGCGTGCGGAGGGATTTCAGCTGCGATAGCTTGCACAGGGAGAAGTACTCGTCCCACTGTAGGATGGAAGCAGCAACCTCCTTGAGTGCCGGGACCTCTCCGAAGGCTGGATACAGGAGGCCGTGTTCTCCGAAGCAGGGGTTGGTAGTGAATGCCTCCGCCAAGGGCGGCAACAGGAACAGGTACAGGGCAGCCCACGGGCAGCATGCTAGAGCCCTGGCTTTTCCACGGTGGGACTGAGAGCTTAAGGTTTAGGTTGTTTGGGAAATCCCATTCTAGCTCCAACCCCCATCAGTCCCTGAATCCTGCATCCCATTCTAGCTCCAGCCTACATCAGTCCCTGATTCCTGCCAAATGGATACACCTGGCTTTCTGTGTGTACGACCTTTAGTCCTGAAATAAATTGATGTGGGCAAACAGGGACTAAAATGAAACTGCTGAGCTCTGGGACAGCTCTAGAGGTGACTATGCAAACCCAGGAGAGGGTGTGGGTGGAAGTGCACTGCCCAGTGGGTGTTTGGACAGAGGATTACAGCACAGCTAATGTTGTAAATTTGGATAAAGTGTGTTGGCAGAGCTGTGTTTTGACAGGAGCTCACCATGTCCAAGATGATAAAGCAGAGCTGGAAGGAAATGGTTCTGAAATGGTGAACTACTGCCAGACCTGTGTAATGAGAAATATCTGTCAGCTTTTCCATGCACACTGTATTTATGTACTTAAACACTGACTTCACTAGTAAATTTGTAAAAAGCCTACTCCAGTGGAAAACTGAGCCCTGATTACTGTGCCAGTGTATTCCTCGCTCAGAACTTAAGAAAAGAATTCCAACCCCTCCAAGTCTCTTCCAGAATTGAGAAGAATTTAAATACGTGACCCAAATACAGCTCGGTTCCAAGCAAAGCAGCGGTTTAGCTTGCCAGGTGGGGTGGCTGTGTTAGATACTCTCCAGAACAGGGTCCCAACTGCACGAAGAAATGCTGGGATGTGGGTGATCCAGACTGGGATGATCCAGTATGGCTGTGTTCTCACAGACTGGCTTTTCTGCAGAGAGGAGGCAGAGGGAGAGCAGGGCTTGAGAAATCCTTTTGTTCCCTTTGCTGAAGAGTTCTGCCTGCATGCAAGCTAGAGAAAAAAAGTAAAGGTTGGAGTTGGTGTCCTGAAGGAGTGTTGACTGCAGCGTGGACTGCATGGGACTGAGGGAGGGTGAGGGACAACAGGAGACTGTTGTGTTCTCTTGGTGGGAAAATAAAGGATGTGAGAATGGTACTGCTATGCTTCCACAGCACCAATGCAGCTTGTAGCACAAGTCTGGATATTTCAAGACTTAGCTAAAGGATTAGGAACCTTATTTTTAATGACTTCTACCCCACTCAGCCTTCTGACAATCATCTTGAACTTGAGCTTCATGAAGTTGTTGCGACTCTTCCCAGGAGAAATTTAATTTACAGCGAGCCCTTAGTGTTTTGTGATGGTGGCTGTAAGTACATCTTGTACTTCTCTCTTTTTTAAAGTACTGTGAAGACAGATTTGGTTCATCTTCACCATTCCTAGAATTGCCTGATTATTCACACCAGCTTCTCGCCTCAAAATAATTTATAAGTTCTTACGTCACCTTCTCTCAAGAGCCTCTACATTGATTAATCAACTTTTCTAAGGTGATTAATAGTTTGACAGAGACCAGGTAAAATAACTGCATGAAAACCATCTCTTAGTCCTGTATCAAAATTCCTAACGGAGGAAAGTGACCTTGAGTTCCTCCCCTTCCTATAAAACATGCAAAATCGGTACTGCTGTCCCTATGGAAATAACAGGTCCAAAGGAACTCTTGTTTCCCTTGCTACTGGATTCAAACCACTCACGAGATAGGGATACACTGAAGTATTTTTCCTCTCTTAAGTTTTGAATAAGTTTTTAACAAAAACAGCCCTGCAGATAATCTTGACATTAGTCTTTGAGCCTTTCTTTGTGTTATTCATGATGCAAGTAAAGTCAGGGCCTTGTAATTAGCTAATCCCTGTCGGATTTGCTAGTAGAACATCTGAAGTCCCAACCATCTTTCAAGACCAGATAACGGCAGCAAGAAAACATTAATACGGGCTTTGTCTTTAAAAGCAAAATCTTTGAAAATTAGTACTAGAGTCTGAAACGCTCGTTTGTTCAGGACTTTTGCAGATCTAAGCCAATGTTGCAGCCTGTTCTAAAGTCTAGTTAGGTTTTCAGCTAAAGGAAACTTTGTTTTTCATGTGGTCTTAAAGAGAGATTTTTCTGGCTTTTAAAGCTGTTTTTCTCTAAGAAAATATATTCAATTGTCTGGCCACCTTCCCTCAGAAGGTGTCATTGCATTTTTTGTTAAAAAAACCCAAACCTTGCAGTGCCCTGTGAAAAAGAGCTGATGTTTTTCTCACACATGGAGAATGGGGTGTACAAGGAGTAAAAGTGATTTACCAAAACTAATGAAGAAAATCCGTGATGGAATTGAGATTAGAATCTTAATCTGTTTCCTTCTTTACACCTTACTCTAGATTTAGGTCAGCTCTTGCTGGGCTGAAGCTAGGATCACTAAAAGCAGTGGCAAGCCTTCCACTAACTTCAAATGTGACAAAAAATTTTGCTAAATATGTCTGAAATAATAGTAACATAGAAGTTCATAATGGTCCTTTTGCTATGTCCAGAGCAGGCCACCACTAGTTCACAGGCTGGTTTAGGATTTCTCCATGGCATTCTTCATAATGTAATTTTCATTACATGGCTTGTATTATGTTGAATTCAGAAGACACGTCACACGGACTAACAGCACATCTCAGAAGCAGGAGGGAAAAAAAGCGGGTATCTTCGCTGGCTGTAGGCCAAAGCTTTTTGTCTCTGTGATGATACAAATGTTGGGTGTTAAACTTTACTGGTCATGCAAGATTGCTGTAGTAGAGGTAAAGGGCAAGAGTACCCTGTATTCCCTGATGTGATCGCCGAGTTCAGCACTGATGTAGCATCGGTGGGGGTTCAAAATACGGCTGCCACAGATTATCTGGCTGGATCAGAGAAATGGAGTTTCTGCTTGCAGGATGGGAGAGTTTGCTTTGGGCAGCAGTGGTTCAGAGATTGGTTTAAATACCATCACAAAGAGCAACTTTACTATACGTTCTTGGTGCACAGTTACAAGAAAAGTTTTTAGGATAATATATATGATAATGGCATTAAAAGGAATATGAGCACAGAGATGAAGGTGAAGCTGCAGTCTCGATTCCAGGAGGTTAGCCTGTGTTAATTCCTTTGTTAATACTGTCAGTAATCAAACCAAGTGTTTTCCAACGTGTATGGATGTAAACTGTTTTTCCTGCAGTGGCTGTTCAGAGAGGAGGAGTGTGTGGAACTGTCTTCTGGATCCGCAGAGTTAATGGCACGTTTTCTGTCCCTTTGGAGAAGGCTGGATTTTATGTTGGTGTGCCCCGGTCCCTGGCCAGGCAGCACCGTGGACAAGTAAGAAAGCAAAACGGGAAAAATCGGAGAGGAACTCCCTCTAACTGTGACACCGCATAGAAAAGTCTGCAGGCTGTCTATTTCACAACAGGTTTGCTTTAAAACTTGATATTTCATCCATCTTATCCATATAGTTCCTGCAGGTAACAGTCAGGAGTTACGCATTCGTATGTCATGAAAACCACTTGATAGTTCTGTGGCATACTTTTTTTTATTGCTAGGTGTGGGGGACTATTTGTGGCTCTGAGGTTTGGCACTGTCAACAGGGAAACTAAGGCACAACAGATTATGGGTGTACAAGACAGACAGAGTGTGTAAGGCTTCCCTAGGTGGATTTGGGCAAAACATGATGCTGCGTGAAGGGAGAACAGAAGGAAGGTGGCAGAGCATGGAGGTGGGAAAAACTGCAGAACAGCAGGAACAGAGACTGGGAGGGACTAGTAGATTTGTAGAGGCAACAGAAGAGAGGCAGAGGAAGAGCAGAAGCCAAGTGCCTATGGAAGCAAATGAAATACTGGGTATGATAAAAGCCAGAAGAGCCTGGCAGGGCTAGATCAGCACTAGGAGGAAGGAGTTAACAGCACCTGCTGCAGCACTTACTCTGCTGTTGGCCTCTCATACACCACTGGTACCACTGCTTTGTCCATGTCAGTCTTCAAAATATGCAGAGAAAATTCCAGTTCAGCCTCCAGTGATTTACTGTGTTTCTGTGTCTTTTCTTCTGGCTCTGAATTCTCCAGGGGGCCCAAAGGGCAGCAAAGGGCTTAAACAACAACTTTTTTTTCTTTTTTAAACTTTCTCCATCGAAATACATGGTCTTTTCCAGCATTAGTCTGAAGCCTCATTTAGTAGAGGAAACTTTGCATTTAATCCACAGACCTATTAGGGAAACAGCACAGCAGGAAACTAGTTAGACTGGTGAGTAGAAAATAGACTTCCTAATAAACCTCTTGTTCTCATTACAGTCCCAAGATGCTGAACATTTTTTGTTTTAATAAACAGAAGCTGGTGAATTTGGATGACACTTTTTTCTTTTCCCTTAGATTAATACCTTGCCGTCTGGTTCAAAGGCAAGAAAACGAGGTATTTCAGACAGAATTGTACATTTCTTGTATACAACTCATCCCTTTGCTTGACACTATAATCACAAAGAAAACAAAAACTTGGCTTTTTTGTATCAGTGTAACTTTGTTGTCTGGTACGTCTTGGTATGGCATAAATAAAAGGAGGACAAGGCCCTGGAGATTCTGTTTCACTCATCGTTTTGTCCTTTCATCTCACCAGTCCTTGTTTTAGGATATGTCTGTCTAGAGCCAAATTTCAGTTTGTTCTTTATGCCTGTTGTTTTTTGGAGACCTATTTCTATGAGCATGTCTGTGACTATTTGTGCTTTCCTTAGAAGCTGAGAAATACCAGCTTGGCGATATCTCTCTCAGAGCTGCCACAAAAGGGCTGAAGTGCAAAGAGTGATACACCTAAGAAAATTGCATGGAGCTTTTTCTTAGATGCAATATCAAGGCAAAGAGGTAAAAAAAAATATTTTTAAATGTTTATTTCATCTGGGCACTGGCGTGAACTGGTATCTGTGGGAGCAAGAGGAGCTTGGGGGTAGGAGCAGTTAGTGTTATTAAAGCCCTGACAAGCATCTATTTGTGAAGGTTTGGAATTCCTCCAGATGTTTCTCCCCCCCTCCCCACCACGGACGTGGTAAAGTCTGTGTCCAGTTTGGGTTTGGAACTTGGATATCCTGATCCCCAGATCTCAGCTTACGCCATTTCTTTTCATTCTTCTTCCCCAGCATATCTTGGATGTAGCTACAATAAGTGAAAAAACCCTTCACACAGGTTCAAAGGGCAGTGCTTATATGAGGCTACTGAATGTGTAAGTCGTCTGTCAGACCTGTGTCGGGGCTCTGAGGGCACTAGTACCCCTAAGGGCCCTAAGCAGTCTTGCCTGGGACCCCCATGGTGAGGAGTCCTGGTCCTGCTCAGCCTGGGGCACTGAGCCCTTGCCCGAGCCACGCTGCCGTGTGCAGGTCCCAGCCCTGTTCCTGAATTCCTGTCTGCATTTCCTGGATTGACCTTGGACCTGGCTGGTTTTTCTACCTACCTACCAAAATGCTAAACACGGATAGTTTATTGGACTAAGTTAAACAGTGGTTTTGCAAAAGAAAGGTGTTTCTCTGCTCAGTGCACACCTTGGCAGGGTCCTTTGGGCAGTAGGGGTGCTAACATCGAGAATAATGCTTGGCTGGAAAGATCTTCTGGATCGGGTGAGCTGCCGTTAGGGAAATCAATAGCTTTGGAGCCTTCGTGACTATATATGTCAGTGTTGGTAAGTGTCTCAAGATTGTTTCTTATTGTTCCGTATTTTTTGTTTTAACATGCAAACCCATCTCTGCGTTGTAGCTAGGTTTCGGGATCACATCAAAGAACATAAGTGGGTTAAGTTTCATTTTCACCAGAAAGAAGGAACTCATAAGCTTGTATCTGTGTAAAAAAAGAAATTAATCTATTTTGGAAGTGGCAGGATAGTTTCAGACACAGAACAATAACATAAACGCTGCCAGTCCGCTGGCATGTGGGACAGCAGTACCTACCATCAGACCCAGGGGGGTGTAGAAGGCACACGTGGATGTTGCCTATATTCCCTGAAACAGGATCTTAGGAAAACTCATTGGTTTCTTTTGATTCTAATCAGTATTTGTCTATTAGTCTTAGTCATAATATTACTGATTTTAATAGCAATCACAGTCTGTCAGTTCTCACATAAACCATCGCAGATTTTTATTAATCTCATGTTATAACCTGGATACTTCATAAACACCCTACCAAAGGATGTCTTGCTTTCTTAATGAGAGACCTTACATTAGATAACTGAAAATCAGATCCAGTGTAAGGACAAAGACCTTGCAAGCTTTTTAAGCACTTCTAAGGGTAAATCTTGTTTCTTCTGGAATTGATGGGTGTAATTTTCTTTTGATTTCAGAGTTCTAAAAAGGAATTTCGTATTTTCCTGTTCCATTCACAGAATTAAAAGAGGGACTAGCACTGGCGAAAATGTAGCCCTGCTGCCGGCTCGATGAATTTGCTGGCCAGTTTTGCATGTTCATGTAAACAGTGGGACTGGCAGGCAGCACCAGAAGCTACGTGCAGGGTGTGAGATCCTACGGTTCTGTTTACTTCAGAGAGTTTTGGCTGTAGGAAGATGGAAATAGCCGCAGGGGGTTGTAGCAAGAGCCACATCTCATCCTTCCTCCAGTCTCAAAGAGCAGCCACCTACCTTTTAAATACTCTTGAGGAGAGCGGTTACAGAGGTACCTGTCTAAAGAGAGAGCTCACAGTTGTGGGTGAATGTCTGACACGGACCACATTTACGCCTATCTTTTATCCTGTTCGTATAACTATAGTGTTCTCTCTGAGGCAAACTGTCAGTCACTTGTCATCGCTCCAGTGGCTTCAGTGGAGCTGTGACAATTAATCCCTCTGAGAGGCTGCTCTGCTCTTTCTGCACCAGGCTGTTTCTGAAACCCGCTCACCTTTCTAGCTCTTGTTCCGTTTGCAGTCCGTGAAGGCACAGGGCTATCATCCCCTGACCTCATGTGCCAAGATTCAGACAGCTTGATTGAGGCACTTGATTTAGGCATCAAGAACTGTCTTATGAAGGGATTTCCTCTCCAGTCTGCGGACAGAATTGGTTACAGCCACTGAGGGATCCAGGGCATCGAAGGGAGGCACCGTCCTCTCCCTGCTGGCTGCAGAGGGGCCCTAAGCGGCCTCAGAAGGTAATTCTGGAGTTGTTGCTTTAGTTTTGTTCACCAGCTTGAGACGGGCTGTGTAGCCCATCAGCAGTGTGTCAGCACGTCCTTGTGTGCCTCACGCAGGGCTGCACACCAGGGGTCTGCCCCTGCACAGGACAAGGGGTGACCTTGGCTATAAAGTCCTTTCCAATACAGGGCTGCACAGAGCATCAGTTTTCTGAGCCCTCTGTGGGACTTAACTGCATCAAATACAAACCTGAGGGGTATTTAGGTGGCCTTAATCACATCCTAAAACCATTAGGAGGAGTTTTTCAACTTCTTGAAACCCTGATAAGGTAGACCTTGCCCTGTCTGTAACAGACAGTTTTGTCAATATGTTCAAATTAGGTGGCTAATATTGCCTTAGGGTAAAATGATGTATGAAATTCCCCCATCATCTGATACCAGCAAGGAGTCTGTAACTTCTTTCTTGTTCATTTTCATCCAGTTCATGTGCCTGAGTTGCAACTTGATTTATTTTCTTCAGGGTTAGGGCTTCCTTAAGGCCACCTTCTTCTTGCCATCTTTCCACTAAAACCAGTTGGTTTGCTGGAGAACAGCAATGAGATCACCCAATTTGTAACTCTTTTCAGAAGCCTTATACATTCTGTGAGGTTGGTTACTCTGTGTTTATTTTCATTGCCAATTTGATTATCTTGGTCTTTCATACTTCTCTTTCCTTACTGGAAGTTACAGCTCTGAAGTTCGTATCTCCACAATATGAGCTCTGAGACAAATAAATCAGTTGGCTTCTTTGCAGTGTCTCTGCTTGGATTAGTTGCTCTCTGTCCTTCACACAAGGACTTGTAGCATCAGGCCCAGATTAGCTTTTCTTGATTGCATCATCTGTCTTGTAAAAGACATCCGCTTCTTTTTCTTGCTGCTCTCAGCATGCTACATATAAACTGGTGTTCATGAAGATGGCTGTGAGAGTCAATCCTTAGGAGAATTTTCTCTTGAACAGTGTAAGCAGCCCAGAATTCCTTTTGAAGCCCAAGGATGCGACTGTTTAGGTTAGAGAATGTGAAACTCTCGAGAGAAAATTAGCACTCTTTTATACTATTCAAAGTAACTTAATCACTGGTGATTAATAATAAGCCGTGCTATTTGTTGGACAGGTTCTGTCTTTGAGGGCATGGGAATGAAGACTTTGGCAACAGAAAGACAAGAGACAACTACATTTATATAATTCAGGGAAGAGGTTTCTCTGAGGAGACATAACCAGAGGCTCTAACTGTCTTCAAGGTAACCTAGTATATATCCCTTACTTTGTTAATTCCTTTCCTGTGGGATAGTGTAATCTATTTCATATGATGATAGGACAGAGAATGATGACCTAAAACTAAAGCAGCAAAAACTTAAGCTAAATATCAGTACAATTATTCCGGAGCGCTGAAAGTTAGCACCAAGCAAACGCACAAATGGTGGAGGGATTAACTACCGTTTCTTAAGGGAATCAAAACTAGCAAAAGTTAAGGCTGACATACTAACCCACCAATGTTAGCTAGAACAGGTTTAGTGTATGAGAGAAAGCGTCAGTGTTTTAGAGAGGCAAAGCACTCTGCACAGATGTTGGAGTGAAAAAGCATCCCCTTCCTTGGCAGTGCTGGTGGGGCGGTACATTTGTATCACTGCAGCAACCACTGCCAGGATTGGCGTTACTTTTTTGTCATTAGGTGGCCAGGGAACATGCTGGATGGGAGCAAAACTCCCAAAAGCATAAGGGAGCACAGGTTTGATTTTGTTTCTGGAAACAAATAAAACCAGATACAGACCAGATTTTATTTTCTGAAGGGAGTAAACCTAAAAATGAGTTTAGCTGATTGCCATCCAGCAAAGTAACTTAGCAGAGTAAAGTTATTTAGAGGTCAATAGCAAGAAGTTTAAAAGAAACGGTAATATTTCAAGGCCAAGGACTCAGAAGTTAGGAGGCAGTAGAATTACTGTTTCTCAGAAATGGGAATTTGTTGAATATGTATGCTGGAGTACAAGACTGCCAGCTCAAGCCGGCAGTAGATTTTGGTCTGTTTCAGTCTTGGTCAATCACATTTAGGATCAGGGGTAACTGACATGGCTAAAACCCCTAGCCTAAAAGTAAAGATGGCCAAAACAATTCCGTCTGTACAGGTTTTCTTCTGTGGCATACTGGCTGAGCTGAGCAGAAGCATCTACCTAACATTTTAAAGGTCATATTTGTGCATATCCTATGTATCTCCATCTCTGGGATTGAAAGGTGAAATGCTGTTGTTTATTTTCCTTGCTGCTTTTAGATGCTTCAGGTTTTGGGTTTGATTTTGCTAATTCAACCTTCTGGAGTCCCCTTAATTCTGGTGAGTGCTTATGTTTTCAAAAGGTTTCAGAAACCACTCTCTGCGGCATCTTCTGAAGCACTTCTTTAGTGTTAAGTTTATTTTCCAAAGACCTGAATATTCCAGTATCACTATTATAAACCATACGTAATTATATGTATCACTGACAGCAGGAATTAAATCAGAAGAATTCAGGCTGGTCTGTCTTCATAGTGAAAGAGTGATGAAAGGACACTGGAGGAACTGGGAGGATTGTTTCTCTGGGTATAGTCCTTTGGAAGTGTAACCCATTTTTAGCTCTCTTGGTGCTGTTGCTCAGCAGAACTGCAAACAAATTGGTCTCTAACACCTTATTTACGGGTCTGTTTACCACTGAGAATTCTGCTGGTGTCAAGATGCAAAGCTGCAAAGGGGCTTGGTCCGGCGTGGTCTGTCTTGAAGCTGCTTTGCGCTCAAGAAATCCTGTATCTTACAATATATCAAACTGAAAACAACCCGATAAATCAAACCTGAGGGAAGGACTTCAGTTCCTTCTTCGCTTAGGTGGAAGGTTGAAGTTGTCCAGGTAAATCTCGCTCTTCTGAAGCCACGAAAATGTGCCGTGAAATAACCTTAAATACTAAGTTTTATGCTGAAGGTTGTACTTAACTATACCTGTCAGGTATAACGCAGGACACATTTCAGCTCCCTGATTAAAGATGGTGCTAGGAGTGGGCCAGGCTTAGGTCTGTTCGGGTGGGCAAAAATGGGTTGTAAGGAAAGGAAAGGTTAAAATATCCCCTTATTTATGTGGAAAAACATGAACTGAACAATGTCATACTGGACCTGAAAAGCCAGTCCGTGGGGCAGACTATAACCACAAAGGTATAAATTAGTATGTGATCAAAATTACTATGTGATCAAAAGAAATGAAGTGGCTTAGCAAATTATTTCCTGTCAACTGAGCTGCAGTAACAGTTCACGTGCCCATTTTCGATCTGCACCGGTGGTGAGCTACCATCCACTTCACACACGGAGGGCTCAGGGTGAGTGCGCACTCCATTATACAAGTCAGCAGCCAGGTGGAAGTGTGCAGTGACATACTCATTCTCAGCTGTGAGCCTGTACTTTAGGATGACGAATGGCTATAAAATGCAGATTAACCACTATTAGTGATAGGGAGAAGAATCAGGTTACTGATTTATTTTTTTCCCCCGCTTAGGTTTTATGCAGGTCAGCTGAATTTGATAGGAACTCATGTTTTACTGTTTAGCAACAAAGGCAGAGAAGAAGCAGAGATACCCCTCAGTCCATGGCGGGTACGTACCATTACGAAAGCCATCGGTGATACCTGGCGATCTGTCCTTGTCAGGGTCCCCCAGCATGGCTGTTCCTTTGGAGAGCTTGCCCAGCCCTGGGGTGCAGAGCAGCTGCCGGGGGAAGCAGCGCTGCCCGGCCGGGCACCAGGCTCTTTGCTGCCCTTTGCTGACTGGGCGGATCCATTTAACATCCAGCTCAACTGGGCTGTTTTCCACTGGAACACTGGTAGCAAGGGAAGTCCCAGTGTGTGCTTAGGCGCTCCTGTGCACCCCCATCCTGCACAGTTATTAATTTATTGGCTATGTTAGAGAAGGTGGCAGCTGCTGGTTTTAATTTGAATACGGTGCTGGTTTCTCTCAAGGAGGCTTTGTCCCCATATTAGGGAGGATCAGAAAGAATTCTGTACTGGAACCATCTCATGATACTTTTACTACATCCTACTCATCTTTTTGGTTTTTTTCTGGCAGAGGGTTACATACGTTAACTATCTTTTGGCAAATCATTATTTTTTCCAGTTTATCGTTTCATATGTTTGAAACTCAAGCTATTGACAGCCTTCCCTTTTATTCGTTTTGTCTAAATATGTTTTAGAGTTGCTTGCAAGTGTTAAGAACACACGCAGACATCCCCTGTTAGGAAACATGGGGGAATACATCACGGTCTCCTCTTTTTTTCTTTCCTCTCAGACACAGTCACACACACTTTACCATTATTATCTGGTCATGGTGGAGAAACAGAATGAAAATAAGTGGAAAGAGATAAAATAAATATGTTCCAAACCCATTTTTTGGTAAGTTACTTAATATGGCCGTATGGAGACGGCAGTTGTCTGAGGGTGAGGTGTGAGATATACGGGGCGTAATTGTTTAACAGAAGCAAGCATGTATTCCAGCATGCTCAGAACGCTGGCCTGGGAACCTGCTTCCCATTACGCTTCAAGCAGTTCCCTGGACAATTAAATCTGCAGTTACGTTACATTCCTCAATTCCTCATTTGTGTCTCATTTTCAGTGATGGTTTTCATCGCTCTGCGAAAGAATTTGAGGTTTTGGTTTCCTGGCAAAGAAAGCCAACAGACTATATAAATTTTTCACAGTTTGTACATGTTCAACAAGTGACTCTCCATTTCAGGAGAATTTCACCAGAACTGCTAGATTTGAGATCCCAGCGCAAGGTGGCTGTGGGGCAAATTACAGCCTGGTCACTCTTAGGTGAGTAAAGCACTGAGGTAGGAGAGGTCTGTTCTCACCCCGTTAAGGTTTAACTCTGTGTTCCCTTCTTGCAGTGCCATGGAAACAGCAAAATTGCAGTAATTCCTTTTGGCTGGGTCTTTTGAGTCCCGCCAGTGATTGTAAACCTTCAGAGTTCACGCCTGTTGATAAAGAGTTTCAGAAGAATGCAGGAGACTGGTAAATCCGTTAGTGCACGATGTTAGGGAGCAGGAGAGACCTTCATGTCACAGTACAAGTTAAAGGTCACGTACTTGGAGGGGCAGCATCCCCACCGCACCACGGCCGCGGTGGCTGGGGGCACTGCTTTCTGCGCCCCTTCCTCTCCGACTGCCTCTTCCTTTCAAACCCAGCACCTTCCCAGGGAGGGCTAAAAGGAGGCAGATGCGTGCATTTTGTTACTGCTGGTGGTTTGAGAACACACCTTTGGTCATTGCTAGCCAGCTTTCAGGCTGTTAAAGAGAAAACTCTGAAGTACCGGCCATCGGGTCAGTACTGTCCTACTAGTAAAGAAGAAAAAGCTGTGCAGTTTCTAGAAATGACACAGCCAGTTTATTTTGTATGTTTTTCAGACATTTTGTGAGCCACATAGCAAGGGTTGGGCAAGTCCCACTGAATCTCAGTATTAAGGATAAGAGAATAATGTAAACACAAATTCCTTGACAAAGGCTAGCCGCCAGATTCTGCTGTCTGCTTCACTGGAGTAAAACGTAGGGACTTCAGTGAAATCAGCAGACTTACTCTACTTTTACACTCAGTTAACAGAATTTGGCCCGAAGAGACTGAAAGAACTGATGTATCACTTTTATTTAGTTGAATATAACTGTTAGGCTCTGTTCAGGAGAATATTTTAATCGGGCCCCATATAATGCTGCCTGTACTTTATGACTAATTTCTACAGCAATACTAATTTGATTCTGTAGCAATATATTGACTAAGAAGGAATTAAATTGCTTGCCAGGATAATGGGGTGAAGAGAGAACTTAGTAGGAGGGTTAAGTATGGCAGATTTCATTGATCACAAGAATACTAACTATAATACAATATAACAAAGTTCCTATAAGAACAGTAAGTAAGGAGTTTAATATATCACTAGCAGGTATGAGCTACTTAATCTGCTGCAAGACATTGTGCTTTTGTCTGCTTGGAAGTCAGGCTCCATCTCGCCCGACATAAAAATTGTTTGAGAGCCTCGAGCCATTAGCTCATAAAGAACACAGGAAATAATGTTGTTATTGTAGTACTTCTGCTAATTTCATCTCCATATCATTGCCATGCTAAATCAGAAAAAAACCCAACGTTAAAAGATGTAAATTGTTCTTAAAATCAAGGGGGAGAGTGTTTGTGCAGTTTTATTGTTGGGTTTCTTATAACATTATGGATGATGTTGGTAAACTCATATTAAGTGGAAAGTGGTTTTACTTCTTCCCCTGCAGGTTTTACAATTATTAAAATACAGAGGTTATAATGTAATTTATTTAAATCTGTTCTGAGGAGTGTAGAATAAAATATTAAAAATTACTCAGACCTGCTGAGTTTTTGAGGATCCTTTCAAAAAGATTTCTAAGTGTCTGAATGAATCCAGGAAGATTAAGTATCAGAAATACACTGCTTAAATAATGAGCTTGTAATTGCAGCTTTTATGTACTAGGAACAGGCATTTTTGTCATTTGCTCTTCTTAGCCGAGATGGAAGCTGCCTCCCCTTAATTCACATTTACTCTACCATGGAAGATAGTTTATACAGAGCACTGAGGCTCCGCTTGCTTAAACGGTGAGGCTGTAACAGCAAACTGGATCAACAAACATTTGTTTGCAATTCATTAGTGTAATTCTTATTTCAGATGCCTAATATGTCAGATAGGAGACCAAGATCAAAATTTATTGCTGGTGTAAGCAGATGTAAATCCACTGGTCTGAAAAGGTTAAAAGATCACTGGAAACCATCCCAGTACAATCTTGGAATAACAGAACTCCTTTTGCATCGCACATTTCTTTGAAACCCAGCCCTCCTTCTCAAACCCCCCCCCCAAAAAGCAGATGTCGTGCAAGCCTTCCAAAGAGCCACGTTCTTGGACCTGGGTCAGGAAAGGATTTGAGGATGATGAAGAAAAAATAATGGAGCTTCCCTTTGTCCGTCCAGCTGCTCCCTTTGTGGAGCAGAGCCAGCACAGCTCATCCTCCCTGGGGTGCTGGGGGCTCGTGCGGCACCTTTCACCCCCTGGTTGCAAAGCGTTTAAGCTGCAGTGACAGCACAAAGCGTGCCTGTAAGATGGTGGCACCTCTGCACAATCTTTTCCCGTACAGGGTGTTGTAGTTTAACTCCCACCAGCAACTCGCCCCCCGCCAGCCGCTTGCTCACTGCCCCCAGTGGGATGGGGGAGGGAATCGGAAGGGTAAAAGTGAGAAAGTGTCTCATCCTGGGGTGAGATAAAGGCAGTTTAACAGGTAAAGCAAAAGTAAAGCAGAACAGGGAATTCATTCACCGCGTCCCATGGGCAGGTCTCAGCCCCCCCAGGAGAGCAGGGCTGCATCTGCGCAACCGGGAATTGGGAAGACAAACGCCATCGCTCCGAACGTCCCCCCCTCCTCCTTCTTCCCCCAGCTTTTTATTGCTGAGCATGACGTTCTGTGGCATGGCCAGCTCGGGCCAGCTGTCCCGGCTGTGTCCCCTCCCGTTCCCTGTGCCCCCAGCCCTCTCACTGGCAGGGCCTGTGAAACTGCAAAGCCCTTGGCTCTTATAAACATTACCAACAACAGCTAAACCCATCAGTTATCAGCATTATTCTCACAGGGAATCCAGAACACAGCACCGCAGCAGCTACTAAGACAAAAATCAACTATCGCAGCCAAAACCCGGACAGAGGGGAAAGAGCAGAGAGGACCGAAAGATGAGATTTCTGCACGATCGCGTGTATTTGGTGCTGCACGGGGTAGGTAGGTTAATGCACACCCTTTGGTGTGCATGTGGTGATTGCAGGTGCATCTTTTGTGCGCAGTTTTCTATATAAAAATTAAAAATTTTATGTCTTGGGTCTCCTGTTGAAAGCAGCAGGACTCATGGCTTTGCTGATGACAGTGTGAGCCCTGCCCCAAACAGCGATACAGCTGACTTGAATCCCCTCTGCTTTTTGAATCTGTACCCGACCTGTGGTGGTTCTCATGTAACTTTTTTATCTTTTTTTTAATTATTTTTTTAAATCTCTTTTTCCTCTGTCTGCTCCACCGCCTGTGAATAGGCTGGATCTGTTGCAATGGGGGGAGCCCCACCACCCTGCGCAGGTCACCTCTGTGGTACCCCGCTGCTTGTCCTGGCAGGGTGGAACCCTGCACCTCATCCGTAGGTCAGAAATTATTCAGAAGTAGAGTGGTGAGACGTGTATTAGTGTGATCCTTTCCAAACCCAAAGACTTGAATCCAGTTTCGATTAGAAGATGTTGAGCTAATTTCTTGGAAAGATAAATCTGGTTCCGGTTGTCCCTCCCACCACCCTTCTGTACTGGTGGCCCAGAGCGGTTCCCTAAGTCACACATCTGGCTGGACATGACCCAGCGCCTTGCCCTCTCCCTCAGAAGCTGAAAACGTGTTTCAGTGTAGATGAAAATAGAGTTTCTGCTTCGTCTGCGGGCTCCAGTCTGGCATGCCTGTGACTGGAATCGAGAAGAAGGTTTCTCAGCCACGAGCACTTGCCTGGCTGAGAGGACAAACAGCTATCAGCTCATTACCTGGCCATAAAAATACATTTCCTATAGAGAACGTGTCAAATCCTTTTCCTAGGGTGACAGTAACTGCTAAGAGGATTGTCAGTCAGGGATAGTAGACAAACTTGAAATGGTGCTGCAGTAGTGTTCAGCTTGGTTTTTTCCTTTTTTTTTTTTTTTTTTTTTTTTTAAAGGGGGAAATTTAAGGTCGTAAAACTGAACCAGCTTTCAGTTTGGGATATTGCAACTCCATTAATCAACGGGCAGGTTCACCAATAGCTTCAGGAAATCCAACTTTCTCCTGTGATCTCTTCCTAGTGTACCTCAGCCCTGAGCTGGAGAGAAATCTGATGGTGCAAAAGAACAGCAAGTGACTTTAAGCTGTTCAGCTCCCTTGGTCCCCAAAGTTAATACCAAGAGCCTTACAGGGCTCTCTCACGCTGGCATGTGAGCGCTGCTGTAAGAAATACCTGCTCATTTCCTACTGCCCAAGGAAACGTTTGGTTCTCCTGAAGCACTGTAGGAGCCGACAGGAACGGCTTTGCTTTTATTTCTCTTTTTTAAACATAACTATCAGTATCCTCAGCCTTATCTGTCTTTGTCTCCCTTCAGTCCTGGAATGCATAGATCATGTTTATTGTTTTCAGCTCTGGGCAGCACCAGCACTTGTCTAAAGCAGCTCCCTCTCCTTAACTAACCTGCAGTCAAACACGGAAGAAAATGTGTGCAGGGGTCCACACGCTGGCAGCTCCCCAACATCTCCCGCTCACCGGGGACCACGGACAGGATGGGAGATAGCAGCAGGCTTCTGCCAGCGAGGGGGCACTCGGGCAGCGCGAGCAGTGCCCCGCTGAGGGCTGGGGTGAGGTCGTCTCCATCCCGTGTTCTGCCAGCAGCTGGGATGCTGCCAGGAGGGAAGCGAAGGCTGCAGCCGTAGGATGGGCTGGTCTTTCAGAGCCGCTGCATGTAACGGCCCGTGCAGAGGGCTCCCTGTAGGATTTCGTTGTTCTGCGCTTCTAGCAGGAGTAACTGCGGTCTGAGCGTGGGAGGGAGGGCTGAGGGTGCAGGGGGGCGATGCCGGATTGCTGCTGGACCCACTGACAGCTCACTGCTCCCTGTCTGCCCCATCTCGGTAACAAGGGGATGTTACTTTAACTAAACATCTTGTTTAAGGCTTTACTGGTTTTGAAGCATCGGTGGATAGTGGTAGCAGAGAGAAAAGGGCTCCATCTTTCAGTCACGGCATAATTAGGAGGTTTTCCTCTCCATCTGCTCAGGAGCGAGCTCGTGGCTCAGGCAGGCAGTCGGACTGCAGAAGGTCAGACTGTGGTTGTCTCCTTGGCTCCTGGTCAAGCGAGATGGTTCACACACAGCCCAGTTAAACTGCCTGCAACAGTCCTTGGGGGCGTGGGGGGCTCTGCTGGGACCCCTCTTCAACAGGGCCCGAGGTGTTTGAAAAACAATTAATAAATGAAAGTAGCTGTCTCTTCCCATCCTGGAAATTCTTTCTTCCCTCAGATTCTCCTGGGTCGTATATGGGATGTGCTGTTCTAAGCCCAGATTCACATTTCAGTGTAATTAGATTGTCATCCCTATCTCTGTTGTAATTAAATAACAAGCCAAACATGGGCAGATAGGAGACTTAATGCTGCTCAGCTGCCAGCTTTGGAGAGGAGATCGAGGTAATTTGTTTTAGCGGGACAGTTTATTCTCAGCTTTTCTTCTCCTTAGACAGCTGACCACTGATTTTCTCCTGCCAGTTAATGACAACAACAACAACAAAAAATACTGTGAATTAAAAACGGTTTCCTGCAACTTGTTTAAAAAATACACTTTTGAGCACAGCTAATGTAGGCAGCAGTTGTCTCACTGGCCAGGCCCCGGGTGGCGTCCCGCGGCGCAGGGGCCATGCTGCTGGGAAGGAGCCTGGGCGCTGGGCTCCTGCTTCTGTTCAGCAGCTGAGTAAGCTGCTCCCTCTTGCTGGGTTCAGTTTCTGCCGTCTCTTTGCCCTCTTCTTCCCTCCACTCCATGCCCTCAAATCTCTAGGTGAGTCCTGCTTCCCCCCTGCCAGCTGTGAGGCTGTGACTGCCACTGGATCCAGGTGTGCTCTGGAGCTCCCCAACCTCTCCCGCTCCCCCAGGGCCACGCGGGTGGGTAGCTGCGCCAGCCCCGAGGCAGAACCGGGGGGCTCTGCGTCTCGCCTGGCCTGGGCTATAGGGTGCGTCGGTAATGCTGCATGGCGAGAGCTCGGACCCACGGGGCTCAGAGGGGGCCGCAGCCCCCGGTGCTCGGGGGTCTCACAGGCACCGAGCAGCTTGTGGTGGGTGCCTGGGATGTGGTAGTGGGGGGATGGATGAATCCAGAGCGCAGGAGCGGTGTGGGTCAGCCCCCGGGTGCTGTGGGTGGCAGAGCTGGGGGTCCGGAGGCAAGGGCATTGGCAGAGAGCGCTGCAGTACTGTTCCAGCACGAGGACAAAAGAAGGGGCTTTGACAGCAGAGAAGTGTCTTGCCTTTAGAGATGGGGGATGGTTAGACAGGGAGAAATGGGGGGAGAAGGAGGGGGAGAAAGTACAAAAAAGCCAAAACGGTCTAGAACAGGGAGAGGAGGCGGAGTCTTTAAATAGACATTTGGAGCTAAGAACATCGTTACATACCTGTTCACTCTGCACCCAGGCAGATCCCAATGTGTCAGCCACTACAGGGCTGTTCGGTGCTAGACATTTCAGGGCTGGGAAGTGCTCTAGACCACGTTTACACTCCGAACACTTTGGATGTGAGACAGTTTAAGACTCAAAGGAAGGGTTCTGGCCCAACTTGAACAACAGCACAAATGTAGCTGTGACTTGACTGGTGGCAGTGTAAGTTCTGAAGGTGCTGAAAGGCTCGTGCCATACATTAAAATACATAACAGAGCTGTTGATGTTGAAATACTTTCTTTTTTTCCTTAGACCATACTTTCCTACAACCGATGAAATATTGATGCGTATTTCAGCACATGAAGAGACTATTAACTTTTGGCTTTAGCCGACTTAGCTAACAATTTGAAGGCTACAGCAGCTCCATAGAGAATTCTCTGCCATCAGTTCACTCCTCCTCACATGAACAACACCCCAAACTCATTCCTCTCTCTGGTCTCAGCTGCTGCATTTTGGCACTGGGCTATGGCACCCACCGCTGCTGAAGAACTCGGTGCTTGACAGATGAAAACCAAACATCTTGAATTCCACCCAGAGCCTGCTGGCAGCGAATGCAGGGCTCAGAGCGGCTATGTGGTGCTTTCTCACAGTGACACGTGGCTGGGTGAGCAGGATCCACATTACCTTTTGCTCCCCAGTAGTTCTGAGGTTCAGTCCCACAAAGAATGCACGGTGGAAATCCAATCCTGAGGTGACAAAAATAGATAGTTGCAGCAAGATCCCTGCATAGGCAGGGTGTCCCGATGCATGTGTGCGGGATACTTGCAGCTTGTGAAGCCTTCTGTGGTTGTTCCAGAAGGAGATTTCAGGCATGTGTTATATTGCATTGCGGGTGGGTTTTGCTGTGTGGCTTCTGTCCTGCTGTCCACCCAAGCTGCCTTTCTTCAACAGAAGTCTGGGCTAGTGCCCTGCACTTAGGACGGTGTGTATATTTAGTAATTGCAATTAATAATTCAGTAAAAACGTACCTGCTTTTCCCAGCTTTCAAATGGCTCAGCATGCTTGTACTTATCTCATAATGAGCTGTCTACAAATGCTGTTACCTTAAATTTTGTTCCAGACCTTTAACAACCTGAGCCTAGTAAGAGAAACAAACTGCCAGGAGAAGCAATTAGCTTAAATTTACCTGAAAGCAAAGTCTTACCCAGTGACATGAATGAATCCCAAGTGGTTCGTGGCTGTGAAGGAGTTTCAGCAAGTAGAGATCAAGTTGCTTTTCATGTTCTCGGGCTTTATGTCCCTTGTCAGATGCCAGCTGTCGCCCTGTTTTCCCCAAGAAAGGCTCCACCAGCCTGAACTTGGCCCATGGTCCTCCCTGCATTAAGAACAGGGTATGTGGATATAGAATATTGTGGGCTTGTCCAACAGAACAGCCAGTGTGGATGACCCTTTGGATTATCCATGGGTAACTTCATGATGCTGAAAGCGTGACTTGTTTACGGGCCTGGGCCAGATGATCAGTGGTGGGTCGGAGAGGTCCCAGGGATCCTGCCCAGCAAATTAATAAGATCGGCTTTGCACCAGACAAGAGCGAGTCAGCCTGCATGACCTGATAAGTGTCTGTGCGTCAGGATTTGGGTTAGCTGACGGGCCTGGTAGCAAGCCGCAAGCCCTGAGCCACTGGGGCTTTCCTGCGGCGTCTATTTAACCACGTGTTTGTGTGGAGGCAGCGATTACATAAATGAGTGGGAGATGGGGTAGTGTTATTTATGTTACAGGCTCATCCTGTATGTGTGAAGTGCTGGATGCAAATAGTGCCATTTAGAACCCAGGTGCTGTTGGTGTATGTGCTGCAGCATGCTGCAGGCTGGGCGAGTCGTCACCGGTCCTGAACACCACACAACCCTCCAGCCCCAGACAGCAGGCTGTGGCCAGCCGGGATTCACCAAGGGCACAATAAGAAAGACAATAGTGCTAGGAAAGCCAATATTTAAAATCCAAATCTGCTTCTGGAAAATATTTCCCACCTTTACGATGAGCCCGGGATTTGAAGCGTGCGGATTGCAGAGCTGAACGGATGGCGTGTGCTGCCACGGCGTGCGGAGGAACAGTGATGCCGTCTGTCCTTCCTGCTCGTTTTAATGCTGCCACCCTATAAACCTGTTTACAATCAAATAATCCATGCAGAAATTGCTTGGGTTTGGTTAATCATGCTTGGCAAACAGTGTGGCCTGGGTATCAGCATCATGGTCTGATCTCTAGGCAACAGCTTCTCTGCCTCATACCGTTGCTCCTTCTGAAATGGGAGGGATGGGGAGTATTAATGAGAACCCCAGCAGGCTGTAAAGACAGCACACCGCTTGGGAAGAGGGTGCTGCTGTATCTTCACTAATAAATCAGGATCTTTATCACACCAGGGGAGAGAAAGAGAACCCAGAGCAAGGGCATCTGGTGTGAGTTATGTCTGTGAGCCTGCTGGAGCTCTCTGTCTTCCTAAGGCACTTGCCTCAGCTAAGCCGTACCGCCTGCCAGCAGCCATTAATCCCTTCCACTCCTGCCGGAAAGCTGATACTGGGCCGAGGCAAATATTTCTTGTGTCTGACAGTTTGGGGTTGTTTTGTTTTGGTTTTTTTTTTTCTTCTTTTTAATACTTGCTGTAATGAGTAAAAGCCCAGAAACGCTCGGAGTGCTTTCTGCAGAGTGCACGGATGTGTGTGTCAGCACAGGAAAATACAAAAGCCAGAGCAGCTTTCTCTTTGTGCAAGTGCAGTCGCCCCTTTTGGCTCCAAATACTTGTGCATATATAAAGAGAGGAGCGACAGCTGCTGAGCATGGGGATTTAACTACAGCACTGTGTCTCTATAGAATCCATTTGCTATACAGTACTTTTCCTGCAAGGGAATTGGGGGTGGGGGGTGGGGGGGGAGAGCTGGGGGGAATGCCAGTAGCAAAATTCCCAAATTCATTAGTTTCTGATTTCACTCAGGCTTGTTAAGACACAAATGCCCTGAATGTGATTTTCTAAGAGTAACCCTGACTTATGCAACCAATCCTATTTGGTTTTGGTGGGGTTTTTTTGGTTGGTTGTTTTTTGGTTGGTTTGTTGTTTGTTTTTTTTTATGGGAAGGAAAACACCAAAGGGGCTTTTTAGCTTGAAAGCTTTCTTGGCCAAGGCTGTCTCCACACACTGGTAATGTGATGCTACAACTGCGGCATGAAGACCTGTTTCAGGTGATGCATGCTAACATAACACAGCATGTCAGAATATTTTACAGACGTCTGCTCAGTGTTGATGTCAGATTTTCCCAGGGTTTACCATGGTACAGCACTAGCACTTATATCAATAAGAGCTTGTGTCTTTCAGTCAGTACAACCTTATGGATTTGTCTGACAGTCTCTTGTTCCTCAGCAAAGGTGAACCCGAACCCTCGATAACCAAGTCTGTATTTTGTAGAAATAAATGTGAGTCACAAGAATAGATTTGACCTACTTTTTCTATAAAATGACACAGCTGATGCCAGCAAGCCCATGCTGTGGGGGTTTGTGTCAGTGACACCTAAGGATGTCGCTAAGGAGCCGCATTGTATGGGCGAGCGTGGTGCTGCTGCCTCTGACAGAACCTACTGTTCTGTCCGGCACATTTTCAGCATCCTCACTCTTACACCAATTCCCTCTGCTGCTACTCAGGAATGAAAATATGGGATTCCTGGCAGCCATCACCAGGCTATTACTAAGGGGCTCAGTCTCCTCCAGTTGCCTGTTTGGAGGGAGCCCGACAACTTGGGATAGCAATGCGGAACGGGGCAGATCTCGGCATTGCTTTTCTCTGTCTCAGCACTGCTTTTCTCAGCTGTGGAGAGCGATTTAGTCTGATTGTTTCCAAATGAACATACCCAGCAGCTGGGCAGCTTCTGCAGCTCTGGCTCTCAAGCTGCTTTGCCTTGCATGAAGCATGTTTTAATGACTGGGGATGGGCTAAATGAATGAAATTCTTATCCCCAAAATGTTGGATCTGCAGTGCCTCCATGCCAGTGCTCTGAGATGCTAGGAAAGAGCTGTGCACTGGATGTTTACCAAGTGCTGAATAATGCATAGTAGTGAATCACACACAGATTTCCCTTTCTTCCTATTAAAATTATTGTTAGCAATAATATGATTGACCCAGAACAAAAATAACTCCAACAGACGACGCTATAGTGAGGTATTAGGGGACTCCCTATCCAATAACCAAAGCTTAAACACTGAATTTACTGTTTCCAAAAAGTTTTAACTGCAGTCTATTGGAGCAAGTGGTGTACTAAGACCTTTCCTTTAAGGAAAAAAAAAAAAAAAAGAGGGTGATAAAAACTGATGCTTAAATGTTATAGTAACTTCTTTAAATTAAATGCAAAGTTTATCTGTTTGCTACAGAGATGGAACCAATGATAACAAATAGTGACAAGTAACATGAGAGAGGATGGGTGAACGGTTTTTCTGAATATTACCTAATGAACTGGATAAAATAATGGAGCAGAAATGCAGTTGAGGGACCCTTGATATCACCAGAAACTCCTCCAGAAGGAGGCGTCCCAGCCTGAGTGACAGTCCTGAGTTACCTCGATGAGAATCGTGTCTTATTTCTCGTTCCTTAGGCTAGCACAGAGGAATAAATAAGCCATTCCAACCATGTGGATATTGCTGACTGTTCCTGGCTTAGCTTTGTTTTCACTCTTTCTGTTATCAGATGGCATGTGTGAAAAGGAAAAAGACAGTATGTGTAAGTTCAAGACAAGACAAAAAGGTAAACTGACTGAAGTAGTAAAATCAAGTGGAACCAGCTTACAGCTGCCCCTGTCTCTCCAAACAAGAGAAACCCTGTTTGTTTCTTGTGGTGAGGAGGGGTGGTGTTCACGCTGCTAGTAACAGTGATCAGGGTGACAAATCACCAATGCTCCTTTTCCTGGAGCACCTTTCTCCCCTGCTGTTCTGGTCCCTCCAAACCGTTGCTGCCTCCAGTATTAATAGTAATAGGCTGTAAGTGGTTCCAGAGGTTTCCTTGAAGTCAGCAGGTTCCAGTATGATTTGTGCTCTCGGGGCAAAGGAGTGTCACAACTGATGCGTCATGTGGTTGTTACGCTCTGGATTTTGCTCTCATGAGTTACTGCCTATCCAGCTGCACAGATAGCTGTGCGATAGCAGAGACTTGGGCTTATGCATACACCAGTGACAGTGCGGTAGCACACAGTAATGCCACAGTCTGCGGTGCTCCTAGCACAGTAACTGGACTAAAACAGGCCTACAACACCCAATGCGTTACGGAGCGGTGGTTGTTTTCATTAAAAGTCACTAAATACTGCTTTTGATATGCTGCTGTTATGCACCCAAGTCCCGTTCTGACCAGCTGTGCAGAACAGCAAACTTCTTTCTGTGGAGCAGGGTTTTCAAGTTCGAAGTATGTTCCTTCCTGTGAAGCTGCTGCCTCTGCTTTTTCCTGACTTAGAAAAATGCCTCTCAGATCAACCCACTTCCTCGCAAGAGACAGGAACACCGTAGTTGCACATTTTTGCCATTTACTCGTCATCGTCTAAGTAACAAATACCTCTTTGTCATCAACTTGATGTGTGAGTAGGTATCATGTACGTACCGCATTCTGCAATGCCTGTAATTGAGGGACCTCTGGCTTCCACTGAGTGTAATTTGCTGCTCTTCCAAGGCAGGTGCTGTCCTCGCTGTCCCCTAGCTGAAAACCTACACCTAAGGGGATACAGCCTGCTCAAGCACAGCGTGGTGGGAAGTGTTTGTAGAATTAAGTGATTTGCCTGAGCTCAAAAATAATATATTTTGTAGGTACATAAATTTATTTCTCTATATATGTCTAATTTTCTGTTACATAGAGAGATGCCGGTGATGTTAACTACCAAGACAGTAGGAAGAGGAAGGACATTTATCCTTAGTGAGAGAAACAGGATTTCTCTTGTTTGAAGGTGGAAGCAGCTTTGAGTTAGATCCATGTCTTGCTGTTTCTCCCTTTTGTTCATTTACAACTTGCTGTTTAATTCCAGCCACAGTAGTTCACCTTCAAAGGCGAATTATACACACGCTTATCCTACAGTTCTCTCAATCTTTCACTACCTAGAAGAGGGACAGCCCTTCTTCTTCCCTCTGCTCGAAGAGACACCTCTCCGGTGCTTTCTGTACTCAGACACTTGCCTCAAAGAAAACAACTACAGCGAACCCAGCTGTACCGCCAGGGCAGGCAGCTTCTCTCGGAGGGTTACCCTGCAGAACCAGCCAGGAGTGCTGGGGCCGGTCACCCTGTCGGGAGAGCACCTTTCCAAACCTTAACTGCGATGGATGGAGCTGCTTCACCCTACTCGGAGCCGCATCGCTCCCTTACTGAAGCTCGCTTTCCTTTACCTGCATTCTCAGTGCTTTTTGTTGTTCAGGTTTTTGTGGGTATGCTTTACATATGCTCCATAGTTTGCTGTGCTATAGACACCTCTAGTCCCTTCTGCTTTGACATCAGTTTTGGTAATTAAAGGTGGTAATTAAAAGCAGCTCTTCTACAGGCTGCAGTAACACCCTTCTCTGTGCCTGAGGCCGTGACTAGAAGCCAGGTTGCTCCTTACGGCTGGGCCGGGGCTCCCCGCAGCATCCCCTTTGGCTTTTCTTGATGCTTTTCTTTTTCAGGCTATTCCCCTGCCTGGAACTCGACCTTGGTCCCTGTTTCAGCATTGCCCAGGTCCTGCCACGGTAACAGCAGGTAACCCCCTGCGGCGGGGATGCCATCGCTGCCTGCCCCCCTGCCTCATCAGGAGATGCTGGGAAATGCCCGGTGCTGTTACAGAGGGGGACGAATCTCCTCACGGATTTCTTCAGAACCTTTTAGCACCAGGGTCTGCGGGCGCTCAGCACCGCTCAGCACCGCAGGGGTGCAGCCTGTGGCGGTGGCTAGGGCGGCTGGAGGGGGCCTGGGGGGCCGGGCCGGGAACTGAGGTGGGGGACTGGGGGGCCTTCGGGCGGTTTGGGGAGGCTGGGAGGGGTCTGCAGGTATCTAGGGCGACCTGGGGAGGCGGGAGGGAGGCTGAAGGGGACCTGGGAGGGCAGGACGTGGGGCTGAGAGGGGTCTGGGGAAGCTGGGGGGATTTGGCGAGGCGGGGTGGTGGTGTCTGGGGGTCCCTAGGGCGGCCTGGGGAGGCGGAAGGGGGAGGCTGGGTGGGCCAGAATGTCCCTGGGGCCTGGGGGTCCCTGGGGGTCCCTGGGGGCTGGGAGCGGGGCCCGCGGTGGGGGCAGCGCCCGAGGAAGGGTCCGACCCCGGCGGGGCGCGGGGTGGCCGGCAGGGGGCGGTGGGGAGCCGCGCGGCTCACGCATGCGCCGGTCCTGCTCCGTCCTGGCGGCCGCGCCGCGGTGCCCCCGGGCCTCCCACAGGGCCCCGGCCGCAACGAGCGCTCACGGAGCCACCCCGGGGCTGCCCGGCCCGCAGGCGACTCGGCCTGGGGGCGGTGCGGCGCGGCCCGGCCTGGGGGCACCGCTGGGGGGCGGCAGTGCGCATGTGCGCGGCGAAGGTGGCCAATCGCAGCGCAGCGCTGCCAAGCGCGAGGGGTCGGGCATGCGCCCTGCGGCCGGCGGCGCTGTGACGTTGCCGGAAGCGCTGCGCGCCACTTCCGGCTGTGCCGCTGCGGCGGGGCGGCTGAGGGAGCGCCCGGCCCGGCGGGGGCCGCCGGAGGCTGCGGGGAGCTCCGGCGCCAAGCAGCGGCCCTCGGGGACGGCTCAGTGCCGGCCGCGCTGCCGCTGCGGCCTGGCGGGCGGCTGGAGCTGCACCGCGGCCTGGCGGGCGGCTGGAGCTGCACCGCGGCCTGCGGCAGCTGCGGGCAGGGCCGCGGCTTTGGTGCGTGTAGGTGGGGCGGTGCGGCGCGGGGGGTGCCCGCCTCCCGGGGCGGGCCGCGTGGCGCCCTGGGGTCCCACCGGAATAGCAGGCGTGTTGGAATCCCGCCCGCTGTTCCAGCATTCGCTCGGCTGGCCGGTGCAGGGCTCAAACGCCCGCAAATAACTATCTTTTTTCCCCCTATAAAGAATAGCATGGATTACTGTTTTACTTTCAGAGCACCTGTCCTTCCTTACTGTAAAGTACAGTAGGAAGTTCTTGAGTGGTTTCTGAGATGCAGGGCGATGCTAACTCATTTTGTTTGAAGGAAAACGATGTTTCTACCTAAAGATCAGGTTTTTGCAAAGCTTGGCCAGTTACGGGTGGGTTTCTTGCAGAAACCCACACTTTTAAGGACCAGTTGGGTGAACATCTGTCAGTGCTGAGTCAGTGACTAGTGCCAGAGTTCAGAAGCAAAGCCTGACTTGACTTGTTGCTTTAAAACAGGCAGCAGTGCTCACCCAGAGTTCTTTGTGTGAACTCCCTAAGTGCAGAGTCAAGCAGGAGGATGGATATTCTCCTGACACATCCGAGTTCTGCGCCCAGCTCATCCCAACAACTACGTGTCTTCCTGTCACTGTGGATTCCTGCTGTGCCTTGCCACCAGAAGGGTTCAAATAATGTCATCTCAGGCTCCCAGTGCAGCTTTTTATGGTTGATTTTATCCTGGGAACAGTAGCCAGTTCTCTGGGATCAACATGTTCAGGTTAAGAAGCTGCAGTCACTTCCCTGTCTCTGTATTTCACGTTTTGTTCTTTTTGCAGAAATACTTTGTATATTTACTCTTGTCCTTTTTCCCCCGGCCCCCAATTTTGTATAATTTTGCAACCTCTAATTGCAACAAATAGCTGAATAAAACAGCAATTAAAGTCAAACAGAGTATCTCGTCATGCTGTCGTGACCGCTTAGAGGAGATACAAACACCTTAGGGTGGTTTGTAATTTTTCTGGGATGACTGTAGGGAAATCCTAATGGAATCTTGCATTTTTTACATAGTTCCTACAAATTAATTACTTTGAAAACTGGGCCTCAAACTCAGAAAAAAGTTCTCATTTCTAACTAGAGCAGGCTGAGAGTGAGTTCAGTGGAAGATTCATGGGCAGTTTTTAATTTTGTTAGTTTTTCTTGCAGTTGTTGTAATCCTTTCCTTCAGTCATATTTCATATAGAAAGACATATTTACAGCAATGTGCAGTACACATGTGAGCAATGATTTGGTAAACAAGCAGGATTCTTAGTATTTGTAAAGTAATTTTTTTGTTGGGTTTTTTTTGGTTTTTTCTGATTCTGTTACTGTTTCTAGCTAAAATTTCTGCATCAGGTTATAGAACAACTGAAGAAAAGGGCAGTGTGGTCACAGCTGCTGCCAAAACATGAAACAGAATTCATGGTAAGTGGATTTTTGGGAGGCTGGAGATGTGGGGGACGTTACATCTCAAGAAAGAAGTTAGAATGTGGACAAAATTTGTTGCTTAGACAGTCAGAGTTAATGTGGTTTTGTGTGTTTTTTGAGAGGGTTCCCTGCCTAGTGAATTACTCTTGTAAAGATTTCAGTGCTAGAAAATCTACAGGTATTTCTGTAGTTGTTCCTGTACATTTTGTAGTTGAATCCTGCTGACATCACAGTCATGACACTTGTCCTTGTATTGCCTGTATTCCTCCAGGAGCCTGGTACTGCAGCATTTCTTCAGCCCACATTCCGCCCCCACCCCCCCCACCCACCCCCCCCACCCACCCCCAAGTAGTTTCAAGATGTTTAGGACAGAATAGCACAATTTCTGATTTCAGGTGCATCTCCACCTTGTTTTGTGTAATGTTTAATGTACTTTTTTTCTCCTTTCCTGTGGATTTTGTTGCAGAGTGGGATAGAGGATACGATGATAGGCTTGGGGTGTAATACAGAATAATGGGGGGTGTCTGGTAAGCGCAGCAAGTTCTGGCATTGCATTTTGTTAGGTCCCTTGCTCACAGCACAGCTTTTATTTTTTGGAGCATGGGGCTGGTGTGTTGTCTTGCTTCACTGAAGAGGTTTCTTTACAGGCTGCAGCTATCTTAGCCTTGCAGGCTGTGTGAAAGCCAGTTCTAACAGCAAAGTGAAGCTGTAAGCAACAGTGAGTGGAAATGGGGAGTGGCGAGTTCCACCAGTCACAGTAATGGCTTTGTGAAATCCCTGGGAGGAGCGATCCTGGAGGGCCATGAAGCAAAAGGCTCTGCCGCATGAATTCCTGCTAAAGAATAAAAATATTAAGTTAATCTTTTGGAAGGTGTAAATGCTTAAAGATGTTCGGTGTCCCAGGGTGAAAGAGGTTGTTACAGGACATGATGTCTTCTTTTTCACTTGGAAGTGCTAAAATAATCCAGACGGAATTTGTCTTCGCTGGTTTCGCTCGCAGGGATGTCCGAGGGAGAGTTACATGATAGCTTTCTTGGCCTTTTGCAGGGGTACATGAAAGCATCACCACTTCTGAGTTAAAAATCTCAGCTGAGGGAAAGCACGTAAAAGAGGCTGAAGTTGCACTGATGCCAGTTGTGGCTTTACCAGCACAGATCTAGTTGAGGAATGTGGGAGAGGCAGCTGCTTGGGTGTTTTGGACTACAATTCAGTTTGTGTTCCAGAGCTCAGAGGCAGCAGCAGGAGAAGGGGGTTAACTTGGGAGGCTGTGGTGAAACCCTGTCCAAAATCGCCTTTAATGTGCAGAGGTTTGAGGTGGTCTAACCTACGGGATCATGATAATCCTGGGAAAAACCCACTTCCTGGAGAAACCTCCCTGCTTAGCTGGGTAAATGAAAAGAGATGCTTCAAGTTGTGATTTATCCACGGGGGTGCACATCAGATGAGCTTCCCTAAATCGCTGCCATTAGTGCTTGTACTATTTTTTACCTGCTGTCTGGCACGTGCTTTTAGACTTAGCAGATTTCCCAGGACAGTTACATTGTGAGAGGAGGAATAGTTCCTGTTCTTGCCCATGAGTTAAGAGCGTGAGTGCTGTGTTGATGTAAAGCTGAGTGCGCATCTGTGTGCCAAAGCAGAGACACTGCATCCCAGTTTGCATTCAGAGCCCTACAAGCTCATTAACAGTTTGACCACTTGCTCTGTGTAATCCTGACAGGTTTTAGAGAGGATTTTGTAATCGTTGCCTTCAAAGCAGAAGGTAAGGAAGGAATGTTGCAGAGAACAGAAGTGTGATTACGGCTGAGAATTTCAGCAGAGCAAATCCTTGGTACGGGAGACAGACCATGTAACTTAAAAAGCAAAGGCAATATCTGGCTTTCAAAATAAAGCTAAGAATAGAAGGGGAAATCTCAGCGTGAAGCTGGAGGATACATCTTACAAGACTCTCCTGTGCGAACATGTCTAATCATTCATTGATTTTTCTCTCTTTTTTTTTTTTTTTTTTTTTTTTTCCCCTGCTCCACATACTGTCTGATCATTTTAGGTGATTACAGACAAGACATGAAACAAAGCTGAAAAGTGGATCACACAGGGGCTACAAAGCAGTTTGATGTGAAAAGCAAGAGAGGAGCTCTCAAGAAAGAGCCTTCCTTTTCTGTCAACTTGAGTTTTATGCGCAGTCATATGACACCCAGATATTCTTGGAAAATACTGAACTAAGCAGTTTGGCAGGGCATTAACTTTGCCCTCCAGGCTGACGGGTGATCAGCCTCAGCGTGCAGATATAAGTTGACCCTCATGGAGTGGATTTCAGTAACCAGCTGAAAGCAGTCTTGCACTCAGTGCAGGGGACAGAAGTAAGGTGTAGATGAGCTATGTTAACATGCTGTTGCTGAAAGCTTTCAGGACCTTCCGAAAGTATTTTGCTGCTTCTTTTTGATTTGTCGTGTCCATGTGGCAAATCCCTTTGAGACTGTGAAACTTGTATGTTACGATTTCATTCTAGTTTAACGAGCACCATCTGTTACCAGCATTTCAAGACAGCCTGTGGTCACAGAA
Organism: Falco peregrinus; assembly: GCF_023634155.1. NCBI lineage: Eukaryota > Metazoa > Chordata > Aves > Falconiformes > Falconidae > Falco > Falco peregrinus. The sequence continues at coordinate 2,409,036 of NC_073733.1, read as the reverse complement.
CTACAAGTGTTTAGAGATGTGCACTTCAAAAAGTGGTGGGGAGGTTTATGAAACTCTGTGAGACTCTCAATTTTGCATTTTTTGCTTTATTTGCTTTCTCATAGGGTGTCCGTCACCCACCCAATAAAGAAGATGGAACAGCCTATCCACAGCAAACCTGGCAAGTACGCTAGATCTCCGCTCCATCACAAGCGTTTGATTGAAGATGTGCATTCAGGTGTCTCCTCCCGTGTGCGAAACACAGGGTACCCAGGTCCTTTGTTTTGTAGTGAAGCCATTGTACAGCTGCTGATCTCTGCAGCGGGTTGTGAGCAAGAATTCCATCTCGCCTCACAACTGCAAAACAGGCTGCTTTATGTCCATGTCCAGAATTATGAGCTGCTTTATCACGCTGCTCGGATGCTTTAATGTTAGCTCTGAGCAGGCCTCCAGCACCATAGCCACTGGTTGAACACCAGTAATTCACAGGCCGAGGCAGGTGTGCGGTACTTTCCGTTGATATGTGTTGCAGCCAAGCATCAGGTTTCTGGGGAAATAAATGCACAGAATTCTGTATCTGTGCACTTCATGGGCAGTAAATCGAGAAGAATGGCCGAGTGCCTGAATTCCAAATGGCTTCTATTCGTATTTGTCTTCTGTGTATTTTTTTTTACTTCTCTCTCTTACTCCAGACTGGCCCCCTGGAGAAAAGTAATATTGCAGTGTACTGTATTTCACAAGCGGTGATATATTCAATAAGAACATAAGAATTCACGCTGTGGAAATGGGCCTTGCAATCAGCGTGCCCGTGAGCCACCTCCTGGACGTGCCAGGTCAGTTCATGCCTTTGTGCAGGATATTTTTTCTAGTTACATCCTCTGTGTGATCCTCTTCTAAATTGCGCTCTCAAGGTATTGGAAACGCTTCTGGTAATACTGTAGTTCACTGAAATTTTTCACTGTCTCTTGACTGACACTGGCTGCCACTGGGGCAAGGAGAGGCAGCCTGCTTACCTGCAGGCAGCGCTGGCACAGAGAAATTGCCTCTTCAGCCCACCTCACCTGCTTGGGAGAGTTTGCTGTTAGCCAGGACAGGACAGGAGGAGAAGGGAGGGCTGGCTGTTGATGTCTCTTGCTTTAAAATTTTGTATAGCTCCAAAGATAATTAAGTATCTTGCTTCCTTGGGCACAGATAGTTATTAATACTTAAATACCTTTGTGCCTGCATGAAAAGGTCTGTGGTTTCTGTGCAGATGTGTTCTGCTTAGAGCAGTTCATCTTAATCTTGGCAGCTCAAGGTGGTACCAAACTTTGGCCTTTTAAATCTCACCTATAATGTACTGGCAGGCGATGCTGGGAAGGCCCTTCTGGGAGAACGTGAAGACAGCACCTTTGACTATGGCCACTGAAGTCCCTGCAGCCCAAGGACGAGCGCAAATACCTGCTTGCCTGCGTGTCACCTAGTGACACTCGCATAGTCTACAAACAACCAGACTTGAGTGCAAGTGTGCAAGAAGCCTGCATTACTGATGTAAGCCCATAGTGCCAGGGCAGCATGTAAAGACTAAATCTTGTATTACCTCATTTTGCTGTCTCTGTCTTAACATAAAAGCATTTAAAGCAGGTGAAAACATTCAGTGTACTAAGAAAAACCTGCAGTGAGGGCAGTATGGTAGGCAGACCCCTGGGAAGAGAGCACCTTGTCACTTGCTTGTGTGCTTAGTACAAGTTTTATCAGAGAAGTGAATCACAGGCTGCTTTTTTACCCTGCGGAGCAGGAAGTTCTCACTTTTAGATGAAACATTTTGTCTTAAAAGTTTTGGCAGCTCGGTTTGAAGAAGGTGGGTACTGATGAACAGTGACACTTCTCTGGAGTCACTGTGTGATCTGTTTAAGTGCAATAGCTGCAGTAATCAAGCCGACTAAACAATACATAGATGATTAAGCTATTTTAGTCTTTTTCTAATGATAACGGCACTTGGGCTGTGATCACAATTAGAAAAGTCCAGATACCTTTGGAACTGAGCAAGTCTTCCTAGCTTGTTTCCTGTATTGCTGCAAAAGATGATCACAGTACTGGTATCTGTGGTTTCGTCTCTGTGCAAACGCCCCTTACTGCTTAACAGGGCAGTCTGTCAAAGAAATAGTGTAGCTCGATCTCTTTTGGTGATTTACTGTGTAAATTGTTTTACAGTCGTAAAAGCAAGAGGTTGAATGTCCAAAGAAGTATGATTTCTTGTTCTGTGGTTGCAAATTGTCTCGTGAAGTAGTGTTGTTACTGCTGTACAGTCCCTGAGCTACAATTTTTATAGCTTTAGAGCCTTTTGGAATGTTCAAGTGAAAATTTTGCCAATAAAGCTTCTAGCATTAACAACTTGAGTATACAATGTACAGAATCTGTGTAGCAGAAGGCACTTTATAAATAACAATAACACAGATTAGGTGCTGGCAGTAAGTGAATGCCGGATTGTGCAGTTAAATTATAAACTTAGTCAGTTCCAGAATTTGAGAAAAGTTTATCTCCTGTAAGAGTCCCAGGGAATTAGAAGGATTTTATCAGAATAATCAGACTTTGTACTTTTTTCTTTGAACATGTGCTTTAAAAATAGGGGAGGTGCACATAAGGAAGGGGGGTAGGGGAGAAAAAGCATATTTGACTCGAAAACGAACAGAGAAGAGCTATCTAGTAGCAGCAGCTTGTAATAGTGGTTATGTAAAATAAGGTCTTACGACCTTCCACCAACTGCTAAACAGGATAGTGCTTTTCAAAACATGGATTTGGCAAAGAGGCTTGCTTGTATGCTGTTTCACAGCTCATCACAGCACACCTTTAATTTTTTCTGCTTAATTGGGACGTCTGAGAGTTCAGCAAGAAAAATGAAGAAGTGAATTGGCTCTGAATTCCATGGCAAAGGTGGACCTTGGCATTGTTACAGAGCACAAAGTCATCAGAGCCACTACTGAAAAATACTTTGCATGAATGTGAGATGAATGTACCACAGAGTCATGCAAAACTGTAGGATTCTACAATTTCAGGTTCAAGGTCTGACAAGGATGTTGTACTAGGTGTTTGAAATGAGCCAATATAAAAAGGAAGTGGGGCGGAATGTTTTCTTGACATCTTTCCCAGTCTTAAAAGGAGACCTATAAAACCATTCTTCATGTCTGTGTTGGCTCTTAAAAGCCTTGAGTAACAGGGGAGGAAAAAAAGGCTTAAAGCTTAAAAGCCTGAAATCCTCTGGGGCATTCACTTCCATTCCAACACCACTAAATAGTTAAGGGTCATTTTGTCAGAGGGAAAAATATTGAAGTATTTTGACTGTGCAACGTCTGCTTTTTAAATAAAATTAATAGTAATTCAGCTTACTTGCCTAAGGAGCAGGAGGAGGACTCTACTAGCAGTTAACCAGCTGATTACTGACTATCATTCCGGTTTGTAAATTAAAATGACCCCATGCGCCAGTACGTGCTGCAGCTGACCAGCTGGAAGGCAGTTTTGCAGAGGACCTGGGGGTCCTGGCAAACACCAGCCTGGACTGGGAATGTGCCCCTGCAGCAAAGGCAGCAGACAGGCTGCGTGAGGGAGCGCTGCCAGCGTGTCCAGGGGGGTGATCGGCGCTGGTGTGCTGTGTCCAGGTCTGGGCTCCCCAGTGCAAGGACAGGGTCAGACCAGTAAATGACCAGCAAAGGGCCACTGAGATCAAGTGGCTGCAGCATCTGTCATAGTAGCAGAGTCTTGAGAGCCGGGACTGTTTATCCTGGAGAAGAGAAAGCTCAAGGAGTAACCTCAACATGTATAAATACCTGCTGTTCAGACTGAAGGTAGATCCAGGCTCTTCTTAGTGGTGCCTAGTGAAAGGAAAAGTGGACACAAACTCAAATACAGGAACTGCCACTTAAACAAAAAACACGGTGTGATCAAGCACTGCAACAGGATGCCCAGAAAGGTTGTGGAATGTCCTATCCTTGGAGATACTCAAAGCCCAGCTGGACACAGTCCTGGACAACTTGCTCTCGCTGACCTTGCTGTGAGCAGGGTGGTTGGACCAGACATCCTCAAAGTCCCTTCCAGCCTCAACAATTCTGCAGTGGGCGCTGTGCGGGTGTTGTTTGTCTTAGAAACAGGTCTTTTCAGCTGTTGCTACTCTATTGGAAAACATTTTTATCTGCTGTGTGGGCACTTTTTATCCAACATCCAAGAAACAGGGCTGTTCATGGGCTAAACTTCCATTCTATTGCGTGCACCATGTGTGTGGAAATCCTCCTTGGTTATACAGGGATTGTTTTCTGCCTCAGCTGCCCTGGCTGCTACATGCACTGGTTTAGCAGCAGCGTGCTTTTCTTCCCAGTAATGTATCTGCGAATGCCTTCCCCGGGGAGTTCCTTCAGCTGAAACTGGCTGCAGCAACTGCTCTGTGCATTGTAGCTTTTAAAACCGTAAGGACATACGCCTTTAGCCTACCAGTGCAGATGGTCTTTCAGACACATCAGCCCTGTCTTTCCGCTCCCTTACAGCTTTTGTACCTGCATATTCTGTTCTCTGGTTTTCGAGAACAGTTTTCTTTACTTACATATCTGTTCCCACCGACCCTGTTGGAGTAGTGGCTGTGTAAGCAATGTAGGTAACTGTCTGTGGCTGGTGGGTGCTCCCAAGAGCCTTGTGTCTCTTGAGAAAGGTGTTTCTCAGCAGAAGGCAGTCTGTTCTTCAGGAAAAGGACTGCTCACATTCCTTCAGCTGCTGTTACAGGGAATGTGCAGTTACCCCGTTCTTCATGTCTAGAAAGAACATTCCTATTGCGTGTGACGATGTGAAGCTCCCGCTCACAGGAATCCTTGCCAGGAACCACTTTTATTTAAAAAAGAAAGGAAACACCTTCCCAAGTCAATACAGAGCAGCTCTGTGAATGTATGTCTGCAGCTGATGTACTGTCACAAGAAGGCACGTGAGAGCAGTAAATAGCCAAAGTGTTCCAGATATGTCGGGCAGGAGGGGGAGGACTAGTGCTGACCTTCCCTAGAGAGCACAAAGAGACTCGTGGGAGACCGTACACGTGGTACTGCGTGTGTCTTGGCAGGCTGAAATACTTTCTTAAGAGACCTCACACGGTCACCCCTTTGAGATGTTACCTCTACTGTTCTGTGATCTTAATTGTCTTGATTCTGGGGTTGAGTTGTTCCTTTTGCACTTGAACCATCCTTCTCAGCAGTCCTTTCTTACACAGGGGGGCTGCTTCAGCCTGCCTGCAGGCTTCTGGTGCAAAAGGAACAGTAGAGCTACGGCGCAGCGTTGGTGGAGGGCTTCGTGTGCACCTGCCTGGGTTGAGAAAATTTACATTGCAGTACCTAGAGAGAAAAAACAACCCATTTTATGCACCCCTTTTCTAATATCCTCAAATATTCAGAGGTCCATTTCTGCTTAAATTTTAAAGACAGAAGTCAATTCTTGGCAAAGATCACCAATTCTATTTTTTATGTCAGACAACTTTTTTTCCCTTCCTTTTTTTTTCTTTTTCATTCTCTTTTTAGGACATCAAGCCTTCATCGAAAAGCTTCAGCTCATGAGGAATAAGCTAGGTAATTTTTATCAATTATTTTCAAAAAAAGCACCTTATTTAAATATATAAGAAGAACTGTCTACTGTAGGCTTTGAAACAGTTATTTAATCTAGCAGGCATTCTTCCCTCTTGGAACTTCAGCTTCTCTGCTGGCTGCCTCCTCTGGTCTGTTTGTAGTTCACTCTGTCCTGTTTGATGTACAGACACTGAACGAGGCATCTGTTACAGGTGCCGTCCCGAGTTACTCGAGGTAATTCCGAGCATCTCCATGGTGAGAGGACAACCCCTGCAGTGCTGACGCTCTGGCCAGGCTGGGTTCCTCACTTCCAGACCCTTTCAGTGTGGCAGCGTGCTGTGCCCCCTCTCCTGCTGTGTGACCCACTCTCTGCCCCTAGGTATGCTGTAGCACCGTAGGATGCAGATCTCCAAGTTGTGTGCGGCTCACGCTACCCAGGCAGCCAGCCTGACTGACCCGAGCATCTCTCCCGTCCCTGGAGTTGGCTTCCCTCTTCAGCCGAAAACCTGACAGCTCTCGCTTTAGATCTCCTTTAAGTCACTTCCAAAGGCACTATTTTGGACCTGAGAGCAGATCCTGTTACTGGTTACCTTCAGGACAGCAATTCTGTTGCTTCGCTTGAGAAGTTACTAACTAATTGATTTTAATCCAGTTCTTACAGAGCATCAGCATGGCACACGTTGCTGTTGGAATAGCACACGGGAGCGAGACAAATGCATTACAGATGCTGCAAACTTGATGAGGAAACTCAAATATTGACGATGATGATGGGAGCATTGTGGGTTTGTAACAGTTAGGCTCTCTGTCAGCCTTCGTGGGGCACGGAGGGGTTTGCACCTGGTTCGTGATCGGGTTGATCAACCTGTGTGGACTGAAATCAGAATGGATGTGGAGCTGATCTTCAGTCTCACTCATCCCGAGCCTACGGAGCTACCATGTTTGTACTTACTCGATAGCTAGGGTTGATCGTTCTTAACGCAGGCTGCAGGCTGACTGGTGGCAATGCGGTTCCGTCTTTGCCAGCAAGAGAAACACTGTGAATATTCCCTGTTTGTAGATGGAGGTGCACAACGCAGTGGTGCGTAACATGACAAAATGTATTTGGTAGTGCCTGAAGCCTTCAGCTCTTCATCATTTGGACATTCAGCTGCTATTTTGAGTGTTGCTTCCTGCTAATTGTTGGAGACAGAGAGCTCCGTCATGTATCTTAACCCTGTGTAGCAACAAAAGACGACAGGAGGAACTTGCCGTGTTCAGGGACGTTCCCGGGGCAGCACCTACCATCACCCCCCCACATTCTCCGTGGTCCTCAGGAGGGGGCACAGAGACCCACCCTACGGGGCTGCAGGCGGGCGGTGCTGGGCCACCAGCCCACGGGGGGACAGCTCTGTCTGCACAGCACCCGCCGCCCCTCGGTGGCACAGCCCGTGCCCCACAGCCTGCCCTGGCCGGGACCCCCACAGAGGATGGCGGGGGGCTGCGGGGCGCCGTGCCCCTGCTCCTGCCAGGCGGGGGGTGCCGTGGCTCGGGGGGACACCTGGTTCTGGGTGCGGGGAGGAGGCCCTGCCCTCGCTGGGTGACCCTGGCCATGCGAGGCCTCGTGCCGCCGCGCTGCCCAGCCCCTGCGCCGCCTGCCCCAGCACTTTAGTGAGAAAGGTTGCACAAACCTGGCGGTGTGAAGGATTTCCCTTCACAAATGACTAGCCCGACACACTCATGTATATTATGTGTATATGTATTTGTACGTATGTATATCTTTAAGGAGATTTTTGCTGGTGGAGTTGCCATACAGCAGTTATTTGCCTTGGACAATAGCCAGGGCAGTTTGTGCTGTGGGACACAAGCAGTAATTTTCTTGCTTACATTAGAGGAAAAAAGCAATTAACTCCACATTAGTTAGGCACTTTGTTGTCCAATTTACTTGAACATTTTAAACTGAGCTGGTAGGAGGGGGCTGCAGTGGCGGAGCACTGCGACCCTTCCGGAGGCTCTGGGGTCAGGGCATTTGGTCACAGAGGTGCAAAAAATGTGGTCTGAAAGCGCCGGGAGGGGACTCTGCGGGAAAACTTGTGCTGGGGGAGGTGTAGGCTGGATATTGGGAAAAATGTCTTCACCGACAGGGCTGCCCGGCACTGCGACAGGCTGCCCAGGGAAGTGGCGGTCACCATCCCTGGGGGTGTTTAAAGAACGCATAGACGTGGTGCTTGGGGACAAGGGTTAGTGGTGGGCTTGGCAGTGCTGGGTAACGGCTGGGCTTGATAAAGGTCCTTTCCAACCCAAAAGATTTTATGCCAAGAATGGAGTGTTACCGAAATCTTGGAACGAAGAACTTATCAACACCACTGTGATGTAGAAGGGCAGACACTTCCTTTATTAACAGCCGGGTGCATGAGTGAGTCCTCTCACGATCAACGCACACCAAGTTTCAAAATCATATACCTTATATAGAACTTATTAGAACTTACATAGAACCTTCTTATAGAATTTCTCTAGAACTTACTCATACATATTCATTAAGTATTCATGCATAATCATAGTATTTCCCCATGATAGTAAATAATCATTAACATACTCTCCTCCCATATCTGATTCTGCGCAGTAAAGGTTAGAAAGGTCCAGAAATGGGTCTGGGGTACCATCTGGGTAGGCGGCATATGAGTCGGTGGGCGCGATCGCCCCCTGTCGGAATTACCTTTTACTAAAGTTCACGGTTTCTTGGCAGGTAACTACGAGTTGTGCCAGTCGACTCTCCCCAGTTCCCATTAATTCTATATTCTGACATTTCAATACACTTTCTACGTACAGAAGACTAGTCAAATACCAAGAAATCTGTAAAATCCCAGATCTGTTACCTAAGTTTTAAACAATGATTCTAGCCCATTCTTCTGGCCTTGGTACAGGGCTGTACAAAGGATTTCATAGCAGCTTTTACTGTGCAACTACAAGTTTCATTAAAATATATTTGTTATTCCAAATGATTTTATAAAATCAAATAAAGTCAATGAATTCTAACTTATTAGCAGATCTGTAACAGGAGGAAGCGGGCGGCACTTCCCGCTCCGGGGCGGGTAAGAAAAGATCATAGCTTCCCATACCGGGAGTCGAACCCGGGCCGCCTGGGTGAAAACCAGGAATCCTAACCGCTAGACCATATGGGAGGCGCTGAAGGGATAGCTCCCCGGCCGCCTCACAGCTCTGCTAGCCCGCGAGCTCCCGCCGCCCCGGACGCTATGAGGCTCGGGCGGGCCCCGCCGAGAGCTCTCGCCCGTCCCCTGAGTGCCGCCGCCGGCCGCCGCGCCGCGCTCCCGCCACCGCAAACCCCCTCCTGCCAGTAACGGGCTGCCCGCATCAAAGATGGCAGCCAGAGCCTCGTCTTCGCCCCGCCCCTTTCTGCCTCCGCCCGCCCGCCGCGGCGCCGCGCGTCACGTGACGGGAGGGGGCGCGGGAGGGGTGGGGCGAGCGCTCACGTGACCGGCGGCCGCCGCCGAGCGCTGGGTCTCGTGAGCGCCGCTGGGGGGGGGCGGGGGGTCCCGGGTGCCGCGGCGGGAGCGGGCGAGACCCCGGCGGCGCGGCGGGCTCACGTGAGGCCGCGGCTTTGAGGCCTACCCCGGAGCGGGGGGCGCTCGGTGCCGCAGAGCTCCGCCGCCTCCGGAGCGCAGGCCGGCAGGCTCCCCCGCCGCCGCCCGCGGGCACCGCCGAGCCGGCCCGGGAGGCGCCTACCGCGGCTAGAAGGTAGCGGGGGGCGGCGGGGCCCGGCGGCGCGGGCCGGGCCGAGCCGGGGGTCGAGGCCACGGCGGGGCCCGGCGGGGTGGGGGCGGCCGCGGGGAGCGGGGCCGGGGGCGGCGGTGGCCGAGGGGAGCGGGGCCGGGGGCGGCGGTAGCCGGGGCTGGGCTGCGGGGCGCCCCGCGGGCAGGGCCCGGGGCCGGGACCGGTCGGTGTGCTGCCCGCTCGTGGGCCCGCTGCCCGGCCTGCTGGGCCTGCTGGGGAGCGCTGCTGGCCGGGGGCTCGCAGGGGGCTCCCGGGGGCTTCGGCTGAAGTTTGAGCCGCCTGAGGCAGCAGCTCCAAGCGCCTGGCACGGCGGAGGTCCGGGGGCGCCCTGCCCGGGTGGGAGCGCTTCCCCTTTCCCGCCGCGCTGCTGGGGTGGGATGCAGGCGCTAGAGCAAAGCCTGTACGTGGGGAAGGCAGAGCAGGCTAAGAATGTGGTCTTCTCTCTGCAGGTGGGTGATGCCAAGCACAGCCATGAAGAAAAAGGTAAGAACTGAAAGGAGAATCCCTTGCAGTTGGGTTTTCATTCCCCATCTGCATTTGCTAATGTCATTATGTGTGTGCATCCTTGCCTCAGCGTGTTCTTCAGCCGTCATGTGCCTCTGAAGGCTCAGTGTCAGCAGACACATCCTTCACTTAAAGTGCTAGAAACTAAAATTGGAGTTGAGTTTATTGGCTGCATGAGTGGCAGGGGAGGCTTGCCATGGAGCCGTCGTGGTAACCACTGCATCCGCGTTACTGGTACGTGTTGCAAAATCCTCGGCTCGCTGCGTGCCTCCTGTGGTATGAGGGAAGAGGGTACGTCCTGACCCGCTTCATCAGCCCAGGGGGAGACCCTTCCAGTGCATTACAGAAACTTGTCTGGGGAGCCTGTAATTCGCTGAGGGCTCTTGGGAGGCTCAGACTTCACACCTGGGGAAAGAGTAGAGCTTTTCCTGAGAACTCGGGGGGTGGAGGTGGGTGTATTCCAGCAGTAAGTATACTCACAGCTGTTAAAGCGGCTGTGTAGAGGCCACACGGCTGCCTTTCCATGGTGTGCTAGGATTGAGTTTCCTGCCCAGGCCTAAGTGCTGTTGTCTGACCCCTCTGAAAGGCCTCCATAGCCTAAAACTTGGGAATTGGGTTCGCCTGTAGGCTGGCTTGGGCTGTGCTGTTGAGCCGTATTGTGTTTCTGCGTGTGCTTTTTCTGCAGGTGCTATGAAATAAGAGATGTTGATGTTTGCTCCTTCTGCCCTGCCTGTAGCTCAGGGGCAGAAGACAGTGCAGGTTTCTGGGGGTTTTGCTCCGGAAAGGCGGGTAGGCAGCCTGCCTCTCTGAGGAAAAGCCCTTGTTACCAAATCATCGAGACATGTGGTCAGCTTCTCCTTGGAAAGGGTGCTCGCCAGCCTGTGAAACGTTGCAGTCACTCTCGGAAGGATAACTTATGCAAACGGGATGGTGCGATTCTGCCTCTCCTGTTTTGCCCTGAGATTTTGGCAGCTGTTGCCATGCAGTCGCAGAGCGAGGTTGGGAGGCGAGTGAGTGCCTTCCCTTCCCAGCTCGCGTTTGGCACTGGCGCAGCTGGGCAGGCAGACTTGGGCTGGTTGCGATCTCTATCCTTGATGATAGATTTTTAGAGCTGTTGCCAAAGGCTGAATATGACTTCGTAACTGGAACTTGTTTGACAGCTGTTTTTGTGAGCAAGTCTGAGTTGACTGTCACTGTTGGGGCTTTTCAATTTTATTTTTAGATCAGTGTAGAGTCTTGCCTTGTGGGACTGTCTTCCCTCTTCCTGCCCGCCCCCCCCAGTCACCCCCTAGGTTTTGACTACCAAAGGTGCTGCCTCTCCTTTGGCCTGGTGATCTGCAGACAGGACTCTGGAGTCAAGTGTCCCCCCTACACAAGAGCCTGGTGCACTTGAAACCGGGCTGTCCCATCTGCTTTTAACTTTTTGCTGGTTTTCTGATACCTGAAACGTAACTTGTATTTCACTTCTGTGGGGGAGCAGAAAACAAGTCACATAAGGGGAAGGAAAAGAGCGTGATTTAGGAGAGAAGTAATAGGTGGAGAATACCAGAGCTGAGTGGGCAAGGGATTGTTTCCAGCCTGGTCTTAAAGGCTTGAGGTAAAGCTCCTCTTCTGTCCTGGCAAAGTCTTTTGCTGTTGTCAAAACCATCAAGCCCTCACCTGTGGTGCCAGTGTGTTTGGAAAGCGAGCAGGTGTGAGGGGCTGGGGCTGGGGAGGCTGCGGCAGCTTTGGGAGCAGCTCCCACTCTTCCCCGGGTGCTGATAATGAGTCCTCTGCCAGCGTGTGTTGGGAAAAGGGGCTTTGGAGGACAGTGGCTGTGGGCTGGCTGTGCTTTCTGGGGGGTAGGCAGCCGGCTGAGGGAACGGGTGTGTGGTGCCTGGAAGGGCAGAGGTTCCTGAGGGGGGTGGGGTGGCCATAGTTTGAGAATGCAAACAAGAGGGAAGGGTTTCAGTCTGACCACAGTTTGGTGACCATGCATAGCAAGGAGGGAAGCATGTCTGTCTCCTGCTTTCCCGGGCATGGTACTCTTCTTTGCCTCAGTCTCGTGATGTATTCACATCTGAATTACATTTGTCCTTTATTTTGGTGGCTGTTTATTCGGCAGTAAGGTGTTAATCCCAAGGGAGCTGTGAAGGACTCTGTGCTCTGTGGCAACTAATCCTTTCCTTTTTTTTTTTTTTCTTCCTAGGTGCTGCTGATGGGTAAAAGTGGGTCTGGGAAGACCAGCATGAGGTCCATTATCTTTGCAAACTACATCGCCAGGGACACACGGCGCCTGGGTGCCACAAGTAAGTCTTCTCTTGTTCGAACCACAAGTTCTCAAGGCTCAAATCGCCTTCATTAAAAGGGTGAGGCTGTTACCTCCAGCAATCCCTGCCTCTCCTCTGCTCTGGGGTAGATGGGTGTCTGCTGATCCTCCCAGGTGCCGCACCTCACAGGGAGCTTCACTCCTGAGCGCAGCTGAGGGCATGTAGGAGGCTGAACTGAAAGGGAAGGCAGCACTGGGTTCAGTTTTGCTGCTTTACTGTTGAACTGACATCCTTAATTTTTATTTTGGTCAGGAAGCGGCCTTTGCTGCAGCTACACCTCTTATTGGAGGGCTTTTCAGAGTCTTCTCGTGGTGGCCCTTGTTGGTGAGGCTTTCCTGTTGTTAGCCAGCTGATCGCCAGCGCAGCTGGAGGCGCAGCGATCTTGCTCTGCACCTGTAGTTTTGGCAGGGTGATGCACTAGGCTCAGTTGGTGTCGTGTACCTTTTTGATTTTTTCCCTCTCCAAAGCCATGGATCTGAAAAAGCAATAAGTGATTCCTCTGAAACCGGGCTGTCAATTGTCAGGTTCTAATGTTCCTCGCTGGGAAGCACCTGTGAGGACTTAATGCCGTTTTTGGTGTACGTTTCCTCTTTGCCATAAACTTGGCCTGTTCATAAAGTTTACATTCTTTGTGTTACTGATTTATTCTTTTAAGGCTTGCTGAAGGCCTTGCAGACTGCACTGGAACTAATATCGTTCTTAAAATATCACAGAGATGAGAGAACATGTTAAAGGGGAACCTCCCACTACGCTTCTCAGGAGAATAGTGTCCTGGGTAGAGAGTAGGAAGGCTTGAGTTATTCTGGGAACTGTCTGTTTCCGTGGCGCCTTCATCTACACATTTGCATACAAGGGTGTTCTTTAGATGGGATTTTACAAACTGTGGGCTGCGTTGCAAAGAATGGCATTTTTGGCTGCCCGAAGAGGTAGCTCTGGTCTGGGAGTGTGGTGCAGTTGGTAAACTCCTGTTGTCTCTTTCCAGTTGATGTGGAGCACTCCCATGTTAGATTTCTAGGAAACCTGGTATTAAACCTCTGGGACTGTGGAGGGTAGGTACTGTTTATTCTTTTGCTTTTGAAACCGTTGGGGGCTGGCTCTGGGGAATAAGGCTGGGATGTAGCAAAACAGAGGTCCTCCTGCCCCAGAGGGATGAGGATGCTGGTGTTGTGTATGAAGGGAATAGAACAGGCTTCATGCGTGCACTGTAAAACTTGTGAGACAGCTCTGGAAAGAATGGATTCGCATCTTAGGCTTGTGGGTGGAAGGGGTTGGCACAGTTACACTGTCTCTTGAGTTATCCCTGCATAAAAGGTGCGGTGCATAGGTCTGCCCTTCCCTCACTGCCTGCTTTCTTCTGCTGGCAAAAAGCCTGAGTCCTTCACTTGGACTTTCTCCTCAGGTGGTGGGAGGTGGTGCTGGTTTTGGAGTTGTTCATCACCAGCTTGATCCAAAGGGGGTGCATGCTGGGAAGCGGTGCTGAAGGCTGACACTGATCCTCTGGCTCCTGGAAGCAGCTTTTTGAAGGATGCTCTCCCGCTGGCAGAGCCTCAGCAGAGCTGTCCAACTTGAATCTTCCATCAGCTCTCAAGTTCTCATGCATTGCTTGAGCCACCTTCAGGAAAACTTAAAGGAGATTTAAATCCTGCCATCTGCACCGATGGTTTTGGTTATGTTTTAGCTTCTGCTGCTGTGGCTTTTCTATTTGCAACTCTCTGAAAGCCAGCCTGGGCCCAGAAGCAGTGTAGCTCTGTTTGCAGCCGGCTGTGACGTGAGGGAAGCTGTGGCTTCTTGTGAGACTGGTGAGCAGATGCTCTTCAGCAGCATCCAGCTCTGCTTGCTTGGAAATGCTTTAGGGAGCCGTGTGTCACGGGGAATATAGCCACCCTGGGGCTTTTGCCTGGACTCCCGTGAGGGGGGGTCTCTAGCTCCAAATGTGAACCTTGCCTGTCTAGCAGGAGGTATTTTACACGTAGCACCTTTCCTGACAATGCTAATCGGGACCTGGTTGCTCTAACAGGGATCTCCTTGCTTTGTCACTCTGCTCCTTCTCAGACAGGACACCTTCATGGAGAACTACTTCACCAGTCAGCGGGACAACATCTTCCGCAACGTAGAAGTCCTCATCTATGTCTTTGATGTAGAGAGCCGTGAACTGGAGAAGGACATGCACTACTACCAGTCATGCTTGGAGGCAATTCTTCAGAACTCTCCTGACGCAAAGATCTTTTGTCTAGTGCACAAGATGGACTTGGTGCAGGAGGATCAGCGGGATTTGGTGAGAACCTGATAGTTGCCATAGAAATGCTTTCAAACAGAACATCTTTTGGCTGTGCTGATGCATTGCGATTTCACACTTCAAATACAGCCCCATCAGCACTGCTCCTAGAAGGGTTTCTCAGATGTTAGGAATTGTCAGAGCCCTCTAAGCTTTTTCTGCCTTTTCTAAACTGTATGTCATCGCTATCTCTTGCATATAATCTATTTGAGAACAGAACTAACTATTTTCAGTGACACCTACTCTAAGCCTTTTCTTTTATAGCGCTGATTCTAGCACTTTCACCAGACGTTGGCTCCAGAAGGGAGGTAGAACTGAAAGAAAACCAGTGACCTTAATCTTGCTGCTCACCATGTGGCTGGCTTTGCAGATGGTGGCGGTGGCAGTTGAAACTTTCCCCGTTAACTAGGAGGTGGTTTGTCAGTGGATTCTGTTCTGTCAGTTGGGCCTGCCTGCCCAGAGATCACCTCATAAGCACTCCTCTGCCCCAGAAGGCATCCTGCAGAGCCTGGAGATCAGCCTTTAAGAGATGTCTGGAGTTCTTCTGTTCTTTTTGGAGCTCTTGAAAGGTGGCAGGGAGGTTAAAGATGCTGAGTTCCTACCACCTTGGACTGAAAAGCAACTAACTCCTGATACCGAAAGGAAAATGAGCTTTATGGGTTAGACAAGCACATCCCTGGCTGCTTGGCCACTCCCTGGCTTGCAGCATGTTTGGAGACCCCTTTAGGCTGTCTGCTTTTGTCTGAAGTAAGAAGTCTTATTAATTTCTTCTGATTCCTGGTGAGTACGTGCCTGGGCAGCTGCGGAGGAGGCTGTGCGAGGTCCTGTGGCTGAAACCACACCCTGACCTCCCGGCACAGGCAGACTTCTTCCACGTAGCAGGCTGGCTTCAGATCACGCGTGCTGTCTCAGAATGGTGATCCTCCTCTGCTGGTTCTGGTTCTACCCTCCAGCTCAGTGCAGAAATAGCTCAAGCTGGTTTCGTAGGGTTGACTCAAGGAGCTTTTCCTTACTTCCATCTGCCTTCCCTCCAGGCTGAAGCATGACTCTTAAAATCTGCTTGATGCTGTCCTGTCCTGATTTGTTTTGGGACTAGTGGACACAAATTCTGGTTTTACACGGTGGGGCAGACTCTAGTGAGGCCCTGAAGTGAGGGGTGGACAGAAGAGGGGCCTTATTTCAGATATGCTTTCGACATGTATCATTGCACACCCATCGAGAGCTGTTTTGATTCTGCTACTCAGAAGAACATGCAAATACTGGGCCAAATCTCTGTCTCGGTAAAATCTTACTGAAGCCTTAGGTATCCCAGGACCCAGATGGTAAGTGCTGGCCTGTGCAGCGTTTCCTGGGGATGGGTTAATGTTCTCCTGTGTTCCTAAAAACAGCTGAGGTGAAGGTGGTCGTTGTGTCTCCCTCTGTAGAGGCATGGTGCTGGCTGTCCTGTTGCATTTCTAGCAGTTCTGTCAGAGCCTGGCACAAGGCTGTCTGGTCTCTGCTGTTTCCCCTGCTCCCCTTTTTTTGTAACCATAACTTCTAAGGGCAGAGGATGGTGTGAGAAGAGAAGACAAGACTGTACAAGTACATGCCTCAGAGCTCCACATATTGATGAACCTCGAGTGCTTTCTTCCTGTCCTGTCCTCAGCGATGGAGCTTCTTGCCTGTGACCAGGGAGTTGTCAAAATGTAGGTCCTCGGAGACACTCATGTGTGTCCACTTCCATTCCCACTCCACAATGCCCATAGTTATTTCAGCTTTGAGTCCCAGTCAGATCTATTGCAAGACAGCTGTGGTCTGCAAGTCCCTGCTGCTCCAGTGAAAGGGGTTTCTGCTGGCCTGTCCTGGCCGGCATGCTCTGCTGCTGTCTTTTCTGCGGTGCTGTAGGGACTTGAGATTTGTTTGAAATGCTTGCTGTAAATGCAGCACAGCAACTGCACCAAAGGCAGAAATACTTACACTTAGCTGCTAATCATTTTTTTCCCCCCCAGATTTTTAAAGAGCGTGAGGAAGACTTGAAGCGCCTTTCCCGTCCCTTGGAATGTGTGTGTTTTAGAACTTCCATCTGGGATGAAACGCTTTACAAGGTTTGTACAGCTTCCTCTCCGTATTTGGCTTCCCCCGTCCCATCTGAACGTAAGAGCATGAGGAGGGAGAGTGGTTAGTTGTTACTCGTTTGTTAGTGACTGGCCCTTTTGGTTCTGCAGCAGCTACTTCTGGAGGTTAGCTGCTGTAAATGGCGTCAGAGCATCTGGATTTTAATTAGGGAAAGTAAAACCTCTCCCCGTGTTGGAGTCATGGTGTCAGTACGCTAATACTGCTTGAATACTGTGCCTGGGTGCTTTAGAAAGAGCTACTGCATGGGTTTTTTTAGTCATATTTACCCAGCAAGGAATTGTTTCCTGTGTTTCTCTGTAGCACTGTTGCAACATGATCATTTACCCTTCTGGGAATTTGCTTTTCTTTTGGGAGATGATGGGGTTTCTCTGCTATCTGTCAGTCTTGACTGCAGTGTCAGAGGTCTTCCAGGTGTGGGAGCGGTGAGTGCTATCAGGGCTACGCTGATAGCAAATGATTGGTATAATTGCCAGCGAATGCTAATAAGCAGCGGTGGTAGTGTAGTGGCCGGGTTGCTTGTCGGAAGGTGAGGACCATTTGGCCTTTCTTCTGACTTCAGTGGGACTTTGGATGGCAGATTTCACCATCCTGGCAAATCCATCCAATGCTGTTGCAAATTCCTCTGCCTTCAGTGTGTGCTGTGTTTGGCTGAGGCTGACATGGTACCATACGCCAGACATCGCTCTTCACACAGCACATACCCACCTGCCTCTAGAAATCAGCCTTCCAAAGCATGCCCTGTCTTCCTGCAGGTGTCCCTGATGGTCATCTGTTACGCTGGTGACTTTGTTTGAGTGGCTGATGCACCTGGGCTGTTCTAGACAGCCCTGCCAGAGCTCTTCAGAGCTTGTACCCATGGCTTAGGCTTTTGACTTTGCATTTGGCCAGTGGGGTGGCAGAAGTGTTTAGGGTCTATCAGTTACTTGGTGAATAGGGGAGACAAGTATCCACCCCGACGCCTGGGGGGAAGCGCGTGGGCAGGCACTGACACAAACCTGGGGCGGTAGGTAGGCAGCGAGGTGAAGCTGAGCTTAGAGGACCTGAGTCTGAACAAGGACAGATGCCCATTACAGCATCCCCAACCCCTTCTGGGCCTGGGCCCGATTCATTGGGTCGGAGTAGAGCATTCTGTTTGGGTCAGTGGTGAGCTGCCAGGTATCCATCTTCATGTCGACCTTACTCAAGATTAAAAAAAAAAACCCTCTGAAAACCTGAGCGGGTTTATCCAGAAGCAGCAGCTTAAAATTAGGATGGTTTAAGTCTTTTTAGTAGTATTGTAGGTTCTCTGGGAGTGATGTGGAGAAGAACTTGCCCTAGTGAAGAGTTTGCTCAGGTCTGGGGTGCCCCTTGTAGTCTCTGCTGTAGTGGAGATACCTGGACGTGGAGGTGGGAGAAGCTTCTCAGTCTCACCTAGGCTAGCGGCACCCAGAACTGCAAATAATCAGTTTTTGAGCACGCTGCTTAACGAGGATGAGGCAGAGAAGTGCTAACGCAGCCTTTATGTTGTGTCTTTCTTTACTGACAGGCCTGGTCCAGTATAGTCTATCAGCTGATCCCCAACGTCCAGCAGCTGGAAATGAACCTGAGGAACTTTGCTCAGATCATCGAGGCAGATGAAGTGCTTCTGTTTGAGAGAGCCACTTTCCTGGTGAATACAGCAGTTCTGCCCCTCGGGTTCCTCTGCCCAGCCTAGGACGGAGTTCCCTGGGTGGAAAGTGCTGTTGTGGCAGTAGCCCAAAGAGAGGTGCCAGATGGCGGAACGCATTGATCCAGGCCTTGTGATACTGAGCGGAGTTGACGTGACTCCGTGGATCACGGGGACCTTCCCAAAATTTCCACTTCTAGCAGTTGAGCTGAGGGCTTGATCAGTATTTCCCTCTTCCAAGCTATGAGAGGGTTTCATATCCCCATTCTGTTGTCAGCTGTGGGACTTTTCTGAGAATTCCTTTCTACCCTGGGCAAGAACCTTCTTTAGCTTGAAATAAGTCTTTTCAGTTCCTCCTGGCCTAGCATTTTATCTGGGCCTGATTTCTTTTTTCTTCTGTTTTTTTGTTGGTTTTTTTTTTTTTGTCTGATGCTCTACAAACCCAGAGTATGGATAGAGGATCACAAGCGGTTGGTTTGTGATGGCTTTCGAAGTTACCGGCTGCACGGTAGCTGTGCTCCGATCTGTTGTCTCTGCAGGATAAAATGTTTTGGTTAAACCCACCGTTGCTGCTTGTCCATTTGTACTCTTGGTTTCTGGATTGGTCTCTTCAGACTTTGCGCCATAACTCTTGAAGGAATTTTGGGTTTGATATGGTTTTTTGAGTGTTTTCCTTGATGGCTAGATGTCTGACTTGGAAATGATGGAGGGAATGTGGAAAAGGAGCTGTTAGCTTTTCTCATTTCTTAAACTATCGGAAGTAAACACACGCCTTTTCTGGCAAGTTCTGCTTTTTGACCTTTTGTAGATAATAAATGGTTCCACCGTGGTGGTATGTAATTTTGTTATAAGTACTTTTTTTTTTTTTTTTACTGAAAAAGAGTAATCTTTGCTACAAAAATTCTATGCTTATTTTTTAGTGTAATGGTAACTTCTCTTTAAAAAGACTCTTTTCTTCTCACTTTTTTTTCATGTATTTAAACTTCCCCCAGGACTTCTTTCTCCTGAAGTGAAATCTTGCTCTGAGATTGTATTCAAATCACAGTAAGAGAAAAACCGATCTGGAAAGTTAAGGAACAAACTTGCATACAATGAAGGCTTTGGTACGAATGCAGTCCTTGAATCTGGCTAAACCTGTACTTGTATGAATAATCAGGCAGGTTTAAAAAGTCGAAAGTACATGATCGTTTTAAGGTGCTTGAGGTGAGGCGGGGGGAGGAAACCAACCAGAAAGCTTAGTTCTTACACATCTGTTAAATGTGATTGTGTAGGTAGAAAAGTAAGATTTAACATCCTTGGACCAGGGCGTCTGACACTTCCAGTAGCAGTCCGTGTAATGGTTCTTAAGAGCTTGAAGCACACAGCGTAAGTTTTTAAAAATATTCCTTTTTGGTTTGCTGTGGGAACGAAGATGATGTAACTGTTTGGTTGTGTGCCGTTCCCCTGATGCAGTAAAGGCAGTTCTCGGCCCGTTAGCTGATTTGGCTGAGGAGAGGAGGTCTATAGGCTACCAGCCTTGTGAAAACGGTCAGGGAGAGAGAGCTGTGGGTCACGCTGCCAGGATTTCAAAAAACCTTTTGATCCTCTGAATATTGGCAGCCAGGCACTGAGGTCTGTGCTGCTGATGGATCGCTACGTGGGAGGAAGAGGAGGGGACCCCATCTGAATGCAGGCAGCTTAGCGCTTCTTGGTCTGACTCAGTGAACTGACGGGGAGAGAACTCCCTAGGAACCGGCTGCCTTTGTTCTGCTTGTCTTGGGGAGGAACAGTGCGCCGGGCTTTGAGAGCGGTGCTTGTGCAGCCCACCTGTTGCAGAACGGGAAACTGCCCTGGTTCGGTCCTTGAGAACCTGCGGCACGATAGACTTAGGAAGGAAAAGCTATTCCAGCCTTTGTCAAGTGTGTGTTTCCCCTACCTGCAGTGATGGTCTTGCATTTTTTTCCTCTCTGTGCACTTCCTTTTTTGAAATCAAGATTTAAATTGCTGCTATGTTGGGAGTATTCACACCTCAGATGGACAATAGCATCTCTTGCATATCTTAACATACTTGCATCTGCCCTTGTGGAAGGCTCTCTGGTAATTGTATTACTGAGTCTTGCTTTATCATGAAAGCACCACAAGTATTGTTGCAAATAGTTTCCAAGTTCAGTCGGCAAAACGCAAAAGGAATCTGTCCTTGCTACCCGTTCCCCATAGCTGCTGTCGAGGCTGAGAAACCTGTGCTGAAACAAATAACCAGCTTGCACTGTCCTTCTGCCTTCCAGGTCATTTCTCACTATCAATGCAAAGAACAGCGGGATGTCCACAGATTTGAGAAAATCAGCAACATTATTAAACAATTCAAGCTGAGTTGCAGGTGAGATGATTTAATCATTAGGTGGGGAAGATACCTCAGCAGGCACTTCGGCTTCATCCAGAAGCACAAAGGCTCCCCAAATTCCTGCTAGTTCTCTGACTCCTCAGCAAGCAGAGATGCTGTACTCTAAATTGCACCACGCTTAAACACAACTGAATTAATAGTTATCTTTTGTAACTTCCTCCTTTGCTGATGGTGGAAGGAGGCTTGTTTTGAAACAACCGTTTTCTCCTGGGCAAGGTAGGAGAGCTTCAGGATGAAACTGATAAATTAGTGAGAGTCAACAGTGCTGCTGTCAGGCGGAGAGCTTTGATTCAGACCCTGTACTGCGGTGCTGGTTTGGGAGCAAGAGGCTTGCAGGCGCTGTTTATCGGTATTTCGAATGGAAAAGCGGAAAGCTTGATTGGGAGCAGCTCAGCTTTTGAACAGCCTCCAGGTTCCGCAGTCTGTTGGTAATATCTGCAAGTGTTTGGAGCCTGGGTAGGATGGAGAGCTGGTGGGGTGGTGTATGGACCTGTCTCCAGATGTTTCAGTTTTATACTTATTTCTGCTGGTTATCCACAGTGTTCACCTGCCTTTCTAAATGGCTGAGCTGTGGCATCCGTGGGGGAAGTGATGTTGACTGCTTGGGTATAGCAGACTCCACAGGGTTGTCTCTTGAATTGCCTTCACCATTCAGTGCACAAATCATTTTATATTTTAGCCTAAAGCTAAAGACTTTTTTTCTTTAAAAAAAAAAAAAAAAAACAACAAACAAACAAAAAAACCCACAACCAACCAAACTTGTAGTTGTACCTGGTGTTGCTTGCCAAGTGAGGACTCAAACACTTCTTTGTTACCGTCAGCTCAAATAATGGGATGTTGGCTGGGTAGGCACAAAAGCTGTTAGAGCAATGTTCCAGTAACCTTGGTTTTTTTCCTTGGTTTTTTTATATTTTTTTTTTTTTCTCTCCTCTTAGTAAGCTGGCAGCTTCTTTCCAGAGTATGGAGGTCAGGAACTCTAACTTTGCTGCTTTCATTGACATCTTTACATCAAATACATATGTGATGGTGGTCATGTCAGACCCTTCAATACGTAAGTTGACGCCAAGATAAGCTGCTGGCCTGCTTTTGTTTGCAGGGACAAAAAGCCAAATGAGTCTAGTTTAAACGATTTTTCTTTTGGAAAATGACAGACACCAGGGAAGGCAATGGAACTGATTGTAATTAAATAGAGAGAGGGATCTACTGTCCTGCGGGTTTGCCCTGTCTGAGCAGAGGGTGGGGGAAGGTGGTTAGAAAGTGCCTGGCTTTGCGGTGGGCCAGAGCCGTGTGCCTTTGGCAGCCGAGCTGTTCACTGCTGTCGGGTGGAGGATCGTGGCAGCGGTGGGGAACCACTGAAACAGATGTGACCTGACTTCGTGGGTCATGTCTAACAACCTATTTTGGGCTGTTCTGAGCTGGCAGCCCCAGTAATTTTTCGGAGAGGAAGCAGAAGACGGATCACATTTGGGTTTCTGCTCTTGCTGCCTGAACTGTTTTGGTGGGCGAGGACTCTAATTATAGCAGCATCTATTTATCTTAAAGAAGAAACTGCAGCTGGCAGTGCCAGCCCTTACAGGCGCAGTGTGACCATTTAACTGTTTACACAGCTCCACTTGAAACCACTTCTGTTAGGATTTGAGGTGCTCAAGATGCTGGCCAGGACAGCCTTGGGGCTTGCGGTGCGGATGCTTCCGTCCTCCTCAGAGGTTTTACTGAATTAGGGAAAACCCGTGTAAGCCCTGAGCTGGCAGCCGCTGCGATATGGTGCCTGAGGTGCAGTGAACGGGCAGCGCGGTGGCTGGGGCAGCCGGCCCTGGGAGCGAGCTGCTCGAGCGCGGTGTGCTCCCACTCCCTGGGTGTTGCGCCAGGATCAGCCAGTGGCCCCGACCTTCCAGCACTCGGTTCTGCGCAGCCAGGGAGCCGCAGGGTGGCAATAAGCATGCTGACAGGACATCGCTTTTAGGCGGCACTGAACTTCTGAGGACTCGGTTACTCCCATCCCTTTTAACTTTTTTTTTTCTTTTATCTCCCCTGTTCCTTTCCCATCCCAGCTTCTGCAGCTACGCTGATCAACATCCGCAATGCCAGAAAACACTTTGAGAAGCTGGAGAGAGTGGATGGACCAAAGCACAGCCTGCTTATGCGCTGAACGTTGGCCAAGGCACGTGGCCTTTGGGGGGAGAAAAAATGAATTGGAACTACTTATTTTTAGGAGAATCTAACAATGTCGATGTCTTTGTTGGGCTTTGAAATGAGTGTGCTGCTTTATTTTTTCTCCTTTTAACGTTGGACACTAGTCACTCCGAGGATGGCTGGATACACTGCGGACCTTCAAAAGAGACTTCCCTGGCGTACGTGGGGTTGGGAAGAAGTAAGGACAGGTGATGTGCACGTGGCCTCATACTCCTGGTTGTCATAGTGGCACATGGCAGAGCCATTTTTTGGATGTTTTTGCTCCCGGGTGATCATACAAGTCACAGGAATGGAATATTTACTGTTTTATTGGTTGGTTGCTAGAATACGTTTATAAATTTCTCCTTGTCTTCAGTCATGAAAATAAATTTTTTGCTACCAGGGATTTCAGACCCTAGAGGTTTGGAAAGTGGGGGTTTCTCTCTTCTAAAACCTAGGGCAGCTTTGGCAAGCAGGCATGTAATAGCTGCGTTTCTCCTTTCGCGTTATTTGGGGGAGTGTTGCTGGAGGCCATCCCAGAGCTTCATTTAAGAGGATTCCCCGACAGGTGGAGGTAAAATTCGCTCAGCGGATGAAGCAGCCAGGCTGGCCTTGGCCTTTTTACACTTGCCAAAGCAATGGAAAGGCCACGGTAAATAACAGGGGGCCAAGGGTCTGAACTGACCAAGCAGCGATACAGTCCTGGTGTGCCTGGTCTTGGTCCTGGTGAGCCAGGGGGGGCCGGTGCGGGCACGGGGCAGCCCTGGAGCGCGGTGGTGGTGTGTGGTGTGTGCATGAGCTGTATTAGCTATGTTTGCGACGAGCCACTTGGGCAGCGTTTGGCACCGATGTTAACTTGACATTACTGTCTATTTTTTAATGAATTTTTTGTGTGCATTTCCATTAAACGTAGGAACAACAAAAGCACTGTGAGTTAGGGCGATCTCTGGCGTGCTGGGTGGGAGCTGATTCTTGTCAGCATCCCTTTCTTTTTTTTTTCTTTTTCCTGCTGCATCGAATTACTATATAAAAAAGGGTGTGGTGACTGAGCCTGGCTCTCCACTTTGTATTCTCAAAATCATGCCTCCCCCTGTATCTGTGCCCACACACGCGCTGCGGGGCAGTGACAGGGTGTTACGTAGAGCGGGCGGCTGAAGGGCGCTTCTGGGCTGGGGAGCTGAGGGGGGGCTCCGCGCAGAACCTCCCATCGATTCTCGGTCGTTACGGCCTTGCAGCGCCCGCTCGGCAGTGCCCTGTCGGCCTGGGTGTGATTTCAGTGAGAATCAAGACAGCGTCCCTGTAGGAGAGGAACTTAACTGAGATTCCAGTTAATTCCGGTGCCTGAGCTGCTGGAGAGCTTGGGAACGGGCTGGGGGCGCGGCAGCGGGGGTCCGTTTGTCTTTGGTGCTTGCAGGCATGGAATTCTATGCAGGTCCTGGAGCGGGAGCAGCAAACCTCGCCTGCAGTCGCCTTTGCCTGACGCCGGGGTGGAGCAGGCTGCGTGACCAGCTGCTGTGCCAGGCCACTGCCGCGTGGCTTGGGCACAGTCAGTCCCTGCCTTTCCTTCGGTCACTGGAGGAGCCTCACGGCGTTCTGCACCCAAACCCGGCCTGCGGAGCGAGAGGATGAGTCGCTGCCGATGGCGAATGTTGCCTCCAAGGGATGGCTGGGATGGGCTCTGCTTGCAGGAGAGGCAGTCGTGGCTCCAGGAGCGCAGAAGATGGCTTACGGCCCGGGTTCCAGCGCAGGGCAAAGCACTGGCTGCTGCGGGCAGGCGTTCACGGCAGGCAGCGGTTCCCAGAGCCGGGAAAGGACAGCGGGAAGCGCTGCCCTATTCCCATGGTTACAAGGAGTTGCCACTGGGTTTCCTCAAGGGGTAAACATTAGTGTGTGGAAGTGATAAGGTGAAGGGGGGAAGCGTGGGCCGGGGGAGCAGATAACAGCGCTATGAAGGCGCTGTGTGACAGCTGAGGGCGAGCCCACGCCAGCGTGCAGGCGCCTTGGCCTGCTGCGGCCTCCCCGTGGCCAGCAACGCGGTGGTGGCTGCAGTTCTGCCGTTCACTCTCGCTGCTGCGATCTGTTTTCCTACAGCACACAGTGTTTTGGGGGCTCTCTTGAAATCCACGTTTCCCTTCTGCTCTCTGGCAGAGATGGTGCTAGTGCTGCTCTGCGCGTGCTGGTGAGCAACACCCGCAGCGTGGACACAGACACGCAGGTGGGTTGATCTGAGGACGCTGTCCTGCCTCTTTGGGCAGCCCCTGTTGTATTTTGTCTGCCTCTCCCACCACCAAACCCCAGGGCTTTTTTCAGACCGCAGGGTCGGTCGCTGCCAGCAGAGGCTGGTGCTGGGCAGGGCCCTCCAGCAAGCAGACACGCTCCCTGGGCATCGCCCAGCCACAAGGTTTGGTGCATCGGGCTCCAGCACCCTCACCCAAACTTCTGGAAGAGTCTTCCCCCTTACTCTGGCAGCTCTTGGCTATATAAAACAAAGGTCGGTGCCTGCTCCAGACATTGTTCTTACAAACGGGCTGGTGCACGGGTCTGGCCCCAGAAAGCCAAACTGCACAGTCTTGATGAAGCTGCAGAGCTCCATCCTCGAGGACTCAACTGTGAAACCAGTAGAACCTTCCCGCCGCCTGGCATTAAGGTGCTGAGTAACCTCCCCTGCTTGGCCCTGTTCCTGTGCACAGGCTGCCCTTCTTCTGGGAGCTGCTGTGCGCCCTGGGGGCAGGTCCCCAGCCCGGGGAGGTGGGCTGGTCTGGGGGTGCCGCTGTGCGCTCGGTCGGTGGTCGGCACAGAGCTACGTTGGCCAGGCCCCCATCTCCCTCAGCCCGGCGGGGGGAGGCGGCTCAGGGACTGGCCTAACTGGGACTCGAGTATCCCCGGGGTGGGCGTTCCTATCCAAGGGCTCTACTCCATTGTGTGATCATCCTCATGATTTTGAAATTATTAGTAAAAATATGTGTATCGGAGCTTGCCATGGCACAACTTGAACTGTCGCTGTTTGTTCTGTCACCATCCATCTCCGGCGCTTCCCTGTCCCCGCGGCAAGTGCTTGGGGGCAGCAGCCGAGCTACCCAGTTCCCTCTGCCTCTCCCTGTGCCTGCTGGATGCTCCAGCATCTCCACGCGCATTTCCCTCGTACTAGGGAGCCCCAGACGACACAAGGTCCTGCTGTGGTCTCCAAAAAGCTGGAGAGCGCGGAACGGTCCCCTCTTCTATAACCATGGGGACTTCCTAGCGCCCATCACAACCCTCTGAGTCCGACAGTTCAATATTCCACCTCAGCATCCACCTTTCCGTGCATTGCTCCTGAAGGCTGAGTCGGTGTTTGCGGTTGCTCAAGTGTTTGGTGCATCGAGGACAAAGTGGCCTGGGGTCGGCTGGGCTGGAGGGGCCGAGACCCCCACGAGGGACATGGTTTATCGAGCAAGCAGCGGGCGCTGGCGCTGTGCCGGAGG
The DNA here is from genome assembly GCF_023634155.1 of Falco peregrinus. Lineage (NCBI taxonomy): Eukaryota > Metazoa > Chordata > Aves > Falconiformes > Falconidae > Falco > Falco peregrinus. Next base: position 2,382,858 of record NC_073733.1, on the reverse strand, counting down.
GGCTCCGCTCCTGGGGGTACACCATCCCCCTGCCCGGTGACGACGGTTTGCACAAACGGCTCGGTGTGCTCGGTGCTGGCGGGCAGGTGCCGTGTGTGTGGTCAAGGGGCTGGCAGTTAACGGTGGCGGCGGAGGCGCGGCGCTGCGCTGGTCTTGTTCAACACATTTTTATTTGCCTCGGGGCGGTGGGCCAGCAGCCGCATGCCCCCGTTTTGGGGGTCCTTGCATTTATACACACACACACCCACCCTGCTCCAAGGGTGGGCAAGGACAGCGCGTGCCACTTGTGTCATCGGGCAGCTGTTCCGCTCCGGAGATGTCAGGGTGCTGGTGGCCCTTGGCACCGGCAGCGTGTCCATCATCCATCGTCACGTCCGTGATCTATCGCCCGTTCGGGCTCGTTCTGCTGCTCCCCCTCAGCCAGCCCCCTGCCCTGCTGCGGGTGGGCTGCGTCCCTCAGCCCCAGCCCCATGGCTGGACCCACCACCCTCGGGGCTTTACCGGGCGGCGGGTGGGAGCACGGGTGGGCCCTTCCCGGGGGGCTGCCCCCCCCTTTCCCCCCCCCAGCCCCCTCGCCCCAGCAGGGCCCTTCCTGGGGGTCTGTCCCCCCCTTTCCCACTCCTCTGCCCCAGCAGGGCTGAGCGCTTTTGCTCTTCTCGAGGCAAATAAATGACTTTTTGGCTCCGCCACTCTCCGTGGGTACAGCACAACCCCAAGTTCTTTTGCTGCTTTCGGGGGGGGGGAGGGGGCTGCGGGGGGAGGGGTAGCTCGGGGAGTCCATGGGGAATCCTCAGCCCTTCTCCCCTCCAGCACCAGCCTACGGACAGAGTGGTGGCACCGGTGCTGTGGGACCCCCCGGCACTGGTGCTCAGAGTCCCAGCTCCCCCAGCCCTGTGTTTTGGGGTTTCGGGGGGGGGGGGAGCGGAAGTGACCCCTTTTTCCTCCCCCTTTTTTGGGGTGGTGACTCAGCATGTTGGGGCTTGCAGCGTGTCCTTCAGCCTGGGGATGTCAGGGTAGGGGTCCCTCTGGGCTCCATACCCAAAAAGCTCTTTCAGTCCCCAAAAGTGTCACAGCTCTGGGGTACGGCCAAGGGGGGGGCCCATGGAGGCGAGGGGGGGTCCTCAGCTCAGCCAGGTGCCCCCCTCCCGTCTTTCCTGGGGGGGGAGAATTGCGGGATGTCACCAGGGGTCCCTGCCCTTGCCCCCCCGGGTGACACAGGGCAGCTTCTCCCCAGGCCGGGTCCCCGCTGGGGTGGCCCCGTCCAGCCCCTTGAGTCACACTGACACGAGCGGGGAGCGGTGGCTGCCCCCAGCGTGTCCTACAGGGGGGCTGCGACCGCTGCCCCCTGCGCGGGTGGGCGGGTTGACTGGGGGGATCACAGCAGGGCAGGGGTGGGACCCACGGGGCACCCCTAGGCTGGGATCCCTGGGCATGGAGGAGGGGGTGGCCCAGTTGAGGGTCTGGGGGCTCTGGTGTGACCTCTTGCAGGCTGGGGGGGGGGGGGGGAGCAGCCCCCATGGGAGGTCTGGCCCTGCCACGTGTTCCCACGGGAGTGACACCCACCCCCACCCCCCCCCCGAAATCCCCACCTGGCAGCTGGGGCTGGGGGCTCCCCAAGACACCCAAGAAGGAGCCAGGGCTGGGGAACCCCCAGACCCCCCTCACGCCTGCCATCCCCCTGAGCCCCTCGGAGAGACGCTACCGGGGGTCCTGACTCCCCCGGGACCCAGCCTGCCCCCCCAAGCCAGCCCAGTGCCCCCCTAGCTGGGGTGGGGGGGCTCCAGGCAGCCCAGACGTTTTGAGGAGGGGGGGGGGAGCTGTATGTGGGTGTCCGGGCTGTGTGGGCATGACTGCAGGCAGGGTGGCAGGCAGCCCCGCCCCTTCCCCCCCCGTGGGAATCTCCCCCTGGGGCACCCATGGGTGCTCAGCCCCGGGTCTGGGGGTGCTCCATGCCCCTGTGGGGGGGTGGGGGGTGCAGGGGGGATGCTCCTGCGTGGGGGCGGATGCACGGCCCCAGCTGGGGAGGGTGTCTCTGCCCCTCCCAACCATCGCTGACATGAGTTGGCCCGGCCTCAGCCCCTCCAGCAACGTGCCGCCCCCGCCCCGATTTGAGGGGGTGGGGGTGTGTCAGGTGGGGGAGCCCCCCTCCCCAAAGCCTGTATCTGTTTCCATGGCAACGGCGGATGCGCGGGGAGCCGCCCATTGGCTGCTGGTGATGTCACCGCAGGGCGGGGCACCCCTTAATTATTTAATTTTTTTTGGGGTGGGGGGTGGGGTGGGGTAGGTGTGCCCCCACCCAAAACTGGGTGGGGGAGGGGAGCTCCGCCCCGCGCGGCCCCGCCCCTCCCCGCCCGTGGGGCCCCACCCGCCCCACCCGGCACCGCCCCGGGGCAGCGGCGTCGGCGGCGGGGATGCACTCGGAGGCGCGGGGGGAACGTGAGTGTCGGGCCCGGCCGGGGGGAACCGGGCTGGGGAGCGCGGCCGGTGCCACCCCCGGGGCTTCTTAAAGGGGCAGCGCCCGCGGGTGGCAGCGGACCTGCGGGGGGGGGCATTTGGGTACAGCGGGGCCTGGCGGGGGGTTGGGGGGGGGGGAAGGGAAGGGCGGGGGGGGGGGGGGGGGGCGGGAACCGCCCCTCCCGCCCTTCCCCCCCCCCCCCCCCCCCCCCCCCCGCCGGGCTCCGCGTGGCCCCCCCACACCGTGGCCGCTTCCGGGGAGGGCGCCCCCCGCGCGCTTCGGAGGTCACGGCGGGGGGGGTGGGGGGGGGGGGGTGTGTGCGACCGAGGGGCGACGTCGCGGCGCGCCCCGCCCCGCCCTTCCCTCCCTCCCCCCCCTCCCACGCCCTTTGCTCTTAAAGGGCCAGCGCCTCCCCGTTCGGGCGGCCCCCCCTGCCCTGCCCTGCTCGCGTGGGGCTGAGGGCAGCGGTGGGGCCGGCAGGGCCCCCCCCGCGCTGGGGGGTGGGGGCCCCGGAGCAGATGGCGTTGGCGGGACTCGGTGCCCTTCCCTCCCCCCGCACCCCACCCCCGCTGCCCGCCCCTGCCTGCGCCGCTGCCCGCGCTATAAAAAGACGGTTTCGAGGTGACCCGGCCGTGTCCCCGCTGCCCCAGCGCCGCCCGCACCGGGGTGCAGCTGCCGCCCCCTGCCTGCACCCAGGACCCTGCCTGTACTCTGCCTGCCCCCAGGCCCCCCTGCCTGCCCCCTGCCCACCCCCAGGCCGGGCAGGCGGGAACAGAGCCGTTCGCATGTTGCCCCCTGCTCTGCCCCAGTGGGTGTGTATGGGGCATGTGGGGTGTGTACGGGGGGGCGGGACACGTGTATGGGGACGCACACACGACCTTGGCTTTGGGGATCCACCCCGCACCCCCAAACTGTGGGGTGTGGGGGTGCTCCTCGAGGACCCCCCCGGGCTGCCCCATGCCCCTGGGGGACCCTGCCAGGGGGCAGGGCTTTATATGATATATATATTTTCTTGGGGGGGTGTCCCCAAAAATCCATTCACCCGGAGGCCCCCCCAGCCGTGGGAAGAGGGGCGGAGCCGCCCCCCGGGGGACGCCCCGCTGGGTCCCTGCCCCCCCTGCCCCCCCCAGCATCCCGGGCGGCTGCCAGAGGGTGGAGCGGGGAGGAAATTCCTCGCGGGGGTGTGACGGCGACGGGGTGTGCCCCCCCCACGCCCACGGGTGGGGGACACGGACTGGGGTGGGGGTGGGTGGGCACAGGGACCAGGCAGGGAGGGACGGAAGGCATTTTCTCCCCCTTCCCCCCCCCCCCCCTCTTCAAAGGTCATCCCATAGTTTGGGGTTGCCCCACATCCCTCAGGTACCTGATGGCAAAAAAGGGGGGCTGTCGCTATTTATTCCCGGGGGGGTGCACAGCAGCTCCCCGACGTGGGGCTTTGCAGGGGCCGCATGGGGGTGTGTGTTCCCTGCCCCCCACCCCCCCGCCTGGGTGGGTTTCGGGTGTGCTGGGGCTGAGAATGGGGGAGTTCAGCTCACTGATGAAATCCTGGGTTGGGGCGAGGGCTCCCGGGGGGGGGGACAGCAAGGCCCCCTGCCCACCTGGCTGCCATATCCCTCACTCCCCAGCCCCGTGGAGCTTTGGGGTGCAAGCCCCCCTGCCCCCCCAAATGGGCTGGGGAGGGTTCCTGGGGAGGCAGGTGGCCCCTTTGTGCCCCACACCCCAAAAGGGCCTGGTTGTGGGGACCCCCCCGGGCGTGAGGAGGTGGGGTGGGTCTGGGGGGCCTCCAGGGGGTGTGCTGGGGTTGGGGTCCCCTGGCGGGGGCAGTTGCATGGCTGGCTGGGGGGGGTACCTGGATGTGGGTGTGTTTGGGGGGGTGTGTGTTTTGGGGATCCTGTTGCTGTGTGAGTGGGTTTGTTGAGGGGTGCCTCTGGGTGAGAGTGGGCGTGTTTGGGGGTGTCTCTGCTTGGGGGGGGTGTTTTGGGGGGTCCTGGTGATGCCTGAGTGTGTGTGTGTGAGTTTGGAGGTCTCTGGCTTTGTGGGGGGGATATTGTGGGGGGGTCTTGGTCGGCAGTGGGGGTTGGTGGGGGGCTGGCTAAGTGTGTATGGGGGGCTCCCCAGCTGGATACGTGTGTACCGGGTGAGTGTCTGTGGCTTGGGGGGTCCCTGGCGGTGGCTGGGCGTGTCGGGGGGTCCCTGGTGTGGGGCTGTGTTGGTTTTGGGGAGGGGTCACTGGCCGGGTTTTAGCGCCCCCCCCCCCCCCCCATTTGCGCGTGTGCCTCCGCACGGGTGTGCCGCGCGGGTGTGTGCGCTGGGTGTGCCCCGGGGCGGGGGCCGGCCGTGTGCCCGTGCGCGTGTCCGTGGGGCGCGTGGGCCCGTCTCGGGGGAAGGGCAGCGGGCACAGGCAGGTACGTGCCGGGGGGTCCCTGGGGGGGGGGAGGGGCGAGGGGTGCCCGCGCTGGGGGGGATGCCGTGCTGCTGGGGGGAGGGGGGGGGTCCCCCCGCGCGGCGCCTGCCTGCTGCTTGCCCCACGCGTGCCCGCGTCCCGAGGGTCCCCGGTGAGGGGCTGTGTGGGGGTCCCTGTTGCGGGGGGCAGTTCCGCGCGTGTTGGGGTACCGCGTGTGCGCAGCGCTCCGGGGAAGGGGGGGGGGGGGTGTCGCGGGTGGGGCTCTGCCCCGGTGCCTCCCGCGAGGGCCCGGGCCCCTTTAAGGAGCTCCACCCCGGGACGAGCCAGGGTGGAGCCCGGGGCCGTTCACACCTCTCGCTCGGCCCGGCCCGGCCCGGCGCGGCGCGGCCGGCGGAGCGCGGCGGGGAGCATGATCCTGCCCGCGGAGGGGATGAGCGCGCCGCACCCGCGGAGGAGCCCCCCGTGGGTGAGTGACCCGTCGCCTCTTCCCACCCCCCCCTCCTCACCGCGGGTTACGCGCAGCGCTGCCCCGGCCCCTTTAAGGCGCGGGGGAGGGGAGCGTGGCGGGGCCCGCCGCCGCCCCCGCGGGGACCCCCGCCTTCCGCGCCCCGCCCACCCCCGCCGCGCCCCGCCCACCCCGCCCCGCCCGCGGGGAAGCGGAGGGCGGGGGCCGGGCGGCGGCACAAAGGCGCGCGGGGGGCGGGCGCTGCCCTTCCCGCCTTCGGCCGCCTCCCGCCTGAGGGGCCGGGGGCTGGAGGGACCGGGGCAGCCGCCCGCCCCTGGCCGCCTGCCGCGGCCCCCCCCGGTCAGCAGCCGTGCCCCGGGCGCCCCGCTGGCCAGGGGAGGGCCGGGCAGGGCCGGGCAGGCCCCTCCGCCGTCCCGTGCCTCAGTTTCCTCGTCTCCTCACGGGCCGCGGGTCTCTCACAGGGCCAAGGGAAGGCGACGCCCGCCATGAGCTCGTCAGCGCTGCTGGCTGAGGGCCCCCTCGACCCGCCGGTGCTGCTGGCAGACATCAAGACGGAGCCCCCCGAGGAGCTGCTGGCCAGCGACTGTGGCCAGCCCCAAGCCGAGCCCGTCGATCTTTCCCTCAACAAGTCCAAGGCGACGGCGGCCTCGGCCCCCCCCGCCGCCGCCCCCCGTGGCCGTGCAGTCCTCCCCGTTGCTGGTGGCTCCCCCCCTCCCCGCTCCCGCCACCGTCTCCATCTCGCCCTCCGGCCTCAGCTCCACCTCGGCCATCCCGGCTGTCCTCTCACCCGGCTCCATCCTGGCCTCCACGCAGGGCAGCGGTGGGCAGCAGATCCTCCACGTCATCCACACCATCCCCTCCGTCAACCTGCCCAGCAAGATGGGCAACCTCCAGACCATCCCCGTGGTGGTTCAGTCCCTCCCCGTCGTCTACACTACCATGCCCACCGATGGTGTCACTGCCATTACTGTGCCCCTCATCGGGGGGGACGGGAAGAATGCTGGATCTGGTAAGGGTGCGTGGAGGGAGGAACCCTGATGTTTTGGGGGTGGTTTTCCCACCTCATGGAGCGGCACCCCTGAAGGGGACTTGATTTCTCCACCCTGGGGTGTCCCCCCACCCACCGGCTGCCTCCCCACATATGCCACATTCATCAAAGCACTTCCCCCCCCCGGGCCTTCAGCCCCAGCCTGTGCCCCCCAGAGGACATGGGGAGGGCAGGGAACGCTCTGGGCATGGTGCTGCCTGCCTGCCACCCAACCCGCTGCTGGCAGCCTGCCTGCCCTTCCCACGGGCTGCCAGCGGCTCTGATTTCAGTTCAGCTGCCCCTCCCGGGCCCCTCCAGCCCCTTCCCCAGGACGTTCCCAGCTTCCTACCCTACCCGGGGTGGGGGTCCTGGACCTCCCCTCGTCCAGGCAGGAGCAGGCAACTGAAAGGGCTGCCCCCGATGCCTGTGCCCCAGGACGGGGGGCTTTTCATCTCCCTAACCTGATCTTACTGGGTTTTTGGGGGGCGACAGAATTTGGGGTGCTGCAAGACCGGGGGAGGGTTGCCCTTCTGGTGCAGGGGTGAGGTTTTTTTGAGGGTGTGTGTCTGTTCTCTGCTCACAAGCCTCACCTTCTTCCTCCTTGTTTCTCAATAGCTTTTCTTTCCCGCCCTCCACCAGTGAAAATTGACCCGGGCTCCATGTACCCCATGGACATGAACAGCGACAGTGAGGACAGCGCCTCTGAGAGTGGCCCAGCGCCTTTCCAGGACCTCCAGAGAGAGTAAGTCTCCCTGTATGTCCCCCAGCCTTGGCCACCTGTGTCCCCAGGTGCCCTGTGGTGTCCATGGGTGTGGGGACCGTGCCCTCCATCCCTTGCTTCTCCTGGCAGGCCGGCGGCACGGGGGCAGCGAGCTGATTCCCCCGACCTCAAGAAACGGCGTATCCACCAGTGCGACTTCGAGGGCTGCAATAAGGTCTACACCAAAAGCTCCCACCTCAAAGCTCACCGGCGGATACACACGGGTAGGGGCCAGTGCCGTGCGCCCCCCTGCCTGGGAGGGTCAGGAGCAGTGCCCCCAGCTCCTGCTGGGCTGGAGGCACGCAGGGATGGGTCTGGAGGGGTGATGGTAGTCTGTCCATGGGCTTGGGGTTGATAATAGTGTGTCCCTGGGCTCAGGGTGGCCCTTTGGGGGTGCCAGCACCCTGTGTCAGGGCTGGGGGCACTTCAGGGGCTCGGGCAGGCTTTATGGGGGTGCTGGCACCCTCTGCCTGAAACTAGGGACTCCCTTTGGGGGCTCAGAGTACTGGCACCCTGTGTCAGGGCTTAGGGGTGCTCTAAGAGGATGCTGGCACCCTATGCCAGGGTTCGGGGTGACCCCCTTAGGGGCCTTTGGGGGCACTTGGGCTCTGTGCTGGTACCCAAGGCCATGCCCTTAGGACCCTCCTGCCCCCCAGCCTCATTATGGGACACTCCCTCGGGTGGCTCTCCCCCTCCTCAGCGCCCCCTCAGTGCCCTGCGGTCCCTCTGCTTGGGAGGAGGGCTCCTGGTGGCCCCATCGTGCGCCTGGGACCCCAGGCTCCGCCGTGGGGTGCCACCGCGGCAGGCCCCGGGGAGGACAGTGGGGTGCTGCCACTACACTCACACCCTGCCCGTGGCAGGGTGTCACAGGGGGTGGGCACCCCTCTGCCACCCATGCATGGGGGTGCTGTAATGAACCTCGCGGGGTGCCCCTTGCTGTCCCGCGAGGGGTGACCTGGCGATGCTGCAGGTGGGGGGTGTGTGCACACCCCGAGATGATATACCATCTCGGGTCTGGCTGGTGACGCGGGCGCGGCGCTGTGTTATGCCTTACAGCAACGCTCGTGCACCCGGTGGCGCCAACGGACCGCGCTGGGTGAGCGCCGAGGTGGGTGCGGGCAAGTGCAGGGATGCTGAGGGGGTTGCTTGGCCGTGGCGACCCCGCTGTCACCAAAAAACTGCCTTTTTTTTCCCTCCCCCTGCCCTGTAAGGCATGTGGCAGTAATTTTTGCAGAGCTGACCCCTCTCTGCTCCCCCTGCGCAGGCGAGAAGCCCTACAAATGCACCTGGGAAGGCTGCACCTGGAAGTTCGCCCGCTCCGACGAGCTGACCCGGCACTTCCGCAAGCACACGGGCATCAAGCCCTTCCGCTGCTCGGACTGCGACCGCAGCTTCTCCCGCTCTGACCACCTGGCCCTTCACCGCCGGCGGCACGTCATGATGTGAAGGGGCTGACGTCCCTGTGGCGCCTGGCTGGGATGGGAAGGACAGCGGTGGAAAATGGGGGGGCAGCATCCCCCTCCACTTCTCAGTGTGCGGTGAAGGGACTGTGGGAGCAGAGAAGCTGAGCTCCGCCTGATGGCAAGTGAACTGTGGCTGCTCCAGGAGCCTCACCGGCACAAGATGTAAAAAGATAGTTTCTGGACTTCTCTCTTGCTCCCATTTCTTCCTTTTCCTGGGCTTTTCCTCCCCACTCGATGTCCAGAGGCTCCTTCTCCATTCCTCACCCAGGATTCACCCAGTAGCTGCCTCCAGACCTGCGTGTTGGCCTCTTCAGCCTCTTGCCTATCTCCACTTCGTGTGATCACTGTCCCTGGCTCCCCTCCCAGCCCTCGTGGCAAAATCCAGGAGCCATGGCAAGGACAGAGGCTGGGGGGGGGGGGGCTCTGCCATTGCCCCCGTGCAATAGCTGTCGAGCTGTCCTCTCCAGAAAGCCACTGCCTCTCCATCTCCAGCCACTGCGTGTCCCTGTCGCAGCAGGAGAAGGGACCCTGGCACATCACCTCTCTGCATCACTGGGCAAGTGCTGGGCTTTGCAGGAGGGCCAGGAGGAAAAGAAAGAGCAAGAAAGAGCAGAAAAAAACCCAGCAGCAACCCACAAACAAGATGACCACCATCAAAAAAAAAAAAAAAAAAAAAAAAAAGGGAAACTTTGCGGAACGTGGAACTGTGATTTTATGAAGTTTAAAGAGGGGGTAGGATGGGGTGGGGAGGGCTGGGGCTGCCAGCTCTCGGGTTTTTTGAAGACTATGGGACAGTGGAACCATTTCTAAGTTAAAAAGGCAGACTGTGGCCACATGCTTTTCTTTTTAATTGTAATTATTATTTTGGTGGGGTGCCCCCCACCCAGCCAAAGCCCCCTCCCCATTGCTGTGGGGGCATCCCCACTCTCCTGGGAGGGTGGCAGGATTTGGGGTTGGAGCCTTAGGGCTGTTGGGTGATGGGAGGGCTGTGACACTGACAGCACCACCACCCCCCAACCAGTACCTGTGGGTGGAGGGGAGCTTCCCTTTGGCTTGGGGGATGCTGGGCTGCTTGGAGACGGGCAGACTGGTGCGGTGAGGGCCTGGTGTGGGGGTGGGGGGCAGAGATCTGTGGCCCTTGAAAATTACTCTGGCAGATGCTTGGGAAGCTGCTTTTCCTCTCTGCTTTCCATCTGCTGGCCAAGGTGTTCCATGGGACAGAGCTTGTCCCTGGTCCTGCGGTGGCCCCTGGCCCTCCTGGGTCTGGGCACAGCTGGAGGGAGAGTCCAGCTGGTGGCCAGGCACACTGGTGTCCCTGCTCAATATCTTTATCAGTGATCTGGGTGAGGGGACTGAGGGCCCCCTGCACGTGGTGCCACCTGGCTGGGGGGCAGGGGCTACAGGGGGGCTGGGCTGAGGGGCGATGGCCGAGGCTGGTGGTGTGAGGCTCAGCACCGCTCCGTGCCCGGGGGGACACCAGCCCCAGGCAGCTGGGGGCAGGGGGCTGGGAACTGCCCGGCGGGAAAGGGCCTGGGGGGGGCGGCTGGATGTGACCCGCAGGGTGCCCAGGTGGCCAAGGCCAACAGCACCCTGGCTGGTAGCCGAAACAGCATGGCCAGCAGGAGCAGGGCAGTGACCGTCCCTCGGCGCTGGTGCGGCCGCCCCTTGAGCCCTGGGGGCAGGTTTGGGCCCCACAGGGCAGGGGGGGCACTGGGGGGCTGGAGCACAAGTCCTGTGGGGAGCGGCTGGGGGAGCTGGGGGGGTTCAGCCTAGAGAAAAGGCGGCTCAGGGGGGACCTTCTCGCTCCCTACAGCTGCCTGACAGGGGCGTGTAGCAAGGTGGGGGTCGGTCTCTTCTCCCGAGGAACAAGCTATAGGACAAGAGCAAATGGCCTCAAGTTGCAGCAGGGCAGGTTTCCGTTGGATATTGGGAAAAATGTCTTCACCGACAGGGCTGCCCGGCACCGCGACAGGCTGCCCAGGGAAGTGGCGGTCACCATCCCTGGGGGTGTTTAAAGAACGCATAGACGTGGTGCTTGGGGACAAGGGTTAGTGGTGGGCTTGGCAGTGCTGGGTAACGGCTGGGCTTGATGATCTCAAAGGTCTTTTCCTACCAAAGTGATTCCGTGATTTTTGCAAGATCTGTGTGTGTCCCCCCGTTCTGCCGCACATCCCCTCTCCAAAGCCGTGCTCGCCAGCTAATGCGGCTTCTCCCAGGGCTGTGCCCCCATGTCCTTCCTTCCCCCAGCATGGCCCTGGTCCTCCCGGGAAGCAATGGTGAGAACCCCCACGGGGAGAGGCTGTGATACCCGCTGGGCCTTGGGGGCTGCGCTGTGCCTCCGAGGCTCTGGGGTCAGCACTGCTGGCAGCCCCGTGGGACCCCCGTGGCTGGGGACTCCATCCTGCCCCTCTCCTGTTTTCCAAGCCCCAGGGCAGGGGTGTGTGTGCATTTCTCTTTTCTGTTTTGTTGTTAAGAAAAAAACCCACCCAACCAACAACCCAACATACAATTTTAAACTCTGGAGCTGTGATATTTATACAAAACTTTGACGGTTTTTCTACACAGGAATAATATTGAAAGTAGATGCGTTTCCTCCGTGTGTGTCTTGCTTTGCCACAGTGGTGGGGCAGGGAGAGGGGCTGGGGCCAGGGCAAAGCGTGGACAGTGGGAGCGCTCCTGCCTCTGCTGGGTCAGGAGGAGGGGGGCTGAGCTGGCCAAAGCAGCGTTTTTATCATTTGATTATCTCCCTTTTCCCAGGAACTGAAGAATTTTCAGAGTCACGGAAAAATGTGGCATTTCCTTTTAAACATCTCCAGCAAAATGCGCACCAGCACCTCGGCCTGCCTTTGGCTGCAGCAGCAACCTGTGTGATGGGGGCCTCCCCTTGAGTCACGTCCCTCATCCACCACTGCGGCACCCCCTGTCCGCTCCCCGAACCCCCGAGGTGGAGAAGGGGGATGCAAACCCCTCCGGGGTGGCAGTGAAGAGGGCTGGCAGTCCCCCACCGCACCCTGGGCAGGGAGAGGTGCTAAACCCCCCTGATGTTCCCCCCTCCTGCTGTGATCCGCTGGCTCAGCATCTTGTTTAAAAGGACTTTTTGAAAGGCAGAAATTACTTTTAAAGCAAAAATGACTTTTAAAGCAGCTTGGCTGAATATCCCCTACATTCCTGGGTGCAGGCAGTGGTTTTCCAGGGAGACACGTTGCTCCAGAGCTGCTGCGGAAGTGCTGGGACAGACGTGCTGCTCCATGTGCCGTCGGATGGTGACACGAAGAGGCGTTTTCTTGGCTGAGAAAAAGCCCAAGGCCACGGTGGGGCACGAGGCTTGGACCTTTGCGAGTCAAACCCTGAGCTCCTTGTGGCCAGCCTGGAGGTGGCCCTGGGAGGTGGCCGCAGGCTGGGCGAGGGGCGATGGGGGATGCAGGTGGCACGGCATGGGCTGTGCCGAGGCGGTTTCCCCAGGGAAAGCACCTCCATGTGCATGGAAGCTCTCTGTCAGGAGCTGGCCTGGAAGCCCTCGGCTTCAGATCCGCAGCTTCCTGCATGGCGAGATCTGTGGCTGCCAGGGAGACAGGCCCCCTGAAGCCATCCGCGTGTGTTTTCTCTCCCAGCTTAACCACAGAAAGAGGACAAGACGCTGTGACCCTGTGCAGGGGGCTGGGGCCGCACCCAGGGGAGTGCTGAGGACTGGAGGCAGGGAGAACTCGCTGCATCAATGACTGAGACATCTCCGGCTGCAACTGAGCGGCACGTGGCAGCCGTGTGTCCCCATGTCACCCCTCCCAGCTGCTGACCGTGGCTTTGTCTTGCCCTCAGAGAGGAGAACTCTGTCAGCTGCTCTTCTCAGGTGCCAGTGCTGGCTGAGCTCATGCCAGTGGGGACACTGTTTTGGGGCAAAGTGCCTTTTCTCCTGTTTTTCCCCTGTCTGGCCCCATTCCCACCTGTTTTTCCGATGCTGGGGGCCCCGTGGGGTGATGGATGCTCACTGGGGGAGGAGGAGGCTAATGAAGGGGGCCCAGACCTGCTACACCTCCATGCAAATGTGCTCTGGGTTTTGGCATGTCCCCGTGCAGAGGAGGTGCTGCTGCCGAGCCCTGGCAGCTGTGTTTACCCTGGTGAAGGGGGGAGACAGGGGGTGTCTCTGCAGGCAGTGACCTTCACCCCAAATCATGCAGAACTGCTTCCTGCAGCCCACCATGGCCTGGGGACACCCTGCGATATCTGGGGCGATGCTTTCGGACCCAGACAAGCCAGCCCTGGGCTCACAGCGCCGCTGAGTGAGCCACCCTCGGTCGGGCTGCCCATCCTGCTTTGCTTCCACGTGGCAGCCCCAGCGTGGCTGTGAGGGAGGCACACGCTCCAGCCCCCGAGCAAACAGCTCTCCTGCCCAGCCCCCCTCACCTCGCTGCCATGGAGGGAAGAGCTTGGGAAGCGCTTGGAGCAGCACCCCCATCATGGGACCCCCATGCTCTGTCCAGCTCCGATCTCACCCCCTTGTTTTTTCCCCTGCCTCGGGGGAGCTCAGCATCCCACGGCCCCTTCACAGGGCACGGCCGTATGGATGGTCAGCATAGGCTGGGGTGGGCAGTGGGAAGGTGGGATGAAGCCCTCAGGTCTTGGGAAGAGGCAAAGAGTCACATGTGTGTGGGTCACACAGGGTCCTGTGTCACACACATGTAGCAAAGGGACACCTCTCCAGCATAGGCATCACCCTGTGGGTAAAGAAGATACTGAGGTCCTGGCAGAAAGGCATCAGGGCAAGGGTTGATGCCACCATCTCATGAGGTCCAGGCTCTGCCTTCTCCTAGCTTGCTCTCCTGTGTAAAACCCTGAGGGCACTAATCAATTGGCCTTAATTGCTCTAATCAGCCCCGCCTAAGACCTCCACCCCACACCCGTGGGCCCAGCAGACCCTTCAAGCTCAGCCTGGGGGCTCCAGCTTCTCCCTTAGCTGTGCTGCAGCTGCCTCAGCCCTACTACAGCCATGGACCTTGCTGGCTTTCCAGCTTGGCCTTGGCCTTGGCCTTGACTCATCCCTGTGGGTCTGGGCCTGCTGGCCAGGTTGTCACTCCCATGGCAGCTGCTGGTCCTCACTATGCCCCACACACTGGGATGTGCATCCGTGACCTCCACGGTGGGACTGCAGGCAGCAGTGGGCAAAGCTTCCTGACCCTCAAGCCACTCAGGACCTGTTTTGGAGACAGCGGAGCTGAACCTTGACCCTGTGACACCCCCAGGTGGCTTTCCCGCATGACTGTGAGCCTCTAACACCTTCCTGATGGCCAAACGCCACAAAGAAGTCTCTAGCCTCTGCTCAGGCCAAAATTAAGGTGAACCCCAGAAAAGTCAGTGGCACCCCCCTCCTTGGGGCAAGTGGTCCCTGAGCTTCAGCAAAGCCCCTCAGCGCTGGAGTTGCCAGATGCTGTGGCATGAAGGTGGCCTCCAGCACCATGTTCTCCAGGTGGATTCTCCAGTGGCTGGGTGGGGTTGTGTTTGTAGCTTGGCTTTTCACTCCGTGGGTGTTGGGGGGTTTCCCTGTGCGCAGGTGGTGTTCCTGGCACAGGCAGCGACAGCTCAAATGGGGTTGGACTGGGGGGCACTGGGGTCGGTGGGGCGATGTGTGGGGCATTTAAGTGCTGAGCTGGGGGCTGGCTGCTGCGATGGCAGGGCCCCCGTGTCCCAGGAGGACTGGGCATGGACCTCGGCTGGAGCTCGGCTGGGGGCACAAGCGCCTTTGGGTGGCCCAGGCTTTGCCACAGCTCTTGGTCTTGGCTTAATTTTTTGGGGCATCGCTTCTCCAGGTGGGGCTTGGGGAGGGCAGGTAGTTAAAACCCCTCAGGGTAAATCATGTCTCTGTGCTGGGTTTATCGTGTGGGGCTGGTCCCTGCTGCAGGACCCCCCAGGTCCATCCCTGCGGCCCAGGTGGGAGCACGGGGAAACCCCCCTTGGTTGTTTTCCACCTTTGGCAAAGGTCCAAGGCTGGGTTTTTAGCAGGGGTGGAGGAAGGCAGATTTTCCTTTCTTCCCACCCTGCCATTTGTCGAGGAAAAACCTCAGCCTCAGGCCCTTCTGCTTCCTCACCGCCCTCTTCCTCTCCCAGGAAAGCCTGGGGCAGCTGCTGATGTCCCTGCCCGGGGCCGCGCTCCTCCCTGTGCTCCAGCACCGCCCGCCTGGGGACACTGGAGGTGTCCAGGGCTCCCCGGGGCTCTTGCCCATCACCCAGCTGCCCTTTTCCCTGGCCTCTCCTCACACCGCAGCCAAGCGAAAAATTTAGCAATCCAAGAATTGCTTCCCCGCTGTGGACGAGCAACGGCCGTGTGGGGGACTGCAGCCTGCCAGGGGGGTCCCTGCTCGGCTGGGGGCATCCCCACCTCCCTGGGGTGCCCGATGGTATGTGATGCTGGTCGGACTCCTTGCCCCAGGGTCACCCGAGGTCCCCCCAGCTGGTTTCTCGGTCCTTTCCTGGTCCCAGCTTGCGCCAGGCAGGGGGGTGCCGGGGGCCTCTACCGCTGCCAGCCCGGCACTGCTCAGACTGGTTTGGCAAGTGGATGTGGTGGCCGCTTTTCCTTTGAAGGGCTCCCAGGAAGGATTTGATGGCTGGAAACCTCCCGAGGAGGCGAAAGGAAAAGACAAAAATAGGTGGTTTTGGGTTTCGGTGGGGGAGCGAAGCAGCGGGTTGCTCCGGCAGCTTTGCAGACCTTTGTCTCCTGGTTGCAGTGAAAGGCAAGCTGGGGCTGGGGGGGGGTGTGAGGGGTTCCCCTTCCCTGGCCAGCGTGTGCCTCCCACAAGGCTCCTGAGCAGCACGGAGGCTGAACAGGGAGCCCCTCAGCCCAGTCCGGCGTGGCCTCGCACCAGGGAGGCAGATTCAGAGAGGACTTGGAGATGTCCACCATGGTACAGCGAGAGGTGGGTGCTGCAGCTGCTGCTCTGGCTTTGGATGGGCGACTTTGGGGGCTGCAGAAGGGTGAGGACAAGCTGCTGCAGGAGGAGAGGAAGGCTCATTGACCCCCCAGCCAGGGTCTGTCCCCCCTTCCCCTGCCCCATGTGCCTGTCACCGCCTCCTTGGTGGGATGTGCTGTGGGACTCTGAGCTGGGCTGGGGCTAGGGCTGTGTGACCCTGAGCTGTCACCCTTGCAGGGTGGCTCCTCGGGCTCCCTGGTGACCCAACCTATGGTGGCTTGTCCCCATCAACTGGTGAGGTCTGGGGATGGGTGTGAGCCCCTGGGGCTCAGCCCATGCTGCTGGGGACTGCCTGGGGGCACTGCTGGCAGCCAGCAGTGCTGGGATGGTCTGGGAGGTGAGGTGGTCTGGGAGGTGGGAGCTGAGATTTATTTCCCAGTCTCATCCAGGTTTTCTCAAAGTTCGGAGCCTTTCTTGCCTTTTGGCTCTAGTCTCAGTAACTCAGCCCAGGGCTTCACCTCCAGGCTCCTGCACCGTCTGCTTGCCAGTGAGAGGAGGACGTGGGTGTCCTTCCTCGCCATTCCCATGAACCCTGCATGCTCGATCCCTGCCTGATGCTGGGAGGGGGGGTCAGGATCTGGCTTCTCAGTTCTCCCCCCACCAACCACCAGCAAGGCCCATCCCCCTCCCTTTGCATTGCAAAGAGGAGGCTTTGGCTACAGCCCTGGGTTTCAGAGCCCCAGTCAGCTCCACCATGGACCCACCTTCACCTGCTTCCCAGGATCTCCCTTCCCCAAGCCCCCTTCAGCACCTGGGTGTCAGCCTTCCCCCACAGAAGGGGACCCTGTACCCGAGGGAGGATGGAAGTGGGCTGCGTAGCTGGGTCATGGGGGAGCTGCTGTTATCGCTGCGCCTCGCTCTAGCAAGACATGCTGTCCTTGGCATTGTGTGGCACGTGGGGACATAAGGGGACCTTAGCCCAGTGCCTGTTGGGATTCTCCTGGCTCCTTGGAGGCTGCAGCAGCGGTGTACGGAGCAAAGTGCCTGGTGGTGTTGATAGACTCAAGGCTGTTTCCCTTCCCGCAGGGCCGGTGGCAGATAAGGGTGCTGCGGATGGCTTTGGCCCGTCCCCGATGCAAAAGCTGCTCCGCCTTGGGGAACTGTTGCATGGCTGATCTGCACCGGGCAGGGGCAGCCTGGCGTGCACCCCGCTGCCAGGAGCAGGGTCTGTCCCTGTTGCAGCAAGCCCATGCTCTGGTGACGGGATACAGAGAAAAGTAATTTTTTTGATTTATATAGTTTACCATTGCTAGGTAAAATTCCACAGCTTCCAAGCTGGTAACCAAGGAAATACAAGTATTTCCCTGAAAATTTTCTTTTATCTCTATTTATACTTATTCCTAGTGACAATGAAGGATGAAAAATACCATGGACCCCTGCAGGAAGATGAATAGGGGGTTTACACCCCACCACCAAATCATCCATGTAAGCAAAAGTAAAAATACGGTCAGATTGCTTCCTATGATACTGAACCAGTAACGCAGATAATAAAGACAAGAGAAATGGGCTAAGGCAAAATCCTCTCAGGAATATTCCTGAAGCCCATCACTGTGGGGTGCAACACTACCACGAGTCGGTCCCATGCGTAGTTCTGTGGCAGCAGCAAGGTTTGCTGTTCCTACACAGGGTTTTCTTGCAGCGGTGCTTTGAGGTGCAGTTCTCTGGACAATCCCCATCTAGTACAGGGGGACGTGCAGGTATGAAACCCTTGCAATCCAGGTACCCAACAGTAACAAAGTGACTTGCATTCGGATTAAAAGGAACATGATTAAAAAGCTGCAGAGACATCCAGCGATGCCCAGGACAATCCATGGAGCAATGCCCTGGGATTTGGGCAAGCAAACTTAGGCTTTATGGGGTTTCCTTGAAAACTGAGGAAAACCCACCACCAATCTGGCTTCTGGAGTGTTTCTAGGAGTTTTGTCCACAAGAAAGCAGCCCCTGGTAACCCCATTTAATAATATGACCGGCCATGGGGACGCTTCTCGCTGTACTGTGATAGGTGTATGTTCTATATGTGCAGACGCGCTCCCCTGTTGTGCTATTGCTAAGGATGTCCCTGTGGAACTGGCATGCTGCTCCAGAGGCCGGTAAGGATAAATCATTCCTGGATGTCACAGCAGGCCTTACAAATTTGTTTTGTGACTGGAAGCTCCTTGGGGGTGTCTGTTTTACTGTCCCCATGCTACACTTGCTCTGTTGATGGCTGCTTGAAATTCTTCCTTGTTTCTTGTATCTCCCGTTTCTTGCTTCAGTTTCTGGAATGCTGCTGGCTCTGGCACCTGTAAAGAATCTTGAGAGCCCCGGCTCCAGTTCTTGTATCAGTGCATTGTGGTGGGTTTGCATTCATACATCCACCCCCTTCCCAGGCAATTCCCTGCGCATGGGGGTGATGAGTCACAGGTACTTGTGGTGGTGCTGGAGGGGGTTCTTTCTTCTTTAGTCCAGTGAGGGCCTCTTATCAACTGGGTCCTTGCCGCAGTCAAGTCCACGTTCACGGGATTTATCAGGTATCCATTATCCCTGAGATACCATCTTCTGTCTTGTTCCCATTCCTGAGGTGGAATCTCAGGAATGGTTCCTTGGTATCCTTGTTGATGTGGATACCAGTTTTTGCTGTCTGCTGCTGGGGGCTGATAGCCCTGTCACACCTCCCGTCCGCGGGCACTGAGCTGCGCTCCACGGGGCAGCACTTCCCCAGCACCCCAGGACTTGTTGCTGCCTTTCCCATAAAGAATACCAGACTCAAAAAGATTATACAGGTAGTCAGCATGTGTGACCGGATGAATAACGATGCCTCTTATTTATTTTTAACGGCACAAAAAAATTGGCATATAAGGTGCGCTTGGTACGTGTAAGCATGCAGGTAGCAGCAGGGCCTGCCCTCTGTCTGGCACAGGTGGCCTGCAGTCCTCTATAGGTGACAGGAAGGAAACTGAGAAATTTTCCAGTTCTTGTTAAATTTTGATTCAGGATTGTGAATCACAGTCCTTAAGGATGTGTAAGGTGGACGTTGGTCACTTTTCAGAGAATGAAAATCCTCTGCATAGGGAATTTGAACAATTGTTTCTTCTAGGAGATAGAGATGGAATAGGTCATCATCTTCTTGGTCTGTGGTGGTGCTCGGGTGAGGATGAAAGAACGGATGCGTTCGGTGGTCTGTATGCAGCAGGAGTTTTTACCCATGTTCCATAGGATATTACAAATTCAATAACACAATTGTCCCCAAGTTCTAAGCAAGATAAACAGAACAAAAATTGTCTCCTGAGCCTAATGCCTAGATGTGCATCTGAGTACCGAGTAAGTTCAGCAGCCAGGCTCCCATCAGGCATTAACTCTAGTATTTTCTACCCAAAGTTCTTATATTCATAATAACACACCAGAGTGTTCCTCAGGGCTGGGCGATGAAGGGTGTGATGTTGATCGTTGTCTCGCTGCTTTCCGAGAAGAGCTTCAGTTGCTGTCACCAGCTCCTCCAAAGATGGTGCTGCAGGGCCAGCCCCAGACGTGCCCTTGCACGGCGCAGCCCTGTGCCCCTCACACCCCCAGACCCCCACCCTCAGCTGCAAGCGTCAAGCTTTTGTTGGGTGCTGGGTCTCACTTCCCACGCGTGGTTCTGCAAGGCTTGCTGGAGGTGTCCCCCATCTCCATGGCATCACCTAGGGGCCCACCCTCACCCTGGTGTCTGGTCCGGCAGCAGCACAGCTGCCTTGGAAAGAAAAGCCATGCGGGGAAGATGCTTCTGGTGTGGCATGAGCTGCTCCCCCTTGTTTGCTTTTCCAAGGGCTCCGTTTTTCTGGCTGTCCTGGCCCCCTGCCATGAGAGCTGAACTTCCCCTTGCTCAGCACGAGCAACTCTTCAGGAGGACCTGGACGTCAGTCCAAAGTCTTGTGTGGACAGAAACTGCCTGTGTTTGTGGCGTGTTTGTGCTGCCAGAAGCCGGGGGCTGTTAAAACATGGCTGGTCCCTGTCCCACGCTGCTATCCTGTGTTTATCAAGGGCCTCATCCTGCTCAGGGCAAAGTTTTCTCACAACTAGAGGATGTTTTATGCCAGCCATATAGACCTGGTGCCCTTGGGGAAGGTGTTTCCCGAGCAGTGTTTGGGAGCCAGTGCCCCTTGCCCCGCTCTCTGGGATGCTCAGCCCCCCACCTGATGCTTTTCAGACCCTGGCTTGGATGCGCCATGGAGGAACACCAGTGGCACGATGCCGAAACTCTCCAGCCATGGCTCCTGGCATCGTTTGAAAGATCATGGGCCTTGACCAAGCATGTGGCTGGTGTGAAGTCCCCGTGGCTCCCGCGTGCTCACTGGGGGTGGGGGATCAGCAACCCCATGGGGACAGGCTTTCTCATCTCCTGGTGGGAGCCAAGCTCCCTTCCCTTTGGCCGGGGTGTGCGGAGCAGTTTTACCCCCCACCTCACCCTAGTTCTGTGGTCCCCGAGCCCCCTGAAGGTGCTGGGAATGTCCTGGGAGGGGGGTGGCAGCAGCAGCCCCCCTGCGAGGGTGCAGCCTGTGCAGGATCCTGCCCAGGAGGCACCAGGAGGTGGGGAAGGGGGGGCTCGGGGCTGCTCTGGGGTGGGCGAGTGTGGAGAGGGGAGAAGACCAGGCTTTTACTCAGCCTGACACAGTACAGCTCCTTGGAAAGGTGCTGGGGATGGATGTGTCTGGAGGAAAAAAATTATTATGTAAATTTTTATTTATTTTTTTCCTTTGTGGTTGTTTTTTTTGTTGTTCCCCCCGACCCGCCTTGAAAGGTGATTTTTATTCTCTGCCTTGTGACACTCCTTTTTTTTCCTCCTGTCTCAAAAAGAGAAAACCAAACACAGTTGCTTGGTTTCTCCGTAGGAGCCAAGCTGGAAAGCGCTGTGCCCTCCTATCTGTACCTTGTAAGCTTTTCCTTTGTTGTTGGGTGCTGGGTTTTGGGTTTTTTTCCCCAAGGTTTATACCTTCCCCCCTTTATTTATTTTTGATCCTTCCCCTTTTCTCCCCTGGGAATGAGAAATGCGAGCAAGCAGGAATCTCGTTGTCTCTAAAAATCAGTTTTCATGCAACATTCAGCCATTCATTGGAAAAATGGCATTTTCTCATTGAAAAAATAAAAAGCCGTTGCTTTTAAAAACTAAAATAAACCCCATGGTTTGGGGGGGGGACGGGACGACTTGATCTGGGAGATCGTTTCCCTGCTGTGGCTTGTTTCAGCCCTTCCCCAGCCCCGCAGGTGGGCTCCAGCCAGGGTTGGGGTGGCACCGAGTCCTTCCGTCGTGGCGAGAGCCAAAGCGCCGCGGCAGGGCATGGCTGATGGCAGGGCATGGCTGATGGCGACGCTCCCGGCCACCCGCTCGCTCCCAGCAGCTTTTATCTGCCGGTGGCCGGTGGAGCTGCCGGTGGGGCCGCCGGCGGGAGCCTGATTGGCTCGGCACGGCCTCGCCGCGGCTCCCGGGCTGGCGTTCCTCCTCCCGCAGCCCAGGTAAAGCCTTCCCGTGACCCGACACCTGGCCTCCCAGGATTAGCAACTCGCTCCAGCTCGCCTCTGCCTTCAGGTTTTTTTTATTTTTCCCTTTCCCCTCCCCTTCCTTTTTTTTTTTCCTCACTTTTCCCCCCCCACCTCCTTTTTAAAGTATTATTTTAAAATAAGATTTGTTTTCCCCCTGGGGAAGTGGGCACGAGGGGTGTGGGAGGAATGAGCAGCGGGCTGGTGCTGCGCACCCCGCTCCCCGAGGACACCTCGGTGTTTACGCCGCTGAAGCCCGTCACCATGTCGGGGGAACACGGCGAAGACGCCCCCGTCTTTGAGGACATCAAACCCCCCAGCCGGCCCCTGGATAACCCACCCGACTTGGCGCAGGTAAGGCGGAGGCCGGCAGTTTGCTGTGGGGCAGTGGGAAGGGGCCAAGCTTCGCCCGCTCAGGTGCACGGAGGCTGCTAGTATTTGCGGGATTTAGACTTAATTCTGCTTTGTTTTTCCACTCTGCTAAAACACCTCCGTCGCTTTGTACGCTCGTGCTTCCCCCTCCGCCGGATTTTCTCTTGGGCGTGTTGGGTTTCATTTTTTTTTTTTTTTTTTTTTTCCTTCTCCTGCCTTTCTTCAAAACGCCTTGTTGCCCGTTTTGGAGGAGAGCCTGGGTTTTTCTCACTCCCCAGAGCCGGGGCTTGATCCTGCTCCCCAGGGCCAGCAGGTGAGGGGGTGCCGAGGGACTCTGCGCCGGGCCGGCTCGCTGGGAGAGACGTGGGCAACGGGATCGCTGTGTCTGTGCGTGATGGTGGTGGTGGGGAAATGGGAGCTTATTTTCCATTTTATTTTATTATATTTATTTTTTTCTGCCGCCATGGTGGGTAAGGAATGCTCCTTGAAATTCCCCAGCGGCGTCCCCGCCGTGCACTGGAGATAAAGACCTGGATAAGCCACCTTGGGCTGTTGCTGCACGCCCACCCCTCTTGCATGCCCACCCCTGTCCTGGGCCATGGCAGAAGCACGTTCAAGCCCTGCTGCCTGTCACAGGCGAGGGGGCAAGGCTCCTCGATGGTGTTTTGGGTGATGGACCCCTCATCCCACAATGAAAAGCCTTCAGGTGCTCTTCCTGGTGGGAAAAGGGGTGAGCCAGGCTGGCCCCCATCCTGCTGCCAAGGTTTTGGCACCTTTTCCCCCCTGGAGAAATGGAGCGAGCTGGGCCGTGGGGTGCCCAGTGCTGCCAACGGCTAATGATTAACCCTGCGCCCCACGTCCCCAGCGCCATTTTGATCAAGGTGGGAGGGCGGCTCCGGCCCCTCGCTCCGCAGCCACCCCACAGGGATACCCTCGTCCCAGCTGCCGTTCCTCTGGGGACCGCTGGGAGGGCATCCCCATGGTGGGCAGCAACGATTCGGCACGGAGCAGGGGTTGGGGCTGCATATCTGCTGCCCGCTTTCCCTCTGCTGGCACCACCGATGCCCCAAGGGCCGGTTCTGGGGCTCTGCCCTTCAAAGGGAGGTGGCAAGATGAAGGTAGCGTCTCTGTTGCCATATTTCCCTGGTGATCCAACATCCACAGGGGCTGTGAGGGTGGCTGTGGGGCTCAGAATGGGGGGAGAGGGCCATGCAACCCTTCTACTCCTTCCCCTGTGGTGGTCCTGGCTCAGCGCCTCTCCCGTAATGCCGGGCTGCCAGAGCCCGTGCCCCTCCACACCGGGTTTGGGTGGGTTATCTGAAGTCGGAGGGTCAGGTGGTTGCTTTTCAGAAAGATGTGGGTTATCTCTGGGGCCCGTGCCCAGTGGGAAAGGGCGGCAGCTCCCTGTTTGGTCTGGGGGAAGGACGAGGTTTGCTTTCTCTCCCCCTTTGTAGCCCTGGCTGCTGGGTGGGATTAGGCAGCAGGGCTGGTGCTCGCCCCATGCCTCAGCCATGGACCCTGTGCCACCTCTTGTCCTCCTTGTGGGGATGCAGAGCCCACCTGCGGTCAGAAACACCTTCATTCCACCATGCCATCCTTGCTGCCCTTCAAAGGGAAGAGGGGTCCTTCACCCCGGTTTTGGGCCCTGGGGCAGTGCCAACCCACTGCCCACCCAGAGGTAGCTGAGGGTGGGCCTCAGGGTGGCCGATCAGAGATGTCCTCCCTTTGCCAATAAGAGCCCCGTGTCCCTTTACGGACGTATGGGGGATGGAGGCTGGAAAGCCGGCTGGAGCCGAGTACCAGCTCACCCACGCTCTGTGGCTCAGCCCCCAGCAGCTGCGCCGGGACTTCTTTGCAAACCCACCCAGGGTGAAGCATTATGGGTGGCAAAACCCCGACAGCCCAGGGCTGGACCCCACATCTCCCGGGGAGGAGTTTTCCATACATTGGCCCCTTTTCTCTTAACGAATGCCAAAGGCTGTGGTCGCTGTAGAAGAGATGCTGAAGAAGCTGCCGTAGCTGGAGGGTGGAAAAGCTGGATGGCTGCACGTCTGGGAAACCCTTTGCTCCAGGAGGGTGTTTATCAGAGCAGTTTGACAAGACTTATGGAAAAGGCTGTGACCTGTCAGAGCTCCGGCACCGGCTATCGCCCACAGGGCATTTCCTGCTGCTCCAGCTCTCCTGACTGCTGTCTGCCTGATCTTGGGCAAAGAAAAGAGCAAACTCTTTATCTCGCTGGTTGCAAAGCCCCTCCTGCCCTCCCCAAATCACTTTTCAAACAAGAGTGGAAGGTGGCAGCTGTTTGCTGTCGAAAATTTTATTCAGTCTGAGTCAGGTGGAAGTAGTTCCTTTGTGGAGTTTATGATCAGTTTTTCCCTTTTCTCTGCCTTTCCAGCTGCCCTGCCCCAAATTAAAAAAAAAAAAAACAACAAAACAAACACAAACAAAAAGAGAAAAAAGGAGAGGCTTGTGACAGAAAAGCACTTTTCCTTTCTGATTTGAGTCAGATCGGCCAGAAGCACAATTTTCCCCTTTAAATCCCAAGAGGCTGATGCTAGATGGAAAAACAATAATAAACAGAAGAAAAGCAATACAGCAAGGCATTTCTGGAAAGGAGGAGTTGGTTCCTTTGCATGGTTGTCAGGGGGCTGGGGGGGCACCGGGGCTCATCTGCTCCCACCTTGTTGCCCTTTGCTCCAGGTCTGGTGAGCCAAAGCAGCTCCCGGGCACCTTGTTGTTACCTGAGGCTGGGGAACCCTCCTGGGACCATCTGCTGCTTGTCAGATGGGAGACTCTGTCCCTCTGGGCTGGGCTGGAGCTCATGGTAGATGAGCCACCCCACTGCCAAGTCCTGTGAGTCACCCCCTTGCTCCTGAAGCCACCCGTAGCTTTACGCCATGGTCTCCCTCGGGTGTGAGTGTGGTCCTCGGCCCGATCCCTGCCTTCTTGTGCGAGCTGCCCCTGGGCAGACAGCGGCGGGGATGGAAAGTGAGATGGTGAGAACAGACCTAGGTTTCCATGATCCTGGGGCTGTTTCTAAAGGAAGGTTGCCAGCATGGTCGGGAAGGAGATGGCATGGCCACTGCTCCCTTCCCAATATGTGCAGAACAGGAGCTGGCTCCTGGTGGGCTTTCCTGCAGTTGTGAGGAGCTCAAGGTGCTGGTGAGGTGGTGGAAGGGGCGGCCTGTGCTCGCCTCCATGTTACAGTTAAGGGGTGGGGAGGAGAATGGGGGCTACTGAGAGTGTCAGCCCTGCCCTCGAGGGTTCAGGGAAGGCAGTGCCTGTCTTGATGGGTTGTGCCTGCCATGAATTCAGAGCTGCTGTCTGACGCTGGAGGGTCACTTGGGTTTGCAGCACCACTGGGTGAGGTCAGCACCTGGTGAAGAAGCTGCTAGGGAGGAGAGATGGAGTAAAGACCCCGGTTTAACCCATTGCCTACCTGTATCAGGAGCCCCATGGGCAGTTGTGTCAGGCCGGTGAGCACCCAGTGGGGACAGAGGCTGTCATGGGTGGTGAGGAAGATCCTGGTGAGTGTGGCTGGGGGTAGCCCCAGGCCAGCTTGTCCTTTCTTGCCTTGCTTTCCTTGGGTGGGCTATGCTGCTGCAAGCTGAAAAACAGCAGTGAAAGTCTCCCCTTGTGTCCTCTAAGCCCAGTTCCTACCCCACGGGCAGTTTCTCACCACTGTGCTTGGCACAACTCCCTTCTGCCCTGCCCGAGGGCTGGGTGGGGGGCTTGCATAGCAAGAAAACAGCTCCAGCATCTGGGAGGTGCTGGAACAGATGAGATGGTATCAGGATGGTGCTGTTCCCCCAAGAGCTTTTCCTGGCACTTTGGATTCTCAGTACTATGAACAGCCATTCCCAGACCCTTTCATTGGGGTGGATGTAGGTGCTGTGACGTTTCTCTAACTTTATTCTGGCAGGGATTTTCCTCCCAGTGTCACAGGAGAAGCTGGACCAAGCATTTTTCGGTACGCTTCAGCTTTCAGGGCAATGCAGGAGCTGTTTCAATCCTGCTCTGTCCCTGCAGGGCCCTGTGTCCTGCATCTCATTGGTCTGAGCCCCTCTGGCCACATCCTCGTCATGACTGTGGCTGTGCTGGGCTGACGACTGGGTGGTGGCTTTCTCTTGGACCAGGAATGGGTTTCTTGCTCCCCAGTGGTCCAGCATCTTGACGGCCCAGCTGGAACCAGGGTGATGGCTCTGGCTCGTACAGATGTGGTTTGCATCAGGGCCAGGAAGGAGTCCTGCTCCACTTTATTTATTACTAGAGACGCAGAAGTCCACAGCACAGCTGTCAAGGAGTGATTGATTTCCTTGGGCTGTCAGGAGTTGCATGCAATGAATTAATTCAGCTTTTCTGCTGGGAAAGGGTAGATGGTAGCTTTGGAGTTTTGCTCTTGGCCTATAATGAGATGTTGACAGCTCATTGTGGCTGGGGGTAGCTGAGCCTGGGCATCTTTCTGGAGTTTAATGTCACTCCTTGGATGCTTGGAGGGGACTGAAAATATTGTGTTCTCTCCTGGGGTCCTTGTGTGCCCAGCACGCTCAGGAGAAGAAGGTCACAGAATTACAGAGTGGTGGGGGTTGGAAGGGACCTCTGGAGATCACACAGTCCAACCCCCTGATAAAGCAGGTTCACCCAGAGCAGGTTGCACAGAATCGCGTCCAGGCAGGTTGTGAATGTCTCCAGAGACAAAGACCCCATAGCCTCTCCGGGTAGCCTGTGCCCATGCTCTGTCACGCTGCTGAACCTGGCCCACAGACACGAGCCCAGTAGGGTAGTGCCAGTTTTTAAGGTTGTGCCCGTGTTTGAGGACAGGCTTTGAGCTCATGGTGTTGCAATGTGAAGGTATTCCCTTCTCTCTGCTGGATCGTGACGATGCAAGGGAACCGCGCAGGCTTTGCACTGCCACGTGTCAGGCAAGCCATGATTCACAACGCTGGAAGGAGCAGCTCCCATCCTTTACTCCACCAGCTGAGCAGGGAGCTGAGCTCAGGCCTCTGCCAGCATCCCCATTTACAGCTGTGCAAGGCATGGAGATGGAGCAGGCTGGCATGATCTGCTGAGGATTCAGTGGCTCGCTCCCTTCTTCTTCCTTCTGAGCTGCCCGGTCCATGTAATGTGCTTCTGTGGGCAGTGTGAAGTCATGGTTCTTCACTCCCCCTTGCATGGCTGGGATGTTCTGCCCTCTGGGATCCTCCTGGCTTTGCAGAAGGGTTCAAAAATGTCCTTGTGTTCTGCGGAATTGTGCAAAATTAATTTTCAAAGGGTGCCAGCACCCTGTGCAGGCTCGAGAGGTGTGCAGGACAAGACTGGGGATACAGAGAAGTCAAATTAAAGGCTGGGCAAGGAGGAACAGGCTCACTTGATCATTCTCAGCAGAAGCCAAGATGGTGGGTTGGCAGTTGGTGTGGCTGAGCGCTGTGTGGCCTCTGGCTAGAGGGATCTTGGGAGGGAAGGATCCTCTGGGGCTGTTTTGCTTTGGGATCAGCTGAAGCCTGATGCCTTCAGGACCAGCCCGCAGATTTGCAAGTCAGATGGGCTTTCTGTCTGGCAGGTGTCTGCATGGCCAAGGGAAATTAAACTAGAAGCTCCAGAAAGGATGAATGTGTTCCTCTGCTCTTGCAGGAAGACCCTCAAGGAGAGCGCGCAGGCAGGATGCCCATCCGCCGCAGCCGTGTCGGGGTGGTGGGTCTCATTGCAGATCAGATCCTGTTGTGGGAGTGGGTCCAAAGTCAGTGCGGAGCTCAGCAGGCTTTGGACAAAACCGGTTACCGGTGAGCCAGAGACTGGGAAATCTGGGGGATCTCAGCCACCATGTTTGTTTTTTCATTATTCTTAATCCCCCAAACCCACAGACTTCCCCATGTGTGTGTGGGTTCGCACGCAAGCGTTGCTGGAAGCAGACAAGGTGTAGGATGAAACTGCTTGGCCGAACTTTGAGCTCGCTGGTGCACAATGGCTTTGTCCAGGTGGTACAAAGGCTGATTGTTCTGCTTGGGGGAAGTTTGGCTCAGCAAGGTGGGGAGCGAGAGAAAGGGACAGTGCCGAGAAAGAAAGATTACAGGAGTGCTGTTCCTTGTCCTCCTGTGCAGCCCTCGCTGGAACCTGGTTTCCACTTGCCAACATGGGAGAGGTTGCAAACTAGCTAGAAAAGCATGTTTTGGGGTGGCGGGTTTTTGTTTGGTTTGGTTGTTTTTTTTTGAACACTGAAAACGCAAGTATTTAAGGGAGGAAATGAGCAGGGGACTCCGACTCCATAGTAAATGCAACGGATTTCCCTTTATCGCTCTTCCTGAATGGTGTGTGGGAAGCAAACACAGTCATCTGAAATTACTCACGAAGGTCTAGGGTAATGCATTTCTGGCCGGTGCATCATCCACTGTGAATTTTCCCCTCTCAAACCTGTTTGGTCAGCTACCGACGCTATTTTGTTCTCGTTCCCTGGTCCAGTGAGTTCTTTTATCTAACCCATCCACTGCAAATAATCACACTTACCACCGTCTTGTTAGCTGAGCCCCTTGATTAGAATATTTGCTCTTCTTGTGCTCCATTGGTGAGTTACATGAGTCACAGGGTACAGTTGGTGCTCAGGGATTGGAGAATTAATGTTTACAATTCAGATGTTCTCAGAACTTGAGCTAGCATGAAAACTCTCAAAAAAACCCCATGGGCTGTTTACCACATCAAAGAGGTTCAGCCCCTTTCAAGCTCAGATTGAAACTCAAACAAAGAATCTTTCATTAAGTTCAGAAATGCTTGGAGAATTCTTTGAAAATTATTATTTTTTAATTTTTTTTAATGTGATAAGAACCTTCGAGTTTCTACTGAGGATAGGATTTGCAAGTACTAAAATGCATTTAATGACCTAACTCTTTGTAGTATTTCCAGTACAAGTAGGAGGAGAGAATGGCGAGAACTGGTCCCAGTATAGCTGGTCTGAAAACACTGGTACTTATCACTTGCAGGAGAAAATAATATTATCCATCCGTTATCACTTCTGTCACGTCTAAGGCAATTTAGTGAATGTGAACCCATCCTGGAGAGGGCAGAGATATGCGGGTACCTACTCACCAGTGAATCCAGCCCATCATTTTAATGCTGCCAGTACAACATTTATCATTTTGCTGCTCCTCAAGGACAGTTCAGGGAGCTGAATGCAGGGGTGGCTGAATATATTCAAATGAAAATCCTTCCCACAATGAATAGGAGGTTTGATGGTGTTCTCTAAAATGTGGAAATGACCCAGGTTTGTTAAATTGAATGGAAAACCTGGGGCATCTCCCCTTCCCAACTGATCATTCAAAACACTGTTGTTTTTTGGGACCTAACATTTCATTTTGAGCAACTTTCAGTATTTGGTGTTATTGTGGTTCTGCGTCATGCTTTTGGGAGAGCTCAGAACGATTAGCTTGGCTGACTGACTTCACCTCTGGAACACGACAAGTGTCACAGCCCTCGTGTTTCCCAGGGGCTGGCAAACCCCAGGCTCCAAAATTCTCTGGCTGGAGCTTTGCCAGGGCTTGGTGCCTTCTCCACAGGAACTGTCAATTGCCTTTATTGGCCTCTGCCGTAATCGGTCTCCTTTAATTAACGGCAATTGGCAATTCATTTATATACAGTGAAAATGTGGAAAGAGGGAGTTTAAACTGAATGGATCTTGAGGAAACTCTTTGAGGCTTTCTGCTCTCAGGCTGACAGAAGGACCCTCCCGACAGCACAGGTGCTAGGGAATGCATGGGGTAGCATCACAGCAGAAGGGGCTGCACCAGGCGGACCTGCTCCGATGCCCCGCTCCGTCCCTGATACTGGCAGTATCTTCTTGGCCTCATACCGTGCTAGGTGCTGTGCAAGCTTGGAATAAAGGAGCTGGCTCAAAACCCTACTCGTTCAAACACAATGTTTTCACCTGCCTTAGGGTTTGTTTTGTTTTGTTCTGCTAACTGGTTTGGTGAGACAGTCGAGGGCCACAAGGACGGTGGGATTTGCTGTCCGCACGTGAAACCTGACCTTGCTTTTCCCGGACGTGCATGGGGTATTGGGTCTGCCTTGCACCTCGTACTGGGAAGAACAGGCTTTTTGGTCTGTTTTATGGCGTGCTGAATGCCAGGAGGACTTCACAAGCCCCAGCAAGCAGCGGATGACTCACTCTGCCTTTGTCAGACCCTGCCCAGGGAATGTGCTGCTTTTCTTCTGATCAGAGGCGGTGAGGTGACGAGTGTAAGCTTTTAGATGGTTTGAATGAGGCAGAATGAATCCCACCCATAACCCAGCTGGGGAGGCTCCCTGTGAGCTCTAACAGCCTCTCCCATGTCACGCTTGGTTCAGGACTTGTGGCACGGATGTGTAACCAGAGGAGAGCCAGAAGACTCAAGGACAAACAAGCCCAGAGTCCTACGGCCATGGCAACGCTAGGAACAGCTGGATAAATTGGTCCAGGTTATCCTGGGGAGGAATGGTGACATCTGAGAGCCTCCGTCTTCTCAGATTCAGGGGAAGGGGTGTGCTGGAGCAGATGCTGCAGCCGAGGAGAAGTGGAGCTGCAGGTGGGCCTGCTTCTAGTTGGTGGTACCAGCAGGGGCTGCACGGCTAGCCAAATTCAACTGTTGATTGTATGT
Source organism: Falco peregrinus (assembly GCF_023634155.1). Taxonomy (NCBI): domain Eukaryota; kingdom Metazoa; phylum Chordata; class Aves; order Falconiformes; family Falconidae; genus Falco; species Falco peregrinus. The sequence goes on along the minus strand of NC_073733.1, from coordinate 2,352,838 downwards.
ATGCACAACCCGGGGAACGCTTGAGTTCCTGCATGGTTTGGTGGGGGCTGTGGTAGCTCCAAGCCTCTTGATCTTGCAGGAGTTGAAAGAACATTGGATCATTTCATCTTTCTAGAAAAAACATCCAAATCGCTGTACCAGCTCATGCCAAAAGTCCACCCAGATCAGCCTCCTGCCTCCGACAGTGGGTGCACATTTGGCTTGACAGAAAACCTCCAGTTGGCTTTGATGGGCTTGACCCCAGCCTTTGCCGAGCAAGAGCAGCTCAGAAATAGAAAGCTGTGTAGGAAGACCTGACTCCTTTAAGTCCTCATGTCTTCCTCTCCCACACTTTGAGAGCTTCCCTCCTGCCAGGGCAGAGTGGGGAGCAATGGGTGAGGAGAGGCTGCTGTCCCCGTTTCCCCACCTGCCTTCGGGCTCCATCCAGTGCCGAGGTTGGGCTTGTAGGGGAAACCAGTGCGGAGCTACTCTAATATCAAACTGGGACCCCCCACCCTCATCTGGACCTGCCTGAGGCTGGATGGGCAGAATGGCCCCTGTGTTCAGTGAGGCCTGGAGATAGTAGGCTGGGCCAGGGCTTTCTCCAAGCTCCATGTCTCCAAGGTCTACCCTGCTAGTTATTTTTCAGTCCATTTATGGCTTTATTTTTATAAAGGTTTCTGCTTGCTTTCTTAAAGCCCACCGGAACCTGGCTGTTCCAAACTGCTCTTCTTCCAGGCACTTGACCTTGGAGTTGGATGAGGGTGTTTTTCCTGGTTTCTTTGGCCTTTGGGATTGCTGACTGTAGTGGCATGATTTCTGTGATAAATAACCAAGGTAGATTGCCTTTGAGTGAGCCTTTATCAGTTGTCCGAGGAAAGGAATAGCAAACAGAGTCAGCAAGTCTGCTGGAAATGTTGCTGCCTACTGGCTGAGCCAGAAGGCCAGCCAGGCTCCCAGCTGGCCACATCTGCCTTGATCGTGGCTTTAGGTCTCAAGGAAATTCTGTGTTTCTGAGAGGTGACAATTACCTTGGGTAGTTCAAACACAAGGGCAGAAAAGAGTAGAGCAACAACCCTTCAGAGCAGTGTGGCTCAGCTCCTGGGCCACCTGCGAGCTCCAGGCAGAAACCTGGAGAAAGGGTGTATCTTTGTCCTGCTCCAGGAGCTGCTTTTGTAGGTGGAAAGGTGTGACAGCTTCAAGATGGAAAGCTGCTGGGATAGATCGCCTCTGGTGGTCTTCCTCACTCCAGAGACTTCCAAGACTCCAGAGAGAGCTTGCACAGAGACTTCTGTGTAGATGCCCACTTCCCAGGTGGCCAAAGCTAGTGATGATGACTCTTGCCCCTGCCTGTGATGCAGACACAGCTGAATGCTCTGAGAGCAGCACTAGTTTCTTGGCATTGCTCCCAAGCTCTTTAAGACAGGGCAAGGAGAGGAGTCCATCCTGGGCCTTCTGCAGCCCAGCACCCACCTGCGTAAGCACAGAGTTTGGCCCTGCTGCCTGCAACGGTGCCTTGTTATTTACAGCAGTTAAATATTTGGCCCTGTGTGTACTTGAAAGGAAGAGTCCTGGGGGTTTCTTTGCTAATCCCGTTTTGCAGAGAGTTCCAGAAGACTTGAGGAACAAACAGAAAATAACGTCGATCGAGGTCAGTATCAAACCCAAATGATCAGAGAAACAAATATTTACTCAGGTCAATATTTAACTAGGAGACAATAAATGCTGATATTGAACCAAATCTGTATATAAATATGGTCTATTTATAATGTGTGCCTTTAAAGGGGTACTGCCAGGTACTTGCCATGGGGTTTGATTGATGATTATCCTCCCCATTGTTTGCTGATTCCCTTGGAGGCTGGAGTTTCATGCAGGTGCGTGTATGAGAAAGCAGGTTGTACTGCGTAATCCCAGCACCCTGACAGGAGGCACAACCGTTGTCCCGCACATGCCTGTGCTCGGGGAGGGTTCCTTGCCCCGAGGTGGGGGGCTCCTGCCGTTCCCCTGTCCCTTGAACCCGCACGCCCCAGGGTTGTGCTGCTGGCTGACCTTCCCTGCACGAAGCTGGCTATTTTCTTGCACCCCTTTCCTGAAAGCTCTTTGCATCTCCAAGCAGCACAGCATTGCAGCTGGGGCTGGCTGTGAGCGAGAGCCTGAGACCCAGCTGGGGAAGGGGAGAAGTGGGCTTGATGCCTCCCGGCACTGCAGAGCAGGATACGGGGGCTGCGGCCAGGCAGGGGCTAGCGCAGGGCTCAAGGCTGCCAAGAACTGGAGAAACTCCTCTCCTGTCCTGAGCCCTTTCCCCCGCAGCCACTCCCTCTGCCAACTTTACAAGCTCGTTGCCTGTTTAGCAAACATTGATTTCTCTCCTTGTTCTCTGCTGCTGCCTGTGTGGTGACAACATCTGATGTTTCTATGGCGGTTTGCTATTTATCAACTTCAGATTAGAAAGTGTTTAATCATGGGAAAGACACGTCCCACCTCCTGCCTTGACAGCCTGCAGTGCCTAGCACTCTTCTAACGATGCTCGTGGTGAATCACTGGCAAAATGGCATGGTTGGCTCAAGCACCATTTTTTTCTGTTTCCTCCCAAGAAATGTTTGTCTTGAACTCTACGTGTACTGATCCATGTCCTGATAATGCCTCCCCCTGCCTTTGACAATATCTGAAAGAGAGATAGAGGTCTCCAAAGCAGGAGGTTCCTGTAGGATTTATGAAAATTGGCAGATGGTAGAGGGGGAAGACTCATGTCAATACCTATTAGCCATGGGAGAAGCCACTCTGGAGGAAGCTGGGGGAAGCAGGGCTTCATCATCTGCTTTCTTCGTAGAGCAACTGGCTCAGTTTTTACTGATCTCACCATGCTGGGTGCTTTTCAACACACAGCTCTCCGAGGCTGCTGAGGTTTGCCCTCAGCAAGTTGCCCTCCAGGGGATTTTGGTCACCAAGTCCCTGTTCAGATGTGCCAGTGCTGAGTGTAACATGGTCCTGCTGGTCCAGTAACACAAACTGGTGTCCAGTGGCCTTGTCTGGAGTGGATACAGTGCTTATTCTAACCTTTCCCTGATTAGGTTTTTTTTGTTTGGCTTTCTTTTCTATGGCAAGTTGAAAAGACCCTCCTCCATAGTCAGAAATAGGTACTATGACTTTGAGGGGAAAACACCGCAGGAGTTCAGTGCTTTTATTGTATGACAGACTATTCAATGGGACAGCATCTTATTGGCTTTCCCTTCCTGGCCAAACCAAAGATCCCAGTTTGGACTAAACTACAGAAGTTTTGTTGATGTCTGCTTTGCCTGTATTTCTGCTTTGCTCACTTTTAAGCTACTGATGTATGACTCCTGTGATGGCTGCTGGAGCCCTTGTTGATGCAGTTAGTGGAGTCTCCAGACCTTGAATCTCACCCTTGTCTCCGGTGATTGCAATGATGGCATTGCTAGTGAGTACAGGGGAAACCTGGTCGCTGAACCCACTGAAGATCCAGTGGCTCTTCAGCTAGAAGGTCCCGGAGGCTTTCTGCATCAAGGCATGGTGGGTATCTCTTGTGGTATTGAGATAAACTGAGCTCCCTGGCTACGTGGTAAGTTCAGTCCTCTGCAAAAAAGCAAGAAAATGGTTAATCACCTGCCTGTGGCTGTCAGACAGGGTGGAAGGGATGGGCTGATTGTTCCAGGTCATTGCTGTCTTGTGTGAGCCCACCACAGTGTCCTCAGCTGCCCTCTCAAGAGCTGCCCCAGACAGGGCTGCAGCCTGCTGCCAGGACCTGCCTGGGGCTGGCCCAGGAGCCTGCAGAAACCCTGTGTCTGTAGGGCTTCCTCCCGGCGGGGCCCGCTTTGCTCTCAATCGCTTCTTTTGTATTTGTGCTGCTTACCATGGCAGGTCTTGAATGCAGACTGCTGGAAATGTAGAGCATTTTGTTGGTCTCCTGGTGTAGCTGATCTCAACATGAGGGATCCAGTGGCTGGACCACCACTTGCAGGATCAAGCATTACCTGCAAAGGAGCTTATCTGGAGTATATGGGTGCTTCTGAAGCTGTTTATTCCAGCTGGTGGGAGTGACGGGACATAGCTTTCAACCCCAATGCCCTTGTAGCTCTGACCTGGCAATTTCATATTTAAGCATCTCATGCTTCCAGGCATGAAGACCACATGGAGAACAGTGGCTCTCCAGGGATGGCAGCTGTCAGCATCCCCAGCCTGTTTGGCATCCGTCCTTTCAAGGCCATGTGGCTCTGTGGTCTATCATGGCCTTGCAAGGAACATCCTCCATTTAGATGCAACTTCCAGAAATACGAACACCTCAAGTATGGGAAATCTGAGCCCACTGAGTTGGTTTTGCTGGTTTTCTGTGAGCAAGAGGGAAACCTGTACTGGTTTCTAGCCCTTGCTGGTCTGACTGACCAGCCTGACAATATGTGCATGACCCCAAACTGAGAGGGCGAGAAAAGGCTTTACTGCAGTCTTGTTGAACAAAATAAATGGTAGAGGTTAGGGTGATAGCTAGTGGTTGTGGAGGAGAAAATGGGCCAACTGGAAGCGAGCAGAAGGATGTGGAATGAGAATGGGGCACAGGCTGACGCTGAACCCACAGAAAGCAGATAATTACTGTTTTGGGGTTTGGAGATAACTCTTCCCCTTTACTTGGTGCTGGAGTACTGTAGCCTATTTTGAGCACTGGCCTTGGAGAAAGAGTCCGAGTCTGGGTGAGAGATCTGAGAAGAGCCATCAGCCCTCTGTGGAAAGCTGGGGGGAACTGAGGCAGGAGAGGAGAGGTGTGCAGGAGGTTTGCAAGCACGCTGTAGTGGTTGTGAGGAACGATAAAAGAGATTTAAATTCTGGCAGTCTTCCCATGTTGGAGATTGCGAAGCACAGGAATGGCCTAGCTGAAGGCCAACTGCCGAACAGGTCCCTGGGGACCCCACTGCCAGGGGTGGCTGGGCTGCCTGCTTCTGTGCCTGATGAGGTGGGATTCCCCCAAGTTTGTAGGAGCCTGTCAGTGGGGTGATGTTGAGAGTTTCACCTCTGAGGGGCTGGATCGAGCTTGTCGTGCTGCCACACATCTGCCGTGGTTCATCTGAGCCCAGGTTGTGTGGCTGAGGCTGTTCCTGGGGAAAGCTTCTTATACCCTTGCTCTTGCAGATGCTGTGACACAGGGAGCTTGTTAGATGTTGGGTAGAGGAGTTGTGCCTGAGGCCCTGGGCATGCAGCTGAGCACGGTGTCTCCTGGCTATCACAGCACCTTGTGGTGGGTGCCGGTTCCAGGTGGTGGGTGCCTGGGCTTGCCACAGCCCCAGGTCTGCACCAAGAAAACCCCCTGTACATGACTTGGGTGGGTGAATGTTGCGGGCTCAGCCCTTGACACCTGCTCTGGTGGTTTCCAGCCTGTTCCCAGGACACAGCATGAATGTTTCTGCCCACCCTATGGTAACCTTTGTGGATGGGAGCCCCATGGGAACTGCGAGAACTTATTGATTTGACTGGGCTAAGAAATCTCTGAAGGTCTTTGCGCCGTGCCTCAAAGCCTCCTCTGGAGAGCTCTGTGTTTCTCAGCTATCCCTTCTCTCCCTGTGAGAAGCCCAGAGTTCAGCAAACCTTGCAGCCAGGTCGAGCTCTGCCCGCATTCACCGAGAGGCCGTTCTCCTTGGGCAAGCTCCAAACACCACGGCAGATCCCGCTGTGCCTCTCGGTGGGGATTAAGACGTAAAACCAGAAACTGGCTCTGTGAGCCGGGGGCAAGTCCCGGCTCATCCCTGCAGTGGGCTGCTCCGTCCCTCCTCCCACCCCGCTGTGGGACAGGTGGTGTTAAACAGGAAAGGAAAACAAAAAAATAAAAGAAAAAAGTATCCCTGTCAATGAACAGAGTGGTGATGCTGAAGATGGGGTGCTGCTCCCACCTGAGGGCAGGAGGAAAATGAAGGCGATCCCTGCACAGGGTGGGCCAGCTGAGCCCTCGCCTGCTCCTCCTGTGGCCTCTGGGTCCCATCATCACACACAAAGCCTGGGGGTGGGCAGTGTCCCCCCCAGGCCGGGGCAGGGGGCTGGGGGGTCCTTCCAGGTGCCCTGGGGCAAGCATGGCTGCCGCAATGGCTCAGGGCTCTGCCCCCTCGCCGTGGGCCCTGCTGCCTGCTGGTGTGAGGCGGAGGCAGGGTGCTCTGGCCACGCGCTGCCAACCGGCGTGGGCAACGGTCCCCTGCCTCCATGTCAGGGAGCAGGGTGGGTGGCGGGGACCGGCTGCTGACAGCCAGAGGCCCTGGGGCTGTGAGGGGCTGGGGAGCCAGGGGGTGAGGCCCTCCATGGCCGGGGGGTGGTTGAGGAGGCTGGGGGGGCGGGGGGGGGGGGCTGTCCCACTAACACAGCTCTGTCTGTCCCACAGCTGCACCCGATGAGGATGGAACAGCGGATGCCACCGCTCATTCTTGAGGTGAAGCACTTTTCTCATTCCTTCCTCCACATGCTTCTTCCCCCTTTGGTGAGAGGTACCGCTAAAGCCCCTGAAACACTGAGCCAGGATTCACCCGGCCCCAGTGCGGGCCCCCCAGATCCACGGGCAAGGACATGGCGGCACCCGGGCTGTGTTCCTCCCGCTTCTGGTGTCTCCACCTGTGCAAGCCAGCCCGCCCCCGGTGCAGCCATCTCCTTTGTGGCTTGTCTGTCTCCATTAACTGGCTCCAGAAAGGAGCCATGAGTGGCAGCCAGAGACACCTGCAATCGGGACACTCGAGCTGGATCCCACCCAGCCACGTCGGCACCGAGTCGTCCCGGTTGTGCTGTGCGTGGGCCTAGGAGCTGGTGTTGGATAGAGGACGGGCTGGGGGTGCTCAGGGCGTTAGGTGCCAGCACCCTGCATGAGCAGTGCAGGTGGGGGCTAGGATTGCTGGGCATTTCTGGCCCACAAACACGCAAAGTGCTCCTCTGTCCCTCTTCAAAGGATGCTGGGCCCCTCGGCCCTGTAGGACCCGTGTTACCGCAGGCTGGGTGCCAGCGTGGGGGGCCCTCGCCTTCCCAGTCCTGTGTACCCCGGTGGGGCTGCAGCTGTGGACAGGGCTGGTGTCCTTCCCTGTCTGGTGCAAACACATTGCTTTCGCTCTGCTGACAAGTTGCCCCTTAACACCCCCCTTCCCCAGGACCCCGGGGCTGGTACGGCTGAGAAGTGGATTTATCAGGCTTTAGTGGAATGCTAGGAAGAAGACTTTGCTCTGCAGGTAAGGGTGGTTGTGAGAGAAAAGGAGGCTGGGAGACAGCGAAAGGGGGAAAGGCAGCGGACAGGGGGACTCTGGCTGAGAATGCAGGTTTTGGCTCAGGAATTAGGGCCCTCCATGCCTTTCTACATTTAATATACCTGCCTGGTTGCCTGCCGTATAAGGACCCACTGGAGTTGTGGAGGGGAGACCTTCCCTTGGGAACTGAAGGTGAGAAAGTTAAATGCCAGAGATAAGGGAAGTGTAGAAGTAAAAGGCATCCAACAACTTTCCCCTGCCCCCACTCCTGGCAAGTGGGTCACTTCATTGCTCAGGTATGTACGGCATTCCGAGTCTCTGGTACTGCCTAGAGCAAGCTGACTCCCAAGGGTAGCAGCAGTGTGCCAGCATGGGTGCGCAGGGTTCAGCTCCAAAGCTCCGGCTTGGTTCTCCCTCAGGCAGGAACCCAAGCTGGATGCTGCAGGGGGGGAGCAGAGAGATACATCAGGGTTTTGGATGAGCCTTCAAGGACTGAGTGGAGGGTCTCCGATTCTTCTCCCTGCTCCTGCTGATGCCTTAGCTTTAGGGTATGCCTGAGCACAGGTTTCCTCACTGGAGCGTGGTGGTGGGGGTTGCTGGGTTGCCTTGAGAAAAGGCGGTTAGATGAGGGTGTGACACAAAGTGAGCTTGTAGTGTCAACAGGTAGCTTCCTTGAATGAGGGCAGGTACTTTTCAGGGCCTGCACATATGGTGATGGGTGGGATTTACAGCACAGTGTGTACACACACACCAGTACAGCGAGCACAGCACAGAAAACACAGTCCCAGTGCAGCATGCTCAGTTCCAGTGCAGCGTAGCACTTCCAAGTCCAGCTTCTCCAAACTTCTACCTGTGTAAAAGAGGGTGTATTTGTGGCACGTACCTGTATTTGGGTGGAAGCCAGCTTACCCGTGCGTTGCCAGTGTGGCTTGCAGAGGTGCAAAGGCTCTTTGAATTAGCTGGAAGCGCAGGTGGTGTGTTTCGCTGGAAAGGGCAAGGAAATCTCTTGGATCCCGTCCAGCTTTGTTAAGAGCAACGAAGTTGCAGCAGGGATGACTTTGGCCCATTGCACTCCAGTGACATAGTTCAGAGCTGTAAAACCCTCGGCTCAAGCATGCAGGGTGTGGGGTGAGATCAGCTTGCTCTCCTGAAGTGCGCTGTAGGCCCTGCCAGGGAAACCTGGTGATTTTGCCAACTCCTCTACATATGAATGAGTCTACAAGGGCTTTGCAATGAGCTTGACACATGGGTAACCACATAATTAAAGGCTGTTAGCTTTATAGAAGAGCATTAGCACTGGTATCCTTAACCACAGAGAGCAGAACTTGAGTCCTCAAATGCCACAGGATGAATTTCCTAGTGGATTGCTCTATCAGGTTGCTGAATGATTGAGCCTGGATCCAGTGGGATGCCACACCAGACATGAACCAGGAGGGTAAGAAACCTGGCAAGTGGTGGTTGTCTGAGCTAGAGGTCCTTTTAGCTTGGAGGACCCAGACGTGTAAAAACAGCTTTACAAATCTAGAACTAAACCAAAGGGCGGGTGAGGGCTGAGTCACTTTACCAAGACAGTGATAATATGCCTGGCAGTTTCCATTTTAGGCTCACAGTCCACTGAATTAGTGGCAACTTCACTGAGATTTCTGGGGCTACAGCCAGAAATTCTCAAGTAACTAAAGATACTGTCCTAGAATATTCTCGGCTAATTAAAAGTATTGCCCTAGAATAAGGTGCAGTACATCTCAGGCTGTTGAGTTTAAAGGAGATCAGAGTCACCATGTCTAAGGTGGGCTGCAGATCCAACACGCCCAATGTGTGAGGCTGACCGGAGCAGAGTTTCTGATTTCATCCCATTTCTAGAGTTAAATTCTCTTGTTTGTGTGACCAAAGCTCTGTACCTAAACCTTGTCTCTTCTTTATCAGGCTGTATTTCTCTCCTAACTGCATCCTCTGCCTAGCTTACCCTTTGTTATCAGTGCAGACAGGTAGGAGGAAGGTGGGACAAAGGATGGTGATTCACTCCTGGGGAGTCTGGCTGAGTCAGAGACTGAAGCTAAATCACTGCAGCCTGTGACTCTCGGCTCTCTGTTTCCTGCTAGCTGAAGCACTTGTTGAATGCTGGACTCCCACCACCAGTGTGTCAAGGACACTCTTCACAAGTTCTCTTGTCTGTGTTTTTTGCCATAGGCACGGTCCGAAATGGATAAGTATCTTTCAAATGAGGTGCCACCCATCCCGATGATACCAGACAAGAAGTACCGCCGGGAGAGCGCCTCGGTGGTGGATGAGTACTTCTCCACAGAGAAGCCCACTTCCACGCCGTACAGCGTCAACATCAACGTGATTCTGCCAGACACGACACACTTGCGCACTGGACTTTACCGGCCACCCAAACCCATGACGCCATTCCCACAGATCAAAACAGAGCCTGGCACCAGCTTTGCCCAGCCCTGCTCTTCTGCCTCGGGCTCCACGCAGACCCTGCCCGACTTCACCAGTGTCTTCAGCATGCCCCAGTCAGTGGCAGTGAACAACATCTTCATCAAGCAGGAGATGCCCTCTGAGATCCCCTTATCCACCAATCCACAGCAATCCCAGCTTTACCAGATGCCTCTTGGCAACGGAAGCGCTGACATTACCACTCTGACATCTTCCTCCAACAGCACCACAGCCATCAACAGTCTCAGTGGCATTACCATGTCCACAGGTAACACCATGTCCAGTGTGGTCCACAGACCTGTCCAGCCAGGAGGGCCAGTTAAGCAGTACCCACATGTCTCCCAGGGACAGGGAAACTTCAACATCTCAGGGCAGTTCTACCCTGCTCCAGGGGTGAACCTCCCCCCTTCACCCCCCAACTCACAGCCTGGCAGCCCAGAAAATCAACCCGAGCTCATCAACACCATCTCTCCCCCACCATCCTATGAAGCCACTTTTGGACTGAAGCTAGTCCAGTCATCCCAGGTCCCTCCAGTCCCCAATGGCCTTGGGACCCTCTCCCAAGGGCACATCGTCATGCAGACCCCCAAATACAACAGACGCAACAACCCTGAGCTGGAGAAAAGGAGAATCCATCACTGCGATTACCCAGGTATGCTTATCATTGATGTATTGACTTGGCTTTGGCAGGGGTCTCTTCTTGACATGCTGAGGCTGGGGGCTGCCCTGGGCCTCTGCAGGAATTTAATCTGAAATCACTTTGTCTGCATGATGAAGGGAGCTATGGAGCTGGGTGGAGAGGCCCAGAGAAGTGGAGCTGCTACCACCACCAAGGGAGCAGAAGATGTCGATCCTGTCTGCACTAGCTGATGCCTTTTTTCTCTCCTTCCCTTTCCCCTTTCCACTCTGGCAAAAGCAAGCCTAACTGCGAGGCAGAGAGCTCCTGCAATGCACAGGGATGCTCCTGGAAATCTGCTGCCTATTTCGCTCTGATCTTGCCTAACCCTGAGCTGCCACATGCTCTCTGCAGGTGAAACCATGCTGGCTTTCTCACCAACCTTTCCTTTCCCACTCTCCCATAATGGATGGCAAACCATCCAGTAATTTCCATAAACAGCCTTTACGGTCCCCCTCTGTAGCCCCAATTCCTTCTTCCAAAGAGTCAATAAGCTGAGTGTCTCTGTCATATCCTTCAGTGGCTTCATAGAATCATTTAGGTTGGAAAAAACCTTTAAGACCATCAAGTCCAACTGTATTTATGTAGCTATGTAACGTTTAACTTCATAGCAGTATAACTCAGTTAAAAAACATAAAGGAAAAACACTGTGATATCTTAATTGTAGATCCGGTATAGATGTGGATCTCCCAAAGGCATTTCAGGGTAATGATCAGCCCAGAGCTGAGGCTGTTCCCTGTGTGTCACCTCATTGCATGAGCGTGTCCATCTAAAGACCTGGGATACCTTGGCGGGAGGAGATCTCGCAGGGTTCCCTGCACTGTGCACAGAGAGCTTGTGGGACCCACAGCTGCAAACGCTCATTCATGCCACACGGGAGAGAAGCAATTGTGTCCCTCTGGTGACTCCAGTGCCAGCAGCGTGAGGGCTTGAAAATCACCAGCCCTCGTGCAGGGACACACACCTCCCGCTTCCTGGACGGAGCCCCAGCCATCAAGCTGCTGGGGATCAGCAAACAGTTTTCCCATGGGGGGGTGTGAACTGAGGAAAGTGATTTCCTAACTGCCTCCTGCAAGATTGATGTGCTCTTTCCCTGGCACAGGAGTGGCTGTCGTAGGTCAGCCCAGAGGCCTGTCTAGCCCAGATCCTGTCTCCAGCAGTGACCCAAGGAAGTATACAAGAATATGAGATGTTAGGGACATCCTTCTGTGCTCGCACCTTCCAGCTCTCTGGCAAGCTGCGGATTAGGGATTTTCTGAGCCAGAACCTGCATCCATGTACTTGTGGTTAACAGCTCGCGCTGAATTTTTTACCTTCTGCTGGTTGTGGTGGGAGCCAGACGAAGGCTGTAAGCAGACCAGTGCTCTGAGACAGACCCCTCTGCTCTTGTCAGAACTGGTCAGAGCAAGAGTCCTGTCCTGCAGGATGCACTACCACAGCAAAGCTCGCCTGTTTGCGGCAGGATTTTGGCCTGCGTGGAAAGGCAGGAACACATCTGTGGTGCAAAAACCCCCCCCAACAACCTGTGCTGAATAAACACCGGGTGGCTCGATAGTGTGTACGTGCAGAGACAGAGGAAGGCTTCTTCTAATACTTCACAGTGAGGTTCAGCTAGAGGTGAAACCAGTCGGGACTGATGGCAGGGGCAGCAGGTCTTACTGACGTGGTCTGCTTGAGGAAGCGACAGGAGGCATGCCAAATTCACACCGGTAACCGGATGAGCAGGGGAGACCTGTTTGCAAAGCCCCGATCCGGGTTTCCAGGTGGTGGGCTCAGCACTTTTTCCTCTGCGTGCTCACGGGGAAATGAAGCCCAGCCATGCCCTGCTCTGGCTTCTTTTCTGCTGCTCCTTCTAGCTTTGGGAACTGCTCTGGGTGCTCAGCTGGCTGCGCTTCCATGGCCAGCAAGGGGGCAGTCCTTGGGCTCATCCATACTTCTCTTTCTTCTGAGTGTAAGGGACCTCCAAGGCTTCAGAGCATCAGAAGCAAAACTGAGCTGGGTCACCAGCCCTCACCCCTCCTGCCGTGGGGAGGGGCAAGGCAGCAGGCTGCTCCTGCCCCTCTGAGTAGGACAGGACGGAGAGCTGACCTCCTGCAAGAAGCTTCTTTAGGCCATGTGGAAACACTGGAATGAAAAATACGACTATGTTGCTTATGCAGGTCATAAAAATTCAAATTGATATTTTAATGTACTTGTCAAAACACAATGCAGCAGGGCCATAAAGGCAGCATGAGAAGCTTTTCGAAACTTTATCTAACTGAAATGAGGAACTTGCAATGATTAATTTTAAGACGCCTGTTATTGAAACTTTTGCCAAAGTCACGGTGTTTCTGTAAGAGCCTTTCTTTGATTAAACCTCTTGTTGCTGACCTTCTGAAAATACTGCCCACTGGCTTTATTCTGGATCCTGAAAGCCAGACTCTGGCTCCACAGTATACCTGGCATTTCCCACTTCCCGGAATGTTTCTACCACTTCTGCTGGGGCTGAAACTATTACAAAATACATCTTTCCTCCAGCCCTGTGGTAGTAGTATCACTTGCGTCTCGTCTGGAATCCAGAAAAGACAAATAGCAGCAAAAAGCTAGCAGCTAACAGTGGTGAATTTAATGCTTTCATCCTGCCTTGAAGACATGGTTGAGGAAGGGGGGATTTGAAAGTCTGTGCCTGAATCTTTCCCCCTCCCTCCCAATTCCCAGCACCCATGCCCATGGGTGTCAGGATTGCATGGCAAAAGATGGTGTGTTGTAAAGGTCTGTCTGTCCTGGAGGACAAATGCCCTTGAGTTACTGCTGAAACAAAACGGGCGTAGCCAGGCTTATTTGCATAGATGCCTGGAGTGCTTTTCAGGCCTGCTCTGTCCCTAACTTTGAATATAAATATTCTGGATTTGTTCGAGCACGGGCCCCTTTCTCACAGGGAAATTGTCTTTTCTGTTTTTGCAGGATGCTCAAAAGTTTATACCAAGAGCTCCCACCTGAAGGCACATCAGAGGACTCACACAGGTAAGAGCGAGCACCACATCATCGGGGAAACTGCCAGCCTACACGTCTTATACTGTGCCTGTTAACAGGGGTGATAACATAGCTGATTAGCTTAATCTAGGGTGGTTATTGGGGTAAGGAGCGTGGTTAAGTCTACTGATGTTAATGTTAAAAAAAGTCCAATGGCTGCACTGGTTTATAGCGAGAGTACACTGCTGCTTGCACTCGCTTGCCTTCTGGAGGGGTGGTCTAAAATTTAGGAGAACTCTTGGAGGCTCTCGAGTCTATGTATTGGGAGGAGGAGGAGGTGTCCTCAGAGCCTCTATTACTCTGAGCTCTTCCTTTGAGATCTCTCAAATCCTAGCCAGGTCTGTTCCTGCTTAGCCTACAGAAAGATTCCATCAAGGCACATGGTGCATACATATGACATCTGAGGAGACAAAGGCTGTCTCTTTTGCGTCAAGGGCTGCTGTGGTTCCCAGGGAGAGGAAGGAACCCCTGGCTTCTCCTTGTGTACCAGCCACGTACACCACTCGCACCTAGTGGTTGTCCCCTTGGCAGCTGCCAGTGGTGTATCGCTGGGGCTGCCGAATACACCAATACAGGTACAGGACTCTGAATACACGTAACAGGAGGGCTCTGAATACATGTACAGAAGGGCTGTGCCCTCATCCCTGAGGGCAAAGGTGCCATGGGCTGCCCTTGCTGGTGTAAACAGGGTCACTAGCACAGGGGAGCTCCCACCACTCTCACCACAGCCAGCTTCCCTGGGGTAAACCTAGCTCAGTGGCACTCGTGCATTCAAGCACGGGTCTTCTCATTAAGGCATTTATTATACCTGAAACTTTATCAGATCCCCAGGTAGTCCAGGAACCATCAGTGCCCTCATAAATCTCTTTTATAGAAGGGCTGATCTTTACTGAAAGCAATTAAGCTGGCCCAGAGTTCACTTTTCTTTTTTATTAACAACGAACAAAACCCATCCTGAGGCTGGGAATCAGTTCTTGCACTTGGCTCTGTTCCGTTTTCATCTTATCAGTCCTTCGAACAAGCCAGCAAAGAATTTTTCTTTGTGCATGAGGTACAATATTTTTTTGGCAGAGCCTGGGTAGGAGCAGGCTGGAGAGCGACACGGAAGGGGTGGAAGAGAGGAACAGGAAGGACATTGTCCCAGCTCTGAGAGCTGGTGGTGATAAGCATTTGTCACAACAGCAATTTGTATTCAGGGCTATGGCAGGGCTCTCGCTTTAAAATTGAATATCTCTTTTCTCCTGTTCGGAGCACAGGGCTTAGCTCTGTGCCTGGGGACGTGACCCATCTGAGACAGGCAACGTCCTTTCAAGTCATGATATGAAGATGTATGCAGGCAAACTTGGGCAGTTTTTGAACCCAATAAAATGCAGTCATTTTTCTAGGTTTCCCAGTAATTGGGCTGGAAATCCAAGTGTGTTTGCCTCCTTCCACTTCACTTGCTATAAGAGGGGAGGGCAGAGCGGTGAAGGAGGACGTGACCCGAGTAGGCAAGAAAACTGGTAGCGTTGTGGGGTGGGTAAAAAGAAGGAAACCCAAAATGGAGAGCCATACACAGGCAGGCTTGGGGTGTCTGTGTCCAGTTTTTGAAGCTTTGCATTTTGCTTTTGAGGCCTCGACCTCGCTGAGCACAGCACCGGAGCTGGAACAGCAGGGCCATCCCAACTCCTGCCAGCTGAGTAAGCTCGATGCTGCTTCAGCCCCATCACTTGAAGGGTTAATAATGCCCTTTCTCTCGATTCCTCGCCTGATGGCAGCTGGGCTGAGAAGTACATGATCTCCAAGATCTTTTCTTGTGGTTTGCCCGTTGCTATGGGCTGGGCTGTATTCATCTCCTGGAGACACCATTCATTTCCTGGGTGCCATTGTGAGATTAAATATATAACCCGGTGGCTGCTCACCCGCCTCCCGGGGGTGGGAATGCCAGTTTGGCTCCTTTGTTTGAGCTTGCCCTGCCGTGCTGTCCTGGGAGATGGAGCCAGCTCGTGGGACAATGGAAAGCATTTTGTTTCTATCCTGGAGATCAACCTGTTATTGTTTGAAACTAAAGGGCCTTGGTAGGGTTGACCCAGCCAGGTGACCCGGCTGGGACAATGTCTGTGGCTGCACAGTGCAAATCCCGTCTTTGTCTTAGCATGCTAACACAAACCCCGAGATCCCCAGCATGCTGTAAAACATCCAGTGTGCTGCTCATAAATTGACTTTAAGTTCCCCATTTACCTGAGCCATAAAAACCCACATCTCTCCCCTTCCTGTGGTGCAGAGCCCAGGGTTTTTTTGAGGAGCTGGAGATGATCTTGGTGCCCTGGCTCCTCCAGGGTCATGTGTTTGTGCTTTCATATTTTGTCTGGTGACTGCAAGACACTGTAGGTGTTTCTGTGGCTGAATGTTTTCATTTTCCTGGCCAAATGCACCGCCTGCCTAGCACACAGGCTGCAGGGAGGAACAGCCGTTCACTGGGAAACGTGTCAGAGCACGACATACATGCCTGTGCATGCATGCTGCATGTGTACGTGCATTCATGCCGCGATGGTGTGCTCAGCAATTGGCCGATGAAATGGTAAATATTTGAGGTCGGGAAAGTCAGCACATTCCCTGAACTCTGCCTGCTTGTTCAGGCTGTTAAGAGTGAGGGCTAATATTTGAGAGCACCACACCCAGGCACGGAGAGGGCTGCAGCCAGGGTTCAGCCCCACAACCTGGGCACACAGGCAGTTGGGAGAAGGCACGGGCTTTTCCAGCCCAATTCCCAGCTGGCCAAGAAGTTGCACAATTTAATTGATTTCGGTTCGGGAATAGGTGTGTATGGATGGGAGGGAGGAGAGGGCAGAGGCCTGACGTCACCTAAATGTCCTGTAGAAAACAGTGTTTTGTGTGAGCTGCTGCAGGGCTGAACTTTGAGGCAGAGAGGGTTAGAAGGTGCTTTCAAAGATGCGAGGTTTTGAGGAAAATCTATATGGCACAACCCCTTTCTTCCTCCTGATGCTCCCCACACCTGTATGAGCAGCAACACTTTCCTTTGTTTTTTTAATATATTTTATATATATATAAATAAATATAATTCTTAGCTTTTTTGGGTTTTTTTAAATAGATTTTTTTTTAGCCAGAAATGCTCCAAAATCCAACAGGAACTTGAACAGTACTAGGAACCAAGCCTAGAAAGCAAAGCGGGGGTGGGGGAGGGGCACATGGACAAGCCCTGGCTCACTGCAGCTCTGTGACTGATGATGGTCCCGTGGTGGCTATGGGCTGTGCTCAGCAAGCACACCCTGGGAGCGGGAAGCATCAGCGTGGCCACGAGCCCTGTTCGGGGCAGGGCAGCCCGGGGTACCCCCCCGGGTCCTGCTGGAGGACGGGGTGTCTGGGAGGCAGGGCAGGCGCGTGTCCGTGTAGGCTGTGGCGTGGCGGGGCTGTGCTGTGCCCGTGACCTGTGGCTCTTCCTCCGCAGGTGAGAAGCCCTACAAGTGCACCTGGGAAGGCTGCGACTGGCGCTTTGCCCGCTCCGACGAGCTGACCCGGCACTACCGGAAGCACACGGGTGCCAAACCCTTCAAGTGCCTAGCCTGCGGCCGCTGCTTCTCCCGCTCTGACCATCTGGCTCTCCACATGAAGCGGCACCAGAACTAGGAGCTGCCTACGTTTGCCACTTCTCCAAGAGCAGCTGAAACTCTTTTTCTTTTCCAAGGGGCCTCTCCTCTTCTCGTACATAGGAACAAACCCATGCTGTGATCAACCGGCAGGGGTGGCGAGCAAGCCCCCTCTGCAAGCCCTGTCCCCAGCTGTTTCTGGTTTTAAAAGAAATCTCATTAAAAAAGAGTTATAATTACAGACTGATCTCATGACGAGGCTCCCGGCGGCACTGGAGCGATGGACCTTGGATTCCAAAGGGCTTTCTTCCAGCAAACCTGCTATTTATTTGTCACTCAGGAGCAACTGTCCTTCATATCTCAAGCTCTTCAGGATTTTTTCTACCCCTTTTCAGGGCGGTCTCTTCGGTGAGCCTGAGGAGGGCTGTGATGGGTTGGTAGCCTGGCTGTGTGTGAGAGGTCCCACTCCAAACTGTCAGTGCAAGCCTCTTGGACTGCCCCACGGCATGGCCGTGATGTGGCACCTTGCCCCACAGCATGGCTGTGGCACCTCTGACATGTGGGAACAGCACATGCCCAGGGCTGTTTGGGTTGACAATCCCAGTCTCCATGGGGGCATAGAAGAAAGGGCCTTTGACGTACTCACCTGACAAGCCTCCGAGCAAGGGACAGCACAAAAGCAGATGACAAAAGCCATCATCTGTGTCCTGTTGAGCCCAACTGTGGCTTCCTGGCAGCCAGCTCGCTCAGAGCTGCAAATATCTGCCCTGCTCGGCCAGGTTTTTTGGTTGTGTCCTTAGCATTTCTGCTTCCTAGATGAATTTTGACTTCAGACGTCTCTGGGTGAACCAGCATCAGTCTTAAAACCACCCAAGGGGACTGCAAAAAAGCCGCTGGTAAAGCTCTGGTTTGCCATAATATGCTGTGCCTTTCTCAAAAAGCACTGGGCAGGCTCTGCTCAAGCCTTGAACATGCACACAAGGAATCAGTCATCAGCAATCACACCAGCCCTTTGCTGTTGCCATTTCATCACGTTCAGGCAGAAAAGAAAAAAGCATCTTTGAAACAAATTCCAATAAATCCTGCTGTTCAGATTGTACTCATGTTACCTACCTCACAGGTTCACCGCCTTGGGCTCCGTAAGGCACTTTCCCTCTTCTTCTGTGGGGTGCCGTGACGCGTGGGGCACATCAGCCATTCTTCAAAGGCTACCGGGGGTTAAACTTAGGCAGAACAAGAACCAGGCCATGCCAGTTTAAACAGCAGCCGTGCAGGTAATAAATAAATCAGGAACAAATAATGGGCCCGGTGCCTTCAACAGAATATTGATTTCCTCTACGCCGTCATCCTCTTTTATTCTTGAACAAATTTAAGTAATGCGCAGACTGACGCGTGTCTGCAGCAAGAAACGAAAGGCCACGCCGAACCAGGGCACCTTGAGGTGGTGGAAATTTGACAGCCACCCCTCCCTGCTATTGCCAAACTGCGCATTAGCCGAAAACTGCAGCTGGGTTCCTTGTTGTCCTTTTCCTTGGATAAATAAAAATGGTCACACCTGCAGCACACGTGGGCAGGAGAGGAGGGCAGGAAGGGGGTTGGGGGGGCACATGGTGTGGCGTAGGCTTTGGAATGGATAATGTGCCTGGGGCTGGTGGTACAGTGCTGCAGTGAGCCCTTTGTGTGGCTCTTTGGCAAGAAGCCTCCTCCTTTCTCCATGCCACTAGGGAGGGTGGGAATGGAAGGGTGAAATTGGGCCGCTGAACTGCTGGGAGCTGGCTTGGGTGGCTTTCCGCAATGGTGTGTGGGAAGGGCTTTCCAGACCTCAGCACTAGGGCCTTGGCCTGGCTGGAGGGTTTGATGATGGCACCCTCCTGACACCATGTTGAAGTGAGGATTGGAGAGTCTGGCTTACAAATCAGCTTTTTCTGACCATGTGCATGTGCTCCATGCCTGTTTTCCAGCTCTTTCATTGCCTGTCATCACAGCTCGCTGGGGATCGGCAGGTGCTGGAGCAAATGGGCTTGTTTGCCATCTGCCTTGATGACTGTGGGGTCTGGCTCCTTTTCAGGGCACAGAGCAGGACCTTGCCAATGCCACCACTGTGACCTGGGCTCCTTCTTTTTCCCACCTCACCTTGGAGGTTGGTTGAGCCATATGAGTGAGAAGGGTGTGCAGTGCCATCTCCCCCTGGAAATATGGGAGGGTATGAGTAGTGCATGGCCTGAAGCAGTTTGACTTCTTGCTTCTACTTAGAGATGGGTCTGGAGAGCCTCAGGGAAGGGCTCTGATTATGGAAAATCCCCCTGGAGAACAGCAGTGGTGCAGGGCGTAGGAGCGTGCGTGTCTGCTGGCGCGGGCGGGTTGAGCTCACGTCAAAGGAATTTCAGAATAGTGTGGAGATGCCTCAGCCAGTCTCTGCCAGTGTCTCCAGGAAGCTCAGGCTGGCTTGGTGGGGCTGGTGGGGACCCAACGCAGCCATGCTGGGACCTGCCGGGCTCCACCCCGCTACACTGGCAGCCCTTCAGCTCATCTGCGAGGTGGCCCCTGGCAAGGCGAGCCTGTGGCACCACTGTCCCCAAGCCCCCTGGGACCCAGCAGCCCCCAATGGCTGTGACTGCACCCGCCGTGTGGGAAGATGTTTTTTTGGGGGGTTGTCTGTTGTGGTTGAACCTCCTAAATGTGTGAGCCAAGCTACAGGCCAGAGGGTTGACTCAGCCACCGTGTGGGCCATCAAGCTGGTCATGGGGTTAGCCCTCCCCCAGGGCGCTCTTAGAGGGCTCTCATGACCTCCCCTTCATTTTTGTGGAGAAGGAAACCTCCCTTGTTGCCCCCCCCGCCCCCCACCCCCCAGTTCTCCCTCCCCTGCTGTGCCGATGGGGCCCAAATCCTGTTTGCTGAAAAAAGTACAAAGCCAAAACAACCAACAGGCAGCTTTAAATCTTAGGAGAATTTTAAATAATTTTCCTGATGATTTTTTTTTTCACTACAGATCTGCTCATCCTCACATAGACTACGTGTGTGTGTGTATATGTGTGTATATATATATATATATATATTATTTTTTTTCATTTGATGGGGGGCAGAGGAGGAAGTGTCTTAACAAAAAAACCACTCCAATCCAGTACTGCTTCCCAAGCAGCACCACTGGTCTGTATGCAAAATGCTGACATGCAAATGTTTTACTAGTGCAAAGGCAACACTTTAAAAAAAAAAAAAAGACTGAAGGAAAACCACAACAAGCCTTGGCTTTTGTTTCTCAGTTTTTGTGTGTACAGAAGTGCCTTGCATTTCACTGCAGCTCTCAGTGGCCGAGGGCAGCTATTCCCCAGGAGACAGGGAGTGATGCTGGTGGAGCAAAGCCCCTCTTTGCTACAGGAGGGATGGCTTGGAGCTGAGCGACATAGCTGGGCTGTGTGAACCCCAGCCGAATGAAGGTCCCTCCACCCCCAGTCCCCTGGGACACTTAGGTGACAGAGACATTGGACAAGCATTGCAAACCCGGGAGCTTTTGCAAGCCTGTGCTAGGTGCAGAACAAACGCCAGTCTGCTGCGCCTGTATCGTAGTGTGTGGGGGGGAAATAAATTGCTGTAAATAGGAAAAGAGCACTGTATCGCTTCGCGGGTCTGCGTGGATTGAAAGTGATTGTTTACTGTCCGAGATGAACACAATGTGAAAAAAAAATTGGGACCTGGAAAACTTGGGTGGAAGATTTATTTTTCCAGTGATGCTTTTGTTTGTTACATACCCCCCCCCCTCCCTGAACCTCCCCTACAACTATTAATCCATCTCATATTTTGTAATAAAATTTTATCACATGGGGATGTGGCCTTTCGTCTGTTCCCTCCCATTGTAAATGCTCTTTTTGCCTTTACCCGCTGCTACCTGTGCGTGTGTTGATTTTACAGGCTTAAGAAAGGGGAAAAAAAAGCTTTTTTATTAGGTTGGATTAGGAAAATGGGTATCTGAGCAAGGATCTGTACATGGCATAAGCCTGGAGTGCCAGGCAATGCTATTAGTGTTGTTACATGGCCTAAGCTGGTGCTTTGGAGGAACGGCGAGCCCGTTCTCAAACCCACGGTGCAATGCCGTGCGGAGAAAAAGGAGGGGCAGGACACGTTTGGGTTTTAATCCTCTCTGCCTTTACTATGTGCTCCCATTTTTTGCCCTGTGAGGGGAGAAGGGGGCACTGGTGGTGGGAGCCTCATCCCTCCCCGGGCCAGGCAGAGGGGAAGCGAAGTGGGGGACAGGAGGGAGTGCTGGGCTGGGGACACAGCGCGCAGGATCCCTGCTGGGTGCCCTAGTGTGTACGGACACACATTTGTACGTAGGCTAACAGGCAGCAGGGGTTCAGTGAGGGCTGTTGAGCTCAAGCCTTTTGCATGCACATGCCTGCCCGCACATATGCAAACACCTACCAACACCCCCATCCCCCCCCCTCTATACAGACTGAACTAAACAGCTCTTTGTAAGCTGTTCCTGGCAGGATCCCACCTGCTTTCTCCAGCATCTTCTTGGTGACCACTTCCCGCAGTCCCCTCCTGGCCTGGTTATGCCTGCAGGATTGTGAGTTTTACTCCATGTTAAAATCAACAACTCCCTATTGTTTTCCAAAGGTTTTGCATTTCAGCTACATTTTTCATAAAGAAAATCCTCTTTCCCTACTGATTAGGTTCTCTTAGGTCGAACTGCATTGCGATGCTGAGGCAAGTTGTTTTACATTCCTTCTCCTGTGGCTTTTAGACCTGCTGGCAGTCCCCAAGCACCGCACTGGTTTACTCTCCAAGTCTTTCTCCTCACTTGGCTGTTTCCAGATTTCACCATCACTTCAAAAAATAACTGGGGGAACGTGACCTAATTAAGGTTAGGGGGGCAGGCAGGGCAGGACGTTGAGGACACCTTCTCTTGGGGTCACCTCCCTGCAGTCGCAGAGTTTTGCTGCAGATCACCCGTGCAGAGCCAGAGGGAGCGCTGGGCAGTGCGGCATGCCTGGGCAGGATGCGGCCGCAGCGCTCCATGGCGTGTTTGATGCTGGGTGCTGCAGCAAACCTGGGCATCCCATAGGCAGGGGAGGTCAGAGAAACCAGCACCAGGAACCGATCCTTCCCTGCACAGCTGGCAAAGGGGAGAAGAGACCTGTAGTTATTTGTTGAGTTCAACTCCTGAACAGCCTCAGTTTTACCTTTGCAATTTTTTCTGCTTGCAAATAATGTCAGAAGTGGAGGTGGCGGAGGAAGGGGATGCTGGCGGGGACCCCCATCCTTGTGCATGGGGATGTCAGAGCCACCTGCAGCCAGGGAGGGAGGTCTGGGACTGCAAAAGGGATGGGTACTTTGCAGAGCAAGGTGTTAGGAAGACGTGGGCTGCTGGCTGGAGCTGCTAGGGAGGTCTGCGGGCTGAGATCACCATGGACCCATCGTGGACTGACTGCTAGCTACAACATGCCTCCTTTGAGGCCATCTCCTGCCCTGCACATATTTGTGGAAACTTGTGTGTAATGTTTGGTTTCATGCTGGCCAGTATAGATGGAGCCAGGATGCTATACATCTTTGCTAAACACATTCCCATGGAACACCTGAACACCTCTTTGAACCCTCTGTTTCCACCCAGCGTGTCCTTTGGCACGCTGTTGTGCTCTGGACTTTGCTCTGGCCAAGCTGTTCCTGGCGAGATCACTGAGATAGCGAATAACGGGAGAGATCTGCCATGACGTCAGGAAAGTCCAGAGAGTGGCTGTTTTATTGCATGTGAAACTAAAATGTCCTTCCTCAACAGAGCTACATCAGGGGAAACTCCAGAGAGGGCATCAGAGGAGAGCGTAGATGGGGCTGCCATGGCTGCTTCTCCTTGGTGGCACTGCTGTCATGTGGGATGGGGACATTCCTGTCCCAGAAGGGCTTCCTGTAGCCATGGGCCACAGTGCATGTGTGTGTGGAATTGGGGAGGACACACAACTCAGGGGGTGGTGGGAGAGGCTCACCCTTTGGGTCACTCAAGCTAAAATGCTCCTGCAGGAAAGTCCCAGTCAGATTTCCAAACCACCTTTTTTGGAAAACAGCCTGCTGAGCCCACCCGCTGCTGTGTGCTCGCTCGTCCCCACCTCCATTGCCAAAAGTGATTTGTACCATCCCCAGCTTTGAGGTATGGGCTGGCTGGAGCATGGTGGTGGTGCCCATGGACTGTCACTGTTGGGGCACAGGGCTGCGTATCCCCTGGTTCCCCATCCTGACCCTTTCCCAGCCCTGGTCCTTTACCCTGGGGGTGATGATGCTCTGTTTCACCACATGGCATCACGGACCTGAGAAAGGCCTGCTCCACTCTGAAGGTCACCTGCTGACCCGGGGTGATGAGCCCATCTCAAAGTCAGGCTGGGATGTCCCGGGAGGACACAGTCCCTTTGGGTGCTGGGGAGCTGTTTTGTGTTGGGCATCCCTGAGGGGGAGATGCAAGACCCTGCTCAGGTCCCTTTGGATCAGCTCTTTCCCCGAAACACAGAGGAGAAGGCAGCAATTAAAAATAAATCTTCTTTCTCCAACCAGTGGCAAATCTGGGACACAGCTCAAAGCGGAGCTGGAAGTTCAGGCTCATCCCCCAAAGGGTCCTCAGCAGAGCAGGACCTCATCCTGCTAAAAGCCCTTCTCTCTGCAGACCTGGCCAGGGAGAGGACCCCCGTTACTCACCCCATGACTTTCACTGCCTGCTGTGTTCCCCCAGCCACCAGTACTGTCTTTGCCTTGTTTGTGCTCCGGTGATGAAGCAATGCTGCTGTAAAACCCTGGTTCGATCGCATTGACTGTTCCTGCGCAGTTATGGGGCTGTTAAAGGTGCAGGAATGCCAAGATCGCAGCTGGTCAAGGACAGGGAGAGAAGGAGGAGGCAGAGGGGGGATAAAAACCAGAGGTGAAATCCTGGAGGGGGTCCTGCCACATGGTCTCGTGTGGCATGGCCAGGAGGTGAAGGCACCAACTGGAGAGGAGCCGAGGGTCCTTTTGTTTTTTTTAGCTTGGCATCCAGAAACAATGCTGATGCCACCATGCCGTGCCTAGCACCCAGCAAGCAAGAGGGTCTGCTGGGCTTGGTGGAGATGCGAGGCTTGCTGGGAGAGGCTCAGCGAGGGTCTGGTCTCCCTCTGTCCTCCAGAGTGATTTTGGAGGGGAAAGCTGGAAGGTCCCACTGCTACGGGATAGCCAAGTGCCTGCACAGCAGCACCCTATGCCCAAGGTCGGGTGGGACGGGATGGGAGAAAACTTAACTCAGCTTCCCCTGGGATCTGGAGGAGATGCCGTAGATGCCCACCTTGTGTCCCCAGCCTGGCCGAGCGGCGCTGGCCTTGCAGCAAGCCCAGCGCCGGCTGCCCGTGGGCGCCTGCTGGCCACGGCAATGACTTTCAGGATGGGTTTATTTTTGAACTTTATTGTCCCTTCCCCTGCAAGTGACTAACCCATGCATCTCCCCCGCGGCAGATAGCTGTCTCCCCAAGGTTATTCTGTTTGATGTTTTCATGGCCCGGGCTGTAAAGTTATCCATTGACTTGGGGAAAACACAATTAGGAGAGAAAGAGCTGCCAGGCGGGTTATTCAGGTATCTCTGCAACTCAGCAGAGGATCGTGGTGTGGGCCAGAGATGTGGCTACCGATGGGCACGGCAAAGCCTCCGATGGCACCCAGGGCTGGGATGGTGCCTGGCAGCTGGGAGACAAGGGAACCAGCTCCCGAGGTGCTGCCATCTTCCCTCGCTCCGATCGCCTGGAGAACACAAAGGCTGGGAAGGGAGTGCCAAAGGCAGGCTGGATTTTGGGGAGGGTGATGGAGAGGTGAGTGTGCTGGTGGCTGCGCCCACCGCTGTGGGAATGGCCGTGCTTGCCGTGACAGCAGCCCTGAGTGCTGCCCTTCAAACCCAGACCTTATCTGCTTTATCCTGAGGGCTATCAACCCCTCGAGTGTCCCCATGGTGCCCTATCATGCAGCCGAAGCCAGCACTGAGCCATTAAAGTTAACTATTACCCAAAGTGAGTGTTTATTTGGGGTAATACAGGCCCCCGGGGGAAAGTGAGGGAGGGGAGGAGGAAGGCTCTTGTTTCTTTTCTACAAGATATCACTAGCCCCGCAGCGCTAAAGTGGTGCTTAAACAAGATGAATGCTTAAATAACAGATGGCAAACAGTGCTGCAGGGAGGTGGGATGGGAGAGCCCTGACCACGATGGCTGCTGAGCTGCAGCCAAGCGGCTGGGACACCTTAGTGTCCCCCCAGCACATGGGGAGCCCTGTACAGGGGGTTTGTCTTGTACTGGTGGGAGGGCAGGTCCCTAGAAGCTCTCCCCTCTCTTTTTGTCATTGGGCAACTTCGGGGAGAAATCTTCCCTTTCCAGACATTTTCTCCTTTGACGCACACACCCACGCTGTATCTCCAACCACATGTTATCTCCACCTGGATGGCTGCACGTCCCACTCCCTACGCCCAACATCCATGCAGGTATCAGGTAGAAGAAGGAGCCAGGGTAGGGAATATCCACATCCAGACCTTTCCCTGGGTCACAGAGGGGCATCACCCATCTTCAGCTCTGAAGCTGAATATCCCCAAAGCAGAGGGATCCCCAGTCCCAACTCTGCCCCAGACCAGTCACTGCTTTTTCTCCATAAATCCTTTTTTCTCCACTCCCAAGACCATTTCTTTCTCTCCCTTCTCCCCAGAGTAGACCCCATGCAAGTCACTGCTGTAAGGCAGGGGAACCTGCTAGCTGAGATGAGAAAGGGACCCTTCTCACAGCCACTACGGTCACTTGGTTTGGGATAAAAATGATCCCAGGTCCCCCTGCTGAAATTCGAGTAGCACACAGACATGCTGCGGTCTCAGTGTCGCTGCTGTGGCAGTGGCTGTATGGACTGGTGGGGATGTTGTGAGGAGACAGGGCAGTCTGCACAGCCTGAGCCCCGGGGCGAGGTTTGGAGGAGGATCCCAATGGGGAACCCACAGGCAGCTCTGGGAGGACCTTGGGAAAACCATGGAGAGCAGAAGAGAAAGGAAAGTGTCCAGGGCCTTCAGGAAGGATGATGAAGAGTGGTGATGGGATGCAGAAGGATGAAGGCAGTCTGTGAAAGCCTTGTAAAGGATGTGGACCTGGTGAAGCAGGTGGCTTTTGATGAGATGCAAGGCTCAGGCAGCAGGTAGGCAGCAACACCCAGGCTGCAGGACCAGCACTGAGGCACCGGGGGACAGAGTCTGACTGAGAGAGACATGCCAGGGTGGTGGGAAGGCACTGAAGGCACTGAGCTCTGCTGGTGTGTGACCCAATGCATGGATGCCCTGTCCCTGCCCATAGACCCACAGCCCCATCCAGAGCCACCAGCCAGGCAAAGCCCCCCAAGACAGTGAATCCGGGCGTGCAGGAACAGCGGGGCTGCTGCCTGCAGTGATGGAGACGCATCCCTGTGGGTGCTTGGCCTGGATCATCTCCAGTGCAGGGAAGTACTGGGAGCACTGATTTCACACTGGTTTTGGCTTGCTGTGAGCAGCCAGTGCAATGGGAAGGGAGTGACTGGGAAGCCCCAGCCGTGTGGGTGGCTTTTGCAGCCCCACGAGTACATCCCTCCCTCCCTGCCCTCCACAGAGGCATGACTGTGTGCTCCAGGGTGGAAGAGGTGGGGAAGGGCAGAGACAGCCCTATGCTCTTCAGTGCATGGCCTGAAGATGACATGACCCAACCTGACATGACCCAAGCACCAAGCACCCATGACCGCAGCATCAGGCAGTGGGAAGGATCCTTCACTGCCCTGGTCCTTCCCTCGGCTGGTGCATGGTCCCTCCTGGGCACACGACAACAACGGGGAGGCTTCCCACAGCACGCTGAAATTATGCCATTCCCGGGAGTAACCGAATCTGTGCAGGAGGGCTCACCTGAACCCTCTAATCCCATAATCCATCACCAAGGAGATCTGAGCATTACCTGGCACTGTGGGAAGCAGACGGCCCCTGGAGCAGGATAACTGGTTCCCAACATCCCCGCCAAGGCGGGTCGCTTTTTGTCTCACCTCAAAGGCTCCTGCTGGACAGAGCAGGGCTGGGGGCAGGACCAGAGAGATGGCTGCTCTGCTCCTCCAAAGAGGAGATGCTTCAGCAAACAGCCCCATCACCCTCCTTGCAGCCCACCCCATCCTCCTGCTTCGCAACCCATTCCCATACTGATTCCCCTGGCCCAGGCATCAGCAGCGTTTAACCATCCCCGCTTACCAAAGCACCTTCCTCCAGGGTGTTTTTGTGGCCCCACAAGGGTGGGGGGTGTCCCCTGGGGCTGGCTTTGGTTTGAAGAAAATGGGGACCTTGATCTGCCAGGGTGGGAGGTCTGCTCTGCCTGAACCCCACTG
This sequence comes from Falco peregrinus, assembly GCF_023634155.1. Taxonomy (NCBI): domain Eukaryota; kingdom Metazoa; phylum Chordata; class Aves; order Falconiformes; family Falconidae; genus Falco; species Falco peregrinus. The sequence goes on along the minus strand of NC_073733.1, from coordinate 2,325,569 downwards.
TGGGTGGGTTGGGGAGAGATGTGGCTGAGTGCAATCAAACTGGGTAAGATTTTGGTGAAAAAAAATCCCTGCTAGCAACAGGAAGATTGTGAGTTCTCTAAACCAGATGGAGAACTGCCCCGCTGAATATCAGAGCTGTCTCAAGCACCAGAAAGATGGCAAAGGGGGACACACACCCCGAGCTGGAGATCATCAGAGGATGCAAAACATTCAGGGTGTCATTTGCTTCCCTACAGCCACGCAGAGCAGCACATTGAGCCCACGTTCGTCCCCGAGAGTCCCTGTGTAGCCCAGAGGGGACACATGCCAGGAGAGGATGATTCAACCCCTTGCCATACCATTCGCCTTCTGAACACCCCAGGCTTTCTCCCGTGACTGCCAAGGGCTCAGGGAGAGGAGAGCAAACTGCCTGACAGTTTGTATGAGCAAGGGTTCATCCCAACCTGCACAGGACCCTCCTTTTTAACTCCCCCCATCTCCTTTGACTCACCAGGGCAATAGGGCACTTCAGCCCCTGCAGCCCATCCTGGGCACCCACAGCGATGTCCACCTTCCACCAGACACCAGTTCAGCAGAGACCTCGCAACTCATTGCACTGGTGAATCAAATTTTTCCAGTGGTCACAGTAATCTCTGTCTCTCCTGGTTCCTCATTCTGTACTGGGGCTGCAGATGACCTGGGCTGGTGTTTGGGGAAGGAACCTGCAAAAGAGACAAGGGCTGGGCGCGAGGGCAGGGATGCTGGCACAGCTCCGGGGTGGAGATGCGGAGTGCCTGGGCACAGCAGTGCCCGGAGCTGCCACGGAGGGGGAGGCCTAAGCAAACAGGCACTGCGGCAGAGCCAGCACGCCTCGCGGGAGGGGACACAGAGCCAAATGTGCCCTGATCACCCTGATCAAACAAGCCGGCCATGGGGCTGCACATCCTCCAGCCCGTCCCGGTGAGACGGAGCCCAGGGGCTGCGGTTTCACGGTGCCGGAGGAAGGGGTGACATCCCCGCTCGATGCCTGTACATTTTGGGAGGGGGTGTCGTTTCTGGGGGTGATGCCAGCCCCTTTGCCATGACAGGTCTCTGTGCTCAGGACACATGCGTCTGCCGGTAGTGACGGTGGGAGGACAAGCAGAGGCGATCTGTCTCCCTCCCACATCTCTGGCTGGCCCGGGGCAAGGATGAGCCAGAAGCCAGACCCCAGCTCCTTCAGCTTCCCCAAACTCCCCCGCTTTGCCTCTGGCTCTCCCGGCTCGGGCTGCCGATGCCGTTCGTCTGTGCAGCGCTTGGGGCAGCAGAACCCTGCTCTCGGTTGGAGCTTCAGCCGTAGTCCGGGGAGCTGGGCCAGCTCAGGGGGAACTCGTGCAGTGGGGACAGCAGGGGTGATACCTGCCCGAGGAGCTCCTCTTCCTCTCTGCCCGGCTCCGAGCGAGGTGTGGAAAGTGGCAGGACGGTGGGCAATGTTTTCCACTTGGGTCTATATGCAGCAGAGCTCTGCAGGAGGATGCTCGGACAAGCGCCGGGGCAGCATCATCACAGAAAGCAGCGCCGTGAGTTGCAGCTTCAGCAGGAAGAGCCCCAGCAAGATCAGGGACTCAGCCCCATGTTCAAAGCCCATTGCCCGGGCTCCCACAGCTGCTCCGGGTGGGAGAGCAGTCAGAAGTATAAATTGCATAAATATGCAATGCTGGAAAAGGAGGAATACAAAGTGGAAAGAGGTCCTGGCTGTGCCAGGGGCTCAAATCATGGTCAGTGTGGTCATTTAAAGCATCACCTTGGAGATGGATGGCACCAGCAGTGCCCATCCACGCTAGCAGGTTTGCTCAGGCTCCTGGCAGAGTGAAGAGCTTTATGCAGAGGGGCTGGGATCTTTTCCTTCCTTGTTTCCCAGCTAGGGAAACTGGGGGCTGGAGCAGTTAGGGGGTCTGGAGGCTGCCCTGACCTCACCCCCCCAGTGCTGCCGGGGGCTGGCAGCCAGGGAGGAGGCGGTGGCCCCAGTTGTCCTGCTGTGCCATCTAGTGGGATGCTGGCCCTGCTCCCTGAGTGGGAAAATCCCTCTAGAGCTGGGGACACCAGCACAGCCCCCTGCAATACCCCAGCAAGACTCTAATTTTACATATCCCAGGCCAGCGGCGGCAGAATAACCCCACTTATGGGGCAATTTCTACCCCACAGCCCTTTCCAGCGGGGGGAAGGGGACAGCAGGTCGGGTCCCCTCTGGCAGGGCTGGACAGGACACTGCAAGTCCAGCCCTCCCCACGCTGTGGTAGCGCTGGGTTCATGTATTCACCCAGGGGGGCCAGGAAAACAAGGAAGAGCTGCTAGTGCCATTGCTTGGCTGCTTCCAGAAGCTGCCTGGAGAGCAACACTTAATAAGGGAACATCATTGTGCTCTCATAATTGAATCTGCTTTCAAAAAAAAAAAAAATGCAGACCGCTCCAAAGGTCTGCATTTGCTGCGTGCACCACCAGAAAACAGCCCATGTGCATCCCGCCACCACCAAGGACTGAAGCAGAGCTCCTGGCTCCAGCCAGACACCGGCAGCACGTGCCAGGGCAGAGCGCGCTTCCCATCCCTGTTCCCAGGGCAAACAGACTGGGATCTGGCCAGACAGGTGAATCTGGGGCAGAACGCTGCAACGTGTGGAGGAAAACAGTAGCAGGGGACAGCTCTGGCTCAGATGGGGGTCTGCGACTCCTTGCAACCCAGTTAGGATTTTCAGGTGAAGGAAGGTCTTGCTTTCCTAGAGCCAGCAGCGCTCCTGTGGAAGGAAAAGCTGATTTATTGGTTTTCTTATCTACAGCAGATAGAGTTTGGCTTTGAAGAGTCGCTTTAAAAGCGAGCAGAAAAAGTCTGTTGTGAGATCTCATCAAAGTTAGATGCTGCCACTCAAAATGCCTCATTTCAGTGAGATGCCACGAATATGGATAAACTTTCTTAGACATTAGCAACTGTGTCAAGTAACAGGCTTCTGGGCAGAAGAGCAATCTCTAGCCTCTTCCACCACGTATCAGACATTTACTGCAGAGACACAGCAAATGTCCCCAGTTCACGCACAGGAACAAGCCCTGCCTCACACTGGAAGCCTCAGAGCTGCAGAACAAAACATCCCAAAGTCGCCCATCAAACAAGAGCTTGCCACAAAGACCACACACAGCCAATGCAAGGGCAACTCTCCCTGATGCTGATGGCTTCAGTTTTTTTGGCAAGAAGCATTTATATCCTTGCTTAGTGGCTTGCTGAGTGCTGGGAGGACCCCTCGCCTGGGCTGGGCCATGGCTGCTGTAGGGCCTGCTGTAATTAACACTATCCATCACCAGCAGCGACAGGGCTCATCGGGAAGTGTGATTAGGTTGTACCAGCTATTGCATTACTCCTAAGGCGGGGGGTGTCCCATTTGAAAAATAGCCCTGTCGTTAGATCTGGGGCATTAATTGAACACGAAGCCCCATGGATAATCCTTTCAGAGCTGATTGATCTTCTTTCCAGAACTTTCACACATTTGCTGGAAGAGAACTGGAGATCTGTTTTGCTTGGAGAGGGGCTTCCAGAGACCTCCTCAGACCACCTGCACCAGCATCCCACAAGCAGCTTCAGAGCCCACCTTGATATGATGAGGGGGTCTCAGAAATGTGTCAGCCTGGACATGCAGAGGGTGCAGCAAAGCTCTGCTGCAAGCGGGCATGTGGCACTCAAGGCTGAACCCAAAAGAGATGAACTAGGTTGATGCGCTTGTGAGAGCCACCTGGGTGACTCCAGTGCCAGATCCTGAGGCATTCCCAAGCCATCGCTCGGTGCAGGACGAGCATGGGAAGCCCGGCAGGCTCTGCGTGGCTGTGGGGGTGAGCAGGGGAGCGCTGCATGGGGTCAGCAGACAGCGGGGAGTCCTCAGCAGATTGTATCTCTTGGGCTGAGGGATGTGTTTTACTTCCCTTCTAAAACAAATAGCACTTACAGTCCTGCCAAGACCAGCACCAGGAGAAAACAACAGCAGCTTGCGTGAGATGTACTAATAGGGGAGGCTCTGAAGATAAGCTCACTGTCCAACGGCAGGATGGGGAAAGGACTCCATGTACATCCCATCTTTCAGACGCTTTAGTCTCCTTTGCGCATGCAAGGCTTGCGCTCCCATCCCAGTCCCACCCCACTGCTTTAAGGTCACGCCAAGGCTATAGGAGGTTTTGCAAAACATCCTGAACTTCTCTTTGAAGCTCATTTCGTGGTCCTCCAGGGCTTTCCCATTTCTCCTTCAAGAAGATTCACAAGCTCTGCCATGGAGCGAAGGGCACCACTGTGGAATGTACCCACAGGGAGAGCAGACTACAATTAATAACACTCATCAGCAAGGAACAAAACAGGGGCTGGAGAAAGAATCAATTAGGCTGCATCTTAGCTGGATGGCATTTAGGGGAGGACACGGACAGCTTTGAAATATGGGCAAGGAGTTGCTGGCAGCAGCCGGTTACTGTTAACCCCTTCTGCAGCAAGCTGCCATGGTGGAGGGGTGATGGGCATCACCTGCAGGAACCCCCAGTCCCAGTTTGGGAAGGTCAGTTTTGGAGCTGATGTGTCCACATTCCTCTTGAATAGCTTGGAAAGAGCCAGATGATGCGTTTAGGGACAAGCGATGCAAAACCCAGACTGCAACAGAAATTGAGGGAGGAAGCATCACTCTCCAGCATGATGCAGACCCCAGAGGGCCAGTCTGTACTTTCACTGCAGAACTGCTGGCCCAGGGTGGTCTTCCTGCGCAGAGCATCAAGTTCCCACTTACCAACATGATCTCCGGAACCACCAGGTGCTTCAGCAGGAGGTGTTTAGCATGCAACACTGCTGTGCAGGCACAGACTCCCACACCGCCCTGGTTCCAGCTTCTGTGGTGTTTACCAGAGACCAGCTCTTGCCAAGAGTTCTACGCAGCCCAGAGCTATGCATTAAATGAACTGTTTTACTTGCAGCAGGTGACTGCCTCCAGCAGAGAAATTAGAGTTGCTCAGCAGAGCAGCCCTGCTGCTGCACTGCTAAAGAGAATCACTGTGGGAATTCAGCAAGGACTTAATGTTCAGTATCACTAGGTACAATTAAATTAGATTAACATATGCTTTGGGGAGGAAGTGAAGATCTTTAGAGATTCTGAAGAAGGAGGAATTTCTGCAGAAGGGCAGGTTCATAGACCTGAGTTTGCAGGTACCCTTTGGTCCTCTGGCCTCAGGGACACAAACCCTGCTCACATCAAAGGGACCACCGCGGTTTGGCCATGCACGCGTGGGAGCAGCTCCTGGCTCTGCAGGGTGGGAAAATACTGATCCCTCAAGCACAGGGAGGTGAGCTGCATTAGCGCACGACTCCACAGTGGCAAGAAGCCTCAGCTAATGGTTTTCAATAACAGCACTGAAATATTAAAGTAATATGGTCTTTTCTTCAGAGTTTTTATTATATTGGCCAGGCTCAGAAAGACACAGTGAAAAAACAAAAATGACTGGCTGCTAGAATCCTATTAGACCCATTAATCACTATCAAACACTAATATCTGTGTACTACCTCCCTGGTGGTATTAATTACTACAGCCATCAGGGGAGAGAGCAATCCAGCCCTTAGCCCCAGGGGGCCAGAGTGGCTGCACAGCTCACACAGCTCTCAGCCCTTTCCTGGCAGGTGGTGGGACTGCTTTAAGTGCTCCCTGACTGCCAGAAAAGCCTCAGCCACCAGGCATGGCTGCTGCCATCGTCTCTCTGAACACACACTTGCTTGAGTGGGCTCTGCATTTCCCTCTCCAGTGTGAAACTCCCTTCGCCCCCCAATGCCTCTACAGCAGCTTTGTGACCCTAGCAAAGCAAAAACCAGACCTCACAAGCATCAGTCTAAAATATTCTCCGCCTTCGGAAGCACCACCATGGGCAGCACAGCACCCCCCACTGTGGTACCTCTCCTCACCTGTGTTTGTGTCTCTGGAGACAGTTCCAGGAGCTAGAGCAGATGCTGTGTAGCTCCAGGGACCTGCTCTGCCTCCTGCAGCAAGGACAGGGTCTCCTGCAAGGAGAAGTCTCAGGCACAAAATCGTCTGGAGCCCCCCAGGAGATCTGCCCGAGGATAGCTCAGCAGGGCAGGGACCTAGTCCCACCATCTCCAGGCAGGGCAGCCACAGGCACATCAGCTGGAGTCAGCCCAACAGACAAGCTCATGGTGGTGAGGCAGGTCCAAGGCTGAGCTGGGAAGTCACTCCATGGGTCAAGACCTGGATCAGGAGTATCAGTGTCCAAGGACAGGCATAGCTGGAGGAGAACTGTAGAGCACCACCCCTGCAGCGCTGCCCAGGGAGGGAGGGACAGCCCTGAGCTGAGCTTAAATGGGCTCCTGGGACCATGGGCATGGGTGGAGGCACCAGGGGGGAAAGCTCAGGGCCATTAAGGCCAATTAGTGCCTTCAGGGCCTGGGCAGTTGGCTGTGAGGTCTGACCAGGCTGCTTAAGGTTTGATCCAGTTGGGTCCTGGAAACCTCCTGGGGAACAGGTAGCATAGCCCCTTTGGGGACATGGTCTACTGCCTGACGGTCCTCACTGTGAAAAAGCCTTTTATATCCAGCGTCTCCTCCTCTTGTTTCTTTTGTGTCTGTTGTCTTTCCCTCTCCTGCCATATGTTGCAGTCGTAGCCTGGCTCCATCTTCTGGAATTCTTCTCCCAGGGGCTAGAAGTCTGCTGTCAGGACCCCCAGAGCCATCTCCTCTCCAGCCGGAGCAAGGCTCAGTCCTGCAGCACCTTCACAGGGCATGACCTGACAAAGCCTCCAGCCCCTGGCCATCTCCATGGTCCTCTGCTGAAGTTACTCCTGTTTATCAATGTCTTTCTTGGTATTGGGTGCCCAAAACGGGACAACATATTCCAGATGTGGTCAAACAAAATGGGGATAGCCTTATTCCTCAATGTTCATACCACCCAGGCATGCTTTTTTCTGTAGAAGGGCCATTTTTGGGGCTTTCTGTCCGTCCATCCATCCATCCATCCATCCATCCATCATTAATCCATGCATTTTTATGATGCAGACCAGAACAACACATTTTTCAGAGTATGTCCCCACTGTGTGGTCCCACTGAAACCAGCCTGGCCAGCTGTGGATGTGCACAGAGGCTGGAGGGGGGACAATCTCAGGTTGGCAAGGAGAGGCTGAAACAACCCTTCTCCCATGAGAAATAACTCCCTAAAACTCTTCAAGGTCTTCAGTGCACTTTTAGGAAAACATGTCAGTGTTTCTATCTGAGATGCTCAGAGTCTGGCTTTAAGTGTGGTAGATGTCAAAACATACAAAAAAGCCAAGTATTTCACGTAAAAAAGCCAAGTATTTCACGTGTCCTGAATGGGTTTAGACTTTGGGGTTTTGTTTTTGTTTTTGTTTTTTTGTGTAGAACTGTAATTAGCAACATCCCCAGCCCAGGCAGCTCTTCCCACAGTGTAGCAACAGACCCGTCCTGCTCCTGGGGGCTGGCAGAAGCCTGGGGACTTTCTATAAACCCCTTTCAGCTGCAGGTCACCATGGGATGGGAATGGACCATCCCTGTGGTGCTCCCTGCATCCCATGGCCACAACCAGCCCCCCTTGCACCCTGTCGCTGCTGTGGGCCTTAAAGGGGTCCATCATAACGAGGGGTGCCTGGGACCCCCCTAACTTCCAGCAGGGCAAGTGACCCTCACTGCAGGGAGCGGTGTCTGGCTGAGTGACAGCAGGGACCTTTCCTATTGAAACCTGCGACTGCAGTGCCATTTGCTGCATGGCCTCCGTGCTACTGAAATGTAAAATAAATGGGTTTTTTTTCTTTTCTTTCCAGCCTCGGTTGGCAGAGGAATTGTCAAGGTTGCATTTATATTTATTAGATTCATCTTCATGGCTCCCAGGGAGTGCTGCGCTGACACCCAGAACAAATCACAGTGCCAGGGAAGGACAGGGAGAGTTACTGGAGAGTTATTGAGGAGAGCAGATGTGCAGTGAGCAGCGGCGAGCAGGCACGGTGAGCACGCTGCGTGTGCCTCAGGCAAGCCTCCTGCCCCCCACATCATGGCAAGGCAGAGGAGCCTCCGTGCTCGACCATCGGCTTAGCCCAGGACTGCTGGCAATGGAAACCAAAAGGCAGTTTCCCACTTTTTTTAGTTTTCTCCATGGCATGAACTGCCGTGCTGGGAAATCTCACCCGCAGCAGAAATCTGGAGGCTGCAAGAAAAGTGACTGAAGAAGTCTTGAGGTTCAGGTAAGGCAGCGGCTTTGAGAGTCCTGAAGCAAGAGGGGAGCATCTCTCCTAAGAGGCACTGGTTCCTCTTCCCAGAGGGGCTCCTGGCCATGGCCCAAGTCCCTGAGCTTTGTGGGACTGCTAGTCGCGGATGGATAGATGACAAAATCACTTCTGAAAATGGGGATGAGCAACATGCATCGTTTAGTGCTGCTGTGGGCAGAGGAGGGACATAATATCTGAATCCAGTGACTCGCTTCTGAGTCTGAAGCTCCTGCCATCCACATCTGCCAAGGGAATAAGGCGTCTAAATCTCTTGTGTCTGCTTCTAGGTGTTTGTTCTGATTTGGAAAATAGGCCCCTGGACCTCTTCAGTTGTGTCTTGAGCATCCAAATGAATTCCTGCAGGGAGGCAGTGGTACAGGGCTGTGTACCCACCCTGCCATCCTTCTGGAGCACCTACACCCCCATCTCGCAGCTAGATCACCTTGTGCAAAGGAGGATTTTGCAGGAGCCTTGTAACAGACTGCAGTTCCCCTACGAGAACGTAGCGATGTATGTAAGGCATGTAGCGAATTAGTGTTTAAATGTCACAGAGCTTTGGCATAAGGAGGACACTTAGCACAAGCTCATCAGAAGATCCTTTGCTATTTATAGAGGTGGCAACGGTCTTCTACAAAGGGAGCAAGACCCTGTCTCTACCAGTGGGAAAGTGGCAGAAGGACTCGTAGTTGCGCTTGCCAACAGTTCAGCCCCAGATCTTGGACTAAACCCCAGGATTTTTGGTCTTCAGGGCCTTGTGCTGTCCCTAATGCTCATCTCCTTGACCTTGCTGGAGGAGGCACCATGGGTTTGTCACACTGCTGCCTGCAGTCAGCTGTATGCCAGGGACCTGTGCTCAAAGGATCACATCCCTGGGTCCCTGTTTGACCAGGGGAAGGGGAATGACAGTAGAGCCAATGCACTTTGCAAAAGCCTTCTGGGAGCCAAGAGCAGATGTACCAGCCAGGAGGCATTGTCCCATCAACTCCCAAAGTGCCAGTTCTCCAAAATCCCAGAAAAGTTCAGCTTTCAGTAAACTATGCAAAATGCAAGGAGAAAAGACAATATTCTCACTTTCTCCTTTCCTTGGGCTCCAGGTCCATCACGAGCCTTGCTGTAATGGACCACGGATCACAGATGAGTTTACCTCTGGGGGCTTCCCTGAGGAGCTGGATGGGAAGGGTGGGCTGGAGACCCTCAGCATGCACTGAAGAAGCAAGTGCTCCAGGTCAAGGGGTGGCTACAGCGCCAGGAACGGGTGAGGGGATTTGGGAAAGGCTTGGGAATGATGTAGGCACCTCCCCGTGACTGGGACAGTGCTGGGAGGCCTGCAGGGGGGCCGGTGGCAGCTTTGAGGTGCTGCGATCTCCCGCACAAGGGTGCCTGCAGCAGCTCTTTCCCCTGGAGGGGTTCACATCCAAGAGGAGACACTTGAAGTTTCAGCTTGAAATGCTGAAAGATCAAAGCCTGCCTGCGAGCCTTCATCCCAGCAGGCAGGGGGAAGAGGGGTGGGCAGACAAAGCAGCAGCAGACGCTGTCACCTTTACATCCTGGGCTAAAGGCCGTTGGCAGTAAAATGCCAGCCCCGCCAGGCTGCTTTGCATCCAAATCAGCTGCTCACTCCTGCTGCTCTTCAGAGGTGTTGGGAGCCTGTGCTGGCCTTGATCTGCTCCTGCTATTTGTTTCAATTGATTTATTTTTAGATTTGTGGAGAGGAAGAAAGCAACAAATAAATAACTTTCCATCCCCACCCCCAACATCTCAGATCCCGGTGAGCTCCTTGCAGACTGCTTGCAGGGTGATGGAAATCATCTTCACCCTTCCTCCACCCTCTGCTTCTCCCCAGCAGCACCCAGCAAGCCATCCATCACTTGCTGTGCTCAGCCTTGAGAACAGAAGGTCTGTGGGGTCAGCAGCCACCCCCTTTTCTGCCTTGTCCTGCTAAACTCAGACACCTTTGGGTTTGGAGCCCTGTTTCATGGAGCTGCGCTATTCTGCAGATGGTGCTTCAGAAAGCACTAGCCTGGAGGACCTCTTGGTTGAGATGGAGAGGGCAAGGTGGGCAAGGCATCCATATATTCCTCCTGGCTGCCCCCATCCTGCCCCGTCCTCCCCTTTCCAACAGCTCCAAGAGCTGCCTGGCAGCACTGCAGCAGGCTGGAGGGATGGGCAGTGGCTTGTGGTGGTCCCAGGAAGATCTGTGCTTCATGTGATCGCGCTGCAAGGAGAAGCATTTGCATGAGATGACCGGAACGATGCAACCAGGCCTTGCTGGCAAGAGTTATTTTGACCGTAACCCTGTGAAAGACATGCTGCATCATGGCTGGCACCATGTGGTATCTCCTCTGATGCTGGCCAGCAGTCCTGTCCCCGCCTGCAGCATGTTACGGGTGTTCTGGTCCTTCCAACAGCTCCAGCGGGGAGGGAAGGCAGAGCTGAGGCACTGGGACTGTGCGGTTCCTCTTTGGGGTGCTGCTGTTGCAAACGAAAGGCTGGGATTTCCAGGTCACTCTGCCTGTTCTCCACATCTGCTGGTACCTGCTCCCGCCTGGCCGTGGCTGCGCGGGGCCAAGGAGTGTGGCTGACCTCCCTCTCTAAGCTGCTGGTGTCAGCAGGCAGAAGCCACCACGAGGAGATGAAGCTAGGGTTGCTTCCACAGCCTGCCTTGCGATGCTGCTGGCTGCAGGGACGTGCCAGAGCTCTCCCGAGGCAGCTGAGCAGTGACGTTACTTCTCGGGTGTGTGTTCCTGTGCTGCAGCATCTGCTCCCATTCATGCACATCACAGTCAATGTGCTGCCCTGGTGCAGCCTGGCATCTTCCCTTGCAGACCTGCTATGAGAGTCTGGGAGGGGTTAATGTATGGGAAACCTGAAGAGGTGGTGTCCTTCCTCAGCTAACTGGAGCAGGACAAAGGTGCAGGTGCTGTTTTTAGAGGAGCCTTACCCTGGGCTGACTCACAGGTTGTCTTGTGAATTCTCCCCACATGATGCATCTAAGACCTATTGCACTGGTGGGCAGGACCACGTGTTTCTCTTCCCATGTGCCCCGGAAGGGAGCATCACTTCTCTGGGTCGAATGGGACTGCGGTCCTGGGAATACATTTTGCTTCTTCATCCCAATATTTCAACTGCACCAGCTCCAGCTCCCTTCTCCCCATGAACTGCTGACACCGGGGTGTATCACATCTGCCATGAGAGGCTGCTGGCATCACACGGGAACTCAGGCAGCTCCCTGCAGAGCGGTTGTGTCCCCACAGTAGTTAGAAACCTTTGCTCTCTTTAAGTTGAACCACAGCCACTGTCACTTGCCTGGTATTTATTGAGACATAACTTGCAGACTGCATATAAAAAAAAAAAAAAAAGAAAGAGGGGGGTAGCAGGGGGGAGTCTGTCTCTGTTTGCTGGCCTGTAGGAAATAAAGGGCAGAGTCCCCTGCACCAGCTTGCAGGTAGCTCGCTCTTATCTGCACTGCAACGCGCTGTTGCATTGCTCTCTGCACTCACTCAGAAAACGCCAAGGCAGGACAGCATTTGCAGAGCTCAGCCAGCCTATCCGGCAGGGTTACTCAGCAAGAACAGCCCTGAAAGCAAGAAAGAGCCCAGGACGATTGCTGTTAAACAGGGACAAATTAAATGCCCCAGGAGCAGATACCATTCAGCCTCATTGAATAAACACGCCTGAGAAGATTTCTATATAAAGCAGAGCTGGGCAGTGCAGTCTCAATTGGCTCTTGGTCCGGAGCAGAGCCGCAAGGTGCTGCTCATGCATTTTAGGATGCTACTAGTGTAATAAATAATAAATGATTTGGTACGAGCAGTCATTAGGGCTTTTCCTCAGTGGGGGCGGTCAGCTGCGCTGGCAGCGTGCCTGAGGCTGGAGGTGGAGGGGTCAGTCGGGGTACCCACAGGGCCAGTCTGCCTAATCCCCGCGGCCGGACAGCGTGTCTGGGATGCAGCACGGAGCCAGACCTGCTGCTCGGGGACCCTGGCAGCAGTGAGGGGCAGGCAGGACCCAGCTGGGGGGGATGCTTTGGGTGAGGGTCCCCTGAGTCGAGCCGGTGGGAGCAGTGGCACCCAGCCACTGCCTTCCCGGGTGGCCAGGCGGCTGCTTTCTTGTGCAAAAAGGAGAGTCGCTTGGACGAAGGGATGTGAGGTTCATAAATCAGGGACTGCGGCTCGCACGAGTGGCATTTATGGCTCCCCCAGCACCAGTGCGCTGCTGGGGAATGATGCAGAGCCCTTGCCCGGCTTGGCTTTGATCCCAGAGCATTTCGGCACCTCCTGTCCCCTACCTGCTGCTGCTATTCATCCAAAACCTCAACTTCTCGACTGGGAAATGCCACATTGCACTGCGCCTTCACCTTCTGCCTGGCACAGGGAGTCGTGCCCAGCACCCTTACCCCGCTCACCTGCACCTCCACTTCTGGCAGTGCTGGTGGAGACAGCTTCTGCTGATGAACCTGTACATGACTGCTTTAAACTGAAGCAGAAGAAGCTCTTGAATTTCCAAATCTATAAGCACTTGACAGATCCCTATCGCCCCAGGAGGGCAGAGCTCTAATCACAACACGCCACCTGACAGGTATTTTTTCAGATTTAATAACTTCAAGGAATACCAGTTAACCCCAGGGCACACCTGCGGTGGTCCGTATCTTTCCTAGATCTCTGACAGCACTGGACACATTGCCAGCCTTTCCCTTAGCCAATATTTCTCTAACTTAACGTGATATCACCTATGTGCTGATAAAATAACAGTGTTCTTCCCATGATGCAGACAGAGCTGGGTGAGGGAGGGTGTCAGCTCCTTTGGGAGTGTCTGGCCACAAAAGAGAAATTTAGGACAAGAGGTCTGGGCAAACTCCGTGTATCTCTGCAGATGTCCTGGAGACTGAAATATTCAAGCATCCTCAGGCTTAAGGGACCCTCTTTTCCCCATTTGGTGCAGTTTTGCTGAGCTGGGAAGGGTGGGCATGTTCTCTGAGGACCAAGAGCATCCATGTAGCACGTCCTGAAATGAGACAGTTTTCTGTGACCTGAATTGTCTAATTGAGGCAGGAGAAAAGGCTCTTCCCTGTTCTGGTCCCTTGTCATCATCCAAGTATATACAATACTTATCCTTTCACCTGCCCTGCACTTCTTTTTACAAAGAAATGCTGTGAAAGGAGCTTTTTGCACAGACCCATCCAGGCTGGAAATTGTAAATTCAATTAAACACTAAACTGCTTTTTGCAGCAGTGTCTGCTGCATGGTACCTCATCCATCCGTGCTGCAGGAGCAGCAGGGCAGCCATCCTGTGAATAATTGAGCTCTATGGAAAGCAACCAAGACAGGGAAAGGTTTTGATTTCCACTGTGCTGACACCCTGCTGGAAAGGCCTCCTCGGAAAGCTGCCGGGGCTCTTGCTGCAATTAACCCTGCCCAGGGCACCCGCAGGTGGGAGCTCCCCCGGGAGCCCGAGAGCGTGGAGGCTGAGTCTGCTGGGGAAAGCGGCAGCAGCATCATTAAGGTGGCTTTTCTCGAGGTCTCTGTGCGCAGGGGAGGTGGGTCAGCATGCACCAGGGTGCTAACGAGGATGCTGGGGACCCTGCAATGAGCGGTCACCGCAGATGGGAGGGCAGGATGGGGCTGTAAGAGGGAGCAAGGAGAGCAAAGTGCTTCCAGGCACAAATACCTGCATTTCTGAGAAGGAAGATTTGGGTCAAATTTGGTGATCTGTTTTCAGTTAAACAAGCAGAAAGGGAGAGCTGCCCGTGGGGAGCAACCCAGCACCCCACAGCACCCATGGGTGAGACTGGAAGGGGGATGTGTGCCGCTGGTGGAACTTCACCATTCCTGCTTGCACCTCCCCAACTCTGCGCTGGGAAGATGATGTATCCAGGGAAGGAACATTATCTGGGGTATTTCTCCTTCTCCCTGTTGCAATCACAGAGATGGTTTGTGGTTTCTCCTGACCCTGCTTTTGGCAGGGATGCTGGGATGATCCTGCCTCTCCACGATCCTGCAGTTCACATCCCCCTTTTCCTTCCCTCTCACTTTTTTTATCTCTGGCTACACACCGAGAGCAGGCAATACTCTGCCGGAGTAGACCTGCTGTGCACACCCTGAGGGAGAGGAGCTGCCGGGTTAGGACCCCTGGGCTCCTTCAGCCCCACAGACCATGCAAACCGTGATGAGCTGCAGGGACCAAACAAGCTTCCAGCTGTGCTTGAAGGCAGCTCCAGGTTCATAATTAAATCCCAAGGCTTGGCAAACCAGGGCAAGGGAAAGCTGCTGGGAATGCCCTGGCTGTGCCATGATGGGAAGCAGTACATCACTTCAGAGGGAAGGTGGTCCAGCTTTCACACCCTGCCCACCCCCTGGGAAGCCTCAGTTTGCAGTAGCATGACCCCTCAGCCAAGGCACAAGGAAAAAGAGAAGGCTTGGGTCGATCAAGCAGAATTTAGGGAGTGGTGTTGTTTGGCAACAGCAGGAGGAGGAAACCACTGTGTCATCCCAGAGCCCTTCACGTGGCCCAAAGCAAAGCACTGTGCTGAGGTTACTGGAGTTCTGCACTTTATGGAGCTCTTTAAAAAGAAAAAAGAGCAGATGTCATTTTAAAGGAAGAAAATGTTGCCCTGAAGCCAAGAAATCATGAAGTATCATTAAGAGATCAAATGGAAACACTTAAAGAAACGTCAACAAAAGATGTCCTGACACTTTCAGAAAGGTTCCCCTCATGTTTTGCACTGGAGCTATTTGTCAGATTTGACCTCAGTTTGCAGTCTCTTTCCCTCCTCTTCCTTTTTGGAGAAAATTTCCAGCAGCCAGAGGCATCACCCATCCCTGAGGAGCACAAAACCCAGCTGGGAGCCAGCTGCGTGTCCCCAGCTCCTGGTCCTGGGCTAGGCACCCAGGCCAGCTTCTGGTCCCCTTCACCAGGCTCCCATCTCCAGATGGAGCTGGCAGGACTTGGGGAGGCTTTCCAGCTCAGCCCTTTCTCCTGCTATTCCAAAACATTTTGTAAACTCTTCCCAAGGCTTTTTCCTTTTGTTATTGCCTCTGGGTCAGAAAAGATTCTTCCTTTGACAGATGAAGCTAGTGGAGAGTGAATGCTGCGACCCAAACATTGTTTGCTTTACAGCGCAGCAGGGGAAATTCTGACTGCTCTAGGAAGATGTTATTTTGTTCTCTAAACCATTCCGGGTTCTGCTTTTGTTTGTGGAAATCACATAACACACCTTGAAAAACATAGCAATGAATGTTGCTGCTGATGGCCACCCCTCCCTGCCTGCCTCCGGAGCCTGAGCTGGTTTTGTTCGCTCTGGGGCAGATCAGAGCTGTGCTACCTTTCTGGGGACTGCTATCCCAGCAAGACACGTTCCCAAAGGATAGCCCATATCCCAACAGGGTGTCTTCCCAAAAGTCAGTGTGGCTGAGGATGCCCTGTCTGGGGGGAACCAGCAGAAGATGCAAACGCTGCCCCAGGCAAGGACCCCAGGGCTCGGGGGTGAACCCCGGCTGATTTACTTACAAGCAGAGGTGCAGACTATGAGCCCACCCTCAGCTCCATCCTGAAAGATGATTTCTCTTGTGCCTTTCCCATCTCTGGCTGCAGGTCCTCTAGCCTCTGGCAGAGTTTCTTCCCTGGAGTTCCCAGTTTCTTGGAGCCTGCTGTAAAGAGGTGGCTAGAGCAGAGAGACCAAAAAGAGCAACCCCACAGCAATAACCCCACGGAAGAAAGCATCACATCTGCTGCAGAGCAGAAAGCATGTGGTGAGAGCTGGTGGGTGATAACACCCATGCACCGCTGCAGGGATAAGCCCCAAAGTAGAGGGAGATAAAACTTGATACACTCAGAATAACTCAATGGCAAGATCACTCGGCAATCCGTTAACCCTCTTTATCACTGACCTGTCACTAACCTGCATCTCCAGGATGCTGCACCTACAGCCACAGCAAAAATGCAATTTCCCAAGCCCTGGACACCCAGGGGCTGGATCTCAGCTGAGACAGCTAGAGGGGAAGAACACCATGCCGTGCCACCTTTGGCCAGGTCCGCTGGCAACTCCCCCAGAGTACTTGGTACTTTGCTGTGCACCACATGAACTGTAAATCTGTGAGTTTTCAGGGGAAAGAGAAACACTGCAAGACCCCAGAGAGGCGGCTCCCTGCGGGGAATCACTCCGTCAAAACAAGCACCACAAGATCAGCATTCTGGGAACCGCTGGTTCCTCCTGCACTCAGGAGCCGTCAATGGTAGATAACTCGCATCTGCTTCTGAAAGCAAGAGATTAGTCTAATTTAGTATAAGCTTAGATATCAGCAACCAAATCTAATTACAAGGATGCGTCAGGCTCATTGATCACTTTAAATGGCAACGCAAAAAGTTTGGCCCATTGCATAAGAACTGCAGCGTGTCTCAGCCTGCGCTGTTTTATCAGGGGAAGTTGCTTCCCCAGTTAGCTGGTATTGACGGGAGTGCAGTGCTGTGCCGATGGCAGTGCGTGGCTTGTGTTATATTAAAAATATAATTTGTGCTTACTGGAAATAATAAAAAGCAATTCCAGAAATACTCGGTGGAAATGCAGATTCCAAGGATTTTTTTTTCACAGTAAATGGGATTTCTGCATCAGCCAAACCTCCAGCACTTCCCATGTCTCTGGCTAAGGGAAGAGGCAAAGCAAGGATGCCACAGCTCTTGAAGCCCCTCTTCCCAGTGCTTCCTCTAGCAGACAAAGTACCAAGAGCTCTTCCGTCATCAGCGAATCCATCAGCTCATTTCAGCCCTCTGCGCTCTGTGCAGCAGGTGATGCTCGTCTAAATGAAGCCACAGCTCTACCCCTGGCAGGGCAGCTTCCAGCTCTCAGCTTTCCTTGTGATAGTTTAATGCTCCTCCAGACTTGGCAGCAAAAATGGGAGGAGGAGTGCAGAAAGTGACAACTGAACAGAGGCTTTATGGACCCAGGCTCACGTGAGACATCGTATTTATCACCTGCCTCTGCTCTAGCTCTGGAATATTGTCAGAGGTGCTTGGTGGGGTTTGAATGGACAGACTAGCTCATCCTGAGCAGCTGTGGGCTGGAGACCAAGCCCAAAGCCTCTGAGGTCCATCCTTATCTCTCAGACCCATTAAACCTGTGATCTCGGGCAGGCACCAAATAGCCCAGTGCACCTCAATGCAAAGGGTTGCTAGCTCAGGGGGATATTCTGTTTTCTTTCATTTTTTTCTGTGCTCAGACATCCTCCGAGAGCCCATTCCTTCCTGCAGGCTCAGCACACCCAGTGCCACCTCATGGCTGGGGCTACAAAATCAGGGATGGAGGGAGCAAGGCACAGCTGTACAGCTCCAGGCAGGACGTTCAGCTGCTGGGGGATTAGAGCTGCCAATGTGCCTGGGTGCTGAGAAGGGCAAAGAACAGGGGTACAGAGGGCTGGCCAGTCTGACACCTCGCTGCCTGCTGCCCTCAAGAAACTCAAAGCTTTGAGCCTTGACCAGGGGTTGCCTCAGCTCTTTGCTTGTACCTGTGCCCCAGACTGTGATCTGTCATCTCCAGAAGGGTGGAGGAAGGAGAAGGAGGAAGGGCTGCCAGGCTTCGGCAATGGGTCTGTGTTTCTGTGGGCACAGAGACCACTCCAGGGCAAGGGGAAGGGCCGTGCAGCCTCTTGGCGAGGCTTGGGTGCAGGGGTTTGGATGGAAGTTGTCCTGGCCTCCCTCCCTCCTTCCATTGCTGATGTATCCCCTGCAGAGAGGTTCACAGGGAGGGAAAAGCACCTGAAGACATAGGACTGAGCCCAGCATCCCCATGGCTGCATCCAGGGATGCGTGGAGCACCTTGTACCCCACTACACCAGCATATGAGCCTCACTGGCTCCCACAGGGTCCTTATCCAAAGCAGCATCACAGCAGCACCCATGGGGAGAAAAGACTCAAACCCCTCATAATTTGCCAAAACTCCTGCCTGCTTCCCGACACACGGTGCTTAAGCAAGTCTAAAACCAGATTGCCCTGCTGCAGTGTTGCTATAACAAATATATATCCAGTCCCTTGCCTGCTTCTCTGGCATTATTACACGCTGTTAACACTCTGCAGGGTAGGCAGCCCCCAGCCAAGGGCGTTGGGCACCTTTGTGAGGACAGGGCAGGTCTGGAGTCCAGTCAGAACCAAGCCGTTCCCTACAGAAAACAAGCCCTTCAACATATGCAAATCTACTCAGATTCAAAGTTTACGTCCTCCAAAAAGAGACCATCATAGCCAAACAGAGGGAAAACCCCCATTCTGTCAACATTTACACAGCAGAAATTAGTTTTTGGGGGCTTTTTGCTCCCCCAGGGCAGGAAGGTTTTATTGTTTTGTGCAATGCTTCTGCACAAGGAGCAGTCCCCACGCACAAGCCTGTTGTTTTGGAGTTCCCACCATCTTGCTTTGAGTGCAAGATCTTCCAAGGGACACATTGCCACCCTGCAAAAAGAAGAGAAGCAGACCAGTGGAGCATTTTAAAAGATAAAATAAAGCTTAGTCAGTCAGGTACCCTCTCGATACTGACTCAAGATGCATTTTGGATGAGTTGTTTTATAGATGGGGTGATGCCTGTTCAAGGCAGGAGTCCTGTAGTGCGAGAGAGACGATGAGGATGGAGCAGTTCAGTAATGGGTTTTGGTGTATATCGCCGCAGCTCCTGCAATGTCCAACGAAGCAAATGATTGCATCTGTGGCATCAATCATTTAGTGTCATTAGACAAGAAGCTCTGTCACAAGATGAGCATCTCCTGCTTGGAAAATAAGTGTCTCAGCTTTGCCTTGGTGCTGATGCATCAGCGGGGGACCCATTCTCCTGTGACAATGGTCTCTATCTGGCATTATTCCTGCCTGGGAAAACACAGAAACACAACAACCCTCTTTGCTACCCAGATGTGCTTGTACAAAGGGTATTTCATCTTCGAATTTGAGAGGTACAGGATGCCACACAGCCCAAGTTTGTCACCAAACTGCAGGAAAAGCCAGACGACTCCTGTGCTCTGAGTTTGCTCGCAAGGCTGCTGCAGTGAGCTGGTGCCTGGGCAAAGGGTGTCTCAGGGAGACAAATCTGTGTCTAAAATGGATGTGAGGGGGATGGACAACAGCAGAACACCCCTGATTGCACCTGACGTGCACCATGCTTATCTCTGGACAGGATGATTAAAGTCCCTGTATTTGTGAACAGCAAGTGATACACATTCCTTTATTCACTAACACTTAGTTGTGTCCCCAGAAAGAAACTTTTCTAGTTACATCAGTTGCTGAATGAAGTTAGAAATTATTCACAGCCCTGAAATAATACATACCTCTGATCGGGCAGTTGCCATCCATAAAGGCATGGTCAAAGGCATGAGCTATTATCTGAACATTTGCTCTCCTCGGGAAGCTCATTTCCATACAGAACTGCACCTCGTGCAATATATCTCCAGGAGCGATCACTTAATGCCTCAGCTCCAGGGAACAGGACCAAAAAAGTGAGTGAAAACTATTGATCTGGTTTTAAGTAGAGCTGTATCTATTAATCTGGGAACACTAATCACTGGGGGTTTGACAAGAACACGAGGTTTCCAGTGCCGCATTAACACTCTCCATCCTCTTGGGCAAAGCCTGAGGAAGACAGAGCTGCTTTCACAGCTTGGCCTAATGGCATGCACAGAGCAGTCTCGGAGGCATCAACAGGCAGGAAAGCCTTGCAAGAAGTACATCTCCCTGCACACACACAAACACACATTATTCCTGGTGTTTGACAGCTTCTCTGGCCAGAGGGATAACATGGGAGAGATGTTCCTGGGAAGCCCCAAGGACTGTCTTCATCTTAGTGTTATCCCCATGAGCCTACACTGGATGTAGCTTTGTGAAGGTAGCAGCATGGTGGCTTCATGTCTCCTCAGGGGTATTCATCACTTCACTTTCATCTTTTGGTAAGCCAGAAATGACATAATGAAGCTCAAGACCAACCAAGCTGGGGAATTTTGCAGGGATTAAAAAAACCAGCAAAGAAACTCCTTGGTGGTTGAATGTATTTCTCAATTTTTTTTAATAGGGTAAACACTCTTAGCCAGCCATAAAGGGGTACAATTGAGAACACAGACTTAAATCTGAAACCAAGCAAGCTGGGAGGAGGAAGAGGAGGAGGAGGAGGAGGAGGAGGAGGAGGAGGAGGAGGAGGAGGAGGAGGAGGAGGAGGAGGAGGAGGAGCAGGAGGAGGAGGACCCATTCTTCTGCTGCCGGGGAGGAAGAAGGAAGCAGAGTTTTCCGGAGGGTGTTTTTAACTGCTCTGGGGCTCAGCTGTGATTTTTCCAAACCAGCGCTCCTGCCCCCAGTCACAGTGGTTTCTGCATTGCTTGATTACAGAAGCACAGCCAAAACTTCAATTTTACCCAATTTTCTCAGCTTTCTAGGAGACAACTGCCTGAGCAGGGCAATTGAGGGTGGGGAGAGTCAATTCTCTAAGTGAAAAGAAAATAAAAAAACAACTGAAGCAGAAATAGAAGAGACTAACACAAGCTACCGAGTGACCCTCCAAGAAAAACTCCTCGACATTTTCCCCTGCTCCTCTTACTGCTGGCAGAAACCCATCTTGCAGAGCCATGACTTGTCACCACTCTTCCACCTCTGCTGCTAGCTTGGGTCTCGTCCTTCCTCCCTTATCCCCAACCTCAGGCTCCCAGGCTTCCCTCCCGAGAGCCTCATAAGCATAAAACCATCATGCCCAGCTTCTTGTTTTATGCATGAGTGAAGTCTTTGAAAGAAAGGAGAAGACATTTCAGTATGTTGTGTGAGTTGAGGTCATTCTCAGTGACACTCTCCAGCTCACCCCCCAGCACTGTGGCCGCCCCAGCAGCCAAGGAAAGGCACCGGGCTGGAGCAAGCTGCCTGGGTGTCTGCCCACGGCAGCGCTGCTCCTGCAGTAGCCCTTATGAGAACCAGCGAGGGCGTCAGGCTGGAGCTGTACGAGGCAGTTCTCCAGCTGGATGCATCAGGCTTTGGTTGTCGCTTGTGCTCAGACACAGCCTCTTCCTGCTACAGCCCTGTCAGGTGCACCCTGCCGCTGCTCTGTCACCTCTCCTGGGTCAGGCTGTCACAGAGACAGACCTCCTGCCAAAATCTCAGTTTTATGTCAGCCCTCAGAGCAGCCTGCCCTGGCAGCTCCTGTCTTCCCAGTCTGTGATTCTCAGTAACCCCATTTGGGTCTTTGCTGACCTTTCATGGCAGGGGTAGCAGCTTTCTTTCAAAGCTAACACTGGAGACATCAACCTCTGCTGCTGCAGCAAGTGCTATGGAGCAAGATATGGTGGGCACCAGCAATGCTGGCTCTCCCTGCTTCAGCTTCCTTGACTGTTGTGGTCTCAAATGCCACAAGCTGTGGGACTGTCCTCTTGGATTATATACTTTTAATTAGGTGTTACTGGGCCTCACCAACAGCCTTTCCTCTGAGCACTGTAACCTGCTGAAAACAGTGGTCAGCAGAGGAGACCCCAGAATGAATCCTCGGGGGTTGTTGATGGCAATGCTGAGTCTTCAGATCAATTCTCATGTTCTCCAGGCTGATGCATGCGGTCTGCTGACCCAGGCCAGGCTACTGGCACTTCCAGTGGTGCTTTTGCAAATACCAAGTTAAATCTTTGCCATGTATGCTCATGTTCCGGAAAACCAGATCACTGGTTATTGATTACAAGGGTTCAATAAAGGCTTCATTTTTGATGATGAAAGGTGCTAGCAGAGACTAGTCCCACCCAGCGCTGCTGATGGGAGCAGATACCTCTTCTGCAGCAGTCTCCCAAGGGCCCTCTACCTTCATCCTCTCTCCAAGGGCTTGTGGAAGGGTTGGATTGCTCTTCCCCGATTAAACAGTTGTGACTGGAGGCTCTAGGTGACTGGAGGTGAGGTTTCAAGAAGCAAGGAAAGCCAACAGCTCACCCAAAGGGTCTCCAGTTGCCTATTCACTTTTTTCCTCCACATTTTCAGCATTTTCTGGTTTCTCTTTAAAACTTCTTTAGGATGAAAAAGCTGTATCTTCTGTTTCTCTTTGACGTAGCCAGGTCCATCAGCCACATCCTGGCTCTTGTCATCCCAGCTCAGATTCTTCTCCAACCTCCCTGGGTGGTCAGGAATTGGGTGAAGACTTCCAGTGTTTTAACAATTTCATTCCATAGGCTATCTTGATTTGTAACTACATGTTTTGCAGGAGGGACAGTCATTCAATGCAGTGGTGAACAGCAAATGACCACCCAACTCTTCCTCCAGAGCAGAACAACATGAATTAAAGCTCCTGCAGATCTGGCCCTGGGCTACAGCTGCTTGGCGCAAGCTCCTTCAACAGGCTATGAAACAAATTAGCCCTCAAGAACTCCCTTGCAGAGGATCATACACATAGGGGTCTGCTCCAGCCTGCCTTTTCCTCCTTCGTTAATCCTCATCCTGATGGTGGTTTTTTCAGAGCATCTTCAGTTCTGGGTCCTGAGCCAGTCACTTCACCAACAATCATCACCATCTCCCACCCAAAATGAGTGAAATTTAGAATCCGAACCTCAGACATGTACATTTTAACCTGCACGTCAATGGGGGTACCAGGAGAGTTCCATTGCAGAACATCTGATTTTGTGGAGATGGTAGAGCACACATTAAAATTACACATATTTTAAAGTAACCTTTTCGTTTTCTACACTGGTCTGGCAGCCCAGGGAATGGCTTACACGAGCGTCCTGTGCCTCTGGCTCCCAGGACACTTGGCCTGGGAACACAAACAGGGATGCCAGCAGCGAGGTGGAGGCTCTGCACAGGCAGGGCGCTCCCTTGCCCGAGCTGTGCATCACAGCCATAGATGAAAGTGGCTGGTTTTTGCAGCCTTGGTGAATTATAAACGCAATCAGCGGCTGCAAAGGTCGCCCTGCACTTCAGCAGAGGCCTTTTCAATGCTAATGTATGCGGCAGGCAGGGAGCAGGCTTCTCGACTCAGATGAGGGGCTCTCGAAAGCCTGATTTCATAAAGTCACCTTCCAGTTTCTCTGCCAGAGGTGGCTGCTGACTTTAGTGCTGCTGATTTATGAATAGGTGGAAGCAGCCAGACTTTGAAGCCTGTTGATCTTTATAGCCTACCCCACAAAGATGGAGCTTTTTCTTTTCCTTACTGTGTTGCTGTAGTTTTGCCCTATTTTCCTGCTCAACAGGAAAACCATCCCACTGAAGATGACTTGTGACCCACCAGCTTTCATTTCCCAGCTGGCTTATGCTTTGTCCAAAGACAAAGGTTGTTCCGGCAGTGTCCCAGGCAGGGATCCTGGTTCCTGGGACTACACACGTGGATACTGCCCGCTGGAGGGTGAAGGCTGTTTTGGCTGCATCAGCAAGGGAAGAGTCCTTAAACCTCAGCCAGTTCCCCCTTCTGCTGGGTTAGTACAGCCAGGCTTCTAAGTACTGCTAGTTTGCATGACATTAAAAGATGTCCTGTCCAGAATTTTCCATATGCCCTTCCTCTCTCTCTCCCTACACTCCAAGAGGAAGAACAAGAGGTGAGTTAGCTGCAGGAAACGGCTTTCTCCTCAAGCCCAAAGTCATTGGTGCAGTCATTGTGCACAGCAATCCCATGTATGATGCATAAAAAGCTTGTTCCATGCTTCTGTTAGTGGAAATAATCCATATTGGCCTGGAATTTAACCTAATCCACCTTGAAGACTGTGAGGGATGAATGGGTGGATGAAAGTGTCAGCTGAGAGCTGCATTGCCTCAGCAGCCAGTTCCTCTTGAGCAGAATCCCTCTGTTCAGCTCCAGACTGGGGGTGAAACCCCATCTCCTCTCGCAGCTGTGGAAGTGGGAAATGGTGACCTGGCACAAAAGCTCCTACAAAAAGCCTCCCCTTTTGGAGCAAGATGAAATAACATCTGAAGCTGCAGAGGGTATATGAGCAGCCCTTAGTGCCATTACAGGGCAGTAGCACTTCTGAGGTAGTACCTCCTCTCCTAAGACCAGACCCAGAAGCAGTGGGGCTGCCAGCAGGAGCCCTGCCATCACCTGAGAGAAGCAAAATACTAAAATCCAATCAAGTGGATGTGGACAAGTCAGGCAGCCAAAGCCACCATGAAGGTCATGCAGAAAGCTGGTGCTTCAGCCAAGAGTGTTGCAGCATCCTGTGTTAGGTGCCTGATGCAGCCTGAAGCGGATGTCATGAAGACAGCCCCACTGTCCACCTCTTGGGATGTAAGCAGTAGTATTGCTGGTTTTGCGGCAGCAGTATTGAATTTATGACAGGAAAGTAATGAATTCCCTGTTTGGGCTCCCAGACTGTTAGAAATCACTATAACAGCCTGCCTTATCTCTTGCACTATAGACCTGCTCCAACTGTCAGAGTACAGAACAGAGCTAAGAAATGGAGCAGAACCCCACAGAAGGGTCTGAATGAAACTCACCTCCCGCAAAGACAGGAGCCACAGGGACAGCTTCATCCAAAGTCCCACGGCCAAAAAGTTTACCCTTCTGGCTTGGGCTGGCAGTGGATATGCATTAGCTTTGCTGTTTTTCTTTTGGAAATTGAGATTTGTTTCTCTCAGCAAGAGTGAGCAGGAAAAACCCTGAGATTTCCCACTTATTAATAACACTTCTAGCTAAGTCTGAGGCTTTAAGTCTTATTTATTGATTAGAGCTGGTGCAGAAATGGAACATTTGTCTTAAACTTTTGCAGAAAACTAAACCCAGCCTATGACATTTTTCACTGTTAGAAGCCTTTCTTACCCCAGTAAAATCTGGAGGGGGAAAAAACATATTAGGACAACCAGGTGGATCAAACACTCTAACCTACTGTTTTGCATGAGGCAGGTAAGAGCCTGACTGTCCTCAAGTCTTCTGCACCTCTACTCAAACCGGGTGAAAGTGGTGCTCTGGTTTGGGTGCTCTTTGAGGCAGGGAATGATTGACAGAGAGATACAGGTGGCTAGTGCGGTGACAAGTTTTGTTGACTTAGCCAGGCAGGCAAAAAAAAGTTAATTTTCTTGAGGTTTTCTTTTAAAAAGTGAGAAATGTGTATGTTTATTTGTCAGTTAAAAGAATCGGTTTATGGGGACTTCTGAATGACTTCCTTCTGGGGACCTAGTGGGCAGGAGCAGCAATACACAGAGCAGTCTCAAGACCAAACAAAAACCTGAATAAGAATATGCAAATGTTCACCTGTCATCTTTCATGAGAGAAACGCAATAGAAAGCCAGGACCATTCTTGATATGTTACTAAGCTAACAAAGGTATTTAAGCGACTGGATGCTCAAGCAATCCTTTGCAGGAAAATTCTCCCTCTTAGAAGTGCAAAAAAGATGTCATGGAACAAGATCAGCCTGGCTCTTACCTGGTGATGTTAGGAAGGCGTGCAATGCTTGCTTACTGGTGGGAAGATCCACAGTTGGCGGCGGCGTGGGGGGTGGGGGCAGGGGGGGAGTCTCTTTTCAACAGATGGCCTTCAGATGAGGCCATCCAGAATCACAGCAAGCAAGACAGATAGTAGATCAGTAGTCTATTGAAATTCAGGATGGAGAGAAGAGCCGGAGACACTTGTGGGATTTGAAGCAAACAGTGCCTCCTACAACTCAATTAGATGCATTGTAGATCAATTCAGCTGCAGGACTGAGCTCTTTAACAGCTCTGGGCAGCAGAAGCACATGTTTGGCCCCAGTGTAGCTCTAGGACAGAGGGTCTGCCAGTGCCTTGCCACCCCCAGGGGAGGCAGGATGGCCTGAAGATGCTCCTGCAACAAAAGGACAACTGTCCTCTGCGCATACAAGTGCTCCAGCCCTGAAATGAATTAATGTCTGAAGTATGATTATATTAAGAATCTGAGGGGAATTAAATCCAGGGATGAACTGTGTAGCCAGGAGCACAGAAGTGGCTGACCAAACGTGCCATGTAAGCTACAGCCAGCCACCAGCTAGCGCTGACTGCAGGCTGATACCTGCTGTGGGAATATCTAAACAACCTGCATGGAGTGAGCTGCTCAAGGTCGGCCTTAAAATGGTAAGTCATTGAGACCAAGTTCAGTAGCATGGAATACCCGAGGGGTTAAGGCTATATGTAGCTCTTGGCACAGTCAAGTAAGCAATGCAGTAGCTGTGATGTGGAGGCACCACTGACCCGCAGCCAGAGGCCTCCCAGGGAGCAAGTGTCCCTTTCCCATGCTTCCCTCACTGCCAGCATCAGCGCCAACTGCACCATGTCGGTATGTGCTCTGCAGAGGCAGGAAGGGAGGAATTACAGCATATTGATTTGTCCCTGCCTGCTTGGCTTTGTGATTCACACCCGGCCATCACCTTGGTCAGTGAAGCAATAAGCCATTGACCAGCGTATAATAGAGGGACTCAGTGTGAAGCTTGCAGCCCTTGTGCCATCTCCCCAGCCTGCGCTGCTGGCTTTGTTCAGCAGGTCCATGGCAAAGCTCCTGCCTGCCCTCCTCCCCCAGCACTGCCAGCTGGCTGGACCACTTCTCCCCCAGAAAGCCAGGATCCTGACATTTTCCAAACAATCAGAAAAGAGGAGAAAATACCTACTTGCGCACATCTCAGGGCATACACAGCGTTTTATTATACAGTCTGTGGCTGCAGGATCAACTTTCCTGATTATTTTAATTTCCAGGGCTCAGGAACTTCCCAAGAAAGGAACAGACTGAGATGCCCAGTCACTATAATGCTGCCCTCAAGCATATCCATAGCTCCTCCCAATTTAATGTCACCTGCAAACCTTAAGCAAGTATTCCATCCCCTCCAGGTTATTAAAGGCATTGACTAGGGCAGACCTTTGAAGTATTCCACTTGCTGCTGGTCTCCAGGTAGAGTCCAGTTTCTCAAGCTCATACCCAGGAGTCCCTCCCCACAAGGGCAAAGGCTCTGCCTCCAGAAAAGACAGTAAGGTGCCAAGAGTGTGACTCCACCCTTGAATGGAAGTGACTCTGCCTTTCCTACCACCACCTTTGTTACAGAAGGGCTTAGATGTGCCCCTGAAATTGGAGATGCTCGCAAGACAACACTATGCATTTTACAGCATTGGTAGGTAAAGGGAGAGCAACTGGCATCATCTACCTAGACTTGTGCAAAGCATCCTTGTGTCTAAATTGGAGAGGCATGGATGTAGATAAGGAATTGGCGGGATGGTCACACTCTGAGAGTTGCCATCAACAGCTCAATGTCCATGTGGAAACTAGTGATGAGTGGTGTTCTTCAGGGGTCAGTACTGGGACCAGTGTTGTTTAACATCTTTGTTGGTGACACAGACAGTGGGGTTGAGCACACCCTCAGCAAGTTTTCCAATGACACGAACCTGAGTGGTGCAATCAACCCTCTGGAGGGTAGGGATGCCATCCAGAGGGACCTTGAAAGGCTGGAGATGGGCCCATGTGGACCTCATGAAGTTCAACAAGGCCAAGTGCAAGGTCCTACACGTGGGTTAGGGCAATTCCAAGCATGAATTCAGGTTGGATGGAGAATGGATTGAGAGCAACTCTGAGAAGGACTTGAGGATGTTGGTTGACAAGAAGCTCAACATGACAAGCAACATGTGCTTGCAGCTCAGAAAGCCAGCCGGATCTTGGGCTGCATCAAAAGCAGCGTGGCCAGCAGGGTGAGGAGGTGATTCTCCACCCTCTGCTCTGCTCTCCTGAGACCCCACCTGCAGTGCTGCATCCAGCTCTGGGGCCCCCAACGTGAGAAGGACACAGACCTGTTGGAGCGAGTCCAGAGGAGGCCATGAAGGTGATCAGAGCGCTGGAGCACCTCTCCCAGGAAGACAGGCTGAGGGAGCTGGGGTGGTTCAGACTGGAGAGGAGAAGGCTCCAGGCAGACCATAGAGCAGCCTCCCAGTACCTGCTGGGGCTGCCAAGAAAGCTGGGGAGGGACTTTTTACAAGGGCCTGTAGTGGCAGGACAAGGGGTAACGGCTTTAAACTGAAAGAGGGTCAGTTTGGATTAGATACAAGGCAGAAATTCTTAACCGTGGGGGTGGTGAGACAGTGGCCCAGGCTGCCCAGAGCAGCTGTGGGTGCCCCATCCCTGGCAGTGCCCAAGGCCAGGCTGGACGGGGCTGGGAGCAGCCTGGGCTGGGGGGAGGTGTCCCTGCCCACTGCAGGGGGCTGGAACTAGATGGGCTTTAAGGTCCCTTTCAACCCAAACCATTTTATGATGATGATTCTACTTCTTGACTGTGTAAGCCAGATATGGCAAAGCAAACTCAAGTCCTTAGCTGTATGAGCAGAATAATTTCTCTGTATTTACAAGGTCATTCAGGTAAACTTCAGGTACCTTCCTCAAGGTTCTCATGCATTTCCAGGCTTGAAAGAGTTGTACATTCTCTTTTGTGACATGAGATGCACATTCATAATGCATTTTTCATAAAATTCTATCTATATTCATTAATGGGTTGATACATCCTAGTTGCTGAAGAGAGCTCAAGGGATTTGGCAAGGACTGAAGTCTTTGGTTCCTCCTCTAGCTCAGCAGTGGTTGGGAGAGGAGAGCAGTGGATAACATGAAATGCTTTGTCTGTTGTTACCTGTTAAGAAAAAATATCCTTCCAGTGAGACATAAGAGTCTGGATGGTCCCTAAGAGGCCAGCCCTTACCTCTTATGACAGAGCAGGCCCCTGCCATAGTGGGGTTCATAAATATGATAAGCCATACCCTATATATTCTGCAACAGAAAGAGGACTTCAGCTGTCCAGAAATCAAAGCATTTTAGTATGTAGCTGAAAGATAACAGTGTTCATAACATCCCAAAAGAGATTTCCTTGGTAGTGGCTGCAAGCTACTATTTCCACCCAGCTAATCATACTAATGTCTAAGCATCTAGCCAAGGAGGGAGAGCTGGGATGTAGCTGGAAAGTTAATGAGAAAGCAGGAGGTGTGGCTGGTTGCATTTATTTTTTCGGCCTTACTCTGGACAAAAACCTTGTTTCATTCAATGGAACGCTTTTTGTCTTTACAGAAGATGTCAAGCACTTTCATAAAAGAACATGCTCCATGCAACAACCTACCTCATTTTTTTCAGGCATTTCTTCTTGTTTGATGCTCCTGGCAGAGGACTTTTGTACGCAGTGACAGCCACACACTTGCTCCCAGTCATTATGGAGTAGCGAAAGCAGGGCTGCTCCCTTCAGGAAGGTGAGCCAAGGGGGATCCCAGAGCCATCAGGACCTGGCCCCACGTTACCCAAGCAAGGGAAGCAGGGCAGACACAGAGGTGGTGGCCAGGTCCAACCCAGAGTCCAGATCGTAAGGCAATACCACAGTGATGAGGCAGGTCCAATGTCAAGCTGGGAAGTCAGTCCATGGGTGAGGAGCATCAGGCAGATCCATAATGACAAAGTCAACCTACAAATTGAGGTCCCCATCAAAGGGCTCCATAGCCAGGCAGAAGCTGGGGCTGAGCTGGAGACCAGCTCCTCCAGCACAGCTCAGGAAAAGAGTAAAAGCCTGGGGCCAAGCTTAAATAGCTGTCCTGGGCCCGTGGATGTTGGTGGGGGTCCCAGGTAAGGCTGGCTGGGGCCGTCAAGGCTTGTTGGCATCCTCAGAGCTGTTACATTTGACAGGGTTTTCAGTGTGGCTTCGCTGGCAAGACACAAACAAACCAGCCAAGTTGCACAAGTGGAATCATTTCCCAAATCTCCTCATTTGCATGTGTGTGTGAGGCAAACCCAAACACCATCTTCCTTCTGACTTGGCAAGTCCTTGATATAGTGGAAGCACGAGAAAAAGTCCAAATCAATGAAGCAATCTGGGAGCCACGAGGCTGTGAACGGCCCAGCCTCCCGATGCCTGGGGAGCTGCCTGCCTGGGGAAAAGTCACCTTTTGGGGATCCCTCCTGCAGCTCATGTCACGGGGCTGCCTTTTGGCCAGAGGCTCCT
The DNA here is from genome assembly GCF_023634155.1 of Falco peregrinus. Lineage (NCBI taxonomy): Eukaryota > Metazoa > Chordata > Aves > Falconiformes > Falconidae > Falco > Falco peregrinus. The sequence continues at coordinate 2,295,464 of NC_073733.1, read as the reverse complement.
CGCTCAAGAGAAAATAATTATTATTTACTGAATTATTTCTTTATGCCCCAGGGAGCAAGGAGTTCCTAGCCAGAGGGGGTGAGAGGAGTGGGGGCCCCATGGGATGGATGTGCCGGTGACTTGGTGCCTCCCCACCCCAGGGCACCCCAGACACAGTTTGCATCAGAGTCCATCCCAGGCACTAGGAGGTTAAACGGGGTGAGTGCCTTTGCCATCATTATCTAGGATGGCCTCAGGACCGCCAGCTTTCACATGGCCTGGAGAAATGGTGTGACCCAGCTGAGCAAAGAGGACTCATGTCCAAACTGTGGTGACTGGGGCTGGTCTGCAGCCCCATTGCAGCCCAGGCAATGCCCATTTTGGGTGGTCCCAGAAGCTCCTGGCTGTCCCTGGAGCAGCTAAATCGGGATAGCAGAGCATGTAGACTGGTGGTAACCTCAGCCCTACCTCCTAGTAAACCCCTGCCTAGGAGCATCTTCTGGCATGGATGGGGTCACCCGCAGAGCTACCCACGTGGGCAGAGTCTGAAGGGACCCAGAGGCTGTAGCCTGACACGTGCCCCAGTTCATCTCAGCAAACAGCTCCAGCAGAGCCCGAGTGTGTCCTGTTGCTGCTTTGGGCATTTCCCTCTGTGGCTGGCACAGAAATGCCTGCAGAGACTGGGGCTGGAGTAAGGTTTCTGGCACAGGCCGGGGATAGCTGAGTTATTCATGAGCAAAACCCAGAGCCTCAGTCCTGCTGACTTGAATGGGAATTTTGCCTACGGCATAGCTGCCGGGGTTGGTTCGCAGGCTGGGAAGCAGGTGCAGATTGCTACAGGATGTGGGATCATATTGGCACCTCATTGCTAACTAGTGTTTATCAGTAAAAAGTAGACTTTACTGGCTGCTTCCACAAACGTTACTCATTCACATGTGCTAGAGATCCTCCCCTGGGATGGCAGAGGTGTTCACACACTGATCTTCTCCAAACACCTCACCACCCTTTGACCACTGCTGCAGCACTTGGACCAGTCTCCAGACAGATGCAGCAGAGAGCGAGGGATGCCCGTGTGATGCCCACCCTCCTGTCCTCTCTGGCCACCACAGAGCGGAGGATGCTCATCCGCAGCAGTGCGGGGATGTGCAGTGCCTGTCGTCGGCCGCTGCTGGGGAGCTGTTTGTCTCATGCTTTTGCAAGCGTGAAATCCAAGGTGGCAGCTTGACATGCAGCAGCAGGAGGGAACAACCTCCCTCCCTCTCTCTGTGCATCCCCTCTTCCAGGAGGCCTGAAGAGACATCACAGCAGTGCCTCTGGTCCTTCTGCTCATGCCTGCAAGTGCCTTAAGTATGTGACTTCTACTGTACCAAACCCAAATATTAGCCTCCAGGACCCCTGCACCTCTCACTGCAGCCCTTGCCATGGGATGTTGAAGGTCTGACTTGGGTCCAGTCCAAGGAGATCTGGTTGTCTGTGGCTGGAGCTCTTTCAAAACACAATCAGTGCTTTATTTTTCAAGATATTGTTTGCTTCAATGAATCCTGAGGTCTTGCTGTTATTTGGCAATAATTGCTTGTTTTGTCCAGAAATGGATTTTTCCAAGAAACGTCACTAAAATTCACACATCTCTGGCACAGAGCACAAATGCAATATTGTGGCCAGAGGTGACACCAGATGGGAGGCCATCATGCTGTAGGTGTGACAAGTGGCAGAAGGGGTGCTAGAGGGCCTCTGGAGCAGGGTGACTTTGCCCACCCCAGCTGCTGATCGGACCAGACTTGCAGGGGAAAGTGCATGTTTGGCCAGGACCAGCAATCAAAAGGCTCAGGCTGGTTTTATTCTGGCTAAGCATGATGCCTCTGCCTGTGGGATCAGCTCCAATCCTGCTGGGTGGGAGGGAGTGGGGGAATGTGCAGGTGCTATTTATATCTTCAGGAGCAGCTGGATTAAACTGACAGAAGAAATGTGCCGTGAAAGCCTTTCTTTTCTTCATACACTACTTAGGAAGCTAGGATTGCAAAGCGTCAGCCATTTGGTTTTTTTTCCCTGGCTGCTGGTGGTTTTGTTCCTGGAAGAAAATGCATGGGGAGCGGGAAGTCCCTGGTGAGCATGGCCAAGCAGCAGCACATGTCCTGGGTCAGCACAGCCCGTTTGGTGGGGGTGCCAGCATCCTTCGCAGCTCCCATGGTGAAAGTTGGAAGGGTTTGTGTCTTAGCGAGTTCTTAGGGGTCAAGGTGTTGTCCAGAGCCTGGGCACAGCAGCATCTGGGTGATGCGCAATGGCTTTTATAAAGAGTCTTCACACAAGCTTTTGTTTTGTTCACCAGAAAGCAGGGTCTTCATGTTTTCTGAAAATCAAGCATCCCTAAGTACCCCAGGCTGGGTCCCTAAACATGCAGCTCTGGAAATCCCCAGCCCATCTGAAGGTCATGGTCCTGTACTTTGCCCTGCTCAGGTCTTTGGGGGCCAAGCCCTGCTTACACCTCCACCCGCACCAAGCCCTGTATTTCCCCAGTGAAGCTTGGCTGGAGGGCCGGGGGGGGAGGATTTGTCTGAGCACGGTGTCTCATGGATCCTGTTGCGTTGCTGCAAGGTGGGAGACTGCTCGTTTCTGTTTGCTTGTATTAACCTGGTGAAGAGTTGCACTGCTCTTTTCCTTTTGTGTTTTTCCCTGCTGCTCCTGGTCGTAGCTAAAGTAGGAACCTGTCTCCTTTGATTACATGTATCCTTTTTATTTGAGGCTGAGATCACTGGTTAAGCAATCATTTGCCCAAAGACACCCACACCTCATTGCCCTTTCGCCCAAGGGTTGTGGTCGGTATCTAAAAGGCCAGACAGGACCTTCCACCACCCTGTGCTCCATGCTGCAACCACTCAGCGGGGCATCAATTAGCATGAATGCTCAAGTTCAAAAACATAGTATCAAAACAATTTCCAAAGTGCTGCCTTTTCCGGAGGTTTTGGTTTCAAAGGCATTCCTCTGCGGTCAGAAGAAATACTATAAAAACATGAGACGCTTCTGGTTTGTGAACGCTTGCGTCTCATTTGCTAGCTTTTCTCTGTGCCTCCTTCATCACGAGGTCTCCAGGGAGTCAGTGGAAACATGAAAAGAGAGCAGCAAGCCTCTCTGACAGACCCAGCCCCAACAATGGTGTTGTTTCCTCAGCATTTTTTTTTCTTTTTAATGTTCCTCCTCATTAGTTTTGCTAGTGTTGCATGGGGCTTCTAGCTCTGTGTGTATTATTTCGTGCTGCAGTGCTGTGCTGAGCATCGCCTGGGATCTGCTAGCTTGCTCGCATGCAGCAAAGAGTTAAATCATGTCCAAAACACTGAGCTGAAAGGGTCCCAGGGGAGCCACAAGCCTTACCTCCAGTTGCCTACATGATAAGCAGCAGGGCCCTTGCTCCCCAGATATCTTGCACACCAGCCCACCGTGCCTGTCTCAGAAGTGTTGTTAGCAGGGCTGTGTGCCTTGCTGTGGCTGTAGCACCTCAGGGTGCTAACGAGGGGCAGAGCAGGTGGTGTTTAATGCCCCTCCCTGATAAAAACTGCTGTGCTTGTGCAGGATGCTAGCTTGAAATTGTCTCTCCTGCATCATTCCCTCATCTCTGCTTGCCCATCTCTTTGCAGATACTGATCTAATGGAGAGGGGAGGAGAGGGGAGGAGAGGAGAGGAGAGGAGAGGAAGATGTTTCTGGCCCATGATCTCAGCCTGCTGCCCACAAGAAGCTGTGTGCGTGACAGGGGCAGGCAGGATCCAGCACCGTGATGGGTGTGGGCTCCTGATGCCGCTTGCTTGATGCTTTCCTGAGTTGAACAGCTTCATCCGCTCCAGCCTATACTCCCATAGCCTTTTCCATATGGGAAACAGCCTGAACTCTCTTCTCAGCCGGGTCCATTTGTTACCCATTGTTCCTACCCATCCTCTCAAAATGAGTCTCCCATCACCTCCCATCTCCCCTGCGGGGAGGCTGGTCCTGTCTGCTGGACCCCCAATATTCCCCAGCATCTGTGCAGGACCTTCCACTGACTGTCCTCAGTGTTACAAACCTGAGCAGTTTCCAACGCACACGAGAGAGATCAGTCGTATTTGCAGTGAATGATTTCCCATGTGTGGTTTGTGCAGATTAATGACACTGATGTTTGCCTGCTCTGTGTGAGCGTTGCTGAAGGGCACCTGTGGACTGGGTTGATAAAGGTAGTTTAATGGGAGGAATTATATCTCTCCTGATGAAGTTTCCAGCTGAGCTGAACATCCCCCTTGCCTGGCACAGCACTATGTCCTTCCCACGCTGCAGCTTTGCCCAAGACCTCTTGAGTGGTGGGAGCCTTGGTTTTTCAACCCAAATTCTTGCTGTGTGCTGGCCTCGCTGCTCTAGGCACTGGTACAGTCCAGACTGCCCCATTGCTGCCCCATGCCTCCAGACTGCCCCCCCAGCAGTGATCTGTCCTCTCCAGGTACTCCTCCTGCCCAGCTCTGCTCCCCCAGGTACCCGTTTGCCAGCAGTGGGAGCCTGCGATTGTATCTGCCGAGAATGTCCACATCAGTCCTCCTGCAGCTCGTTTGTCCCCACCCTGATCAGCTTTTGTTCTGTCTGGGTCACTCCTGCAGAAAAAACCCAGCTCTTCTCCTACAGAACCCCCTCTGTGTCTTTTTCCCGTCTGCCCAAAGGTTTCTCTGTGGGGCTCCTCTTTTGTTCCTGCTTCCACCATCTGCTCTGTCCCTTTGCCATTGCATCTTCCCACCAGAAAGCTGAAAGCAGACCCAGGACTTTTGGCTCCCGACTATCTTCCTGGCACACTCAGGGTTTCTTGTAGCACAGTCTTTGTTCAGGACTACAGGTCAGAGAGTCTCCATTTCAAGGTTTTTCCGAAGAGGTTCAGAGTTTGTTTTGCAAAAACGTTTTCCTGTTTTGTCTTACAAAAAACCCCCCAAACAAATAAAAATATTATACTTTCCCAGGAGACAGAAATTTCATCTTCCTACCCATCTTTGAGTGCAGTGGTTTCAGGGCTAATACAGAGCTTGGTGGGTTTCAGGAAATGTTTGACTCCTGGTCTGAGGTTTCATGCCAAGCTGGCAGTTCTTTAGTGCTTTTTTCTGCATTTTGGTTTCTCTGGATGGTGAGGCGAGCTGTCACCTTGGGAGGTTGCCACGAGGACCGAGTTACTTTATGAAATCTTCTCCCATTGACATCTGTGTACAGCTGGAGATTGAAGCCAAAGGAGTGACTCCAGGCTTGTGCTCAAGTGATTGAAAACGGAAATCAGAGGTACAAACAAGAATAAATCCTGCTATTCTTAATAAATAACATTATAATAAAGCCTTGTACCACTTTAAGTGACTAAAAGCAAACACTGTGTATAGGTCTAAATTATCAGTGTGATCTCTTTAGTACTTTTTGCAAGTCATTCATCTCTGGAAACTAACGTCATCCCTCACTCTCCAGCATACATTGGGCTTGAAGCAGAACATTCTGGTCACGAAATTTCAAAAGAAATTGTCATCTGTCTTGGGGGGAAAAGAAAAAAGATTCAAGAGAATATATGCATGGATCCTGCATTTTTATAAAAATGTGGGTATTAGTATTCGAGAGTATCCTTTTAAAGCATTTCAGGAAGATTTTGAGGCTCTGTTAACTCACCACCATACAACTTATGGAACTAGGAACTTTTCCCACAAGAAAAAAGAAGGAACTATCAATAGAACCAGAAGCTGAATGACACTGCCTTCCCTTAAGTGATTGTCATGATCTACTGACCCACAAAGTAAATATTGATTGAGGCAAAACCATGGCCAATATTTACTTGTAAGAAAGATATATTTGTTTTCAGCAAACAAGAAGTTGATATACTTGTGGTCTGTGACCTGCTTCCCTACCAGCACATCCTGTCCTGGCTTGAGATCTGGCATGAGGGCCAGCCGGCAGAAGTGAAGGAGCCTTTCCAGATCACCAAACCCATCTCTGCTGATGCAGGCTTGAATTCTGTAGAGCTTTTCCTACGATCTGCTTTATTTACCTATGCATCCCTCTTCTGGACAGTTGCACCATGGCTGGCTGCTGGGAGGTAAGTCCATAAACCATCTCTTGAATCTGAGGTGTTGGTTGCCAGCAGAGCTGAGTTCACATCTCCCCTGCTTCAGCTGGCCACGGCTGCTTCAGTAAATCAAGGGCCACCATCAGCTTCTGTCAGGATGCCGAGAGCCCTGGGGTGAGCATCTGCTCTCTTCACTCCTCAGATTGATAGTCAGTCTTTACATCTCAGACTCTTTCTGCATCTCTCACTTCGTAGTGCTTTCAAAGAACAGTGTTTGAAAATATGTGACAAGGAGTGCCAAGGAGAAAATGTGCAGAGAAGATAAAACCCCAAATCCATCTGACCGCTGTAATCCTCTGCCTGGAAAATCCACTCAATGACCCCAGAGATATTTGAGCCCAAATGTGCACTGGCACAGGAGGTACTGTTGTTTCTGCTCATACCCCTGTTACCTGCAAGGACCAAGCTGTTGTGCCAGGACACCCATTTCAGCACAGCTTCTGTCTGTAGTAAGGTTTTGAGGCAGCTCGTGTCCCTCCATCTCTGGGGCCAGGGCTGCTTCCGGTGTTGGAAGGGACTGAGAGCTCTGGTTCACGGCTTGTGGGCTGGCCTTAAGGGGCTCTTCTTCCCCAGAGGAAGGGTCGAAGGGGCAACCACCTCCCCAAGATGCCAGTGACAGGCACATCACTGCGGTGGGTGGGCTGCTTTTCAGCCTAGATGAGGTCTATGTCCGACGGAGCCCACGCAGCTGGCTGCAAGAGGGACCCGTCACCGGCCGAGGCTGAGCCCATCAGTGACAGTGGGAGCCTCTGGGATAACGGATTCAAGAAGAGGGGAAAAAACTGCTGGAAAAAACAGCAGCTGGAGAGAGGAGCGAGGCCATGCGAGAGCAGCAGCGCCGCAGCACCCTGGGCAGGGCAGGGGGGCTCCAGGCACGGAGCAGAGACCCCCCACAGCCCGTGGGCAGCCCCGGCGGGGCAGGCTGTGCCCCCAGCCCCCGGGGGAGCAGCCCCCCCCCCCCCCCGCAGCCCGGGAGCCCCCCCGGGGCAGGGGGTGCCCGCAGGGGGCTGTGACCCGCGGGCAGCGGCGCTGGGGCAGCTCCTGGCAGGAGGGGGGGGGGGGCAGGGCTGGGGCCGGGCTGGGGACCCCACGGGGACCCCCTGGTGCCGGCTGGGCCTGGGGGGCTGCGCCCGTGGGGGGACCCAGGCTGGGGCAGTGTGGGGAGAACCACGGCCCCTGGGAAGGAATCGGGTCGGGGCAGTTCGTGGGGGGCTGTCTGCCGTGGGGGGACCCCGGCTGGGGCAGGGCAGGGTGTGAGGAGGAAGCAGCGGCAGAGCCAGCGTGTGATGGACGGACCCCAGCCCCATTCCCCAGCCCCTGCACTGCTGGGGGGAGGAGGGAGGGAAACCGGGAGTGAAGTTGAGCCTGGGAAGAAGGGAGGGGTGTGAGGAAGACGTTTTTAAGATTTGGTTTTATTTCTCATTATCCTACTATGACTTAATTGATAATAAATTAAATTAATTTTCCCCAAGTTGAGTCTGTTTTGCCCATGGCAGTAGCTGCTGGGTGATGTCCCTGCCCTTGCTTCGACCCAGGAGCCTTTCGTTGTATGTTCTCTCCCCTGCCCAGCTGAGGAGGGCAGTGACAGAGCAGCTGGGTGGGCACCCAACATCCAGCCAAGGTCAACCCACCACAACCTGACTGTGCTCTGGGCTGTAGGACGTTCAGCCTGCCGATGTCTGACCCATCCAAAGCCTGGAAACCTTGCTGACCATAAGGAGTTAAAACATCTTTTGTTTTTTCTTTTTGTTTAGGGGTTCTGGAGGAGTATCTAGCATCAAGCTGAAGGTGTACAGGTGAGTAGTGTGAGGATTGGGGTGTCAGGTGCTCAGTGAGATCTCATGTCCTGGTCTGCATCTCAGCTACCCCAGTCCTGCTGCTTAAACACCCTACAGTGCCACTCCTCTGACAGAAGAGAAGTAGGCCAGCTCCTCACCCCCCAAGATGGGTTTTCTCTGTAGTCCTTGAATTGTCCCTTGATCCCAATCACTTAGTTGAGAAAATCAAGTTAACATTTGCTATGCAAAAAAAAGGGGAAAAAGTGATGTTCAGTGGCAGCCACCCATTGTACTCAATACCAAAATGTCACCCGGCAATAAAAGTATTCCCGTAAATACTCTTTATTAACAGGGGAGACATTTAATACCTCCCATACACTGTGCTTCTCTGGGCCGGTTGTTAAAATGTTAAAGGGACAATGCTCTTTGGATTGATAGGTTCCCATTTTTTTTTTTTTAACTTGCTTTCAAGGGGGAATTGTTTGATTTCACAGTATTTGATGGATTCATGAAACAAGTCAGGCAAGAGGGTCTGGGTTGCCATACAACCCCTGCCAACCCCTCTGCACATACCTGCTACCTCCTCCCTCCCTCCCTGGGCTCTGCCTTTTTAATCTGATTTCACAGGCAGGCTGGTCTGCTGAGATTTACAAGATCCTGTCTTTCTCCTGGCTGCTCAGTGAAGAAAATGCACAATAAATTTTTAACACCTCCCTCCCCACCTTTAAAGCTCTAATGACCACTGCTGGGGCTGCACGGAGACACCTGGAGGGACAAACCCAAAGGCTTTGCTGCTTCTCACTCACCTTTCTTCTTCTGAGAACCTGGGGGCAAGTGCACGGGCCATAGCTGGGGTGGACAGGGGCCGTAAGAGCACCAAGCCCCGGCCAGAGTCAGGTGAGAGCAGTGCTGGGAGGAGATGTGTGTCTCTAAGTGGTGCTGGGCTGCCTTAGCAGGTCCCTGTTCATCTGCTCTGCAGAGGAGGGAAGGTATTTTTACTGGGACATTACAGACAGGCCCCTAATAGAAAGGGGATTTTGCTCCCGTAAATCCAACAGTGGGTGATTATTTATCATTATTTATTTATCTATTGTTATTTATGAAGCTGTGTGTGATGGATGGGTGAGGAGGGTGTCCCTGAAGAACAGGCAGCCCCCCGTGTGTGGGGACCTCATTGCAACACTTGTTGTGGGGTGACCTCCCCTCCCTTGGCAGGAGGCGTCTGGAAGAAGCCTGTTGTCCAGCAAGGGACTCAAGCACTCAAGCAGACACCCAGCCCTGAAAACGCATTTCATTTTAAATCTCTTTTGTCTTGGCCCCAAACAAAATTATTCATGACTTCCCAACTTGGCTGTGGTTTTCTTAGCTTAAAGCAATTCCTCCTTATAACCTTGCAGGTTGGCCAGCAAACCACCTGAAGTACTTCTGGAGGAGCTCTTGTCACCAGAGGAAAAGTACCAAATATTGCTCAGAGCCCCTCGCTGCGGCCCCACCTACACACATCTGCTTTTTATGTGCATTAAACTCTGTGCCCAGAATACCTGCCAGCGAGAGTGGGCCTGGCTTTTATAGGAACCATCGTCAGCATGTGAGAAATGCGCAGTAAATGTTAGCTATAAATCTTTCTCTGGGACACCTGGAGAGCGCCGGCACCGCTGCCAGCCCTGACTCTGTGAGGGGTTTCGTGCTGCTGCATGTCCCCCCTCACTGCTGGCTGTCACGGTCCAGGCACAGACCCCAGCTTTACCGTCTGTAGCTTCACCTTTGCTTCTGCAGCAGCAGCTGCTGGTGATTAAAGCTGGGGAGGGGGCTGGCAGCTCCCAGACCACTTTTTCCCACTGGTCCTCAGCTTGGCTCCTCTTCCTCTCGGTCCTGTGCCTTTACAGCTGTCCCTCCCCGTGAGAGCATCAGGCTCTGACTGCCCAAAGGAGGTTTCTCCTCTTGCCTCTGCTTGACTTCACAGAATCACAGAGTGGTGGGGGTTGGAAGGGACCTCTGGAGATCACCTAGTTCAATCTCCTGCTAAAGCAGGTTCTCCTAGAGCAGGTTGCACAGAGTCACATTCAGGCGGGTTGTGAATGTCTCCAGAGGAGGCTCCACAGCCTCTCTGGGCAGCCTGTGCCAGTGCTCTGTCACCCCCAAGATAAAGAAGTTCTTCCCTCGTACTCAGATGGAGCTCCCTGTGCTGCAGTTTGTGCCCGTTGCCCCTTGTCCTGTCACTGGGCACCACTGAAAAGAGTCCCATCCTCCTGACACTTGCCCTTAAGGTGTTTGTAGACGATGAGATCCCCTCTCAGTCTTCTCCAGGTTGAACAGGCCCAGCTCTCTCAGCCTTTCCTCATTAGGGAGATGCTCCCTCCCCTCATCATCTTGGCAGCCCTCTGCTGGACCCCCTCCAGCAGTTCCCTGTCTCTCTTGAACTGGGGACCCCAGAACCGGACCCAGTATAGCAGAGCGGAAGGATCACCTCCCTCGACCTACTGGCCACGCTCCCTCTGATGCCCCCCAGGATCCCACTGGCCTTCCTGGCCTTGAGGGCACACTGCTGGCCCACAGGCAACTTGCTGCCTGCTGGGACCCCCAGGTCCTTCTCTGCAGAGCTGCCTCCCAGGGACTTCATGTTCCTTCTGCTTTGCTCCGTGCGCCTCGCAGTGCTGCTGGCATCAAGGTACCTGGGAAGTTCTTCCCAGGGGAACAAAGGAGACACCAAGTCCCTTGGGAAGATGATGTGCTAGGCAAGCTGGCAGAGGGATGGGGGTGTTTGCCAGCTGCTGGGCATTGCTGCTGGAGAAGCTCATCAGCAGCTGGGGCAGGAGCTTGTCCAGCACCAAAGCGGCTCCCTGCAGCGCCCAGCTCCTGTGCACCGAAGGGACGTGTGGGGTCACCTTTGGCACTTCAGGTTACGCTGCTGTAAAATGGCAGCAAAGTCCAAGGTGAAATCAGGAGTGTCTAGAAAATGTTTGAAGTCCCCTTGGTGGAAAGTATCAAACATATCCACACCCCCCTCACACCGGCGTTTCCGAGGGACCGCTCCGATGCCAAGGCACGGGGCACTGCGAACAGCAGTGAAGCCAGCCAAGGCAAGGGCACAGGCAGAACTTGCCAGAGAAAAAGAGGATGGGAGGCGTGTTGCCCAGCTCAAAACCCCCCAGATTGCTCCCTTTTGATAACACAAGCTATTTTCTTTCAATAAAGTAAAGACGGTTCACTCAAGGAAGGGTGAAGCATAATAAAAGTTGCAAACCAGCTATGTTATATATTACTGTATCTATATGTTAATGCTGCATTAAGCTATGTGTATGTTAATACCTAGCCAATAAATATTACACTTCATATTTCACTGCAACATAAAACTTAAGTAAATTAAATGAAACAAAAACGTCAAACCAAAATGATTTGATTTTACATGTTGGAAGCTGTATTTGGCAGCAGCGACCCGGAATGGGAGTGGCAGAAGACTTGCTTTGATTTTCCTCCCTCCCAGTGGATTTATGCAAGATGTTTTAAATATTTGTGCCTTCCTGCCTCTCCAGTGGAAACCCTTTCTGCTGAAAACTTCTTGGCAAGTTTTTCTGAGGACCAAGTAGCTGCTCAGTAAATGCTTTCTCATCTACTGAGCAGGTTTTGTTTAATTACACAGCAGCTACAGCGTGTGGCTGTTCCTGCATTTTAAATGGCAGAGTGGGTCCCACTGCACCTCCTCGTCGTAATTTACTTCCCCCCACCACCCCCACCTCCTTTTTCCCTGTGGGTAATATATAATTGCTGTGAAATTACATAGTGTTAGCTAGTAAAATAATGTGACTTAACTAGGAGCCAGGATCTTCACTGGTCCTCAGCAATGTGTCCATAACCATGAGGTCTGTGGCCGAGCCTGCTTTGCTCTTTTGACCACAGAGGTAGGAAGGGAACACCCGAGGGCCTGGCACAAGCAACGTCCTCAGCGGAAACTTTGGGGTGAGGCTGGATGGCTGAGCACCGGCTGAGCCTCCACGCTGCGCCAGCGCATCGCGCTCTGGTGCTGCTGGTTTTGTGGGGAAATGGTGAGAGTGAAGAGCAGCAAGAATAAGAGATGAGAATAAAACCCTCCGCAGAAACAGATAAAAGCATTGGCCTTGGCCTGGTGAGGCGAGTCCCGGGAGATCAAAGCTGTTTATCTCTAATAAGAGAGCATGGAAAAAGCATTAAACAAACAGCTTAATTTCCCTGCGGTGTTTAGACTGGCGCTGCCTGTAACTAATGGTGGTTAGTTATAGGCTATAATAAGTTTTCCTTATGTAGGCAAAGTCCCGTTGGGTTTCTGGGTGTCAATATAATAGGAACTAAGTGATTTAGTCTCTTCCAAGCAGAAGACAGTATCTCTCTTTCCTCTCTACTTATGAAACCCATCCATCACTCCTGAAGGCAGGCTGCCCGTGGTGGCCCTGGCCCCCATTCCTGCTGGGGTTTCCCTCTCCTGCCTGCAAGGTGCCCACAGCTGGCATCAAAACCAAAGGAAACTTCATGCATGGGAAAGGAAAGAAGCTTCTGTCCCCGTCCACCTCCTTGGCCCACTTTGGCCAAGCCCAGGATCCCACTGAGCTCTTCTGCCTTGCAGCAACCCTCTTGAAGACCCTCTGTCACAGCTCCAGCAGCCGCTGCCCACCCATGTCACCCACCAGTGGGTCAAATCTGGGCTTTTCCTTTTAATACAAGATTCTCTGAATTATAGTTTCCAGGAAGTTCATTGATCCCAATTTCAATCATCCAGTGCTCAGAAAATAGACATGTCATAGTAATTCCAGAAGAGGAAAAAAATGAGTTTATTTGACATAACTCAGGCTGCAGCATTCCTTTGGTAGAACATTAGGATCATTATATCAATTATATCACTGTATGCATTAAACCAGAGGAGGCTTCTTTTCTCCTTGCTGGCTGAACAGTGAACTATTTTGATCAGATACTCCACTTTTTTGAAATGAAAATAAGCAGTTTCAAATTTCCTGACTCCTCAGAACTTGCCTGCTGCGGCTGCGGCTCAGGTAGCACTGCTGGGCAGAGCATCGGTGGTGGCTTTGTGGTACCTTTGGGATGGGAAGGAGATCTGGGAAGTGGATTATGGTACAGTTAGACAAGTGTTTGCAACCACGTTTGCCCGTCACCATTCCCTAGCTGTGCTTGGCAGCTTGTCTCGTTGTACCCATCTCTCTGGGTAACGCATACAATTGATTGCGTCCTCGGTGTGTAAGACTCTTATTGGGAAGCCTGGGAACACTCCAACTGCTGTGAAAAATGGTGAAATACGTGCCTAAATTTCTGAGACAGCCTTGAAAACCTCTGCATTGCTTTTGCAAAGCCAAATGATTCACTGCAACGTTTTCCGAAGGGCATTCCCAAGACTGCTGTGCTAAACCAAACCTAATTCTTACTTGTGATTCTCTCTGTCACCTACAAGCAAGTTGCTCGTGCAGCTAAAATCCTTTGCCCAGCCTGGGAGGGCACCACTGTTTTGGGTTAATGCCAGCCTGCCCAGGGAAAGCATCCCTGAGGAGGACTCTGAGGTGGATAAACCGCTGCAAACTAGAAACAGCTCTCTCCCTGAGTCCAATCCCCAACCTTTTGTTGAAATGGACTGATTTTCCTGCTGGCAGCAGAGCTTTCTGATGCTTGAAGGAGGAGGCAGAGTGAGTTTATAAGCACTCCTGCAGTGAAGATCTCCTTGCAAGATAAGAGTGGAGGAGAGAGTTCGAGCACTTGGGTCGGATGAAAGGTGTCTGATGGTGACCTTTAGAAACAGAGATGTTTATACAGGGGGGTACTTCTGGAAGGCAAGCTATTCCATTTTCTGCCTTTTGCATCCATGGATGTGCCTTTGTTTCCCCTCTCTGGATCTGTTCCTGGCTTTACTGCTAGTTTAAAATAAAAATATAATCCATTTACAATCCTCCCTTACGGCCATTAAGCGCTAGTCTGAGAAAGGCTATTATCTCCGCTTGGCTGGCAGAGGATTCAATTCAGAGCCACGTAAGGGTTTAACTCCTGCATGGCTGTGCAGCAGGAGCATCCCGCTTGCCAGGCTGTTGAGGATGGGGGAAGCTGGCATGTGCCCGGCTTTGCTGCCTTTCCGCAGGGCCAAGAGCTGCGAGACCTCAGGGTTGTCTCTCGTCCCCTCTTCCAGGCTCTGTCCCATTGCTGCCACGAGCAGAGGGGCTGCAAATCTGCAGTGTCCCCAGGGCGAATGCCGTGGGGGCTGCCTGCCTGCCAGCAGTGGGGAGGTTTTGTCCCTGCCTGGCCAAGGCAGAAGCTCCAGCCATAAATCTACGGCTGTTAAAGGGAGCAGAGGACCCAGCCCGTGGTGGCTGGGGTTGGCTTGCCTCAAGACACAAACAGGGTGGCAGAGCTCGAGGCTCAGATCTGACCTGTCCTGTGCGGTTTGGGCCAAGGAGCATAACCTGATGGCTTCACCCTGGAAATGGCAGCAACCCGTGTGCCTCACACCATGTCCCTGTGCTCAGGGAGTGCTCTGGAGCAGGACTGTCCCCAGTGCTGCTGTGTGCAGAAACCTGTCCTGCAAGGTACGTTTCTCCTTCGTGGGGAAAAAGCCCCACAATTTCTATTTGTTCCAGATTGGGAAGAAAAGTCAAAATTTTGCATTTTCTGGCATATGAAAATTCTGCTCGGTACAAATACTACACAACCAAGTGAGGCAACCACTTTTTTCACCATTGTGTGCCCATGAAATATTTCAGTTCCCTTAACTCCGCATCAGTGGCAGGGGGCCTGAGCTACCGGGACATTTTGGGCCAGCTCTGAAGCCACGTGTGGTACCAGAGGACACCAGCTGAGGCTGTGCCTGCCAGGGCTTCTGCCTGCTTGAAAAGCAAAAGCCCCTCCAAATTCCCTGGAGGGATGTGAGTCTGGAGGGAGGCTTTCCCCACCAGCACATCCCAACCTGCCCTGAGGGGAAGGACACCAAGATCATTGTTTTCTTTGCTGGACAATTCCTGATCATTATTATTTGGTCCATGCTCACCAGGTTTTAAATTATTCTGTCTCAACTAGCTGATGGCATTTGTTACATGTCATGCAATGTTCCTGGTAATTAATTGGTATTTAATTAATTAAGGGATAATGGCATTCAATTAAGGGATGCTTGTGGAACACTGTCACTGGGTAATTAATGGCTTCCTGCTGCTCAAGCAAAGCCGAAGCATTTGGGGAAAATAAATAGAGAGGAGAAGCTGAGATGTTTATTCCCTTGGCAGGAGGCAACCTTGTGTCCCAGTGATCTCTGAGTCTCCTGCACTGTCACCAAGACAGGGACAGCGTTCCCAGCTGCAGGCAAGAAGCACTGCGTGACCTTGCAGCAGCCAGGCACCCATTCACCAGCTCTCAGCTGGCAGCAGCCGTGATGTGCAGTCACTGGCAAGGAGGAGAACTGCACAAACAGCGAGCACCTGATGTTCCCAGCATCACACAGCAGGCCAGTGGCAGAAACAAGACCTGATTTCCAGACCCTGTGCTCAGGGTTCTGCTCGGGGTGAGCCAGGCTCTGCCCCTGACATGTGTGAGTTTGAAATTGCTCACGCTGGTTCAAGGACCAAAGTATCTGGGGGAAAATGGGCCTTGTGTCCTATCGGCTTTGGAGGAGAGCACAGAAAAAATACGAATTTCCTGGGATGTGAAGATAAATTAAAACAATTTCCCCGAATCAAACAGAACAGAACACCATTTTGAATAAAGAAGGACAAATATTGAAGGATAGACAGGAATGAGTCACTTTACCAGCTGTTCCCGGCTGGCTAGAAACACTCTATGATGTTGAATGAGCCCTGTGTGTGATGGGTATAAATATTTCAAGCACCTCTGGCAGGGCTCAGAGGGTCTGAACCCATCTGGTCCCTGCTAGCACTGCACCCTGTGCGAGGGACCAGCCCGAGGCAGGGGCTCCTGCTGCTGCTGGAGAGCAGGGGACCGCCCGAGAAGAGTGACGGCCACGTCTGCCACTATGACCCCTGGTTGCCCCAGCCATCTTTTTGGACATGTGCCACTCAGCTCTGATCTCCCTCTTTGGGAATGAGGGTATTTCTGGGCAGAACGGGAGAATGGTCCCTGGGCACTGAAGCCCTCTCAGATTCCTTTTCCAGAGCTGGGGTGCAGACAACAGCCCAACGCCGCCCCCTCAGAGCAGAAGTGCTTCAGAGCTCCTGGTTCTGTCCCATGCCACAGCGATCCCAGCCCTGCTTTCCCTGGGCGGCTCTGCCAGCAGCCGGCATTAAAGATGCAGGAGGCTCCGCTCCCCGCTGCCATACACACGCATAAAGCACATCGAGGCGAGGATATCTGTGTGGCCTGCATTAGCATACTCTTTTCATTCCTAATCCCACCAGACTCCAGAGAAGGAGTTATTGCAGCCTAGGAAAGGAGCACGGATAAATTACAACACATAGTATTTAAGATGCTGCTGCTGTGGGGACCCATCTTCTTTATTTATCACTGACCTTACCCCAGAAGTCCACGTTGGAGCATTTCTGAGGTTGGTTTGAGGCTCAAGCTTCTGCCTTCCCAGCACAGAACCAATGGAGTGATAAGGATCCTGACCACAGCTCAGAGCAGCTGTGTGGCAGGGTGTCCTCCCAGTAATTTGTCAACACCTTGGTCCATCCTTGGGGATGTGGAGAGGATCAAAGCTGGGCTGGAGCACCCAGCTCCTGGGTGGACAGCCATTTAATGTTATTCAATGAGGTGCAATGTGAAAATTGCCAAAGACTGCGGTGTTTTTGTTCCCTGGCAGCTTGCAATAGGTTTTCCCTTAAAAGCCCTCAGCCGTTTTTGTATCAAAAACACATTCCCAGCTGAGAACTGCAAAACAATTGGGGTGGGGGAGGGAATGTAAATTGGCATTTCATAGTTTGATTGCTGATGCCTCCTCTGAAGGAACTGCTTGCTGGATCTAATTGTTTAGCCCAAGAATTTAATGATGCTATTAATAATTAACTGTTCCATACACTTTACACTGGCTCCTTAAACGCATTGGATTTTTGTTATTCTCTGGCACTCCTGTATAAACAATTTTTCCCTCCTAATTCCTTCTCATATTTCAGCTTTACTTGGTAGAATTAGTGTGATATGCAAAATATAGAAAGCTATTGCTGGTTGACACCTTTGCTGCTACAGCAGACTTAAAGTGTGACAGGTCCTTTCCAAGTGCATGCCAGTGAGTGGCAGCTTTCCCAGGGAAGGGGGGAGAATGATGAGCTAAAGAGCACATCAGCGACCTCCCATCTTTTCCAGTGGTCTATGCGACAGGACAAAGATGCAAGGAAACTCCCAGGGCAGAGGAAGGTCGAGGAAATTTCCACTGTGAAGTTATAACCTAGAAACCATCAGTGTTAACCATTTCTTTGTTGTTCTGCGTGTGTCAGGAACATGCGTGTTTCTGAGTACATGTGTGTATCCACGCATGGATGAGAGGTACTTCTAGTCGCTGATACCTCAGAGCTCCTCATCATCTGTGTAGCTGCCGATGAACCCTTTTTTTTCCTGGGGTAGGTGTAGGGGATGGACACGGTGGGGTGCAGGCAGTTTCCTGAGACCTTTGGGACGGAAGGTAATTGTGAAAATGTAAACTCCCATTTCTAATTAATTGCAGATTAAGTTAAAAATAGAGTCTGTTATATAAAATGTATCTTGAAAGCCCTGGTCTGGCTGGTTACACAATACCCAGGACAATAATCTCTAATTAGGGGTGAAAATGCTCCAGGTGTGATTTTTGAAAACAGGCAGAGCAAAACAGTCGGGAAACAGCTCGTTTTCCTGGTGTGACCCACTCTTCACCCCCAAGTGCATCCTCATGCCAGGCTGGGGTTTATCCTCCGCTCCATCCCCAGACGTCCCATCTCACTCCGTGCAGCAAGCAGAAAACTCTCAGGGTGGTACCTAGTCACCACGCGCAAACCTGGAGGTCCCCAAACACTTTTAACCCCCAATTTCCCTGAAAGGCAAATCCCACCTCGGGGCTGAGGACACAGCCTTTCCCTCCCCGCAGTTCGAGCAGTGCTGGTGGTTCTTCATGGCTGTTTAACAGGCATGGCCCCTGTTGCGCCACAGCCCGACGAACCGCGCCACAGCTCCTCTCCAAAGGTCGTTTGTGTTGGCCGGCGCCCAGCTTAAAAGCAGTTCATTTATCTCTTGTGTGCGTGCAGAGCTGGCTGGCTCTCAGACGGGCAAATTCTTTTGCTGCTTAGCGTTTGCCATCGGAGCGGTGATCTGCAGGCACGATGGGTGCCAGCAGAGAGCTCCAGGAAGGATGCAGAAGGACCTCAAAGGGCTTCTGCCAGAAGCAAACCTCTGCTTCTCACCCAAACCCCCGACTGACCCTGATACCAAGGAACTGGTTTTAGAGCAGGGCTGGCACTTCTTGTAGCTGGAGGCTGATCAAAGCTGGTAGGACTGCCTGGCTGGAGCGTGTCTTAGGGTGGGAGAAGCTATGATCCTGAAGGCACAGATCCTGGGGAAAGCAGACAGATGGGGCTGGTTCCAACTGCCAGATCCACTGCAGGGATGTTTGGCAGCTGGTCCTAGCACCAGCAATGCTTTCCGCAGCCCTTTCTACTGAAGTGCCTCCAGTGCAACCATGGACAAGCTCCAGATCCGGTGGCCCCTGCCTAAGCCCCCTCCCATGACACTTTTACTCTTGTAAGTTCCATGTACGCCTGTCTCCTGGGAACTGAAGGTCCTGTGCAGGGGATGATGTTGTTCCTGCCACCCTTTATGGAGCCTTTTGCTGGCTGCCAGCTCTGCCCAGGGGTTATCTCTCACTGCTCCAGCTCTCTGCATTCTTGCAAACACTTTCCTAGTGTGGCTGCATATAAAAGGAAGAAGAATGCAGATCCAGTCTCTCCATCCACTCCCCAAGAGGCCAAGCAATTCCTTGCTGCTGGCAGAGCCTCACCCCACAGCAAACACTCGTCGGGTTTTTCATTTAATTCATTTTTATTTAATCTGAAAAAGGATTATCTGTCACCTGAGGAGCCGCTTGGAGATCACAGTCAGAGCACAATGCGGTTTCTTTGCAATGTGCAGGGGTTTCCCTGAATCATCCCAGGGGCCACGGACAGACACTGGGGGTGAGGAAAGTTGCTGTTTGCAGAGCAATGGACTTCACTGACTTGCTGGAGGATGAGGCAGGTGCTGGGGGTGGTGAGATGCAGGACCGGGGGGACTGTCTCATGGGGCTCCCATGGGCAACAGGAACAGACTGACTTCAAGTGTCACAGCTCAGATCAGCCCAGGTCTGTACTCTGCTACTCACCTTCCTTGCTCCTGCCAGGACCTTGAAAACCACTGTTTCTGGTTGCTGGGACCAAAGCTTCCCTTGACTATCACAGCCCCAACTAGGTCTTCTCCACTATCCAGCTGTGCATCCCCCAGCTGGCCTATCCAGCACCTCTATCACAAAGTTCTCTACAAAACTCCCCAGAAATCTCTGGGACTACTTGTATCCTGACCCGTTGTCCTTCCAGCAGGTATCAGGGAGGTTGAAGTCTCGCATGAGAGCAGAGTTTGTCACTCAGAGGCTTCCTCAAGTTAAAGGCTTTGTGCCTTTCCTCCCATTGATGGGGTGGTCCGTAACATGCTCCCACCCCAAAGTCACCTTCCCACACCGTCCTCTGATCCTGACCCATGGGCGCACACCCAGAGGGTCACCCATCCTGTGGAGGAGCCCCATCCACCTGAGCTGCTCCCATTGTCCTTGCAAGGTGGGGCTCCTTGGTCATCAGAGGCGATGTCAGCCTGCTCAGCCCGGGGCAGGGCAGCACCCTCCCTCTCACTGGCTCATTTCTGGCTGGAGGCCCAAACGCAAGGTTGGGCAGTGTTCAAGGGTTCGTGTAAGAAAAGGAACATATCTGCAAAACATCATGACCTCTCATGAAAAGAAGGTTTTGCTGAATCCACTTGCAAACATTACAGATGGAGAATGTATGGGACTCGGATATAAAAATTCCATTAATTTCAGGAAAATTGAATGTCTAAACCACTTGTAGAGTTTTGAACGGCTATGTTCAAACATCTGTACCAAAGAAAGAGGTGAGGAGACTGGAGTTAATTTTTGACACAAACTATATTTTATTATTTGAAATGCCAGGAAAATTCATTCTCATTACATGTGGGAACTTCTGCTGGGTGGTAGCTTTGGCCCTGTACATTCACCCTGGACCTCCTCCTTTTTCTCTATGACCCTCCATATATGCTTGTGCCACTTGGGATATCATACGTCCCTCCGGATGGCCATGGCAAGGAGCACACCGTTGTGGGTACAGGCTTGTAACCCTTTTGACTTCTGGATGGGCTTAATGAGCAACCTACGCTCCTCATTTTGGGAGCATGGACAGCCTTTACCACCTGCTACCCAGGGGATGTCGGTGGAGACACTCAACGTACCCAGGACATCCTTCTCCAGAACAGGAGACAAGGTCTCCTCTCATAGCTGGTATTTCTTCAGCAGCTCGCTTTGCCACTGCCGCTTCTTGTTGGGAAAGGCAACAGGGATCTTGATCTTACGGAATTCCTCGATGCATTTCCCCAGCTCAGACTCCAGCGCCCGTCTCTCCTCGCTCACCGCTGCTGCAGCCACAGGACTGACCTCCACCCCGTTCTCCTTCACTGCTGTGTGGTCGCTGTTTCTCCTCTGCCCCATCTGCTTCACCTCCTCCAGCTTCTTCATGGACTTGGAGAAGTCCAGGGTGTTGGGGCGGGCTGGGCACTCCTCAGGGGCTTCTGGCCATGGCAAGGAGTCGGTGGGGCTGGGGTCCCTCACCTCTGACTGGGGGTCTTTGCCTAGGGGAGTCTCATCTGTGGCAGGAGTCAGGTTGGGCTCGTTGTAGCTGCTCATGCCGGAGGTTGCAAAGTCATCCCCACTGCTGGGGTCAGCTGGGTCCTGCCTCGTCTCATGGCTCTGCTCCGGCTCCTCTGGGTTGCCGTGGGCTGGGGAAGGAAAGCAGAGAGCTGCGTGAGGAGTAGGAGCTTGCACAGCCCCTGGTGACAGGCTGCATCTCAAGCCAGGCTGGGGTGCAGCCACGCTGGGGGGCAGGTAACTCGTCTCCGTTGGGCACAGGGCACGTACAACTGGGTCCCTGTGGGGTGGCCAGCTGGGCAAGCAAAGCCCAGCCACCACTCTGGTGAACCCTTCCCCAGGCCCTGGGGCCAGCCCCAGGTGGGCTTGTGGGGTCCTGCAAAGGTTATGGGCTTCCTGCGGTCTGTGGTTTTGTCTGCAGTGGTGCTGAGGGATGCTCAGCATGGGAGTGGTCCAAACCAGAAACCTGAGATGCAAGGGGACCTGAAATGGAAGAAGAAACCACACAGCCTCCCGCAAGTCCTCGGGCAGGGCTTGCACATGCTTTTGTTTGTTAACAACAGTGGAAAACAAGCAGTGACTCTGCATGGGAAACAGCCTCTGTGTTTCAATTACCAGCTGCCAGGGAAAAGCAGGGAGAAAAGTTAATGGGAGCAGCTAAAAAGGCATTTAGCAGAGGTGCCCCAGTTCCCCTCCCCAGGTCTGCAAAGAGCAGCAAATGCATTTAAAGCCGAACCTTGGGGAGTGTTCACTAATGCCCGTGCCTTGCATGGGTGAAAAGGCGAGAGGGGTCTTGACCCAGCCCAGCAGACCCTTCCCGCACATCCCTCCTGACTGCTGGTGGCAGCCAAGCCATGCCATCACCTCTGGTGCTGTCCCACCAACAGTGGCTACCACACTGCTCTCATCACCCGAGGGATGCGGAGGAAGCTGAAGATGGGCTCGTGGGGCTCTGGAATTACCGTGGGATGTGACAGGCTCAGTGGTGGGACAGCCGAGGTGTCCACAGTGGGCTGAGACCACCTGGTGGGTTCAGGTCTGTGCCTGCCTAGGGCCAGACCCTGCACATCTGGCAGAGTCGTTCTCAAAATGTTGTTTAGCAGAGATTTGTTTTGAAAGTTGTTTTGTATTGGTTTTCTTTTTCCTTCCCCCTTAAAGTTCTTGTTTTTCTAAATATCTTTGGTAGAAACATGGGCCTTCCTGCTCTTTGGAGGCTTTGGGACAAGGGGCTGTTTCTTGTCATTGTTTTCATTTGCACGGCTGCTTTTTTTGGCCAGTGACTTTCTTCCCCTCACAATAACAAGAATTGTTTTTCCGAGCAGCAGTATCAACCTGGCAGCGGTATTCATTGCTTCCTCTCAAAGCACTCAAAAAAGCTCCGCTTTAAAAAAACCCTGTGTGCAGCTTTAACCTGAGTAGTGCCTCCCATCTGCTGCTCTCCAGGTTGCCACTCGTAGTACCCCCCGCCTGCCTTTCGGTTTCCAGCCCTCCTATTTCCACTGGCGCAGTGCTGGGGCTGAACAGTCACCCTTGCATTGCAAACACTCTGGTCGTCACAGCAAAAGTGGATTGTGAAAAAAATGTTCTGTGGGGTTTCATAGGAAGCGATTACCACCGGGGTGTGAATTATCCTCAACCTTTTCCCCTCCTCACGTTGCAGTTTTCCATACAGGACTATACAAGGGAGCGCACAGGACTCGGCAGTTACTGTCGGTAGCTAACGTTGCATATAGGCAGTCGATGAGCATCACCCAGTAATGAATCTGCCCAACGATGAATGGCAATTAGTGCTGCAACATCTGCCCTGACCAGATGTGCTCCAATCTTTGCTATGAACACGTGAAAGCAATCAAAAGGGAGTTTGAGTCCTGATCAAAAGTGTAGATCTAGTATAGGAAAAGCAGCGGAGTCTGGGAGAGGCTGTCCTGGTGCCACCCTCCCCCTGGCTTCTCCCAGGGGAGTTTTCCCTGTCCCTTTTCTCTCAGGTTTGTTCCTCTCCTTTCTTTATCCCTTAAGGCACTTTTGACTATCGAGCTGCTGGATGCCCTCAGTGATGGCTCCACGAGCAGGTCTCCGTGTGGGAGGTCTGCCCGGGGGAGCTGAGGTAGGGAGGAACCCAGAGCAGCTGAGGTTGGCTTCAAGGTGAACCCACCAAATCCTGCTGGAAAGCCACTGTCCCATTTCTCCGAAGAGCTCTGAAAACAAAGATTTTTCTCTAAAATATCTAAATTCCTGACCTGCTGGGATTTTTTTTAAGTACATCTGCTAGCAGAGATACAAGGCAGGTTATAAAGTATTTCTATTTTAAATTCCTCATCCTATACTTTGCCCCCCTCCATGGAAGCAGAAAATGTCAAGGTGGATTTTCTTCTTCCTTGAAAACTTTTTGTAAGGACAGAGTTTGGTTTTTTCCCCTCTTCCTTCCTGTTCTTTCTTTCTTTCTCTCTCTCTTTTTTTTTTTTTTTCATTTTCTTGAACAGCTCCAGCACTGAAGTTACTAGAGGTGGAAAGCGTAAATGTCATCCATCACTGGGCAGAAATCTTGAAGGGTAGATTTTCTTTGCCAGATCTCTCCAGGAAGTTACAAGGATGCATCTTTGCCCCAAATTCTTTGACTGATGGAATGAAGTCTCTAAAGTTCTTATACTGCTTTAAGCATCTTATCTGCGAGCCTCACAACTGCATTTGTGCAATGGGGAGCTGAAGCGTGGGGAACATAAGCTGATGAACCCGAATTCATACACGGAGTCTATGGCTTAGCTGGAGACTGAATTAAAATCTCGTCAATTCTTCTCTAGCATCTTAGCTCCCAGACCATCCAGTGACTGTAGCTGCCTTGGTATAGCGTTTTTTTTCTAAAGCTTTCAAAACATTTTACATCACATTACTCCCAATTGAGGCACAGAAAAGTGAAATAACTTGTTTAAGGTCACCAGGCTGAGAACAAAACCAAGTCTCCTGAGTACGGCTTCTGCACGCTCACCATACCATACCATACCATACCATACCATACCATACCATACCATACCATACCATACCATACCATACCATACCATACCATACCATACCATACCATACCATACCATACCATACCATACCATACCATACCATACCATACCATACCATACCATACCATACCATACCATACCATACCATACCATACCATACCATACCATACCATACTGCTTTCCTTTGTGTGGTCTGGCAAGGCTACTAGCTGCAGCCTCCACACTGTTGCAACCTCTCCGCTCTTGCTACATTCCCATTGCACCTGGGTCTGCCCGAGACACACAGTGGGCTGCCGAGCCTGGGGAGAGCAGCACAAGGGTGTAGACCCACACTGAAAGATCCCGTACTAGAATACAGGTTTGCTAAAGCGTTATTTCTTTGCTTTGAAACTGCTGAGGAGGTGGTCTTCAGGCCTTTCCTGTGCTTCTCCAGTGCACAGCTTTGTCCATATCTTTTGCAGGTACCAGCAGTATAATTATGCTAATTTAGGTATGATGAGGTAGTTTAGACTATCTGTAGGTAGCCAAGGGACTTTGCGCAAAGGAACAAGTGAGTCTTAATGACTTGTCTTTGGAAATAGTCATTAATTGCCCATAACAACTTACTTACCTTTGTTCTGTCTCACTCACCAAGGGCATGTTATCCAGCCTGTTCTGGCTGGTTCTCAGACTCACATCTGATCTTGCACTCACTGCAAAATGAAGACCGCAGCAGGTTTTTATTTTCTCCCCATCACAGAACCACAGAATCTCTCAGGTTGGAAGGGAACCCATCAGGATCATCAAGTCCAGCTCCCTGCTCCTTGCAGGACCACTTAACACTAAACCATATGACTATGATTTAATAAGTCCAGATGCTCCTTGAACTCTGATAGGCTTGGAGCTATGACCACTTCCCCAGGGCGCCTGGACCAGCAACCGACCACCATATGGTGCTGAAACACGTGGTTCCTCTTGGCCAAGCATCCTGGCCAAGCATCACAGCCCAGGAGTTCACCTGCATGGGCACATGTGTTTCCAAGCAGCAAAGGACTGGAGGGGAGCCAAAAGCAATGCGGATTTGCAGAAGTCTTCTGAGGAAAGTCAGCTCCATGTTGGAATTTGCAGGCTCCAACAACAGGCAGATGTCAAGGGGTGGATGTTCATCTTGGCCACTCTTGTACACTGGCCACCAGTAGGTATCCCATGACTGGTACAAGACACTTAGGTCTTGAAGTCTGTGCTTAACCCTGTCCATGAAACCAGAGTTTTTCTGTCCCCAGCTGAAAGGCTGGGGTGTGCTGTTAGGATGAGGGTGTGCTTTGTTCCATGTGTTAGTGATTTCAAGAGTGTGGGGATCACTTTGGCTGTCTGACCTGAACCAAACCTGACACCAAATGCCCTGGACTCTGAGGCCGTCCAGGTCTTCCAGGGTATTTCCTTGTCATTGATGTTCTTGATATCTTTGGACAAATAACTTCATTTTTCCTCAGGCTAAGCTTCCCTCACATTTGTGTGTCTTGACATTGAGAGCCTGGCAATATGGGGATACAGCTCCTGGGATGATTCTAGATACCTCACAGCTCTTCTTCTGACTGCACCTCACAGCTACTGAACTGGGAAAAGAGATCTGCTATGCAGACCAAGTTTTTCACCACTTTTTACTTTTCTTAGACTTCGCTGCCTATGTGATGCTTCCGTCTGCTTTAGAGCATCAATTAGAGTGCAGAAGTGACACTTCCGACGCAGCCCCATGGTGCTGGTAGAAGCCCTGCTGAGTGCAATTATCAGGCTCCTGCACACGGTGAGCTCGTGCTTTGCAGGGGGAAGCACACACTGTCCCAACCCCTTGCTGCTTTTTTGGATAGCATTCTATTTTTCCAGAGTGTTTGACGAGATGAGCTCATGATGTGCCAGGAGCCTGGGGCTCAGGCTCACACTCTTGGGTTTGCTTCTCTGTCTCCGTGCTTCCAGCTGAAGGGGGTTGCCGTAAGGTCCTGATGTACACAGCTGAAGAGGAGGTTCATTCCTGGGGTGCCTCCCCAGCCAAACAGGGGATCTTCAGCTCAGACTGCGTTGGACTCAATGGTTGCTTTTCCTTTTCCATCATTTCCTGCAGAGACCCAAATTTCCCCAAAACAGAAAAGGAGATTCTTCTTTTTTGTCCCATACAAAAGTATTCTCTGAGCAAATACCAGGCAGCCAAGCAGAGCTGGGCATCAGAGGGAAAGCCCCACCAGGGGTAGAAGCAGAGCTCTGTGCATCTCAGACTATTTCTATTCCATGGCTTTACTTCAACAGCTCCTTTCCTTCTGGTTTTTAAATGAAAAAATGCTGCAACACATTGCTTGGGGTCAAACAGGAACATCTCAGTTCCTTCACAATCTTATTAAACTCCTTTCCAGCCTCTTAAACTTAGGGGGTTGTGGCACAAAGATGGGTGAAAATTCCAAAACAAGAGCTGGAAGAGCATGTTTAGTTTGTGCATGTGTGTGTGGCTGGAGAAGGGGGACAGGAGCCTGAACAGTTCACTGCAATCAAAGTTTTGCTTGCCCTAAAAGTGCATTCAGAATACAGATTTGCTTTTCATCCAAAACTCTTACTTGAGATCCTGATAGTGACGGGGAGCGTAGACTGTGTCCAGAAAGCAGGGGGTGATGGAAACAGTTGCAGGTTTTATATGTATATAGAAAGAGCAACTTCCCCCAGAAAGTGCCAGCCTGTGTCTGCCCCGAGTTAAGCGATCACCGGTGGTGGCCAGCACAGGCTGGATGTTCACCAGGATGCACAGGGGGTATCCAGAGCTTACCTATGCCCGACGCAATGCAGATGCTTCTGTGCAAGCTCCTAGACCCCATCAATCTCAGGTCCTGCCTCTACCTGAATTGTTCATTAAAAAGTCAAGCTGAGCCCAGAAAGCTGGGGTTTGCTCTCCTGGTTGGCTCTAATCTCCCTTATTTTGTCAAAGAAGGACAAGACTCAGCATAAATAAGTGTCTTTGACCCTATCTGCCAGCAGCAGTAGCCTATGCGTTCCCAAGAGCCTCGGTTGCACCAGTTGTGCCAGCAAATGTTGTTGCTAAATCTGCAGCATCGGTGACTGTTGTGAATGGATTAACTGCTATGGCAACCCCAGCAGGACCCGGGGGTGCCAGGACCAGGACGGACAAACAGCCTTTGGCTTTAAACTTCCCTGTTAAAACCCAAGGTCCCTTCGTTGCTCTGCAGAGTAATATATATAAATTTATCAGCACAGGAGCTGCTTTTGCTTTGCATATTCTAAAAATGTCTGTTTAATGGCTTTAATCTGGCTGGCAGATAGTGCTGGGAGCTTCATGTGCAGTTGTGCCAATGCCCTTTGCTCTCAGGCTGGTACCCGGGCCCTGCCACGCAGCCCTGGGAATGCCCGTTAGTGCTGAGCTGGCTCTCCACAGAGCCCTGGATCCCTTTGCAGAAGGTACCAAGCTCAGCAGGACACACCAGCTAGGCTGGTTATCTGAGAAGTGCAGGTGGAGAGAGTGGCTTGAGCCCAAAACTCCTTGCATGGGTGGCAGAAAACCTAGCTTGATTCTCCCCGCTATTTTAATAATCAATTCCTGCTGTTACAAATCCTCAGCAAGAACCAGGAGAAAAAACCAGCAAGGGGCACCTCTTGAAAGACCCAATCTTGCAGCCTTGAACAAATAATCCAGATTTTTCTCCATCATTCAGGTTGTCCTTTGCTGTCAGGAGGAGACAAGGTGGGTTCGGGAATCAGGGATTTCAGTTTTTTTTCCTGAGGGCTGATCGAAGCATGAGCTACTGTCCTTGGAGTGAAGGTCCAGCTCCCAAAGGCAGAGGAAAGCTGGTCAGCAGTATCTGCTGGCGTTGGTACCCTGTGTCCATGGATGCTCAATGCCCTGCAGTACCCCTTGGTGGGCAGTAGCTTTGTTTCCCCATTCCTCCCAGGCCCTCTGTGGTAAAGACGTTAAGAACAGTTTGGGAAGTGTGTAAATGATGGACATGTGCTCACAAACATCACCCTTTTCACCTCCTGTGGGTATGACGGTCACAACTTCACCTCTAATACAGATGTTTAGCTTGCAGGATCGTGGTACATGTACAGGCAACGTGGCTGCAGGAAAAAAATACCCTCAAGAGCGTTCATCTAAATACAATAAGTATTGGCTGGGCGCTTGTGAATATACACACACACGGCAGGAATGGGTGCGATGTGGAAATGCCTCCATCCTGCAAGCCTGTGCACTGGAAAAATGCAGCAGCCTGGTGGAATGGGCATATGAACGCTGTGTAATTCAGACCTTATTTGCATTTAAATCAGCAAGTCTGTCATGAAGAACCTATGGATATCTAACTCAAAGCACCTTTTGTTCTATGTGACTTCTGTCAGTACCCAGGGTCTGTCTGGAGATGGAAGAAGCACCATAAAGGGTGCGTTTCTGCTGCTAAAGCCCCCGCCGTGATCTAAATCAGCGCTCACCATTCTCTAAGCCCCTCAGTGAATGCTGACACGATATCCATCAGTGGGCTAATTGCTCTTCTGAGTTCATGCCATGATGGTTTTAATCTCAACTTTCTGCTTATTTCCTCTGCTCCCTGGAGCTGGCAGAAGCTGACACGGCACAAGCGGAGCTGTGCGAGGGCTGTAGCCTGCCTGCTGAGGAAGGAGAGAACTGTGCCTGCGTGGCGTCTGGGGCTCTGACTGTGTGCTCTTTGCCTTAACCACACAGTTTATTGCTGCAATTCAAATCCGTGCCTGTGAAACTATTTATGTTTCCCAAACATATCTTTTTTGTTGTTGTTTTGGAAGGGTACGAGCTCTGCTGCCAGTTTTAGACTGTTTCCTGCTCAGTGTGGATCTGTGCAGTCCCAATATTACTTCCCCCTTATTCATTAGCAGTGGATATTTGCCCAAGGGATAATGCCACTGGTTAATGTAGCATCTGCGCTAATTTGCTTCAGTTCTGGCACTCCTGCGGAAGGTGGGAGAAGCAGCAGCAAATCCCCCCCTCCAAGGGTCTCCCAACTCTCGCTGCCTTCTCTGGCATGGCTAGGCAGAAATTTTGCTTCCCCCTGGTGCTGGGGTGTCCCAGGTCCTTGCAAAGTCCTTTCTGAGAATAACATATGCATGCAATCTGCTGGAGGAGTGGCTGTGAAGTATCTGTGACATGCCTCCCAAAGTATGGCCAGCTGAGGGGTGATGAATACATACATGATGGACAGCAGCTTTCTTGGACCAAGACTTTGCATGATTGCTTCATTTGGACAGGCTTTTTGAGTGCAATGACTCTAGCTTTATGGCAGGGATGGGAATTACAGCACGTTTCATTTTGGCAAAGCAGAATGGTTTCAGACACAAGAGGTCAAATTCCGGTGACGGTGCAGAGCCAGGCCCTCAGATGTTGTAAGCTGCTGCAACTGAGGCCAATGGAGCCATGCTGATTTACATCAGCAAAACATCTGTCCCAGGGTAGACATTTCAATACCACGTGAAGGAAAAGCAGCTTTCACTAGGCACTTCTTGTCAAGCCAATCAGTATGGGTAAGACCTGCCTATTTCTTGGCAGGAATTAATCATCAATACTGTGTATGGCCAAGCCTTGCCATGAGGAGCTGCTCAGCTAAGAGGAGCAGCTTGAGGAGCTGCTCAGCTAAGAGGAGCAGCTCCTGGTCAGCCTGAGCTGGGTCCGCAGCTTGGAGTCCACAGGAGACAACAGCAGCTGGGGAGCAGCCACCCCTGTGCTGAGTCCTTCAAGCTGGAAGAGGCCAAGAGGTCTTTCCAAGGGCATGAGCTGGTGTTGGGAATGCCTACCTGGAGCAAATCATCGCTAAAACCCAAATGGGTGTCCCAGTGGGAGTTATCACATCGGTTATTACCACTCTGTTTGGTGCCCTTAAAGAATTGCCGGGTTTCTTAAACAGCTGAAATATTTCTTAACCTTACTCTAACAACCATAAAGGTATTTCAGCATATACTTAAAAGAATCATGGAATCGTTTAGGTTGGAAAAGGCCTTTAAGATCATCAACTCCAACCATTAAACCAGCACTGTCAAGTCCATCACTAAATCGTGTCCCCAAGCACCACAGCTACGTGTTTTTTAAATGCTTCCAGGGATGGTGATTCCACTGCCTCCCTGGGCAGCCTGTCCCAGTGGTTGACTACCCTTTTGGTGAAGAAATTTTTCCTAATATCCAATCTAAACCTCCCCGGTCGCAACTTGAGGCTGTTTGCTCCTGACAATCATTGGCAGACTTTGAGGGTATGCACCCTTCTCAAGCCACCCATTTCTGTCCAGGATGAATTTGTCCCCAGCCACAGAAGATCGTCACTGGACATGTCCCTGAGGTGGGATGACAGTTTTCTGCCTGCATCCACAGCTTTGAAAAGGTTATAGAGGAAATAAATTGTGCAAATGAAAAAATGAAGCACAGAAATTGTTTGGCATTGATATTTGGGGGAGAAGAGGGATTCTTGGGCTCTCCTAGTCATTGGCTGTAAGGTCATGGAAGGACATTAAGTCTTACATGGTTAGAAGCCCCAGAAATTAATGACTACCCGTTGAGTTTCTGCTTCACTGGGTTCCCTCTACATGAGCAAATGAAAGACAGGTGAATCCAGCAAAGCAGCAGGTCCCCACACCGGGATTTGCATCTTCATGTCTTTTGTTGGGAAATTCCAGCAAACAGGTGTTTGTACTTTCTCCCGTGTCAGGAAACAGCAAAGGTTGTCTTGTGGTTTCTCAGGAGGAGGTCAAGGCTGATCCTGTTTTTGGGAAGGGATGAACGCTTGCAACCCAGGAGATGTGATTCAACCTTTTCACCTGCTCTCTGCTATGGCATGCACACTGGGAAACTGATTTCTGGAAGCAGCTCAGCATGGGAAATCTGTTGAGTGCGGGAGAGCCTATAGTGCCCTGGTGTTGACTTACGATTCACTTAAATATACAGCAAGTCCGCACCAGTACAGGTACATCTGGTGAGAGTGGTGACTTGGAGGATCCACCTTGCCCAGAATCGATGCTCATGAGCAGAGACCTCGCACTGCCTGGAAGTCTGCCAGAAGACGCCCTGTCACCCTCCTGTGATAAAGCTGAGCAGTAGGGTCGTGGGAGCTAAACTAGAGCACCCCAGGTTGCACAGCAGGCTATGAAGAAAACCGTGAAGCTTGCATACAGGAAGCCTCAAGCCCACATCCCATCTTCCCACCTGATGGAATGAGGTTATAATAGCAGTCCAGACCCAGTCACAGTTCCTCCAGAAGAGACAGCCCTTACCGTGCCATCTGCCTCTCACCGGCCAGTTCTCCAGTCTGGGGTGTCCTCCCCGAACTGAGTGCAAGCCAATGAGCCTTTAACTCCAAGCCTGGGCCAAGCTTGGCATAGGTGTAACTAGAATCAGGAGTAAATCGTTAGGGATGAAGGAATGGGATACAGCAGGAAGAGGGAGAGACTATGACACGGGGCTGGCAGGAACACATGTCCCTGTCGAGCGCCTGCTGCTAAGGGCAGGTCCCTCGAGCTGAGCAGAGCAGGGCTCTGCAGGCTGTGACTGCAGGCACCCCGGCACAGCACACTGGCATGTTTCTCACCTGGAAGTACTTCTGCTGTGTCTGTCTTGAGTTCCAGGATGGGTTCAGAAGAAGACATGTGCTTTTTGGGGCTGTACTCTGTTTCTGAAGGCTCGGGAATAGGCAGGCTAAGCCAGGAGCTACCTAAAAAAGTCAAGACCGAAAGAAGAAAATCTTAGATGGCAAGCGATGCTCAGGGAGTGTGACAAGGGACCAGGGTGGCGTGCAGTGCCCACACTAGACATCTGGTTGCCCACAGAGTCTAAAGCACCTCCCGAGGCAGCGCACTGGGTATCTAGAGCAGGGAGTGATCTGGACAGCATCTGCTGTGATCCTCCCCTGTGCCTCTCCCAGTCCCCTTCTTAGGGTGGTATTTCAGCTATGGGAAGTGCCTGCAACCACCTCCCACAGCCTCCCACTGTGCATTGCTATTCTTCCTCCTTCTTTGAAGCTCTTCTTCTGCCTCTTTCCTAAACCTTTACACCACTGGATTTCAAGACATTGCTTCATTACCACTGAATTTGCAAACAGTGAGGAAATACCAAAGTGTTTATCCTAAACTAAGATTAGTGCTCCAGTTCTTCCATCTTTGTCTTTCCTGATGTTTCTGTGCAGATACTTAAATTTCCCGTATAGCACACATACAGCTTTGGTTCTAATTGTAGTTCCTACCCCACCCATAAAAGGGATTTTCCTCTCCATGGCAGCCTCAGAGCTGGATCATCCCACTGGCATGCAGCACAATAAATCCAGGCTTCTTTGTTTCTACTTGCTCTGCCCACAACAGTGGCTGCTGCCTCTGCAAGACATGCTTGTGTGGGGCAGTTCTGCTAGAAATCCCCCCAAATCATTTGGGATTGGCATCTCTGGGCTGCTCACATGTCCAGAGGCTGCTGTGTGCACTGCGGGAGTGAAGTCAGAGTGGGACACACATATGTGCATACGTACACACATACACAGCCCAGCGCGTGGCCCTCCACACCCTCTCATCATTGTAGGTCTCCTTTTTACTCTACAAACACACATAGCATGCTGGAAAAATAGGCTGTGTCTGGCAGGAGAAGTTTCAAGGGTGCTAGCGTGTCTGCCTGCACCCCACGTCCCGCAGTGGCGCAGGGCAGAGGCACGTGCCTTGTAAGCACATTCATGTCCCCACTTTCCCCCCTGGCTCCCGTGCATCCGCACGCTGTATGCTGACACCGTGTGACACACAGGCACACTCTTGCTTTGATCTAAATATTTCAGTGCTAAATACCCCACTGAAGTACTTGTACACTGCTGCGGGTCCAGCACAGGGCACAACACAGCCGTGACCCAGCCAGGTCCCTGCGATACAGCCACTGTGTCCACTGATCTCACTGATGCTCTTCTGAACTCCGTTTTCACACACTTGAAGCTGCTGCTCATCTTCGGGGCAGGTATCTCCACTCTACCACACCCACAAGCTAAGAATCACTGTCCAACAGCTAATGAGCAGCTGTAGACCAGAACATAGGCTCTCCACGCATCGGAGATGGAGACACCATGTGCCACACTGGCTCTGCCTTTCCAAAAGCTGGACCACTGCTTGCCCAACTGACACGGCAGCTAAGTGGAGCTTTCTCAGTGCAGCCACCTCTGCTCTTGCGGAGGGATAAGCAGCATTTGGCCAAAGTGCCCCTGATTTGGCACGCAATGAAGATGTGCTCTGCCTCGCCATGGGAAGCAAGGGGTGGAACTGCGTGCCCCAACCTCTGCAAGACCAAGAGCTGAGCAGCTTTCTATGGCTTGTCGTTGTCAGAAACCAGGACAAAAAACTCTGACAGACAACCTGGTCATGCCTGACCTCCACGATCCAGCACTCATGGACCAGAATAAGATGCTCTATCCAGGAGAGGGCAGCAGAATCCCAGCATGCTCCATGCCTATTGCCACCATCATCAGCTGTGGTTTCCAAGAGTCAATTTCTTACTCTGTCCTAAGATGTAAACACATCTTTCTACTTCCCTTGACAACAACCTTCATCCAGAGACTCTGTCAAAGTCTTTGTGGTCACTGTATGTCAGTGCATCTATAAAAGTTTCTAGATAATCATAGAATCATTTAGGTTGGAAAAGACCTTTAGGATCACGTCCCAGAGTAGCTGGTTTTGTACTCAGTTAAGCAGAGGGACTGTCTGCAGTCCCAAATTAAAATCTAGAGGAGGAAGGCTGAGTCAAATTCAGTGCCATGGGGCCCTAGCAAACCCTTTTGGGAGCTGCGTGGGATGAGCAGGGCAGAGCTCAGCCACCCAACAGTCACCGTGAGCAATGTCCTTTCTGGCAGACCTGACCCCTCTCTCCTGCGGTTGTAGATGCCCCTGATCACAGGACACAGGGAAGAGCAGCCAACCCCTCCGCATGGGACAAGAGAACATGGGGTTGAGTTGAGGTCCTGGCATGCAAGTGGAGGAGGAAAGAGTTTTCAGTGGCATGAGAACTGCAACACTGAGGCTCCATCACTAAATTTTCATGGCTGAGGTTCCCCAGGCACCTTCCAAACACCTGCCCAGCATCCAGCAGACCTTCAGCAGGGGCCAGACCACTGGGTTTCTTCTTCCACATGCTGTCATGCAGCAGATGAGAGTGGCTGTGCAAGCCAGTGCTTATTAAAGATTTAAAAGGCAAGCTGTCAGCACTGCTGCTAAAGATGGGCTTTTCCTCATATAGCTCTATCCCTCTCTAATACTAATAGGATTGGAAGGAGGGACATGGCAGCGTACCGACCAGCTGAGGGTGAATGTTTTTTCCTTGCACAGGCTTTGCACACCTTGAGGGATCTTTCCACCAATTTGCTTATCTTCCAGCACCCTCCTGGGTTTTCTGGGATTTTGGGTTAATCCCTCATACTCTGCAAAGGGAGGTGGTGCAGCCTGGGAGCAGAGGCACAGAGGAGAAACTGCTCTCTCCTGGCTGTCCCTCCTCCTGACACCTCTGCCAAGCGAACACAAGATGCCCTCCCGCCTCCCCCGCAAGCTGGCAGAGGGGTCTGTGTTCTCCGTGTCCGTCACCGGAACAACTGCATTAATCCCCATTTTGTTTAAAATTACAGCTGGGCAATGGCTGGAGTTTCCATTTTTGCAAGGACTTTTTGGGATCGGAAGCCTGGATTTGGACCAGGCTGGAACAAACACAAAGAGTTTCATCCTTCTCTGCAAAGGAAGATGCTAAAATCAAAACCCATTCCAGCATCATTTCTCGAGCTATTAAACTTTCTTTTTTAGTGATAGATCCTATAAACATTTTTTCAAAAGGCATTTTGACACGATGCAAACTGCCTGAATGTGTGATTTCCTTCTAAAATGGAGCAAAACTAGACCAATTTCAGGATAAAGTTAAAGTTAAATCTATGGCGATAGAGGTCAGTTTCATCCCAGTTTTTCTTTCCCACTCCACTTAGTATATCACTCTCTCACTCTCCCCTTTGGTTAAATTAATTAAGTTTGTGAATCACTGAGATTAACTGATACTGAAGGACACAGTATAAATAGTTTTGCTTAATTGCCTGTAGCCAAAGGTGGGGCAGCAAACTTCACCTCTTCTTCACAGATAGGGTTGGGGTTTCTTCTGCAGGGAGTCAGCAGGGAGGATAACTGGCAACCCCCTGCCCCGTGCCCCTGGAATCAGCCTCCATGTCTGTCAGGGGATTCCCCCGGTCTCTGCATCCTCCTCCTGACCTGCAGGATTTCTCCCACAGCCACAGTCGCTCTGTGCCCTGCACACCCCTGGACCTGCCACAGCTTCCCAGCAAGAGCTACCGAGAGCACCCACGGTACCAGCTCGGCGGGGTCAAACTCCCCCCTGCACTGGCCTGGATGAGGCGTTACTGCCGAGAGAGCTGCCCAATTTGCAGTATCCAGGATTTCACCCACTGATGGGGGAGACAACCAAATGCCCATGGTCACATAGGGATGCAGAAACAGAGTCAGGAATGAGCTCAGATCTCATGATAGAAAAAAACTCCAACCTCATAATGACACCACACAATACAGTGTAGTGTCTTGGGAGTTTCTGTGCTGCAGAGCTCTCCAGGCGTATGAGGGATTGCATGTGTTCATAGCAATGACTTCAACACCATTAGCTCATCTTGCTCTTTAATCAGTGCCATATGTGCAACGTATAGGCAGGCTGTGTATCACATCCAGTTTATGGCTGGATTGGAAGTGACGGCCTTGAAACCATAAAATGGTAGTTAAAGTCATCATAATCCTTTTGCTGTCTTTTACCTTCTAAACTCAGGACACGCAATTGGCTGGTGCTCTTGGTCTTAGTCCTGGGTTAAATGTGTCTTTGGTGATGGGCACAGCGACAGAGGAGAGGAGAGGAGAGGAGAGGAGAGGAGAGGAGAGGAGAGGAGAGGAGAGGAGAGGAGAGGAGAGGAGAGGAGAGGAGAGGAGAGGAGAGGAGAGGAGAGGAGGGGAGAGGAGAGGAGAGGAGAGGAGAGGAGAGGAGAGGAGAGGAGAGGAGAGGAGAGGAGAGGAGAGGAGAGGAGAGGAGAGGAGAGGAGAGGAGAGAGGAGAGGGGATGGGGAGGCAAGCCAGGAAACGAATGCTCCGTTGGAGTCAGCCAGAGCAGGGCTTGAGGAAATCCAGATCTTGGCTTGTCCATCTGGCAGGACTGAATCACGAGAAGGCAGTTATTAAAGAGATACAGGTTTTTGTTGGTCCCCTGCCAGTCTCGTTCAACAAGGAGGCAAATGAGCAAATAAAACAGAAGCCCCCCTGGTTTCACTGACACCGTGTGGCAGGTGAAGCCACCTCTGCCTGCCGGTGCCAGAAGCCTGGGGTCTGTCCAGCCCACAGTGAGAGGGTCAATGCTTCCCCCACCTCACAAGCATGGAAACACAGGTCAGGAGGCATAAAGACTTGTCCAGGGTTGAGATGGAAGCCCCTCGCCTGAGCTAAAACTTTATATCCTATCCTTCTGGGGCTGTACACACCCCTTCTCTGAGCTGTTTTCCCTCATCAAGGCACAGCTTCAGCCATAGTATTTGAAAAGTCCATTTCAGCAATAAGGAGATGGCAGAAAGGACAGCGTTGTCTTGGCTCAACATTTCCACCTAGCCAATTTCCTTGCTCTCTCCAGGGAACACCATCCAGATGGTCTAACCTTTCTGTTTTCTGCTAAAACTCAGCTATACTGTGCCATTTTGAATGGAAAACAGCTCCCCAGTCAAGTGCTTCTTGTTCTTTGGGCTCACCAGTTTACAAAAAACCCAACCAATTCCTGCCCACCACCCCCATGTGCAAAGAGGAAGGTTCCTTCAAGAGCATCAAGGCAGCACTTGTATGGGAGTCAATGAGGAAAGGTGAGGAACGTGTTCCCCATGTCACAGCTTCCAGGAGGACTGTACATATGAACATGCTGTTCCCAATGATCGTTCCTTGGCAGTGTCTGCTGCACAGAACAGCCTCCAGCTGTCTGTCTTTAGACAGGAACCTGCATTTCTCTGAATTTTCCAGGAGTCACTTTCAGAAAGCGGCCCTATCGGCAGTTTCCAAGTGGATGTAACTGCCCTCACTTCCTATCCAGATGTTTTTGCCAAGCAGAAAATCCACAAACTAATGGCCTCATGGGGAGATCCCAGGCAGGGCTGGGAGATTTCTGAGTTTGGTGGCCAAATTGGAAGTGTCAGCCACAGGAAGGCAAGAGGGAAAGGTGGGGATCATTGCAACTCTTAATATACTGGGGGGAAGAGCAAACTGGAATCCTTTCTTCATGTTAAACCAATTTTTTTCCTCAACACCAAAGGGAAGAGTTGCATTCTGCATTTGGTTAAGAAAAGCAAAGGGCTTAAATTCCCCAAAGCAAGGCGGCTGCCCAGGAAAGGCACTGCCTGTCTGCACGGAGCAGGCGATGTCCTGTACATGTAGCATGGATCCACATTTCCTTCATCCAAGCAGAGTCTTAGCTTCTGGGTGAGAAGAAAGGGGAAATGGCCTCTCCTCTTTCTCCTCCTTCCAGAAATTCTTGTCCTATTTTGCAGAAACTCTGCCCAGTTTGACCCAGATCTGTGAGAACTTTGGGGTCAGGCAACACAGCAACGTGCTGCAGTGTGCTCTGTGTTTCGGTGCCCCTGGTGAGCATCTTCCTCTTGGAGACTCACACCAGACTTCATGGCTTTCCCTTCTCTTTTGGTGTCAGTTTGGGGAGCTAAGGTCTGCTCCTAAGGTCTGCAGCTGCATCAATTACACCAGCTGAAGCCTGTCCCAGTACAAAGAGATGCTCTAGGTAGACCCCTGGGTCCAGCTGAGCACCCCATCCTCATGCCAGGGGTCCAGCCCAGACGTGTGAACAGATACTCCTTCTCCAGCCAGAGTAGACAGAAGAAGCATCATTTCTTTCCAGCAGTGAGCTGTAGAGAGATGAAGCAATTTGCAGAGAACTAACCCGCTTCACCCCCCAAAAAGAGACAAAGCCTACAGACTGCAAAGTCTCCCTCCCACTTCAATTTTCTCCGACTCTTTGTGCCTTTTCCTACTTGAAGAGAGTTCAAGGCCAGTATATCACTCATTGGAAAACGTACCAGAGTCTAATCCAGCCCTCGGAAGCCTCCCTTCCGTGTTACAGCTGCAGTTTTCCCCTTTCCATTTCCTTTTTGGAGCATTAAGTCCTTTGGGCAATGACTATTTGTGGTTCTGGACTACAGCCTTTCCCAAAAGTTGAGGAATGTGCAGAATAAAACCTCCCTGTGCAGCTCTGGGAGCCAAGCACGAGCTGAGCAGTGCAGGGGAGCTGTGCTTTTGAGTGAGGTACAGCCTCATGCAGACCGCCCTGTGGGCCAGCACCCCCACGCGTGCAGATGCTTACTGGAACGTCTGATTCACCGTCCCCGCTCCAACGTCCAAGGTTTGTATGAGCGGAGCTGCCTCTCCTCCGAGCCTCCTCCGGCTCTCCTCACCTTTTCAAGAGACTAAACCCCAGGGTCTGGGAAGATATCGAAATCCCTGCTGAAAGGTGTTGGCTCAGCTCCACTTCTGGTCTCAAACCCAGTTTGGCCCACAAACCCAACAGCTTGGGTGATATCCTATGGGTTAGCGAAGGGACTGAAGCCACCGAGGAGGTTTTCCTGGCCAGGGAGACCAAGCACTGGGCCACCTGGGAATCATAAGCAGCACAAAGGCACTACTGAATCTCAAATCCTCTAGACACCTCCTTGCCCAGAGACACCTGAACCCCCATCTACACCAGCACCCTCACCTGCTCCCAGGCTTGCCCTAGGACATCCCTGGTGGTGATTTACCTGGAAGGCTGCAGTGCCTGGACAGCTGCCGGGAGACATGGCCTTGCACAACAGGACCTAGAAACAAAGGAGAAGGTGTGAGTCTGGCTCTCCACTCCATGTGATAGCTTTCTGGTAACCTCTCTTCACATGAGCACACCCATTTGGGAGGGATTGAAGGAAAGAAAAAGAGTGCTGTGGTCCTATACTGTGAAAAAATTATTTTCAGGGAATTCCCCTGGGATGTGCACCATGAACCTGGCCAGGTTTTACAGTGCATGGCACATGGTCTTCTTTCAAAATGTGTCTGGTAGGTACCCTGCTGCACTCCTCTGGAGCATCTAATGCCTTTTTGAGGCACAGAGTAAGCTGACACCCTCTTTAATCCAGGAACAACTTCACCAGCTCAAACCCATCTCGGTGCATCAGCTAAACAGATGCCCTTGCACTAGCAGAAACCAGCAGTTTTCTGAAGGGAACATTTATTGTCAAAGATGCCCTGTAGGCCAACCAATGGGCTAGGACATCCCTTCCCCTGAGATGAGGAAGATTTTGGAGCAGGTCAGCCTCTTGGGTTAGGAGGTCTTCCTTGGGACTCTTGGTGGGGTCACAAGCCTGGGCATCACAACCACCACATCTCTATTCATGCTTTTCCCACGTGGAGGAGCGAAGGAGCTGCCCTCCTGCTCCCTGGAGGCCTGGAGGATAGCCCCTGCTTTTCATCCCTGGAAGCCTGAGCTGTAGAAAGGTACAAACAGCCCATTTTCTGCTTGCAGGGGAGGAGGGGGAGGTCTGGAGGTCAGCCCCAAATGGTTTATTCATTCATTTGGTTTCGTCATGGAAGAACGGTGGGCTGAAACAAGACATCTCTCCTCCTCTGGCTGTAGCCACTTGCTACTGAAAAGAAATCTTCCCTAGAAACTCATTAATACAGTGTGGAGAGGCAGGTTAAAATTAAACTTAATCCTGAAATATTGTTTGAAAAGGTGAAATTAGAATATTTTGCTTAAAAGCTGCAGAAGGAAACACATTTTTCACATGCCAAAAAAGGGTTTTTCAGCACTATTTCCTGTACTTTTTGATGAATTTGCAGCTAGTTTTAATTAACCCCAAACCTGCATTTTTCAGCTAATAAATGGTTCACCTGAGCCTGTTTGCAATGATCCATTTAGGAATTGTAACTGCTTCTGTACGTAGCAAGCAAATTGAAATAATAATTAAAGACAGAATTAAAAGCCGCCTGTGTGCTTCTAATACACGGGGAAAAAAAAAATCTGTTCGTCTTATGTTAAGTCAACAAACTAGTGGATAATGGAGAACAGTTAATACATTTTCCTGAGGGCTTTTTGATAAAGGCCATCAAAGAGGCTTTTAAGGAAACTCAATAGCCAAAGGGGGATTGTCTAACTTCCACAGTGTATTAAAAGCTTATTAAGACAGAGAAAAGAAGAAATGGAATCAAGAGTTCATTCTCAACATATAAATAATATAATAATAGGGCATCCCTGAGAGTCCATCTTAGGATGAAAGTCTTTTATGAACGATGCAAGGGGAAAAGGGCGAACAGTCAAGTGGAAAAATTTTGCAGGGAAGAGAAAATAGTATCAGCTGGCCAAGGCTGGTGTAAGCTCAAGGGGACTTCGTGGAGGTAAGCTAATGAAGAGCCTGCCAGCAGGTTAAACGAAATGGCAAGCGGTGAAAAGAAGGGCACATTAGAAAAAGTCACTTGAACTTTTCATACACCTTCATGGGTTTTAAATCAGCCTCAGTGATTCAGGAGAGAGGAAAAAAAAGGATAAGACCCCAGTGTACTGATGAGCAGATGAGGAAATGCTGGCTCAGCAGGCAGGGGCGGCACAGACAGTAGGCTGCACTGGGGAAGCGGGATAAGAAACCACATAAAATACAAAAAGTACCTTTAGGGAATAGAGTAGCGCTCTAAGTTTAGTCCTGGCCACTTCTCCTTAGGACAGACAGTCAAGATTAAAGCCTGCCCAAAGCCGTTCAGTAAAATTGCAAAAGGCATAAAGGGAGTTTTACAACGAAGAGAGTGAGATCAGGGTAGTGAAAGCTAGAGAGGACAGAAATATGGAGAAAGCTGATGGGAGCACCAGCATCATCATAAAAAGACATGTTTTTTCAGAGAAGCTCCTTTTAAGGAAGTCAGCCTTCCAAAATTATTCGAGATAAGATTGAACATGATAGGAGACAGAAACCAGGATGCTGCGGGGCACTGGGCATCGCCCACAGGCTGGGGTTAAGGAGGGATTCTCCTGCAGCAGGGCTAATGCAAACCAGAGCAGGGGTTTCTTCCAGCTTGGCCTGAAATCTCTCAGCCAGGCACCATCCAAGGCAGGACACGGAGCTGGACACGCGCTCTGCCTGCTCCTGCCTGATAAATCCTCCCCTCCTGATCTTGTTTTCTAATGTAATAGCGTGCATTTTCAGTCTGCACATGTATAATTTCTAGATGGGCCAGGGCACTTAATACCCGTTGGTTTATTCATTAATAGAAAGCTTTTCAGTTTTCCTTTAACATCATTCAGGTCTGATATGATTACAGAACATGTCCAGTGCTGAGCTCATATTTCTGAGAAAGGAGTGATAATTAGATGATGGTCGTGCAGCCTGGAGGGAGATGGGCAGGAGGAGATGCCTGGGGAATAGAAAGGGCAGCTGATGGGTGGAAAGGCTCTTGTGCCAGTGGCTGAACCCTGTGGTCCAGCCTCTCTGGGTCCAGCCTCTCTGGCCCCTGCCCATCCTCAGAGGCTCACCTCAGAGTGCAACGTGTCTTTAGCAGAAGCAGGGGCAAGGCCAGGATGTTTTTTACCCCTGTTGTTTGTGGAAGAATTAATCAGAAAATTGCAGCCCACCAGGCTTTAAGGTTGGAGCTAAATCCCTTCAAATCGGTGTCACTGAGCTCCCATCCACTGATTATTTAAATAATGGCTTGATTTTTATTTTATTTGATTCTGGTCTTCAGAAGAAAAAAAAAAAAGAAAAAAAAAAAGAAACCTGGATTTTGTTTCAGATCAGATGTAAAATGGCATGACACATAAACCAGCTTTGCTGGATTACATCTCCTTGCCAGCTATGCAGGTAGGTGAGGGCGGGCACTGCCCTGCATGCAGGGAAAAGCCAGCCTGGTAAACACTGGGAATGTGGGATCACCAGGAGGAAAGGCAAGGGAGGAAGCCAAGCCTGTTGCTCTCCCTTCCCTGTTAAAATTTACATCAAGGCTGATTTCAGTCTTGTTGTGGCAGGTGAAGAGCAAAAAGATACTGCTGGCCACAAAGAGGTACTTTCAGATGGTCTGGGTTTGGTGGCCTCAGGCGAGCCATAGCTTCTCCTCCGAAAAAGGGGTCTAGGCAGAGAAAAGCGACAATATTTCGTGAAGACATGAAGGAGAAAGCGGTTGGCTCAGCAGCAGGACTCCTCCTTCACTGCCCTTCCCCACCGCATCCCATGGGCAGAAAGGGCTGCGCTGCAGCAGGGCGGTGGGGGGGTTGCAGAAGATCTGAGTGGAGGGGACACCACCACTGTCACATGCCATTCAACACTTGCAGACCAGGCCGAGGGGCTCAGGGGCTGGGCCAGCACAGTCTGGGGGGGCTCCTTGAAGAGCTCGTGAGCAGAGGCAACCCTATAAGCTACTGAGTGGCATGAGTTCACCAACAGGCACAAGAGCCTTATTTGGCTGCTTTCAGTTGCCTGCTGGAGTCCTCCACCCCCTGTTTATTACACGGCAAGATGGTTACATGTAGGTGCTGTTCATTTCCTGCAGGAAGCCAAAAGAGATGCCGGTTCAGATAGGGCTGTGGGCAGAGGTGTGGGCTAATGAGAGGACCTCCTAGGCAGCAGCAGCAGGGGGTGTGCAGGTAGGTGCTAGCAGAGAGGAGGAAGAGAAGGTAATGTAAAACAGTAAGATCAGAGATAAGGCTGAGAAGGAAAGGAGAGAGCAGCATCCTCTCCGCTGTCACACTTGCAGGGCACTGGGGTGGTCCGACCCAGCAGTGCGGCAGGTGCAGACAAAGAGCATCCCTGTGTGCACTCGTCAGTGCTGGCTCTGGAAAGCATTCGCATTTAAACTGCCGGACCTATGGCTTCTCATCTGTCAGGGTTTGCACATGGCAGGATATTTATTCCAGGCCACGGCTAGATTCAGTGGCAATCCTTGTTAAAATATCAGGGATGCTTCTTGCCTTGGGACACAGAGATGTGGCCCCTAGTTTTATGGTCAATAATTTCAGAGGTCTGAATGGGTGTGGATGGATGTATTAATCCTCCCTTTCTCAGCTCATAGATGCAAGATTCTAGGGGATCGTCTCTGATGGATGTTTGTTTAACCTTAAATCTTCCAGGAA
This sequence comes from Falco peregrinus, assembly GCF_023634155.1. NCBI lineage: Eukaryota > Metazoa > Chordata > Aves > Falconiformes > Falconidae > Falco > Falco peregrinus. Next base: position 2,252,616 of record NC_073733.1, on the reverse strand, counting down.
GTAGACACCAGTCCTCCCTCAGAGACTCGCCTCACTGGTGCTGCATGTTACTAGTGTAGCTGATGGAAAGCTTTTAGGAACATCCAGCCCAAACCTTCGCTGCAGTGAATTAAGTGTTTTTATTCTCATCCTTTCTCCACTGACCTTACAGTACAATTGATTACCATCCATTTTATAATTAAACTTTGCCTGATGATGGACTGTTTTCACATCTTTTATTTTCCAGACTAAACAAACACCACTTCTTTAACATTTCCTAATAAGCTATGGTTACTGAACCTCATCTTACTATTCATGCTTCTCCTCTGGACTTCCTCCAGTTCATCAACATCTTTCGTAACCCGCTGTCCCAAAGCAGGCAGGGCGTTCCAGTCCCAGCGTCAGGCTGAGGGGAACAGCACAGCCCAGGTCTCTCACTGTTCAGGCTCCTGCAAACACATCACTGCCAGACACACATCTTTTTGCAAAAGCCCCCACCCTTCTGAACTCACGCCTTTAAGCAAGCCCTCCCCGCTCACAGCCACCCCGTGTTTCACACGGGTGCTGCCTCTTCCATCAGCAGAGCTGATAATGAAGATATTGACTGCAGCCATTCTGCAGAGACCCCTGCAGTGCCCGCGTGCTGTGTGTTCCTGCTCCAGTAGTGAACTGGTGATAACCGCTCCAAGAGCAATTTAAGAGCTGGCTGTGCATTTGCTTTCCGCTGAATTCATCTAAGCCATGTTTCTCCATGTACTGCTGCAAAATCTTGCTTAGGAGATCAGTGTCTTGTTCGTGCCCCACTGCAAGAACTTCTTGCAGAGAAGTGGTGAAAAGTGAGAGCTCAGGGAATATTTGTGTGAATAAGGCTGCGGAGCTGAGGTCACGCTCCTGGGCTCCTGTTCTCATGTTATCAGTTTGGGGTTTTATCCAGCTATGTGCTCCCAAGTTCAGTAGGTTCTCAGCTTGATGCCAGGATGCCTCGGCTGAAATGCCACCTGTGGGGCTGAAAACAATGAGTTTCCAGCTGACACACTTGAGAGGCTGATAACTGTGGTGAGAAGCAGTATGGAGCAGCACAGGAACAAGGCAAAGACTGTACCCTGGGATCAGAGAGAGCACAGCCTGCTCCAGCTCTGGACATGGCTTGCAGTAGCATCCTGGCACAGCCTCAGAGCTTCTGGGAATTAAAAATCACACCCAGTGCCAGGGAGAGGCTGAGGATGCTCTTGCAGTGTGTTGGTCCTACCTGAGTTAAACCAGAGTCCAACAGGTGTCTGGCGAACAGGGAGTGAGGGAGTATTAACAAATATCTTTATTTTGCAGGACATGCGTGTCAACAGTCTCCTGTACCCGCTGCAGCCTGGGGTGGCTGAACAAAGAGCCACTGGCTCTGTTTTTACTGATAAAAACTCCAAACTGGACAGCATGTTATGCACTTAGCTAGTGGCCACAAGTTCTAAAATATCTCTGCCAAATAGTTTTGCGGGCATCTGCGGAGCTCCAAACCCACAGTTTCTAATTTGTACGTGCGGTTCAGGATGGCTCCAGGCTGCAGGGGCAGCAACAGGGAGGGGGCAGCAGTGAATCCTGCCAGATCACCCTGAGGAGCCGCCCCCCCCCCGTGCCATTTTGTGTTTAACGTATAAATTTAGATCTGCTTTGCCTCTTGTTTAATTCAGTTTGGCTGGCAGCAGGCTGGCAGGCTGCCCGGGTGTCATGAACCATGACCGCCACATGATGAGAAACACCTTGGGCAGATGGCAGGTCTGGAGCAGTCATCCTATCCCATCGAATCCCATCGAATCCCATCCCATCCCATCCCATCCCATCGAATCCCATCCCATCCCATCCCATCCCATCCCATCCCATCCTCCTTGTCGATGGGCAGGAAGGAACTGGCGATGCTACAGCTCTGCAAACTTGTTTCCTGCGGCGAGCACTGCAGGCTCCCGAAGGGCAGGCGAGGAAGCTCATGGGCTGGAGACGCAGGGAAACAAGACCCTGCTCCAGGTGGGGTGGATGTCCCGGGGAGACCACCTGCTCCTGTTCCTGCTTGCAACATGGCTGTGTCCCTCTGCTTTCCCCCATCCTGCTGCCTGAGCCCTTGGGCATGTGAGGGGACGCAGGGCACACAGCATGTGGCAGAGGGACGGAATGGGTAGGTGGGCCATTCCCCATGAGATGTGGAGGGAGAACAGGAAACCATCTTCCCCAGGAGAAGAAGGGCTTCTAAGAGGCTCCAGGTCAGGAGAGGCCTGACTCTGAGGGTGCAGGGCTGTGGGCTGCCATGGGTAAGGAAGCTGCTTCACACCCTGCTCTGGGTGCTTGATGCTCCCCCCACAGGGTGCTGACAGCCCCAAGGGGCCAGGGGGACTGACCTTCCCATGTGAGTACCATGGCTGGTGATGGGCACGGAGGAAACCCAGGGTGCTTCTGCTCTCCTCACCACAAAAAGAACTTCGGGAACCCATGAGGATGCATAAGTCACAGATACTCGTGTTTACAAACCAGATCTGAACACCAGTACCCATCACCTCGTGGCGTCCAGCATAGCTTACCGGAGCCCATCGAGGATCCCACCCCTGGGTGCTGCACGGGGCTACGTCAGGTGGACCCAGACCTGCCTGCCCAGACCACAGCTCAAAAGCATCAGTGCCAGCCCCAGCATACAGAGATCAGAGCTGCAAGACCAGTCCTAAATCTAAACCCATTTATTCTGGATTATTTTTTGGTTTTCCTTTGTCCCCTGCTGTGTTTTCAAGGCTTGCTCCCTGGCCAGCAAGGCTTGGATTCGGTCAGAGGCAAGGTCCCTGCACCCTCCGCAGGGGATGGGCCTCACAAACTCATTTCACAAGTGACTCAGCCGCTGACCCGGGGTCCCCAGATTACCAAGGGCTGAGCTAATGCTGAAAGCTCCCAGACAAGCGGCTTTCTCAGGAAGTGCTGTCCTGGAAAACGCAACCCGAGAGAAAATAAACTCCCCTGAGCCACAGAAAAAGACCCAAGCCTGCAATTTCTTCCGTGCTGTCTGGAAAGGGCTGGGGCTGTGTTTTCCAAAAGGTTAAAAACAGGGTAGGAATGTTATTTTAGGGAGCGGCTGAGCCCCTTCAAACCTCCCGACAAATGGACACGTCCCCGAGTCCTGTTTGTGCAGATGCAGTGCTGGGCTGGGCTCCAGGCCACGTCCTCCCCCCGCGGGGATGGCTTTGGGCTTTGGAAAAATTACACGCAGGGGAAGTGGAAAAGGGCTGTTTTGCAGGTGGTGCCGAATTATTCCAGACACGGAGTGCAAACACAATTGCAAATGAATGGAATTGCCTCTTCCCCCCACCCCAAAAGCTGGTCTGTGCCAGTAATTAAGGCTGGGGATTACTGGGGGGGGGGGCAGAACAGGAGGCTGTGGATTTTGGCTGTCTGTGGTGAGGGGATGCTCTGTGGAGGATGGGACCCTCCACCATGGCAGGCACCTCCATGGTGATGGAACTGGGCACTTTTCTGAAGCTCCCCAGAGCTCCAGGGCAACAAGCCTGCACTTTGTCCTTTGCTTGGCTTCCCACAGCTCCCCTTGCTCCCAGCCTCAGTCTTGGTCAGCAGCAACCCTTTCCCCTGCGGCCCATCCCCAGCTGCACCCCAGCGCCCTGGCATTCACCTACTTTTGACAAATTCCCTTTGAAAAAGACACCCTCAGAGGTTGTGGCTGGACGTGCCCCATCAGCCATAGACCTGAGGGTACATCTGGTGGGTGCCAGCCCCAGCTGCCAACAAGGGAGGGAAGTCAAATGTGGAATCTCTCTGGAAATTTACAGTGAGTAATAATAAAACAAAATAAAATAAAATAAAATAAAATAAAATAAAATAAAATAAAATAAAATAAAATAAAATAAAATCAAATCAAATCAAATCAAATCAAATCAAATCAAATCAAATAAAATTAAAATAAAATAAAATAAAATAAAATAAAATAAATAATATTTTTTAAAGCGCCATGTATAGATGTGGTGCTTAGGGACATGGCTTAATGGTAGACTTGACACTCCTGGGTTAACCATTGGACTTGATGATCTTAAAGGTCTTTTCCAACTGAGATGGTTCTGTGGTTCTATGATTCTATAGTTGCTAATGGCTCAGCCTTGTGAGAAACAGCTTTAAAAGTAAATAATTGCCTGCTCCAGGCACCAAGGCAGGATGAGACCTTGCTGTTTGACACAGTCATTCAGCAACTGTATGCATGAAGCATCAGGGCTCTGCTCGCTGCCTTGTCTTGTTCAGCGGCTGACAACCATCGGGTCATTAACTCAAATTAGGACAATCTAGTATTATTACTACACGGGAAACCTTGCACACAGGTTGCTCCAGCAGACTATTATTTTATTGTGTGTAATCAGGCCTTCCGCTAAAGAGCTTGCTCTTTTGGTTTGGTGCCTGGAGTGTGTGTGCGTTTAACGGCCTCTTTCAACACTGGGTCACTTCTCGGTTGTGTCTTTCCTGGCATGGGACTGATGGTAACGGCTTTGTACGGCATAAGGTGAGAGCTGCAGCCTTTCTGGGTAACGTGGTGCTCGTTGGAGAGGTGTCATCATTGCTGAGCACAAGTGGGGAACCTGAGATACATCCCAAAGAGCTTCCCCAACCCCACAGAGGTTCTTGGTCCAGCATGTCAAAGGGGACCCTGACTCCAAGTGGGACTGTCCTCCTGGTTGGCAGGTCCCTCCGGGGTCAGAGGAGGGTTTGTCAATGGTCTGTTACCCATCTGAGATCCCTTCAGTCTCATGTCGCCGATGTGTGACATGCTCATGAAGCTACCTCCTGACCTACCTCCCCAAGTCTGCACTAAAAGGCATCCTTAGGGAAAGAAGGAGCTTAGGTGTCTCTGGGGGCTCCTGTTGGAGCCTGTGGAGACACGTCTACATCTCCAATGCCCTCCAATCCCGCCTGTGTTAGACATCTAGCTGTCATCTCCAGACAGGCACCTGACCGTCCAGCCTGCCTTACTTATCTTGCTGGACTATCAAAGGTGCTGGGGACAACCAGGCTGTGACATCCAAATTGAGGATGGTGAAATCAGAGAAGATCAATCTACTTGATTACATGAATTGCCAGCTTCAAGCGAGTAAATAATCACTTTTGGCAACGGGTCTATTTTGAAGCTGCAACCACAGCTGCAGCCAGCCCCACTACCGACGCTGGCCCTGCATCCATGGTCCGTTTCCTGCTGGGCTGTTGATGTATGGAGAAGGGAGTGACCAAGCTCCTGGGTGACACTGTCTCCTGCTGCTTTCCCACCTCTCCAGGCCAGCTGCTGACTTCCAAGGATGTGGTCCATGCTTTGGTGTCGCAGGACCAGAGCTCAACTTGAGTACACGTTATGATCCAAGTCTTTTATCCAAGACCTTGCCAGTTATCTGAGGGTACACAGACCTGCTGATCTTATCATTGGTGGGATGCACACCTGTGCAGAAGGTCGCAGTGACCACTGCTGGTGGGGGGATATCTGTAATTTTGGCCGTGGGCACACAGGGAAGCCTCCTTTGCCCTGGGTGGGCTGGGCAGCAGCGTGCATCCCTCCTCCAGGAAACCTGCAGCCCCTTCTTGGTGGCTTGCACAAAAAGCCCTCCCTTCTTCATGTTATGTTCCCTCCTGCCTTTTTTATTCAAAGATAATTTGTGGGGAAAAAACTGCTTTTGGTGGAATTTTTAGTGGATTTGAAATAGTTAAGCACACAAAGAAACCCACACAGTTTCTGTAACAAAAAAGTGGGTTGGTTTGAAAAGGGCAGGGCAGGGCAGGGCAGAGCAGGGCAGGGCAGGGCAGGGCAGGGCAGGGCAGGGAAGGGAAGGGAAGGGAAGGGAAGGGAAGGGAAGGGCAGGGAAGGGCAGGGAAGGGAAGGGAAGGGAAGGGAAGGGAAGGGAAGGGAAGGGAAGGGAAGGGAAGGGAAGGGAAGGGAAGGGAAGGGCAGGGAAGGGAAGGGAAGGGAAGGGAAGGGAAGGGAAGGGAAGGGAAGGGAAGGGAAGGGCAGGGAAGGGCAGGGAAGGGAAGGGAAGGGAAGGGCAGGGAAGGGCAGGGAAGGGCAGGGAAGGGAAGGGAAGGGAAGGGAAGGGAAGGGAAGGGAAGGGAAGGGAAGGGAAGGGCAGGGAAGGGAAGGGAAGGGCAGGGAAGGGAAGGGAAGGGAAGGGAAGGGAAGGGAAGGGAAGGGAAGGGAAGGGAAGGGAAGGGAAGGGAAGGGAAGGGAAGGGAAGGGAAGGGAAATCCCAGCTAGAACTGATGGCAAGCATATCAAAGCTTTTCAGTTCACGGAGACTTCCAGTGTCCCTGCATCTCCTGCAGGCTCTGCCTGTTTCCTTAAGTCACCTGAAGCCTCCTTATAGCCTTGGTTCCAGCAAGACCCAGCATTACAGGGGGCCAGGGCTGGGATTTCTGGACCCCAGTAGTGACTGATTAACCTGTGAAACAGGACGGCAGATGTTGGTTAGAGGGTGAGCGTGCCCACGCACCACGGGAGCCTTTGGGGAACTTCTGAAGCAGCTTCAAAGCAGAAGATGCTGCCACAGGACTCAGTGGCCATGGGGAGCACGGCCAGGAAGAGCAGGGGAGGTGCAGGTCAGCCCTAACGGCAGCATCAGACCCCAGGAGGAACCAGCACCGCTGGGGTGTCGGCCAACAAACCTGTGAGCAAGGGGAGGTTTCCCGAGCCCTGCCAAGCCTCTGCTTGACAGGAGACAGGATGGGTTGTCCTTCACTGACATGACACTGACGGATGACCTCAGAGAGAGGGAGGGAGGAGAACTGCCTGCGGTGAAGATCCGTGGTGCCGATACCTCACCGCTCCTGGCAAATACAGATACATCCCGTCACAAGGAAACATCTTTGCTTTCCAGAGTCTGCAAACATACGGTTTGCTGGGAGGTAGAGTCAGCAGCAACACTAAACTGAGGGGGGGAGCGGGGCGAGAGGGACGTGAGCATGGAGGTACTTGGCATAAGGCAACAAGGCTTATCATAACCCCGATGTGCTTGGTACATATTCAGCTTTCCAGCGTGCTGAGAAGTACTTTCCTGGCCTGTTTTGCTAGTGTGACTTCTAGAAGACTGGGAATCCTTCCAAAGTAGGACCTGGGGACTTCAGTTCCCCTGGAGCAAAATGATAGTTAAAAGGCTGCAGCACGGGGCGTTTTGTTGATTTATTTTTTTTGCTCCCCTGGGGTTTTGTGTTAAATTCTCTCCAGGCACGCAAAGAACAATAATATTTTGGGAACGCCCATTGGGAAACACTGGCTGTACCCTCGTTTTCTTCAGGTTTGGAGCTGCTCCATTAAAGTGACTGAAGTCAAACGACACGCTTGCACTTACACAGATGAGAAGCTGGAAACCCAGCTGCGCTGTATGCAAATTTAAAAATGCAACTTCCACAGGGAAAAAGAGAAGTTACAAATGTCAGGACAGCTGTGTCTCTCCGCCTGCTACAAAACCATTGGTAAAGGCAGGAGCTCCTGGGTCGCATGGGAAGCCCTTTGCTGTGCAAAGCTTGCTGTGAAATACCGGGGAGCAAGCTGGCCCCCCCTCATCAGCCCGCAGCCAGCCGAGGTATAGCCCTGCTTTTGGGGGTGCCAGACCGGCTGCCGCAAGGTCCGTGTGAACAGCACATGCAAACCAGTGACCGAGGCAGCCCGGGAGCCAGCCCATCCCTGGGGAGAGCCAGGCAGGGGCAAGCTTTGGTGACGGGAGACTTGCAAAACGGTTTCCTGTTTACTTGCCTCGTACTTTTTTCTCGGTTAAGTGCGGACTCTGCCTACTGAACTGTTGCTTTTACCAGCAATGCAGGGAAAGCCCTGTCCCTGCTGCCCCCATTCCTCCTCCCTCGAACCAGCCCAGCCCCGAGAGGACATGGCTGCACGCACATGCCCGTGCCCTCAGCATCCAGGCACTGTCCGCTCACAGCTGGAAAAGACCATCCTCCTGGGTCCTTAATGGCATTTAATCCTTTGAGTTGATTAAAATAGTATATTAACCAGAAGACTCGGGCATAATGGGAATAATAGAAATATTCAGGGCATAATTGCATGGTGAGTGGGACTTCACTAAACAAGCTGTAATCCGTTGTTCTGCTGTAGAGGGGAAGGATTACAGCTTTATTCTTTTTTGTTGTTGTTGTTGAAAGCCTCAGCTCTGAGGAAGTGATCCCCAGCTGGGGCAAAACTGTAACTTGGTGGGTTTCTTATTTATCCTGCGGGGACTGAAGGCTATTTTAAAACAGGTTGGCGTACAAGGGCCAAGTGCCTTCTCTGCACTTGATAACTTCAGGGTCCTCGGTGGAAAGCAGATATGGACAGGCTGTGCCCTGCATTGCATGGACCAGGCATTTTGTGACAGCAAAGTGCTGGGGTGTCCATTTCATCATCCCCAGGAGAGCCTGGCTTTGCAGACGTTCCCCATAGGGGCCTCAAAGGACTGGTTTGCCTTATGCTGCAGGCTGGGGAAACTGAGGCAGGGCGAGCTGATGGAGCTGTCTGCCCAGGGCCTGTGCCCACCCCTGCAGCATCCCTGTTCCACATAGCGCTGAGCCTCCAGCACTCGCCATGCTGCTGCTCCCGGCACTGGAAGGGAACCATTGCCACCACGGGCGGAGCAGAGCCTGGGGTGGCCGGCAAACACAGACCCACCTGGCTGTGCCGGGACATGAGGATCCTTGCTCCTTCCCCTTGCTCCTGCCACATCTTCCTCTGCGATATGTCCGGTGGATCAGTGAAGAGGCAGAAGCAGGCAGAAGCCCTGCTTTGGGTTCGATAGACCTTGTCTCTTCAGGTGCTCAAGGGCCATGAAAGCCATCACCTTCTCTGGCTGCAAGTATCTGCTAATCTGGTACTGACAAACACTGTCTGGCCAGCCCAGCAGCACAAGGCTGGGTTAAGGAAAACCTGACATATTTTTTTTACGGTTTCCTTTATTTACTTTTTTTGTCTTTGAGCCTTAAACATTCCTGCCTTTGTTTGGTTTTGGGTTCTGCTCCCTCCCTTATCAAGGAAAAGGGCCCCAAACGAAAAGCCAAACAACCTCACAAGCTGAATTGCTAGTGAAATCACAGCTTCCAGCAGAGCCAGGAGGGCTGGGGCAGCCCTGCTGTGGCTAGCAGAGGTCCACGAGCGTGGCCTGCAGAGCGGGCAGTGCTCCGGCTCTAGCAGACCAGTGTTTTTGGGGTTGGTGGGACAGGATCACTTGCTTGTACCAGCACAGAGGCATCCCAAGCTGGGGCACAGCAGCAGCATGGTCTCTGCAGGTGCTGGATAGCAGACCCCTGCCAGCCGGGAGACTGAGCTGCACCCCTGAGCACTGTCCCCTGTTTTGGAGAGTCTCTGTCTTTTGGAACACTGTCAGGGAAAGAGGATCCTGGCTATGCCACCTCTCCTTGTCCCTGCTTCTCAGGGAGAGCTTTGGGGGGGCAGCCACCCCTCCTCAGGGGCCTTGGCAGCAGGAAAAATGAGGGTGCAGGCTGTACAGCTGGGGGAAAAGCTAGCTGCAAGGGGCATTTTGGAGAGGCAATGGTTCCCCTGCTCTCAGTGCCCATTCATGGGATGCAGTAAGGGGAAGGAGGTGGTAGTCCCTGCTAGTACCAACAGGCATCTCTCCCCAGGCACAAGGATGTTCCCTCCTGCCCCTGAAGGGTATAAGCAGCCCTGCAGCACCCAAAAATGCTCCTTCTCAGGTGCCCAGCCTTGATTTTGAGTGGGGATGGAGAATTTTTAAAATGCTGGGGGGTGAAAGAGTGGTGTGGCAGAGATGTCCACCAGCCCCTCCAGGGGAAGGACACCAGCCATGTCCCAGCCACGCTGAGCCCCCCGTGGTCCTGCTCTGGGGCTGCAGCCAGGAGCTGATGCAGGGGAGTGCAGAGGGGGAACAGCAAAGCCTCAAGCCAGTTGCTTTTATTGCTTCTTTATATGGCAATGTTCCCTCATCCTCTGCTGGGAGCTCTGGGGGCTGTTCCTGCCCGTCCCTCCTTCATGTCCTGCTCAGCTAAGAGCACCGAGGCTTTACAGCTTCCTCCACCGAGCACGGAGCACGAGGGCTCCTCCGAAAGCCCCAGATGGGGGCTGACCCCCACTCCCAGGCTCTGGTGGGCTCCAGCATGGTGGCTCTGCGGCTGCGTGCATGGAGCTGAGGCTTTGGGATGGCTCTGCAGCAATGGGATGTGCAGAAATCCCTGGGGCTGCTTGCAAGGCTCCCATGCCCTCCCATTGAGCTTTACTCTGGATTTTATGTTCCCTTTCCTTAAATAAAGAAAAAGCTCTTGTTTTTAGAAACCCACGCATTTGTCCCAGTAACTCTCCTGCTGCCTCTCCATTAGGGATTTTTTCCGTCTGCCAAAGGTACCCCAGCCTCCCTCCAGAGCCAAGTGAAAGGCAGAGACTTGCTGCAGTTTTGGAGATGGAGCAGCTCTTTGCGGTCTCTGGCCAGTTATCCTCCACTAACAACACCCTGTGTTCACGTCTGCCGGTCTGCTGCCTGTCTCAAGGTGCTTCTCTGGCTCAGATGCCCTGCCAAGCTCTAGGGATTAACTTCTCTAATCTCGGGGGCTATTTGACCACACATCTTGGTCAAACTATGCTGGGATGAAGGAAGAGCTGGTACAGGCAAGCTGCCACCCAAGGCAGGGGGGCAATGAATGCCTTGAGCATATGAGCATCCTTGATCTTCCAGCTCTGCTCAGTACCTCGATCTGCCTCCCCAGGGGACCTGTGAATTAAACAGGAACCTGACTCTGGTGCACTCCAGGGCTCAGCAGCTTCTGCACAGGCTCAGCAGGCTGCTCGCCTGTGGAACTTGCAGAGGGCAGGGAGCCCACAAAGTCTTTTTTCTGGTGTGATTTTGCTGCTTTAGGGCTGAGCTCATGCTCTGGGCAGGGGGAGGGGGATCTGAGGAGGTCTGCTCTACCCCAAAACCCATTTTCACACAACTGGCAGGCTCCTGGTAGTTGAAACACCACCAGGTTGGACTGAAATTGACCCCCAGATTCATGTCCTTTAAGAAAAGGGAAGGAACATGCTGTGTGGGGTTACGCAAACCTTTCTCCTTAAGAAATTGAGCTAAAACCATCTAGGCGCTGGGGGCAACTTCCTCAGCGTTGAAGGGACCTGCACTTTTAGAAAGGGCTGAGCACCCTGCCAGCTGGGCTCACTGAAGGCTGGGAAGTGGAGGCTGTGCATCCCAAGTTGCGTCTGACCTTGGTTTCCACTTGCGAAATGGCTCCAAAATCTAAAGCACCCTCCTGCATGCTTCTGGTGGGATGGGGCTGCTCTCCCCACCATGTTCCCTGGGATGGGCACCAAGCTGTCCACCATCAAGCTTTCCAAAAGGCCTTGGGCAGCTGAGCTGCTGTGGTCCAGGCAGGCTGCGCCAGCCTCTGCCCTCTGCTTTGATATGGTTCCTCGCACCACGCACGGGTGGCCTGGCCTCAGCTGTGGCATCGGCTGGGGAGAATGTGCCAAGGACCTCAGGTCCAGAGAAAGAAGATGCAATGTGCTCCTTCTCCCAGCCTTCCCATAAAGGTCCTCTAAACGATGATGGGAGAGCATCACGATGAGGCCAGGCTCCATCTCACCCACTCCAGCGCTCAGGAAGATCGGGTCATCCCTACCTGCTAGCCCCAGTCAGCCTTTGCCAGAGCTCCTAAATTAATCCAGGAAGGCTGGGCTTGTGTAGCTCCTCTGTAACAGCAGCCAGGTAATTTGTGCTTTCCATACCAATGCTTTTCTTCAGGCTGCTGGCAGGAGAGGCTTTTTGTGTCCCTGATTAGAATTATCAGGCAGGATGGCCCTTGACAGCACGCAGGGAAGAGCTGTGTTTATCCTCTATAATTGCTGCATGCTTCTCTGTCTCCTGCTGAAAGCATCATCTCATTTTGGGCTGAGTCTAGGAAACCACAGGGCTGAGCTAAGTTTTCTGTGCTTTAGAGTAGTCTGTGAACAGGAAGAAAATTTATTTCTGATGGCAGATTTGTCCTGCTGCCCTGGGGTGTTGGGGGCTGATGTGCCCTTTGGGGTCACTCTGAAGATGCTGCTGGCAAAGCAGACCCTGCATCACAGGGTAGCTAGCCTGGAGAAGGGTAAGGAGGGAGAGGGAACAGACATCAGGGATGCAGGGGTTGTGCTGTGGACTCAAATATGGTTTAGATGAAATCTGGTTTAGTCTATTTGCAAGAACATATTTCAGTCAGATACTGTACGGCTCTCCTGAAGGGGTGGGGTGCGTGTGATAATTCCCAGCCATCCATCACCTAGAGCTGATCAAAACTTTTTTAACTGTGAGAGCCTTTTAATAAAACCATCTGCACATCACAAAGTCACAAAGTCACAAAGTCTAACCTGCTTTAGCTCAGAACAAGCTGTCAGCACAGGTTGAACAGACTTCATCTGGGAAAGTGCTCCTGCAGCTCTCTGCCAGCTGCCGGAACAGCTGACCCAACCCAAAGCATCTTCTGGCTCTCAGAACTTCCAGCAAATGCAAACACCGGGTGCTCAGCTGCATTTCCTTTCCTGCTCCTCCGGCGGCCCAGAGGCGGGAGGAGGCCCAGAGGTCTCTCCGTGGCTGGCCAGAGCAGAGCAATGCTCTGCGTGTTGTCTCACCTCCTGCACATTGCAGCCAACTTGTGTCAGCTGCTAAACTCAGCCTAAAAGCTTGGGGTTTTTTAAACCCCTTCCTACAGAAAAGCATCCAGGCTGCAGTTTCTGCACCAAGAATTGCAGAATCCCCATCTCTCTGACAGTGTTTCTCAGTGGTGAACACCGGTGCTGTTAAAGGTAGTTCTTTGGGGGTTTTATTTTTTTGAATTAGAAGAGGTTGGTTCCAGCTTCCAGCCACTGCTGCCGCCACCCTTCCTGTGCTTCTTAAGTCCTTCACTACTGCGACACTGCCGTCGCGTCAGTCTCAGTCTTTGTGGTACGCTGTGCAGCCTGGGCTTCTCAGGTCTCCCATGGCAGCACAGCACTTCTAGGCTGGGGACAGGGTTTTCTGTGTCTCCCCTCTAGTCTCTTTAATCTTCTGGACCCCACAGGACCATTTGTCCTCTTCCCAGCCCCCCTGTATTGATCTGCTCTATCCTTATGGTCTCCTGGCTGTGGGCAGGGCGGGGAGAGCCCAGCTTCTCCCACCAAAGGGGGTCTGCTAGGGAGGGGCTGAAGGCAGACCTAGGAGATAAAGTGTTTTCAGATGTTCTCTCCGGGTGGCAGAAGATCCTGATGGGGACGGACGGGGTTTGGCTTTTCTTTCTAGGGAGAGCTCAGTTCCTGCCATTTTTGCGCAGAATGAGACGCCGAGTGAGGAACCAGCAATTTGTGGGCAGGGCGCTCGCCTGGGAACGCAGACCCGGCCCGAGTTCGTGTTCTGCCTCGTTTGGAGGAGGGGTATTATTTTGGGATGGATGATTTTCTGGGGATCTCCAAATGAAAGGGTGAGTTACATTACCCCTCAGAGGGAAAACAAGCGTTGAAAGCTTAAAGCCCTTTATGAAAGCATTCCTTGGTGTCTGGTGAGCACAGCAGCTGCTGAACTTTGCAGTGAGCCCAGATGCCTTCCCAAAGGACGTTCTCCCACACCGTGGTCCACGCTCTTCCATAAGGGATCTGCTGCCACGTGGAGACCCCCTGGGAGCTTGTGGGCTTCCTCTGCTATCCTAAAAACCATCCTCAAGGCCTAGGTGGTAGGTGGCCTGGCATCTGGGAATGGGCCAGCTCTGGCTTAGACACAGTCCCCGCTTCTCACCCGGAGCAGGGCTTCCTTCGGAAAAGCTGACAGCTGCTCAGTGCGGGTCAGATTAAAATAATCACAGGGATCCCTCCTGGCCATGGGCTTTTGCAGGCAACGTGACTAATCCCCCAAGGCACATGCCACCCATTCTTACCACAGGTGTGCCCTGCAGCCTGCCTGCCCACGCACAGCCCACGTGCCATCCTCAGACGTGCCAGCCCCCCTGTGCTGAAGCAAAGCCACCCACGGCTGAGCTGGGGCAGCCAGATCCTCTCCAGAGCTCTGGACCTGCAACGTAAGTGGAAGATCTTTGCTTGTACCTCCTAGATAGGAGCAGGCTGCTGCCAGCAGCACCTCTAACAGGATTTGGTGCTATGCTTCCGTGCTCTCTGCGAAGCACCAGCTTAATCCAGTTGTGCACTGGCAGAAATCAGTGCCTGAAAGGCAGGGTCACGCCACCTTCTTGGGAAGAAAAAATTAATCTCCAAGTCCATCATCCACAAAGGAAGGAAACTGAACAAGACTTGATTTGTCCCTTTAGTCCCTATGGGCATCCTGGGTGGCGGGAGATGCTGAGGGGAGATCACAAGCCCAAGGACAAGCTAAGTAGGTCTAGGTGCTTTGAACAAGCCCGACCCAGGGTCAGACCACTGTGGTCAGCAGTCGGGTTGAGATCTGGAAACACACAGAACTGCAGGTGGATTCCCAGGAAAAGCCAGCAAAACAGGCGACTTCAGGAAAGTGCCCTCTGCACCATCTTGAAGCCCTGGCGACTGAGAGAGCTTCTCAACCTACTCCTGCCATCCCCTGCTTTTTTTTTTTTTTTTTTTTTTTTTCCCCAAGCTCAAGTGACTTGCCATGAGAGGACTTCTTTTCCATGCCTCCAAGCCACCATTTCCCTGCAAATGGACCCATCTAAGGATCGATTAACCACGTTCTCCCCGCCACAGGCAGCAGCAAAAGGACACTCTTTCCATTACTAGATATATGCAAAGAAAAGCAACAACCTCAAATTTGGTGTATTTTTGTTGAGATAGATCTCAACAAAAGTATTTTCTCATGAAGTATCAGTTTTCATGAAAACTGTCAGACTCTAAAGTGATTCAACAGCAAATTCCTCTGCTCCGATCGTATTTCACTGGGGGTATTGGGTTTACCAGCCCAGATCACATAACCTGGCAGATGAAAACCGCCTAAATGTTGACTTTGCCATTATGGTTTCTCCCTCAGGAAAAATGCTTCCCCCTGTGAGATCAATTTTTCAGTCCCGTTCCAGAGGGGAGAAGCAAACATCAAAACACCAGCATTTCTCACAAGGCAGCTTTTTCCAATCAGTTCTAATAATGATCAGAAAAATCTTTAGTTAAAAAAAACCCAAAATACAAGCAAACATGAAGTGTGTATCCCCTCCCCCTTTATGTAAAAGGTTTTAACTTTTTTAGCCTCTCTCTCCACACAGAGCTCCAGTTCCTTTTTTTTTTTTTTTTTTTTTTTTTAAAAGCTGGTTGTCATTTCCTCTTCAAAATGCCGTTGCAACGGGGAACGGGTCCTTATAAAAATGCCATTTTCAGCTTCCCCTTGCTCAGGAGAGAGGTGCTGTCTCCCTGTAAAGTTCTTGGTCACCCTGCATGCCCAAAGACTGCAGCCCACCCGCCTCTTCGGAAACCAGCTGCCAACCTCCTTCCCCAGCCAGCAATGCCCCTTTGGTGGCACCCATCCTTCAGCTCCTGCACCAAGAGCTTCACAGGGGCTGCTGGAGGGCCAGGGATCGGCGGTGGGTGTAAGGGAGCTGGGACCAGGCAGAGCAACAGAGAGGGAGCAGGCAGGCACACGCAGCAGTTGGGTATGTCAGGGCAGCGGGGCCACCTGCGACTGCTCCTGCAGGCTTTGGCACCGAGATCTGCAGGCTGAGCCTTTTGTGCCGGAGCTTGCAAAGCCCTGCTTGAGAGCTGGGGATAAATGCATCACCCAGGGCTGCTCTGCAGGCAGGTGGGGAATTCTGGACCCAACCGCTTGCATCAGCATCCCTGCAGGGATGCACTGCATTGCAATTCAGCCCAGCTGGGATGGGAGTGAGGGCTCAAAGAAGGGGCGTTAGAGCAGGGCAGGAGGTCTCCAGTAAGTTTGCCTTCCTTCTCCTCTTTATTTGAATCCCTATACTAAAGCACATTGCTCCCTGCCCATGTGCCAGAGCTGCCGTCCTGCTCAAGCAGCACCTCTGGGTGCACATAGCACAGAGCCAGCACTACTGCCTTTGCACCTCAGCACACGAAGACGAAGGCGAGTCGCTTTTGTTCCTTTATTACACATTGCCCAGGCGTGGTAAAGCAGCAGCAGCCAGCCCCAGGCCCAAAAAGCAGGCCGTGGAGAGCTGTGATTGGAGAGACCTTCACAAGAGATTGCCAAAATGGCAACGATTTTCATGTTGGGCAAAGATTCCCTTTAATCTGTGAAGTCATGGCTGTGGCTGAGCCCGACTGCCGCTTGCCCGAGCATCCCCACCCCATCCCTCTGAAGCCCACATCGCTATTGTACTCTGAAGGAAAGATGAAGGTACTTTTTTCTGACAGACCAACTAGTCTGAGAGATGCATAAGCATTTTACACCCTACAGCGTGTAAAGCCTTCCCCACTCCCCCCCACCTCCCTCCACATATGCATGAACAGAGCATGTCTATCCACCCCCCCCCCAAAAAAAATAAACCACCCGCCAACCCCAAGGCATCCCAGAGCAGCAGCGATGCTTCGAATCAGAACTGCAAACACAGGGTGCATCTTTATCTAACCTTCCCAAGCACTGACAGTCTAAATGCTAAGCTGCTTACACGGGCTAATGGCAATATATCCGTGCTGCGAGGCTTCATCTTTCCACGCACACCCCCCCCTCCCTCCACTTCCCACCTTTCTCCATGTCCTTAAACCAATGCTTTCTCACTCGAACCCCTTGGCAGATCAAATACAGTGTATGCAGCATGTTCCCAGGGAGCTGCATGGCGCAGAGGGCACGAGAGCGGAGTTCAGTGTCCAACACAGACAAGCTGCTCCAGCTGTAGGAATCCCAGCCCAGAGCAGAGTCCGGTGTGTGTGTCCCTCCCACCCAAAACACGTACATGACAATGTTCAAGTCCACACATCCAGGGAGGGTTGGGAGCTACAGGCGGCTACTGTAGAAGTCGGAGAGAGGGAAGAAGGTTGGTGGTCAGCAGCTGCTACAAGGAAATGCTGAACAGGTTCAACGTGGAAGAAGGAAAAAAATAAACCAGGAACAAACTCAAGAGGAGGCAAAAGGGGGGGTGCTTGGATCTGGGGGTCGGATGTCTACCTTTGAGGCAACAGCCAGCAGAGGAGAGGAAAGGGAGAGTTGGTGCTTGGTTTGTGGGTTTGGGGGTTTTTTTGGTGTCACTCACGATAGAAAACATATTCGGTGTAAGAGGTCCAGATCCTGTCATCTGTCTGGTCATGGGCGAAGGCACAGGTGCCTGTGGAGTTGCAAGCCACCATGTGGAAGCCAGCATCGGCCAGTTTGTCAAAGGCTTGCTCCAGGAAGGTGAATTTGAGGTAGTACCTGGAGGTGTACCTCTCCGGAGGCCTGTCCGGGTCCCTGCTCTCATTCAAGGTATCCCCAAAGACCTCCTTGGCCAGCGATGTCTTGCCGCAGACCATGATCCGTGCCACCCTGCGGAACTTGGCATCCGTCTGGCTGTCCCTGCCTAGGGTGTAGGAGCCCCGGTAGCCAATGGTGATGAAACCTGCCCTGCGGACATCGGTGCTGGCAGCACCTGTACTGGTGGTGACGGGAGCTCCAGGGCCACCAGACACGGTGCTGGGGAGCGTGGCACTGGCAGAGGTCAGGTTGCGGGTGGCATCCGCGTTGGGGGAGAGCTCCTCTGGGTCGCTTTGGCATGGGTCATCTCCCAGCGAGTTCTGCTTGCTGAGCTTGGGGGCCAGCATCTTCACCAGCTCTGGCAGCATGAAGTACTCAGCCTCTCGCTGCAGACGGCTCCTCTCTGGGAAGTGGTCGGGCAGCACCAGCTGCTGGTCCCTCATGTAATCCAAGATGTAGCGGAAGAGGAAGCCATCCCGATCCACAAAGAACCGTCCCTTGCTGTCGCGGGCCAGGGAGCGGACATTCTTCTGGGTGAACATCTCCCAGAGGAGCGAGCCAGGCACACTGACCAGGGTGGGGTGGCGGGTGATGTAGACTTGTCCACCCACGTTAAGTTCAATGATCTCAGGGAAGGGGAAATCCTCGCTGGGTTTGGCACAGCCCGCGTTGTCTGCCAGGGCCATAGTGAGCTACCGCTGCTTCCCACCTGCAACAAAAAGCAGCAATTGCCAACGTTAAGCCTGCCAGCAAACACAGCCCATTGTCCCACTGATCCCAAACCAGAGCTCGCTTGCTTTGGGTCAGCAAGCAGGCAGGATTGGGCCCCTGTCTCTGGGAGTCTGGAAGCCAGCTCTCTTCCCCAATTCCTGGCTCTTGGAATAAGTAGCATTATCTAATGCTGCCTTCCCTTCCATAGCCCGTGGTCTGAACATGCCGTCTCCACCCACAGCCCTCCTGACAGCCAGCTCCCGGGGCTGGGGCTCAGCCCCTCAGCCGAGGAAGGCACAGTGATGCCATACTGATGCTAACAACAGGAAAGGCAGGCCTGTCACACCCTGGGTCTGACCGGCGCCCCGCCTGGCCCAGCATCCTGCCAGGCAGGAGGAGGTGCTGAGCATGCCAAGGCAGGACTGCATTACGGCGCAGCATCTCCTGCCGAGCCGGTGTGCGGGCAGGGAGTTTATGGTCCCACACAAGGAGCACCCACCGCTCTGCCAGAAAAGCAATGCTAGATAACACTGTAAAGGACAGAGTGACGGTGCCTTTTGGCACTCCTGCTCCGTCCTTGCCCCTGGAATGTACTCGATGGAGGCTCGAGGCCAAGCTGGGAGCAGGTGAGAGATCGCAGAGCCTCTCCAAGGCTCTGGGACCAGGACAAACACCAGGCTATTGGCACAGCCTCGGGCCACATGCCATGTATTTATACATTTCCCAGCGGCAAGCTGGTTCTTAGGCATCTCTTGACACTGCAAATCAGCGCTTACATAAACCTGGCTCAGCAGATGGACTCGGGATCCAGCCTGGCCAAGCCACGCTCCCCTGTGCAGGGATTCGGGACACCTCGGGGAGCGGGGGGTTCCCTGCGCAGCCCCTGACTGCCCGGCAGCCTTGGTCCCAGGCTCTGCCCGCGCCCTGCGGGATGGTAGTGCAGCTCTGGGACTGCTCTGAACTTGGCAGGAGCTGCCCGCACCCCCCCCCCCCCCCCGGGATGGTCCCCGCACCCCCCCGGGGACGGGTCCCGCAGCCCCGCAGCAGCACCAGGGCTCGCCCCGTCCCTGCGCCCCACCGGGCGGCGCCGCCGGAGCGGCACGGGGGGAGCCCAGCGCAAACTAACGGGCGAAGAGCAAACTCTGCGGGCACCCCTGGGCGCCGGGGGGCGCCGAGCCTGCGTTCCGCACGCCCCCTCCCAGCTCGCAGGGATGGCTTTCGGGGTTTGACCAAGGAGGGACTTGGGCATGCCTCCGCCAAGGACCAGGCTGCAAGGATCGGGATGAGGATCAGCGCGGTCCACCTGGCTCCCAGCCCCCCCCACCCCCCGCAGCGCCTCGCAGCCCCTTTCCCCGATGATGTGCCCACGCCGCTGTCCCCCCGCCACAGAAGCCCAGGCAGCAGCCTGTGCCCAGCCGGCGGGACCCAGCCCCCTTTGTCACGGGCGGCGGGGGCTGAGGGCTGCGGCTGGGCTGCACACGGCGGGGCTCGGGGCTTCCAGCGCTGGGGGCACGGGGAAAGCCGACCCCCTGCCCGCCCGACGCAGGGAGCGCGGCTGCTGGCAGCTGCGACCCCCCGCCCCGCCCCAGGACCCGGCAAAACCCCAGGGGGACCCCGCCGGGGCCGCTCCGGCTGGGGCTGCGGGAGCCCGAGCCCCCCTCCCCGGCCAGGGGACCCCTGCCCCATCCCGGCGGGGCTGGAACCCCGCCGCTCCCGTTACCTCCGCAGGGCGGCCCGGCCGTGCCGTGCCGTGCCGTGCCGTGCCGTGCCGTGCCGTGCCGTGCCGTGCCGTGCCGCCGCTCCGCTCTGCCCGCTCGGCCCTGGCCCTGCAGTTTTATGGTCGGGAAGGCGGCGAGCGCCATCCCCCGCCGGCCCCGGGCCCGCCTCGCCCCCGCCCTCCCTCCCCGCCTCCCCCACCGCCCGCTCAGCCCCCCTCAATCCCTGCATCCCATCGGGAAGCTCCGTGCCGGGGCCAGGCGAGGCCAGGGTATTCCGGCGGGGCCCCTTTCCATGCCCGGCAAAGCAAGATTTGGATGCCATCCCTCACCCAGCCGGGCAAAAGCACTCCAGCATCCCGTGCCTCCACCGCGGCAGGTCCCGGGGGATACCCGGGGAGCTGCCTGCCCTGCACCCCCAGCCCCGGGCTGGCGATGAGAAGGGGACGGTAGCTCTTCAGATGCTGCACTGCTGTGCACGGGTGCTTTGCCCGCTTGTGGTGGGTGGTGGGACTGGGTGCTGGCCCCCAGTGCCCCGGTGGCAGGCAGCAGGTGTCTGGCAGGGCGGTGTGGCCAGCCGGCAGCCCCCCCTGCAGCTGAGTGGCCGGCTGTGGGGCTATGGGGCTCAGCACGAACCACAGACACGATGGGCTCGGCATGTTTAGGGAACCACGGGCAGATGCAAGACCCTGGGTGCGAGGTGGAAGCGGTCCCCCAAACCAGCTGGTTGCCAGGGCATCCCTCACACCTCTAACCTGGCCTGGCCGGAGCCATCCTCCCACTGTCCCAGCTCGTGCCCCAAATCCCACATCTCCATTGCCACGGGGAGGTGCATTGCCACAGCGCTCGGAGGGGAGAGTGCAGCTCCAACAAGCACATATCCCCTTCTCATTTGGCTGGTGCAGCTCCCTGGGGTGGTAACGACACAGAGCAGGATGCTCAAGGACTGCACACCCTTGTCCAAAGGACCACTGCTTGTTGGAGTCCTTTCTGTTCTGTCTTTACTGAGATTAGCACCTACGCCAGGGTCAGCTTGGGGACACCTTGAGGTCCACATGGCAATGTGTCCCCCAGAGCCCCACAGCTGGCCGGGGCTGTGCAGAGATGGGGAATTAGGGATGGAAAGAAGGATACTTTTCTGTCCCAGACAATTTGCTCAGGGTCTGTTGAAAACATCCACTTGTTTGGTCCATACTGCTGTTCCTGGGATAATTTTCTATTCTTGAGCTGTAGGGACTGAAGTCCCCTTTCCGGAGGTATGAATAACACCCGTGGGATCATACAGAGCTTAGCCTGTTGTGTTTGTTAGTGCTAGTAAAGTGAGGCATGAGAAGAGAGAAAACATCTCTTTTTTGTTTGTTAAAAAGGCAGGTTTTTTATAAAGACAGGAAAATACGACTCCAAACAACATCTCAGTATTTGCCCATTTCCTAAAAGTCAGATTAAGGCAGCCCAAACCCCAGCCTTCTGTGATGGCGCCGCTGACCTGAGTTTGTCGACGAGTTTATTTATGTGTACCTGTCAGATTTTGTAAGGGCAGAAGATATAATTTCTACCCCACCTAAACATCAGATCCCACACTGAATCTGGGAACTTGGGTTCAAGGAACTTTTCTCATTGGATTTCTCACTGCTTTTTTCTTGTACCCCAGAAGTATCACACACAGACATGTGATCCCATCACCAAAAGTACAGTTAGAGATGGGATGTCTCCCAGAATCAACAAGCTGGGATGCTGTTCCCTGGGTCTATCAGTGTTTTGAAAAAATAAATCCGTAGGTACCAGCCTTGCTATAGCGAGCCAAAGGCTACCTGAAGAATGCCCTGACATGGAGAAGCCATCGCAGCATGGCTATGCAAAGAGCAGCCAGCGGAGAGGACAAACTCTGCATGAAAATGAGCTTGTGGATTGGCTTTTGCATATGTCCCGTCAGGGCTGTTTGCCGTTTTTTCTGTAAATTGCAGGGCTGTCTGCCAGCAGCTCTGTTTGCAGGTTAGCAGGTGAGAGCAGTCCCTAAAAAATCCCACATCAGGGGAGGTGTCTTGAATTCAGCAGCATCCTGTGAATTCAGAATTTGTCATTACTAGTGGTGTGGATCAGGGCTGCAAAGGCAAACGTTTCACACATTGAAACCAGAACTTTCCCATGTGCATGTTTTGTGGAATACATTTATAGATGGGGAAAATCAGAAATGGGATAAACTCTTTTGAGATTGTAGAAATGAACAACTAAAAATGTTCCAAACTGAAAAACAGATTTTTTTAAAAAAAAAAGTAAGATGAAATAGGGAACATTTTTAGCATCATAACTTTTTTACCTCTAAATTTTGTTTCACCTGCAAATGCTATAACTTAAGAGAAAAAGACTTGAATTTCCAAATTCCTCCTCACCAGACTGTAAAGTGATTACAGGCTGGGTACTGGACCTAACCAAAATTCTGGTTGGGATGGATGGATGGATGGATGGATGGATGGATGGATGGATGGATGGATGGATGGATGGATGGATGATGGAGATTGCTTTGCTCAACAGGTAGTTGAAGCATCTTCTTTGAAAATGGCCTATGGGCAGATGGAGTCACCATGAGCCTGTCTGATTGTTTGGGTTGGGTCAGGACACAATCCAGTGTATTTCTGTCTTACTTCTGGAGGCCTGATCTAATGTGACTGCAAGTTCACTGCAAAATTCCCATTGAATTTTCAGCTCTGTTGGGCCATGTGACCCCAACCATAATCAAAGTGAATGGCTCAGCACTTCAGACCATCCTCCCTTTCACCCATCCTGGCCCACAAGGGACTTGCAGAGAAGCAAAGGACACAGAAAAAAAGACTCTGTACCAATTTCTGTGCTTCTCCTCAGCCAAAATCCCGGTGGCAGTCTTACAAAACCTTATCAGATGCCAGCACGGACAGATGTGGGATAACAAGCCCTGTTAAAAAGGCTTTTGGACATGAGCAGATGTGAGCAGCCAGCTGAAAAAAGCAGGCTGGCTGTGTGCAGGCAGTTGTGCTTTCCATTAAAACTTCCACTCTGGGCTGTAACTCCATAAAACACCCTGGTGTGCCCAGTGGGAAGGGCTGCCCACTCAACAACCCCCAAGCTTCAAGGACTGGGGGCTGGGGGCTTTGGTTGAAGGATCCCCCGTGGCTTGTGTTTTCCTCCCAGCACCGGTGCAACAAGGGCAAAGGCTCTGAATGCGCAGGAAGGAAAAGCTGGAGGGGGTTGGTCTGGTGCTTATATTAGACTTTATTTGCTGGATGTTATTACATTAAGTTTCTCTCTTCAGTCCACTGTTTTCTCTGAACCCTGTTGGAAAGCAATCTCTTCGAGTCCTTACAGTGCTCCATCAAACTCAGTTGAAATTGCCCAAAGAATTCAAAATATATGGGGGAGGGCAGATGCAGAGGCACACTGTCTCACACTCAGCATGCACACATGTGTGCCTGCGCTGCAATCGTATTAATCTTGTTTCCTTAGGAAATGAACCTAAAAATAACCTGAATTTGATAATGCATTTGGAAGGCTGCAAAAGCAAGGCTGCCCCAGGGGAGTTGGTTGGAGGTTCCCCACAGAAAATGTTCTGCTCAGTGCCGTTGGCAAGGTGGCATCCCTGCCTGGAACGAGAGCTGCGAGGCTGGAGGGATGGGGACCTCATCTGGGGTCAGCAGAGTTATCCTGGAGGCTGTGCACCATCGGGGGCAGGACGTCAGAGTCAAATTCAGTCGCTCTCCTCTGGCATCCCTTTGGACCGTAGTGATGAACATCAGACAGCACTTTCCTCTCCTGTTGGCCTTCAAATGGATCAGACCCGTTCTGCCTGCAAATTCCTGTTCACCACCACCAGAACAACAGGTCAGCCCTCTGCAATTCTCATGCCAATGCCTGTGCTTGTCTTGCCTGAAGTAATTCTGCTGCTTTCCACAGCCCTTCCTGTCTAAGTGAAAATGCACTGAGCTGCTTTGGTGCTTTGTCCTCCACATTACCCAGGCTCAAACTGGGGCAATTACATGAGCTGAGATGGCAAGCATCCAGGCCACTGCTGACATGTCTTGAGGCAACTTGAAGCACGATCTCCAGAGAAGGGGAAGATGTTTGGCACCATGGAAGTGATGAGGGGGTCTGGAAACTCAGAAGAAGATGCCAAGAGGTTTTATAAATGAAACTAGCCTTTCCAACTTCTTCCAAAAAAGAACGAAATAAGAAGTTGGGTCTCACTGTGACTTCTGAAGACTTTTATCAACCGCAACAGTGGAATATGATTCATCCATGTCCCAAGAGAAGGAAGGAATGGGCTTAATGTGCGTATGTTTGTGTCCACTCTGTTATTACACAGAATGTGGTCTGGTGATTGCAAGGAAGGCGCTGGCATAGCTTCCTGGCTGCTATTTCCAGCTTTTTATGTTTTCTGAGCTTGGACACAATTCATTTCACCTCGCGGTGCCTCGACCTCCTCATCCACAGACTGGGGGGTCCTGTCTGCTCTCCAGTCACCATAAGCAATGCTAAAAACCTCTTCATGATGCTCCAAAACTCTTTGATAGGTCTTTAAATAGGTAGTTTTAAGGGCTGAAAGGACTATAAACTGAAAATAAGACAAATTTTTCCATTGCCTCATTTTTTTCTCAGCTAAAAAAGAAAAAAAAAATCAGTTATGTGCCCTGCTCTGATGATGATCTTGTGATACATCACTTTGTAAGGATGTTGTCACAGAGAACTGATGCTGCTACATCTGCCTGATCAGTTTCTTATCTAGAGATAACAAGGAGAAATGCGTGTTGAGGGAGGAATATTTATTAGAGGAAAAAATCTTGTATTTTATGTACATCAGAATGGTACAGCACACAGAAGTTCACATTCCACTCTTCCACAGTTATGATTCACAAATGAGGGCTAAATGCAAGAATCTTCCATCCTTAAACAAAGTGCAGCTAGTCCTAAAAAAGCAGCAGAAGCCCTGAGTGCAAGATGTTACGGGGCACTGCATTATTTTTAATACGTTCAGGGTCTTACAGCTCTATGGCCGCCAGTCAGCGGGAAAATTACCCTTTACAGCACCTCTGTTCCTCCCCCGTACTTCCAGCTCTGCCTGCCTCTTCCCCATCTGCATTTCCTTTTCTTCCTCTGTGCAGTGTTTCTTTCAGCCTTCCTCTTGCCTTTCCCTCTCAATGAGCTAATTAAAAACCCACCCTGGGGTTTTTGAGTGTCTTGAGAAAGGCGAAAAGAGAAAGGGTCAAAGGGGCTCTCCCCCCTGCATCACTGATCCCGCACAGGCCCCGAGGTGCCCATAAATCAGCAGCAAACCCCCACTGGCATCACTGAGACATCTCTTTGGCTCTCTTCCTTCACCTCCCTGCTCCAGGAGCTGTACAGGTCCGCCGGTAGGCACAGAGCACATGCACACGTGAAGTTAAATAGAAGTGACGATGCTTTCGTGGCTTTGCCTGCAACACCCCTCTGCTCTGCCTGCTAAGGACTTGCTGTGTCTGAGTGAGTAGCCTGGAAA
The DNA here is from genome assembly GCF_023634155.1 of Falco peregrinus. Lineage (NCBI taxonomy): Eukaryota > Metazoa > Chordata > Aves > Falconiformes > Falconidae > Falco > Falco peregrinus. The sequence continues at coordinate 2,227,369 of NC_073733.1, read as the reverse complement.
CTTCAGCCATCACCAGCTTCTATAAAAAGTGGTTAATCTACTTCTGCTGGGTGAGGAGCTCAGGTGGCTTTGCAGCTCTAGGAGCGGGGCGGGTGGGCGGCCACATACATCTGATCCCAGCTGTCGTGGTCCTGTTTGAGACTTCAGGCTGGTATGTCAGTAATTTACTTATGCATCTTATCTTTCCCATTTTTAGCAGCATCTGCCAACTTGCGCTACAGTCGTCGTGTCCTTTCTGTGACAGATAGGTTTGGACAAGGAAAGAAAAAGCTGTGCTTAATGGTGCGCTTTAATTGGCTTTTCGTTCGGAAAGCTTAGATGTCTCTGCAGCGAAGTGCAGTTAGAAATCAGGAGCAGGATGAGGACTGGGCTGCATACTCCTCCCAAAACATGGCTGTTGCTGAGGATCAAGTTTTTGGTTCAGTGTCATCACTACAGGAGGATCCTCTCGGGCAGTGATGAAAAAGGCATCACCCCCACTGACTTCAGGGATGATGGAAATACTGTATCAGAGATCCATCTCCATCCTGTGCAGTATTTGCTAACAGCAACAAGAACACACGTATCCACTGATCTCATTTCACCATCTGGAGTCAGGAACTGGATGGCCACTTTGAAACTACTCATCCCTAAAGCGGATATGTCTCGCGCAGCCTTGCCTTAATAACTTCTTTCAAGCTGATAAATTAAAATCATGACAAAGAACCGCAAAGGCCACTGCATTTCAGGCAAAGCTCAGCAGGGAAGGGTGCTGGAGCAGGCCTGGGAGTCTTTCACCATGTCTTTAGTCCTCAGAGGTTAGGGGGGTTAGGAATGGCCTTAAAAGAAGCATCTTCTGAAAAGCAGCAGAGCACCTCTGAGCAAGTGGGACGTGGGGACCCTAAGCATTCCCAGTGCTTCTCTGCCTTCCATTTGCTGCGGTCACCCTTCGGGACTTTTTCCTCCCGAGTGAATTCCCCAGACTGAATTCTGCCCTCAGTACAAGCTGGTAACCCAGCCAGTTTGACCTTTTGCTGAAGCAACTACCATGGCCTTTGCCTCCTCACTGTGTCACTCTCCTGTAGGTACTTGGGTACTCGCTGCAAAAGCAAACATCCTGCCCGCTGTGTTTCTAGGATGTGGATAATACAGCCAGTGAACTGGAAACAAACTGGGCTGTAAAACTTTCCATGTACACTTAGATTTTCATTCACAGAGGATACAATTAGGTGCTATCCAGTAAGACCCAGGCCTGCATCATACAATAGAGAGATATGATAAGAAGGAGAAGACCTGAAGTCTAAAACCTAGGTGGATGGCAGGCAGGTTGCAGGAGAAACCTATGTCAGCCTGGTTGCAGACAGCCTGTTCCTTGGGCTCTGCCAACGCGGTGCCCCAGGGTGAAGATGCCATCTGGCTCGGCAGAGCAGCCAGCCTGAGGATGGTGCTGGTGCAAGCAGAGGGGAATAGGAGGATCTGCTTCAGCACATGCCTGTTTTAAAGCCAGCATTTCTGCACACCCGACTGGCAGACCACTCATTGCATCCCAGCTGGGGGTTGGGGCTGAATCAGGGTGGGGGAACACGCGGTAGAACAGAAATGCCAGCCCATTTGCTCTTTGAAACCTTGGATCTGCAAACACCACAGCGTTGCCCTTGAAGGGAGTGAGCTGTTGTAAATCTCTCTGGACCATCGAAGAAGCCTGCTGGCCCTCTGCGCTGAGCAGCAAGTCACAGCAGTAAATCCAGGTACCCCAAAGCAAGCTCTTGTGTCTGCCCTCCCCACACTCTCCTGCAAATAGGAAGGCTTTTGACCTCAGAGATTTGCACATTTCCCAGTTCAGACAAGTTTCTACTACTGTATTAATGCTGCAGATGAGAAAAAAACCACCTATACACTCAACTTGATATGAGGACACCCTGCAAATCACAAAAGGATGAAATGAGCATTTTCAGAAGACCAGAAAGCTTGCTTTCAACCTGAAGTACAAGGGAAATGGCTCAAACGCTCCTGACTCAGGAGAAGGGAGGATCAAGCTGTTTCTGAGGTATGCATGGGAGTGCCTGAAGAACTCTTCATCTATGTGCTACAGCCCCTTGCAAACGGGGCTGTAGCATCAGACTCCATAGCTCTGGTTTGTCTCTGCTAGAAACACCACCTCTCACATGCTAACAGCAATGTAGTGTTGTAGATCTGCCAGGACTCTAGAGGAGTCCTCCAAGGTCACCTAGTCCCAACTTGTGCTATCACACCAGCCTCATCCCACAAACAAGCTCTGAATGTATCAAATTCCACTTAGAAAGCAGCCAAGATTTTTACCACCACAACTCTTACTAGAAGAGATCATGCTGAGAGCCTTTTCATCTCCAGCCTAAATGGGCCCATGGCTTGTTTCCACTTCTCATGCCACCATCATCCTCTGGCTTAGACAAGTCTTGTCCCTTCTGCCCCTTCTGCCCCTTCACAAGCAGCCCAAAACCCATGTGCCTGATTCACCACTGCCACAGCAGGTCACAGACAAACCTGAGAGCCCACAGCAACCTACCAGCCATGGGCTAGCACAAACAAGAGCTCAAGGTGTGTTAGAAACATCAGAGGGCTGGATTCCAGCCTCCTCGGCAATGCAGAGGGGATTTAAAGCCCCTTTGTTGCAGATGGAGAGACTGAGGCACAACAGCACCAATGTGACTCTGCCAGCCGTGGGAGCCAAGGATCAGTTTTGGAAAGCACGGTCTTATTCAAGCACTAGGCTGAGGAAACTTGTTGGCCTATTTTTCTGGCGAAGTGCCCGTGTGCCTCATGGCTCTGACTGCACCGGTACTCCAGCGCTCGGCAGAGACAGACAGACTCAGAAAAGAGATTTCCTTGTATTCAAAAGGGTGTTTGCAGCAGCACTGGCTACTGCAGCTCAGCTGCTCAGATCTGACTCCAGTTCGGGAAAGCTCTTCACAGGGGCTGGCTTTGAAGATCAGAGCCTTGCTGAGGACTTGGAGGCTGCCATGCAGGACTCCCAAGCACTCTTCAAGGGGCTGCAGCATGGCATCATCATCTGGAAACCATCAGGAGAAGCAGGGGAGCTTCTGAATAGACAATTTATCTTTTAAAAGTTGCCAGGACAGAGGAAAGATACATAGGTGACAGTGAACAACGTGCGGGGCTGTGCTCAGGTAGCTCAAAGTGCCAGGAGAAGCCCGTGCATTCAGACCCTGCCCTGAGTGACAAAGAGGCATTTTACATGTGCTCGACATTTCCAAGCATGTTTATCTACTGCCAATCGATTGTGAGGGGCAGGAACTGATTAGTCTCTCAAGGAATTGCTTTTACACAGAAAATCTGTCTCTGGCTGATTCCCCTCCAGCTTCTTCCAGGTTCAGCCTGCCCTTCAGCTGTCTGACCCAGACCTGTCCGGCTCCCCCAGCTCCTGTCAGGAGACTTTCAGAGTGGGGAAAGGAATCGTTTTCTCGCGGGGATGCCTTGCAACATCACTCCCTCCTCTTTTCTCCTGTCCCAGGAGGAATCTTGGACAACTGCAGCACAGGGAGCATGGATGTGGGCAGTTGTCTTGGCCGTGGTGGACATGAAGACCTGTGGCTTTCATTCTCTGACAGACATGGGCTTGGGCTTGTCTCTGGATGAGCGTTGTCTGGGGGATCTGCAGCATCTCCCCCAGGCAGACTGTGCTCGCTTCATGCCCCAAGTGATACCTGCCTCTGCTGTTTGCTCTGGTCTCAGCACAGGGGCTTGTCCCACAGCCCACGGGGTGATGGGCAACAGGCAGGAGGAATTCCCGGGAGGGACTGGGGTCCCCACAGCTGGGATCAGGCACCAGCAATGGCCGTGGGCACAGGTAACCAAAGGCACTTGGCTATGGACAACAGCAGCAGCCACAGAGGAGAGTTGGTAAATGGATTCACGTGAATGGAGATGAAACCACTGCGTCCCCAAAGCAGGAGCAAAGCAGATGCTGCCATAATCACTTTTTGCCAGAGTAATTTCTCTTTTCTTCCCTGTTGCAGTAAACTTGTGAAAGGCACCTACTTCCCAAGCAGCCAAAGAGCCACTGCATTCACTGGGGCCGTATTTCCCATTGCTCAGCAACATCAAATGGAGTCAAATTTTCAGCCTGGCTTTTACTTGGGTCCCAGAATAGGAACCTCATTCCCCAAAGTTTCCACAGATCAACATTTCCTTTGATGGCCCAGGCGGCCAGATGGAGATCACCATGCTTGGTGAGAACCCAGATCTCTCTATCATGGGCATTTTAGACTCTGTTTTTTTTGGTTTTGGTGTTTTTTTTTTTTTTGTGGGAGTTAATGCTAGTCCCCTCTGATTTAAAAATCTGCTTATCTCAGTCTCTGAACACCGCGGGTGTGCATGAACAAGTGTGGAGGTAGCTGTAGTCGGGTGCCGGTGTGTTTACATGAGTATGGTGAGCCTCAGCTCTTTGTGGTGGTAGTCTCACAGTGTTTTATCAGGGAGATTAGATGAATAACCCCCATTTTATACAGTGGGAAACTGAGGCATGCAACAGAGACATGACTTGCAACGGGAGCAGATCACACAACAGAACAGGCTGCTGGTAGTGTTTGTGACCCATTAGACCACACAATTTTAAATATGAAAGTCTATAATAAGGCACCTTTTCACCAGTATAATTACAGCAGGGTGTATCTTGTATTCACAGAAGTAGTTTGATTTTTAAGGTAGTCAGAGTGGCACAAAAAATGGATATGCTGCTATTTTCCCAGAAGTTTTTACTGGATGTGATGCTGGGTTTGCTGCAGGAGGCTCTCTTGACCATGCAGTACAGCTTACTGACCTTCCACTTCTGATCCGACTATTTCTGGATGTACACATCCAAGTGGCAGCTGAGATTTTGGTGTTATTTGCAGCAGATGAAGGCTTTGAAAAATCCTAGCCCTGGGTTTCCCATGGTGGTTTGTTTTAAGCAAGGTTTAGGTGAGGTGTGCATTTCAGGAACACATGCACAAGCTTTTCTTAAGCTGGCCCAAGATCTACTTAGCACTGCTTCAGTTACTGCGGGGTTTCCAGGAGGATGCAGAGGAAGAGGATAACAGAGGGTTGGTCCCAGCTCCAGCAGGCTGAGGCTGATGGAGCAGTCATACCAGTCTATCTATACACAGTGGCAGGGAGCAAAACCAGCTGAATTAAAGTGGGCCAGTTCCTGTGTGGTTCCTAGCTGACAGAAAAACTCAAATTTGTATATTCTCAGTTCAGCCTATGTTGAAAATCTATCCCTCTCTCTCCACCCTCCTAGATATCATTTCATCTAATTAATCTGATTATCTGTACAATCTATCAGAAAATGAAATCTTAATAGCTAGTTCAATGTGCTGAATTACTAGATATTTATTAGTATACATATTATTTATCACCATCTCACTGCGCTGGAACTATGAAAGCACATAGGGGAAAAGAGTGAAACCCCTCTTCCCAGTTTATAACTCATGTTGGATCAAACCTTTATCCCATCTCTGCATCTATCATACAAAGTTCCAACTGTTGTGAAATCCAGGTTGGGATGCACACACACACAAAGACCATCAACGGCTGGAGAGAGGCTTTCAGACTGGTGCTGTATGAGCACCGGAGCCAGGGGGACCACGAGCACCCAGCCTGTTTGCACGGCGCTGGCTCTTTGGCAGAAGCGTTAAAAGGAAGAGCTTTTACAAACGTGTTTTGTTGTTGGGTTTGATTTTGACTTTGAATCAGAAAAGAGGGTCGATTTAGATTAGATATTGGGCAGAAATTCCTCACTGTGAGGGTGGTTAGACAACTGGCCCAGGCTGCCCAGAGCAGCTGTGGGTGCCCCATCCCTGGCAGTGTCCAGGGCCAGGCTGGACGGGGCTGGGAGCAGCCTGGGCTGGGGGGAGGGGTCCCTGGCCACGGCAGGGGGCTGGAACTAGATGGGCTTTCAGTCCCTCCCAACCCAAACCATTCTGTGATTCTCTGATAACTGAGATCACTTGTTATGCATTAAACACCGAACTGCAGGTCAAAAACCCAAACCCCTGCAATACATTAGGTGAGCATCTGGTTGGGTCTTTTTCTGTGTTTTCTTCTTTAACACCCTTTTAAAATTATTCTCCCAGTACCATACAGCCAAAGACAGAAGAAAACCCCAAATGTCCCAGCCAATCCAGTCCTGTGCTTCAACCCCTGGACAATGCTTCCTCCTATAGGCTGTTGTGTTAATTTTCAGCATTAGAGATAACGGTGCTGCTTGCAGCATGGCACAGCACAGGCTACTGCAGTCGCAGCCTATTTATATAATGCCCTAAAGGTCAAGGAAAAGGATAAACTTAATGCAATTTTAACAACACAGTCCATCACGGCACAGTTGTACGAGTGCTGTGGTTATGAGGAAATAAATAATGATGGACAGAGCTTGGCTAAATACTCCCTGAGGTGGCCTCAGAAGAGGTTGAGCCCTGCCCTGCGCTCTCCAGGCTTCAGAACCAGGCTAGAGGGTAACTGTGTCACCTGGGACCAGCTGCTCATTTTGCAGCATTTTGCATTTAGACAGCTCCTGGTTTTGGCAGCTGGGGGCGAGCAGGGAACAGGGTCTGGGTGTGATGGGGACATTTCATTCACCGTCTTCTTTGGGAGTGTTCATTATCTCTGTACTGACTATCTACTGAAACAACCCAAGGAGTGAGGTGGGGTTTATTGCCTTTTTTCATCTAGTGGCAGCTCTTTCTCATTGATACGGGTGTCCAAGACAGCAGGGCTCACCTGCAGGACACCCCTCTGTCCCCACTGATGGCAGATGTTTCAGCCACCAGCCCATGCCCACAGGCTCTGCCGTCCAAGCAAGACGTGTTGTCCCCTATGAATCCTCCAGATGTGCAGTTCTCCACCAACAAAGCTCTGAATTGAACCAGGATGGGGCCAAAACATCAGCTTCCCTCCCCTGAGGGACCACGGAGGAACTGTGGTTGCTCTCCTGCCCTCCCACCCCGAGCACAAGCAGAGAGCAAAGGGGGATGCGAGGGTCACAGCTCTGTCCCAGGTGTGGTTTCCACCTGGAAACCTCACAGCATGCTTCAGTGGATGAATCCAAGCGCCTTGTTTTCCACAGAGCAGGTCCTCTCTGCAAGTCTGGGTACAGGAAATGGTAAAGAACATAGAGCCTCACCCACCCAAGCCTGACCTCTGTTTTAATTCACCCTTTTCCCATCCAAACATTAGCTTACCCCTCTTAGTAAAATGCCACTTAAGAGCTGTTTAACAAGTGGATTTAACTATAACTGGGAAAAAGCCAAAGTGATCCACTGGAAGCGTGACAGCATGTGTTCCCTGGCACCTCCTGGCTGCTTGCCGTTGTGTTTCCATAGAGAGCACAGTGACAGCAGCAGTCATGCTACTGCTCGAATAGGTGACTCAGGCTTTGCCCTCACATTACCTGCTTGAAATGCTCACCTGTCATCCCTGCCACATGTTGAGCTGGCGTTATCACCAGGAATGATGCCATGGCAGTGCTAGGCAACCTGCACACTAACAATGCTGGAAAAATCCACTGCAAATAATGACAATATTTAACATCTTCCATCCAAAAAAAAATCCAAAGAGTTTTCCAAGCACAGGTCAGTGATCTCTTTTTCCCTTGCAAACAAGAAAGTGTGGTCACTGTTTACAGACCAAGCAACTCCTCAAAGCCCCCAGAGGCAATCTGCCGGACAGGTGAGAGAGGTCTCAGGAGATGGACACCAAAGCTACCGGCATCTCTCCTGCATCTGCAATGTCCCTGCTCCACGGCTCTGGCCAGAAATAGTATTTTGTCTTTTTCTTTTTACTTCCTTCCTTCTGAGCATCAGAAGTGTCATTCAGGCAGAAGCAAGTTGACACTGGCAATATTTAAGGGAGTTTGAGGAGAAACACACTCGATCTCATCCTCCTCCAGAGGAATGCGTCAGGCACCAGGCCAAAAGCACAACAGCTGTTAAGGCCACAAAACTGAGGAAGCATGAAAAAGTGCTGAATGGACATAAAATCGGAGGCAGGAATGTAGAGAAGCTCACTGTAATTACCCTGCGACACATCTGGCTGTAACATATGGCTTTCCCCTGCATCGTCATTTTGCTAGTGGTCTAACTCCTGACATACCTTCTCTCTGTCCCCGTTCTGTGAACTTTCGTCTGCTCACACCCATCTCAAAGGGGTCTCACCTCCCTCACAAACGCTCATCTCCACTATGGAGTGACTACAGCCCGACTGGACAATCAGGGTCACTGTCTTCATGCTACAAATGGGGACCCAGGTGACGGAGAGATGAGCGCTTTCCCCATGGTCACGCAAGCAGTGGCAATGACAGGAAGGAAATGTCTTGCAAAAGACATAATTCAGGATTCAGAAATATTGCAGTTTGGCACTGAGCAGAAGCCAAGATGTTTTGGAGTTTTTCCACGCACAAAACATAAGACCTTCCCAGCCTGCGTGTTTCAGTCTTTGATGTGAACCAGGCTTGGTGAGGACGTGGACCTGGCTCTTCTACAGGTACGTGAGTCTTTGTCACGTCCAAACTGCTGAGGGACCAGCTGCATACGGGTGGCAGCTGCTGCTCTTGAGCAGTTCTTCCACTCCGAGCCTAAGGCAGCTTCACTGAGGAGATGTCTCTCAAAACTGCTGCTCTAGCAAAAAAGTTTTGGTGTCCATGACTCAGTATTTCCACTTCCTTGTAAAACTCCCCACCACCTCAGAAAATGGACTGGGGCCACCACCTGCACCGCAGGACTGTCCTCCCCCCCTCACCCTTTACCCTTCATTACCTCTCCTCTCACAAAGCTCATCCCTTGCTGCCAATAAAGCCTTGGCATCACATCTGACCCACAGCAATGCCGGTGGCAGCAACTGGATTTGGAAAGCAAGGACAGAGGGGCCATCCCGCTGCAGTGACACAGTTTATTGCCCTCTGGCATCACACAGACCTACTGTCAGCAACTGGCAAGCCAGCTTCTGTCAAAGCTTAATGCTGGCTTAGTGAGCAGAAGAAAAACTCTTTGGATGAAATGCTGAATATTTCTTGTAAATGTTAAGCAATGAAACTCATTTTCCCATTAAGTAGTTTTAAGTTAGATGTGAACTTTTAGTGCAACTGCTGTGGAAAACGAGCGATTGCTTAGCTGGGAAGCACCTTGGGTCATGGCTGGGGTACTTGAACCAGCCCCTGCATATCCAGGCTCTCATCTCGCCCTGTGAAGAAGGGAAGCAGCCATCCATCAAATGCACCAGGAATATGAAAGGGGTTTTGCAACAAGGAGCCAGCAGTGAAGGATGTGTGTAGGGCATGCATGTCCTGCGGGTCCAGAGCAGTCCCTGGGACACCACGACTCACCCCTGCTCTGCTGTTGTCATTAATGTAGCATCGGGCTGGAGCAGGCTGCTTTTGCCTGCAGAAGGCAGCTGACGCTGTGTGGGTAAGATGACGTGTGTTTGCAGACCACTGATGGAAGCATCCTTGAAGCAGAAGCTTCCTGGAAGAATAGAAAGTTCAGCTTTAAATCCACCTTGTTTGTAACAGTGTTTTGAAAGGGCATTCCTGTCAAAGAACTAGTACATATAATTCACCCTCTGTTGCTGCAGGTTTTGCAGATGGGAATTGAGTGCCGATGCGCAGTTTGTCTTCCAAAGAGATAGTGCACAAGTAGGATGTCAGCATCCCACTCTGTGTGTGACCCTGGGCTCTGCCTGGCCATGCACCCAGGCACCCACTCAGGGCACCATCTCCCACCAAGTGTGCTGGGTGCTGCCTCAGGGGAGAGAAGTGCTGCGGGCTGGCAGGAAGGTAGACAGAAGGCAGATTCCCCCACCTCCCCCTGAGGACATCCATTTAGATCTTGGAGGTCATGGGAGACATTTAAGACCTGTGAGTCTGTCTTCTAAGGTGGTCCAGAAATGGGTGAGCGCCTCCTTTTGCTGTTTGGTACTGCTGTGGGTCACGGAGGTGGGGAAGAAACCACTCAGTGCCAGCTGTGTGACAGGCTCTCATTTTGCTGGATGCAGAGAGTTGAGCACGTGGCTGCCCTGCAATCTCCATTCCTCACTTGGGTTTATTGTTTGTGTTTACTCAAGGCTGGGGGGAAAAGAGAAAAATTTGGTCCATAAACTAAAGATGGGCTTATTTGTCCTGCTGCCAGTGACAATCTACAGCAGTGATGCACCGTGCTGGAGATAAATCAGGAGGAAAGGGAAGGCAGCAAGGGCTTGCAAGGGAAATAAGGCACCAAGAGTTAACAGGGGTGTTCGGAGGCCCAGGAGCAGGCGGAGCTTTTTGGTGTTTCCCAGCAGAGCTGGGCAGCAGCCTCTAGTGGGATTTCCACCGTGGCTGGCTCTCCGCAGGCATCCCCTAAAAGCACACATGGATGAGGATGCGCAGCACTTTCACCCACTAGTGACCTGCGGGTCTGCTCACACAGAGAGGTGAAGGTCGCTTCAGCATCAGGACCTTGTCCAGAGAGGTAAGACCTGGCGGTGGAGATGCCAAATGGGCTGGTCTATGAATCACACAGCAAAAATAAGTTCCCTGCCCTGCCTCAGCTGAGTCCCTCAGCCCTCTGCTCTCCCTGAGATGGTCAACAGAGCCAGAGACCAGATCAAAGCACCCTGGGACTACTCTGGGGGTGAAAGAGCCCGCCAAGCACCCAGGATGGGGCCAGGGCTAGTCCTCCAGGCAGAGCAGGGGATTAGCCACGTTGCCTCCAGGATGGAAGGTCCGCAGTTCTGCAGCTTCTCCGCATCCCTGTGTGTGTTTCCTTTCTGGTTGTAAACCAACAAACCTGGAGGAATTAAAAATCATCCTACAGGAATTTGCCATTAAAGTACATGGGGCAACATACATCCCTGCTCCTCCCCATAGCAAACCAGTGCCTGGCTTGGCTTGATTTATTTTCTCCATCAGCGCAAATGCTGGGTGCTGTACTACCACCGTGGTACTCTATTGTCCTGTGCCAGACTGGTACATACATGGATGTGATCTTCCAGAGAAGAGGCTGCCTGTGCTTGGGATCACAGCCACAGATTCCAGCCCTGCTGGGTTACCTTCAGGTACACTCAGGTTGTTTTTTGTAAGCTGTGGAGCCATTTGTCTAACTTAAATCCTGAGGCAGTGAGTTCCCCGGGGAAATTCTATGTGGCCTAAAAAGATGTTGCTTTGTGTCTTTTAATGCTTCGCCTCTTTGTTGGCTGAGTGGCCTTTTGTTCCCAAGCTGCAGTGCTCGGTGTTGCTGCCACATCGACCAACAAATAACTTCTGGAGATTTTACGGGATATAGAACAGAACAAATGGCTTCTCCTAAAGTATTTTCTTGCTTTCATAAATCTTGATTATGCCACTATATCCTTTCCAGACATATGAAACTGCTCTGAACCCAGATAAAAATGCTGGTTTGGTGTGGGCTTGTTGTTTTTTTTTTTCTTTACCTCCGCATGTAATTCCCATCCTGTGGGAAAGATGACAGGGCAAAGCTGCACTAGCGTTGTTTGCAGGGTGTTTGCCAAAAATGACGTGTTTGTAGGGCCAGCCCTGGGCAGAGCAGCTGGCAGTGCAGAAACTCACTTTTCTAGGTCTGGACACCCATATCCCACTCAGACACTGCTACCTGCAGCCAACATCTCAGGGAGCGGAGTCAGAATAAGAGGGAAACATGGCCATGCCTCATTCCTCATCTCCTCCAATGCTGGACTGAGGGAAGCTAATTCGTGACCCGATTTCCCATTTCTAGAAGGCTGAGGGTGTTGCTCCACAGCATGTTGCAGCCTGTGAGGAAGCCACCACGAGTGTGGGCCTCTTTACAGTCCTGGTTCTCATCCAGTGCCTGGAGAGATCAGTGGAAACACGTGGAAAATTTACAGAGTTTGTAAATCTAAGAACATCAGATAAAGTCAATGGGAGCCTTCACACTGACCCCAGTTCGGGCTCTTGGACTAACATTACGTCTCTGAGCTTTCTGCAGTGTGGTTTCACCCAGAAGAGCCTGGGAGAGGTCATTTCTCACTATTTGTTTTACCAGTTTCACCCCAGAAAATGGAGCAGGAGCATTCTTAAGATCCCAAACACAGTTTATTGCCAGCTGTGCACAACCGTGGGGAGGGAAGAGGGGAACAAACCAGCTTGCTTGTTGATCTAGCTCCAGCATAGTGCCTAGATTTATCTTTGTGTTCAGAAAAGCAAATAGAGAGCTAAAGACAAACAGCCACCTTGATTTACCAGTGAGATTAAGAGCACGTTAGCAGAGCAAGAAAGAGTCTTCATAAAAAATGAAAGAAGAGCAGGCGGGTGGAAAGAGCAGTGAAGATGAAACTCAATGAGTTATCTAGGGCATGTAAGAAAACCATCAGCCCAGCAAAAATGTGGGAGGAGAGCACAGGAGGTGAAAACAGTGGGGGAAAAAAAGGCATTATGTTTTATTAATCATGCTATTTTATGTTTAAGCAGCATCACCTTACTAAGAAGACTGATAAACACATGCACGCCTGTCTGTACAGTGCAGTCACCGCAGTCCAGCAGGCCAGGAGCAAAGGCCAGCCAGCAGGTGACAAACAGCTTGTTTCAGGCCATGGAGGTTGCCACATGCTAGGTTTTGTCCATATTCCTAAAAACTGCACGCACATGTACGCATGCACACACTATCCCCAGCAGCTTGCAGCTTCATGGCACAAGGAAGCACTGAAAAATCACGTCCAGAGTCACTCAGAAGGTCTGGGACGTGTTCAGATTCAAAGCTCACCCTCCTGCATGGCAGGACAGGTCCCTCCAGGCTACGTGACGGGAACCAGGGATGCTGAAGCATCACAACTCTCACTGGGACCCTTTAGCTCATTTGTTCCTCTCATCTTCTCCCTCTCACTTCCAAATCTATAGACAAGCATGACAGCCACAGGGTTTAAAAGCGGAGCGCTGCAAAGCCAAGAAAGTCCAGCTCTGCGGCTGCCTCTGCAATATTAATTCCTCCTACACCATGCATGTGTTTTGACAGAGGCTTTGAGAATATCTGTGCTCGGTATTTTGCCATGGACATCTGGCACCTTGCAGAGCCTCAGCCAGGCATGGCCTGGGGCACATCCACAATGCTCTGAGCACTGAGCAGAGGCAGGACCAGCCCTACACTGCTGGTCACCTGCAACTGCAAAAGACTTAGCGGAGAAATTAAGGATGCGAGTCCCTTGAAATGCTTATGGTTTGGTCCTGCAGAGAGGAAAGGAAAAAATGGGAAGTCATGAAATGCATTGTTCAGGTCTCATCTTTCCTCTACATCATAAATCAGCTCGCATCCTTCATCATAACATCAAAGATCATGTTGTAGCACATCATGCTTCCAACTGCTTTCCCTGGGAAGAAGGAAGATGGGCTTTGACCCTGAGGTAAGGGAAATTCTAGATATTCCTACTGAGTTCCCAAACTGCTGAGCAGCATGGGCACAAGAGTGAGGGCAAAGTGAACAAGAGAGAGAAGTCCTGCTGCTGGAGAAATTTGGAAAACCAAAGCAGAAGGGCTGAGGGGGACAGGAGCTGGGAAGCTATGCAGGGCCACTGGAAAGTCCCCTCAGGAGGTCAAAGCAGGAGTCTGCCCGTGCTGGCAACATCACAGGGCCATATCCCCCCTGACCTCGGCAGGAAGGTGAGCTTCAGCAGAGCTGTTACTTGGCACAGGTAACCCGCCCTGTTAGGGACTGCCCAACAGGCACATGCTGCACAGCTTATTCCAGTTTTACACCATTGGTGCCAGCCTAGAAATCAGACCAGTTTGTGGAGGACTGGACACAACTGGCTTGCAAAGCTGTAGCAGTAACATTGATCGAATGGCAATGTCCCCATGACCAGTGCCCATAATAAGAGAGCTGAGCAGTAGGAGATACCAAGTTTTGGACCAGATCATGGCACCATATATCCTCATCTCTCAGGGAGTTTATGAAGCAGCAACAAAAGCAGAACAGGAGATATGAAACCCAGGTAGGAAGGAGATGACCTTGGCCTCCTGCCCATCTCGCTTGTTTTCAGGGAGCAGTTACTGCTCTTGACAAAAGCCACATCCGAGCACGTGGCAGCATGGGGCCACCTTTCTTAGCATCAAAGGTATTTTCACAAGGTTTCTCAGCCCATGGCTCCCTAACTCAATAAAAAGAAGGCATGAGGCAGATATTATCCTGGTTGCAGCAGAGTTTTGGTCCCATGTGCATGGGCTTTCTGTGCACCAGCTGATGGGACAGAACAAAGAAATGTTTGACAAGAGGAAGCCAGGAGACTTTAACCAGAAGTAAACTACGCCAATCCAGTCTGTCCCAATCTCCTTGGGTAGATCAGAGAACAAACTGAAAAAGAAAATCCATACTGAAAAGTCTAGACACTTGACTTTTGCAAAGCTTTTGACAAATCTTTGCATAACCACCAGGCTCAGTCTGCTTTGTGGCACGTCAGCACTGAGAAGCTGCCGGGCAGCATGAAAAGGGAAAGCAGCTGAGGTCTCCATGAGACAAGAAAAATGGAGTGACCCCAGGTGGGGCCAGCATAGCCCCCACTGACACTCAGTCCCTTCCTGCCTGTCACAGCAATCCCAAAACTCACCAGCTGCAACAAGGCCTTTACCATCCCCCACCAGGTTAACTTCAATAAGCAGTTCCCACACCTTGCCCCAGCACAGCCACCGATCCCCACAAGGTCTCAACAGTTCATCTACTGTCCATGCTGTTCCTTCAGCCTCTTCAGGCCAGCCCACCCTGCTTCTTGCCTCTGCTGTGTCCAGATTCTCCCTTCTCCGGGCTCCTCTCCCAGCCAGCCTCTCCTCATCCCAGCCCCTGCTCCTCCCAGGGCCTCTCCTTGTCTTTGCAACATCCAGGGCACTCTCTCTCCTCCCTCTGCTTCTTTGGGGTCTCTCTTCATCCAGAGCTCCCCTTCCATATGGTCCTTAGAGCTATTTAACTACTTAGCAGGAACCAGCCACAGCTGCACATTATCCCCATCAGCCAACCCACCACCCCTGAAGCCAGCCCACAGCTGGATATTATCAATGTTAATTAACCTGCCTTCATTCCTCTATAATTCTCCTACAATTCCCCCCTTTTTTTCTCTTTTTTTAAATTTTCCTTCTTAATATTTCATACCTTCTGTATTTAACAATCGTCACAACCTTTTCACAAATAAACTTCTCATACAGTCCAGACAACTTGTCCCTGAACTCATACACATATTCCTTCTTCACTTTTGTCTTGGGCTTTTCAGCTTCTGGGGGCTGATCACCTTTCTTCTCATTTGTTTTCGTGACATCTGGGATTTTGTTTTCTTCAGAGGGAGGTTCTGATGAGCTTATAGTACCTCGCCCTCTCACCTCCTGGGCCACACTGGACAGTAACCTGAGTGAGCTTTCAGCAGCAGATTTAGAATATAGCACTAATACATTACTCTGTGTCCTAACAAGCTTCTCAACATCCTTGTGGTCGCTCAGTTCTTCTACAACTGGAGACAACTTCAACAAGCACATAAACGCCGGCAAGAATACTGCCAGGCCGAGCAGCGGTGCTGCCCAGTGCCTCTGTCTAAAAATGCATCGGCCATAAGCTGAGGCAGGGGAGCTGGGGACGAGGCCGGGGGAGACCTTGGGAGGGAGAGGGATGTTAACAGTTTCCCCTTTGGTGTGTGCGGAGCTCACGGAGGGGTTGCTGTGGCTCACATAACCTGCAAGTGTCTTTAGGATGCTCTGAGGCATGGCTTTTTCCCCCTCCCTCCTGCTTTGGCTTGCATACAGCCTGGCGCTGAGGACTGAGACGCTACAACCTGGACCAGCCGTTCTCTGCTGCCTGGAACGTCGTGTTTATGGAGGGAAGGATCCAGTCTTCAACTGCCAGCACGATCAGCAGGGTTGGGCAGAGCTGTCCTGCTGGTACGGTTTTCTGGGAAAAGGAGAGGGCAGAAAACAGTGTCCAGTGTGCACCAGCACTGCTGCTTGCCCTTCAGCACGAGTCACACCTGCCTCTGGACATTAAACACGGGCAGCCATGATCAGGACAAGGCAACTCCTTCTTTCTTACATTTTCCTTGCTTGCTCTAATCTATCACTGTTATCCCAGTCTTGACTTACTGGAGAACTTCCAGTTTGCCCATACTAAGCCATTCCCCATTCTTCTGTGGCTAACGGGGCTCCAGCTGCCCCTCCTGTAACCAGGCAGCAGCCGTGTGCCGAGTGGGTACATCCCATGCTGCTGCTGGTGCAAGGCAAAGGGGATTTCTTTCCTCGTGTGAGCAAGGAGGCTGAAGGAAATTCACAGCAGGACCAAGGAGGACTGGGACCCTCTGTTCATTTTTGGAACAGCAGTGCCCACGCATAACTGGTCATCTAATAGTCCAGAGCAAGTCCTTCCTAGGAAGTCCTGGCTGCCACCTCTTTTTTAGGAGCAATGGCAGGAGCCATCCATTAAACACTGAAATGGTTGGGGATTCTGGGAATGCAGGCTGTTTAAGCACTGAAAATAAGATTCGACATCAAATGATGAGTACAAGTCCCTGCAGCAGAAAATTAAATAGCTTAAATTCTCTGCTGTGCCCTGCGGCAAAAGCAGCTTTCTGTTCCCTGTGTTGGGAAGGAAAAGAAAATCAAACTACTGCAAATTGCTAATCTTGATCAGGGAATGGCAACCAGACACTCCAGACTGTGTATGGTTTTCATTCCTTCAGCCTGAATGTTAAAATGATCAACTGCATTTGGAATTGGGTGGAAAAATTAATGCAAGGCACACTGTATTTCCACACTTGTATTTCCCTTTTCTTTATTTGCTCATTTGCACATAAAATTTCCTAATTTCTTTTTGCACCCCTGCATTTTGAAAAGTAACTCGTTAGGACTATGAGTTTGCAGCAAATGAGATTAATTGGTCAGTTGCATCACTTACAGCTGCTTCATTCTGTTTGCCGATGCCGGCAGGGACATGCATGCCAGCCATGGCTGGATTTATCAAGGTTTGTTTGGGTTTTTTTCTTACCCAGCCTTCTGAAGGCTAGACATACCCTCTGCTTAAAATAAAAGCTTTGATTCCTCGGTGTCTACACCAGCCATGAGACTCAAGGGAAATAATCCAGGGGAGTGATCAGTTTGGGCACTGGTGCCTGAGACTGCAGTGCTATAGGGCAGCTTTCTGCGAGCTCCTGGGGCTGCCTGAATAAAGCCAGAAATCCTATAGTAACTCCTTCTTTCCTATTTTATTCCTGAATTTTTCTTTTAGTCAAGCAGAATGGTCTTAAAAATATCTCCCTGCTCCCAGTGGCATCAGGGCTTATGTGCCAGGCTGGCATCTGGGCGAGCTACTCTCCTTAACCATGTTCTTGCAACGGAGACATTTCCCCCTCGCGCTCCCTGTAATGCCCATGAATAATAATGAAGGCATGCGCAGCCAGCTGGAAGAGAAGAAAATCTGCTCCACAAGCAAGAAGAGGTTAAGAAGACCCAGTTTATGGAAATAATATGAAATCATGAATGGAAGCCCTGGCATAACACCTTTAGTGTCTTGCAGTAAATGATACTGTGTTAATGCAGTCCTGCTATCAGGCGTGATCGTATTTTTCTCCTTTCCGTAATGCTTGCCCCATCTAATTTACCCTCCAGAGTGCACACAATGTCCTTGAAGGTCACAAATTAAATAAGTTGTTTTTTCCAAGGCACCAAACACAGCAGGTACATCGATAGAGCTTTACTGGGGCACGCTGGGCACCCAGACATGACACCAGGGCATTGACTTGGAGCATGCACTAGCTTACTGACCTAACCAGCCACGGTCCCACTGTAACATGCTGGAGAAGGAGAAGTGACTGTAGTTCAGTGCAGGCTGTGACTCGCAGTGTCCCCTGTACCCATCAACACCTGGGAAGTGAATATTTCAATTAAACCATTGCCACTTCCCAGTGACTGCAGCTTTTCAAGCCCTTGCTCTGCCAGTTCAGATGGGTGCTGAGGCAGAGAAGTGTGGCATGAGTAGATGTCAATGACATCAAAAAACATAAGCGGGTGCAGAGGTTTGGGATAGAGCTTCTCAGTGAATGATCAGGATTACTCAATGGGAACAGGGCACATCCAGAGCTGCAAAACCTGATTCTGAAGCTAAATATGAAGGCAACGTGCGGGCTGCACCAGAAATGGGTCTGTCTGCCTTCTTCCTGGCTGAGGTCACCCTGTGCAATTCAGCTCCAGCATCCCAGGCCGCTCCTGGCACCAGCTGAATGCCAAAGTACCATCGTTGCCTTTCAAAGGTGTCAATGGTTCAAGCCCCAGATATGTTCAAGGCTCAGATTTCTGCACTGGCAGTTTCTGAAGCCAAGGCTGAAGCCCACGTGAGCTAGGACCAGGGCATTTGCTCCTTGGGTTATGGCCATGGGACTTCCAGAGATTAGGCAAACAGAGAGCTCTCATTTCCTCTAAAATACTTCTACCGAACAAGTGTATCAGGCTTCGTCCCCAGCTGAGGACCACAAAGAACAGATGGAAGGACCAACCCTTCCACCTGGGCCATGAGAGTGATCCTTAAGGTATCATTCACACTGCTGCCCCACAGCTGGAACTTGAGACTGCTTCTCCGTGCCACTCTCCAAGTCCTCATACCTAGCTCCTGGCTCTGGCTCCTCTCTGGATTATTGCTCCAGCAGGCATGTCAGTCATTGTGGGCTAGCACTCACACCAATGCCTGTCCCAAAATGCCTATGGTCACCAAATCCATGGTTGGGATTGGAAGAGACCTTAAAGCCCATCTAGTTCCAACCCCCTGCCGTGGCCAGGGACACCTCCCCCCAGCCCAGGCTGCTCCCAGCCCCGTCCAGCCTGGCCTTGGGCACTGCCGGGGATGGGGCACCCACAGCTGCTCTGGGCAGCCTGGGCCACTGTCTCACCACCCCCACGGTTAAGAATTTCTGCCTTGTATCTAATCCAAACTGACCCTCTTTCAGTTTAAAGCCGTTACCCCTTGTCCTGCCACTACAGGCCCTACTAAAATGTCTGTCCCCATCCTTCTGATAAGCTCCTTTAACTACTGGCAGGCTGCTCTGTGGTCTCCCCAGAGCTTTCTCTTCCCCAGGCTGAACCACCCCAGCCCAGCCTGTTTGCACGGGAGCGGTGCTCCAACCCTCTGAGCATCTTCGTGGCCTCCTCTGGACTCGCTCCAACGCATCCTTTGGTTTCAGCAGGACCTGGCTTTTGGTTAGTACGGAGGTATATCCCAAGGTGTTACCAGGAACCAGCACGAGGTTTCCTTTACGCTTAAAGCTAAATTATACATCATGATTATGTATCCTGCTTAACAAGGGCAGGTGCTGTGCCATTAGAATCCTGTCTGACTCCTCAATGTCTTGCAGTTTCTGAGACCCTTTGTTAAAGGAGGAGGACGAGGAAGACAGCGTCTGACTACAGGCTGAGCCACGGTTGTTCTCTGCTCAGCACTTTGACACTCTTTAACAGAATGAGGAGGAAAGGGAGGGCAGTTTCACCTTGCTTTGCTTTCGGTCTAACCCCACTTCACCCCAGCTGCTCAGCGCCCTGCCCGCCCTGGGCTGCACCTGGGCTCCACAGCGGCTGCGCGAGGGGTTTCCTGCCCCGACCTCAAGCCGGCGGCTCAGGGGCTTCGTTCAGGTTCTTCAGGCTTCCTGTTTTTCTCTGAAAGCTTTCATTTTACCAGCAAACTGTTTCCTGTTCTAAGGCTTCTTGCGACTGAAATCCTACAGTTTATCCCCAGCAAGACGTGGATGGTAAAGTCTTTGAGCGCTCTTCCTTTTGCTCACGCTCTCTCCCTCACTGTCAGCTGTCTGGATGGGTGATGTGCACCTCAGTGAAAATTTCAGGAAGGTTTCACTGAGATCTTTAAGTCTTACGGGCTGTCTACAAAATGGGGGGGTTAACTGGCTTGGCTACAGACAGCTTTTCAATTATATTCATGGAAAGTATTGTGCTTTCTGCATTAGCTTATCAGGGAGCAGGGAGCCCTCTATTACTTTAGCTTTCAATCATTTTCCTGTAGCTGTTGCTAAAGTGCTATTAGAAATGAATTAGTGAGTTCGAAAGCAATAGCGGTATAGACGGCCAGGTCTCCGGGCTGCCAGCCTGCCTGCCTCTGGAGGTGAATGCCATTAGAGAGACTGAAAAGCTGACAGGGATGGAGAAACCAAGATAACCTGGCAAGGGACTGCATTCAGAGAGATGCTATGGTGACAGAATCATTTTAGCAGTAAATGTCTTTTTTTTATATATATCACAGCCACGATGTAAAAAGTTTAAATAATTACGGATGTGATTTCAAGCTCATTAACTGTGTGGCTGAGCTGAAAGCCCTGTCACTAAGGGGAGGGAGCTGTTGAAGGTTTCGTTGTTTCAGTTCATTGCAGAGCAACCAGTAAATTCCAGTAACAATGAATGACTTAGAAAACATTCAGAGTGCGTGTTCTAAATATTATTTTCCTACAGTCTATATTTTTATATATCCCTAATTCTTACCATAATATTTTCATTAAATGTAACCTTCTAGTTGTAGCCACTTTGCTTATTCCCTCGCCACCCAGATCAAAGGCTGCGGTGTAACTGCTGGATGTTTCTGTGTATCTATATGTAAGACACAGGACACCAACTGCCATCTCCTCCCTGATAGTGCTGGGTTTAACTTTCAGTAGAAATACATCAACATGAGGCTTCGATCTGACTGGGAAGTTGTGTGAGAACTTTCCATTAAGAATATCGTGGATTAAAGAAAAGGAGTTTGTGAACAAGCAGCACATTCTTGCTAAAACCGCTGCTTCTGCTAGGATGATTGAAATAAATCCTTTCCTTCTTGCATTGGGCTGACCGGAATCAGTGTATTTCAGTACCTCAAACTGAACCAAGTTGTCTTGGTCCAGCCTAGCACTGAGCTGAGCTTGCAAGAGGTTGCAGTTGGCCACCCCTGTGCCCTCTGTGGGCTGGACTCGGAGGCAGGACTCTCCTGCCGTACCTGTGTCTGAGATCCCCTGCTGCTCTGAGCATGGCTTGTAAGAAGCCAGCCAGGAGACATCCTCTTGATTAGGTTGCTTTCTTACTGCACTTTCCTCATCTGCAAAGTGGCTGTCGTATTACTCTTGCAAAACTTCATGAGCTGCTGCAGTGGTTTAAAGCTGGATGCTGCAGTTTAAGTCATGCATATCGCAGCCATTCGGGGGCTGTGGAGAAGCACGTCCAGCTACGTTAGCAAACTGAGGGGGAGAAGAAGTTGGCGTTTGTTTCCTCTTAGACTATGAAACCAAAAAATTTGCACTTGTTCAGCTGGCTGGAGAACTCAGACGTGTTTCCATGAAGCACTTGCTCGCAGTGCCCAGCCAGGGGATACAGACCTGGCAGGCTGCAGGAGGGGCTCAGCCCCCGTGACAGACCGCACCAGGGCTTCCCATTCCCTCCCTGTTACCCACTTCTCCTTTCAGGTTAATTACCTGATTAACTTGAAGCCAGGGGAGCTCAAAAGAGTGGGGATCTCTGTGGGAGTTTAGCAGCTGCTGGCTCTTAGTATCCATTTGCAAGCATCTGAGCCCTGCGAGCACTTTCAGCTCTGCACAGGACTTTCCCCTTGCTGCTGGTGAGTCCAAGCCCAGGGGCCGAGGCCAGGGGCTCGGGAAGGCAGGGCAGCCACTCTGGGGGGGCATCTGCCCTGGTCTGTGTCATGCAAGGAGAGCAGAGGGGGACCTGTGGGAGGGGAACCGGGGATGGGAGGCAGGAGGGAAGCACCGGTGCCCTGAAGCTCCTCTCCCCCTGCTATTTGTCCAAAAAATGAGTCTTTCAGGGGACTGGGAAAGCAGTGGGGAATCCCAGAGCTGTCAGCCGAGGAGGAAGGAAGAGCAGCTGGAGGTCCACAGTGGTGAGAACTGCTGAGCAGAGCACAGACCGGGGCAGTGAGGGTGAGATTTGGGGAGACAAGGGCACAGCAAGGTGGGTGTGGGATGTGGTGGCAGGATGTGGCCAGGGAGGTGGCAGAGGCTGTGCACTGCCAGCCTCACACCATCTTGGCATGGGAGAGACAGCACAAGCTGCCTGCCTTCCCCTCCATGCCCACAGTGCAACCCTGTGAGCCCCTCTGAGCCCCCTCGCCAGCCAGGGCTCTGCTTTTGCTCCTGCAAGGTGCCTGCATCACCCCAGGTTCCATGAGCTGTGGCTCTGCATGCTCGGGCTGCTCAGCATGGCACAATGGCCTCAAGTTGCAGCAGGGGAGGTTTCAGTTGGGTATTCAGAAAAATGTCTTCACTGACAGGGCTGTCCAGCACTGGGACAGGCTGCCCAGGGAACTGGTGCAGTCACCATCCCTGGGGGTGTTTAAAAAATGCATAGGTGCTGTGCTTGGGGACGTGGTTTAGTGATGGACTTGGCAGTGCTGGGTTAATGGATGGACTTGATGGTTTTAAAGGCCTTTACCAACCTAAATGATTCTGTGATTCTATGATTCTAAGGCTGGCAAGGGAGCTGGACTGGCAAGCTGATCTGCCTTTGGAGGGTTGCTGTGTATTTCTGCTAAGCTAAAGCCCCCAGGATCTCCAAGAGGCAGGATGCCTCAGAGCAAAGCTCCCAACGTAGAGTTGCGGCTTCTTTATGGTTGGTTGTTGGTTTTTTTTTGCTTTTTTTCTTTCTTTTTTTTTTTTTTTTCAGCACTGACTTGCACAGTTAGGTATGCCCATCCCATGCTGATCGCAGGGCACCCCAGCACAGTTTGTGTGACCCAGTAGGGTGATTTCTCGAGCTGAAATAAGTGCTGAAACAACAGGGGCCAACAAAAGTAAGCAGGTGATGGATTGCTTGTAGCTGCTAACCTGTTTCGCCTGCCCGTGGACACGGTTCTGTTGCTCAAGACACTATGCTGGGTCAGAACCAAAAGGGAGTTTTTTTGAAGAAATTAGGGAAGTTTTATTGTGGAATTCAGACCAGCCAATTATAAAAGGCCCTTCTGGCTCCAAATTCACATCCATTAGTTAACACTTGTGCTGTCTGCAAAACAACAGAGGTGAAATTGGTGTGGGGAAGTGGTGTGCCGGGAGCTTGTGTGCAGATCATCTCCCCAGCCTGTCTGTGTGTCCCAGGAGGTGCTGGGCAGCCCACGGTGACCTCAAGCATCAGCGGGAGGCACACACAGCTACCACTTACTGTTGTGTTCAGGTATCGCCATGGCTTCTCTCTGGAGCTCGCTGGAAAAAGATGTGTTCAACCCGCAGAAAAAGAGGCTACTGGAAACCATTCATGTCTGGAAGACAGGGAAGAAGAAGAAGATGTCCATTCTCTGTGTCGTGGGTGAGAACCTCGGGGGCTGGGATGCTGGCTGAGCTGCAAACCCGGGAAGGTTTCTTGCAGCTCTAGTCAGAGAGTTTTGTCTCTCGTGGCTCTTTTCCTAATCTGGGAGAAAAGATAGGACCACTATTTGGAATGCTGTATTTCAGGATTAAATGAGGGAAATACTAATCCAAAGATAGGCACTGTGCCTGTCAGTGTAGTATGTCAAGAACTGGCAACAAAAGCACAAGTTTCCCTCTTGAGTGCCGGGTGATCTTTAGCTGGCTAGAGAGAGCTGGGGTCTGCAGGACTGCTCCCTCCACCAACCTAAGATTTTATTTTTTTTTTTACCATTTGCATCAAACCTGTCATTAGAGGTCAGCAACAAACCATTCTAACATGACACAGCATTACAGCCTCATTCTGTCTCTTCATAGTTTTGGTGAAAGTTTTATTGGTACCCAGACATTACACAGCGATTTGATTAGGATCCAAGGGTACAAGTGCTTTGGGAAATTATCCACCTCCTATGGTATATGCTTTTCTAGTTGCTCCATCACTCCTGAGACATTGTTAGCATAGATTTTTTGACAGACTTACAGGGGAGGGACTTCCCTGCCAATGAGCTTCTAGACAGTGTAGTCACCTGCCGCAGGATTAATTTCTGACAGCCTTAGCCATAGTGTTTGACCTAGATTATGTGCTTCAGCTCCCTCTGTAGTCAGCGGAGGCCAGCAGGGATATCTCCAAGGGTTGATGTAGCCACCCTGTATAACATCTAAAGTACACAAGTTACCCCTGGCGCTGTCCGTGTCAGCTTTCTGGAGGCACCTAGCTCATATGGGGGAATGAAATTGTAATAGCCAGAATGATGTACAGTGAGCGCCTCCCAGATGACCCAAGAGGTGACTGTAAGCTAATTGGCACTGGAACTGATTTTTGATGGGATATGTTAGTGTGGGTATCAGTCAAACAATGCAGTGCTTTTGGACCCTGTTGTAAAGCCAGCAACATGGTATGTAACCGTCATAAATCTCCTCACACCAGGGCGCCCGGTTTGCACCACATTTGGATCTTGCTGAAATACTACTTTTGCCTTGTGTAGAGCACAATGGCCTGGTTTAAAACCCTTTGACATTATTCGGAATCCCTCATTAGACTTCAGAGTACTCTGGATTAGACCCCAGAGAGGACTTCCCATATGTAAATACTCAATGAAAGGAAAGCCAGTAGAAACCCTGTAGTATCTCTCCATACAGCCGCAAGGCAAAATCAGTGTCTGTGTGTCCATCTGTACTTGTCCACCCACACTGAACTGTTGTGTACTGGGCTACCAATAATATTGTGTGTTGTTTGGGTTGTTTGTTTTTTTTTCCTCATCCTCAGTGGACACCTTTATGCCAATGCAGCCGTTTCTGGTGAGGGTCAAGACAGACCGAGGAGAGCAGTACAAGATAGCCTGCCGGTGGCCTTTAGCAGAGCTGAAGCTTGTGGATGGCAAGACCCTCAGTCAGGTAGGATTGATTTTCCTTCTGTGGCAAAAGGCAGAACTGATCTGGGGGAGGGTAAGATATGAGTATAGAGCTAGAGAGACCCAGGCCAGGATCCACAGGGGGATTTGTGTCCTCTGGACCTCGTCCCATATGTTTAGGTGGTGAGAAGAGCAGCAGAGGGGGTGTGTGCATGTGTGTGTGTGTGTGTGATTTCTAATATGAGAATGAACCAGCCCGAACAATGCTAATTTTGGGAAACAGCCACCAGTAAAAAAAATTTACAAGCCTTCTGCCTTCCCTCAGAGCTGCTTCCTAGAGTATGGTGAAGGGAGTTCTCTCCCTGTTTGGTTCCTCCTTCCTACATCAGTGCTTTTGGACTTGTTGCTCTTATGTTTTCCAGGGAGATGCCTGTGCCCAGGGCTGGGGCTGGCATGATTTCCTCCCTCCTAAGTCATCCCTCTCGAAGTTAGGAAATGTCAGGCTGGCCAAATACCTGCCTGGGTGAGCAGTGAGTGGGTGACTGCTGCACGGACACAGCTTCCATCAAAATCAGTGGTCAAACTCCCCTCCTTCCTCAGGCAGAGGACCTCCCGAAGCTCTTTGCAGGAGATGGGCTGCAAAGTACTGCTCTTGTCAGGTCTCCAGGATTTGCAGAGCACATTGTCAGGCCCATCTGTCGATCCATGTTGACAAAGCTTCTTGACAGACATTTGCATAGGGTATTTAAAGATTAAATGGAGGCATTTACTGAAAGAAGGATTATAGAGAGCTGGAGTCAGCGTGATTCTGTGCTTTTAGGGAGACATTAAGGCTTTTGGGAAAGAAAGCATGGACAAGATATTCGCTTTCTGCTGCTGGGGCTGGCAGTGTCATTAAAGTTGTTATAATTAGGGTTTTTTATTAATGTGAATGTTCTAGGGGCTTTGGCAAGGTGCCTGAGTTTTCACAAGCATAGAAACAAATGAGAAAAAGAACAGCTTTCCAGTTCTACATCCAGGGCAAATAAAGTACATCTGCACAGCACGTCAGAAAGGAAAATCACAACTGCAGGTTGGCAGGGCATCTTGATCCTGTGGGTAGAACAGAACTGATAACTCATAGTTTTACATTCTCCTGTAAACAGGGAAATTCATGCTTTCATCCTGCCTGAGCTTTCTTCTCGCAGATGAGCCACCAAGTCTTCTAAAGGCTTTAGCTCTGGAGGAGTTAGGATTAGAAGGTACCTCCAGGATTTTCCGTCCTTTCCCCTTCGTGTGCCATCCCAATGAGATAAACCGATCATATTCTATCTTAAAGTATCGGTGTATATTTGAACCCTCTCCTACTGGGAGTCAAATACAGAACTTGGTTGTCCCGATGGCTAAAGCCTTCTTATGACTCCCAGCCCATATTCCTGCCCACATCGTTCCTGTTTGCCCTTGTGCCGTGGCTGTCCTTTAGGTTAGACAGCTCTTCTCCTTTGCAGATACATTTTTAGATGGTGGTCACCTCCCCTATTAACCTTCCTTCTGGCGGGCTAAGTGGACTGGCCTCCTAGACTCCTCTTCTGTGCTGACTTCTCTCTTCCCTTCATCAGGCCTGGAGCCCTCTTCCTTGCTTCTTCCAGGCTGAATTGGTCTTTCTTGAAACAGAGGCATCCAGAGTTGTCCATATCCTTCCTGAAATGGGTCCTACTCACCAGGTGAAACTGCTGCACAAGGTCCCCAGGCAGAGGAGAGGCTGCACAGGCTGCAGCCAGGACATGTTGGCATCCTTCAGGGTCCCACCATGGAGACCCCAGCACACGGCAAGCACAGTGCAGCCCAGGGCCCAAGTCAGCACAGTTCTGCCCTGTCGCGTGGCTCGGCAGGTCCATGGAAATCAAAATACGAGCTCTCCTCTGCTGCTTAGCAGATAGTATCAACTACAGCCAAACCCTGGCTACTGAGTCAAATTCAGTGCAGACAGCAAGGGCTTGGTTGTCAGGTCTGCTCTGGTGCACTGGGAAGCCCTCTGCACCCTGGCACCAGCAAAGTACTGACACTGCAAGTCCGGCGGTGTTTAAAGCTACAGCTCCCCTGACCGAAACAGTATTAATATTTATGAAGCGATTAACGGATGCCTCCCTGCTTTAATAGCGCCTCATAAGGCATGCTATAAACCACGCACACTGGAAATCCCTTCCTCACACATCGCTGCTCCGTGCCGTTGCAGGGGCTGCTACCGAGCCTGCAGAGCAATGCGGGGGCGTGATGTATTGCTTCAAGGTGTTTAGAAACAACCCTTAAAGCATTGTAGGACTGCGTCAGTCCTCATAAACTCTATGTCTGTTATGATGATTAGTATCAATAATTACAAGTGCGGCTTCTAAGTTCTCCAGAAGGTGAGAGCAGGCTGTGCTGCAGAGCTAATGAGAGGATGCAGGAAGGAGTTTCTCTCTGTGGGATGCTCCTTGTTCAGCAGCCTCCCTTATTCTCCCCACCTAGTACCTCTTACTGGCAAAAACTAAGTCTCCTGTGGCTGTGGTTGCCCCTCCATGGGACTCCATCCTTTGGGCATGGACAGATGTAGAGAGATTGACACTTACACATGAAACAGTGTATGATGGAACATCCCCAAGATGAAAACAACATGGGGAAATGCCAAGAGTGCTTATTTTCCAGTCCATGCTCCTGTTCTTTCAGGTGATTTTCCCCTGCCAGGGAATGGGGCTGCTGGGAGGTGCCAGGTGAAGCACGTGTAATACCGCAGTGCTGCTGGGGGAAGTTCAGGACTGAGCTTGTGGAAGCCCATTTCTGTTTTTTTTTTCTGGGTGTTCCCAATTCTTGAGCAAAGAAAGGTTTGAGATTTCCGGTTGGTTGAGAACTACAGAGGGGAATATCTGCAGTGGGAGGCAGGATGAGTGCTGGGCTTACCCCAAATGCTTAACTCCAGTTGATTCAAGCACATCATTACACTGCAGAGTTTATTGCCACAGGATGCTGTGGATGCCGACGCTATGAATAAGATCAAAAAGCCATCAGAGGAAATCAGGGACAGTAGGTCCTTCAAGGGCTGTTAAACACAGTGCTGTGGATACAACCTTTGGCTCAGTGAGCTGCTAGATCATGGGCTGCTGGAGGCTGGCAGGGAATCCTGAAGGCAATATAACTGTGGACTTACCCTTTGAATGCTTTTTCTCCCAAGCATCTGTCATTGGCCACTGTCAAAATTCATCAGCGTTCGCACCCCCAAAACTGCAGTAAAGGGTGACGGATTTATATAATCTGAAAAGAGATCAGCGTGCTGGAGCAGGACGCTGCTGCTGGTTGATTGCTTGGTCTGACCCACTATGCGTGTCTTGGTGTCTACGTCTAGGGTTAGAATTGCTGTGCATCCTTTTATTTTCAGTGCTTTTATCATGCTTATGATTATTTGCCAAGTGCCATGAATCTACCTCTCAAATCCTGCCCCATTGCTTTGGGATAGCAGCAGAAGTCCAGGGAGAGATGTCTGTATCTTCAGGAATGAAACATGAAGAAGGATATGCTGTTAACGAGAGGAATCGCCTGCTGTCAGCTGGGAGATGGAGAGCTTGTCAGGGGATTCATTGATTGAAAGATTTCACATCAAACTTCTGACAGCAGTTACCCTGGGGACGGTACTCTTGGTGTCCATCATGTTGAGTGCTGCAAGGATCGTGGGGGCAATAGCCTGTTTTTAGCCCTTCATCAGATCTGAGTCTGACTATACCCATGCAGCTCCACCAAAACCAGTCTAGCCATTGGCATGATGTGGCCAGTAGCACCGGTCTCCCTGGGGTCACCTTCCCAGCATGTCCAGCCAGGCGTTTTGCCAGGTGGTCTCTGGGAGCTGTCAGGATCACCCCCCTGGCTGAAGGGACGGAGCTGCTTGTGCAGACAGAGCTCTCTCCTCTAAGCTCTGTGCTCGTCTCCACTCACAATGTGGCTTCCTGGGGCCACCAAAACCCCCAAAGCTTGAAAGTGCAGCGCAGGAGTGTATCTCCCTCCTTCAACTAGGAGGTGTTTCTTCTCCCGGCACACAAGGTGTTCTCACATCAGTACCTGACACTAACATGTGCTGCAAACCTATGCTGAGTGTATGTGGTGCGGCAAGTGTGTCTAATTGTTGTAGTAATTAACTGTTGGCATCTAGGCAAGCCTGGATTTTGATCTGCAGTTTGACAAGGTTTACAAGTGGACAGCTAGCAGCTTTGATGAGAAGAAAACCTTTATCAGATGCTTATGGAAGCTGAACCACCGATTCCTCGCCAGCTCTATCGCATTTGTGAATGTCCCCTCCTGTGTAGCAGAAGGTGATTAGTTCCCTTGTCGCACTCAGTGGTTTGGGATTTTTTTTGCATTATCACTGTTATCGCTTTAGGAACGGGAGGTGAATAAATTGCAAACAGTGCATGCAGGTGATGGGTGAAGCCGGGGTGGGTACCAGGGAGAGCTAAGCAGGAGCATCCATGCTTTGTGTGTCTGGAGGCACAGCCATCCAATTTATCCACTGACCCCTGCCATGGAGACACAGTGAGAGGCTGGGAGGGAAAACAGATGGACAGTTCATTTTATCTCCAGAGATGCTATCTGCACTCTGGGCTGGGGAAGGCAGGTAGTAAAGTGGTGGTAATGTCAGGCCAGGGGGAGACTGGCTGCCTGCCTGGTAACATTACCCCATAAAAAGATATATGGATATAAAAATACATTTTACTTGACAACACGTGACTATCAGTATATTTGATCAGAAGCAGCCTGTTCATCTCTGAAATTTGTCTCAGCTTTGTATAACATATCACCATGCCCCAACACACAGTCCTAGAGAGGTGAACAAGTGAAAACACAACCAAAGCCCAAATTGAATTTCAAATGTCTGTTTTGCTGCTCTTACAAAGCTGGCCCTTTATCCCACACACATCTTTCTTTGGTCCATGCTGTGACCTTATTCTAACTGACCATCAGACTAAGACCCCTGGACTCATGTCACTTGGACTCAGTGGGGGCCTTGGGGCTACCATTAGCAGGGCTAATAAAATGACACAGCTAGAAGGTTTTGGCTACCTCCACATCTCCTCCTGCCCACGCAGGGAGACAAAGGCCCCAAGAAGATAGGAAGGACACTGTGGAGGCTGAGAGCCAGGAGGAGCTCAGTGTGTACCAGGAGATGACACCAAGGGAAGCTGCTGATGTGTTGAAACTGATGGAGGAGTACGAGCCCCTTGTGAACAACTCGGTGGCCTTTGCAGAGCAGCTGACCAATGATCTCCATGTGCTGGATGAGGTAAGGGGGCCAAGGGCTGTGACTCAACTGAAAAAAAGGTGTCTGGCTTTTGGGGGCACTGGGTTAGTCTCTGGGTTTTGCTCTTTCGTTTGCTGTGAGCACTTGATCCGAGCAAAAGTCATCTTGCTGTTGTGCTGCTTCAGCTCAAAAGGCATCTCATGTGCAAGCCCAGAGGATGCTGCTGCTCCTCCCCTCGCGAAGGTAGGTGTTTGTCCCCCTGTGCATGGTGCCAGCGCTGAACAAGGAGCTGCAGCCTGGCAGCCAGGCACCAAATGTCTGTCTCTGCTGAGCTTAACTGCCCCTTGACGTTGGCTTGAGTGGTGCCTCTCCCACGGATGCAGGGGCTGACCAGCTTGGGGCAGGTGAAGCCCACTGCCAGTTTTGCAAAGCAGTAAAACAAACTAGTGGCACAGATCCAGCTGCAGGGAAGGACAGGGAGCCCAGCTGCGTGAGGACGTGGAGCTGTGAGGGGCTGCAATGTCTGGGAGCAGCGCAGGGATGGGTGAGGGTCTGGCTGCGGGGCAAAGTGAAGCTGGGGTGTTCTGGGGCTGGCTGAGGGACATGGATGAGGCTGGGGAGCTCTGGGGTCTCTGCTGCATTGTGCAGAATGTCTCTATGTCCCGTGTAGTGTAGATTAGGACCATCGTTTCTGTAGCCAGCAGCGCAGAAGGAATTTGCTTTTGGGTGTTGCCTTGCTGCTAGGTCTGCAAGCTGTGCCGGAGCCAGGTCAGTGGTCAGCAGCGACCCTGAGCAATCCCAGTCTTAACCTCATCTGGAAATGATTTACAGGACTGTTCCAAAGGGAAAACGCGGTGGCAATGCCCGCACTGTGTCTTCCCCTCCCTGCCTGCATGGGGCTGCGTGTCCCCCAGGGAAGGTTAGCCTGCCAGACACCTCGGGGCACAGAGCGCTCCCAGGTTCCTGCCAAATCCACAGCCAGGTCTGCAGCTCACAGCGTGCTTGGTCCAGCATGGCCATCGGCAAGCAGGACATGCCGAAGCAGTGGGCATGGGTCCTGCCACGTTGCCATGAAGGCTATCACAGAAACATCAAAAATCGTATTATTTCGGGTGGGTTTTTTCTTTCACTTGAGCACAAGCACATTAGTTACCTTGGGAAGGGGAGAACAGAGAAAAGCTGAGTAGGAAGGACAAAGGCTGCTGAGTAGGGAGGGAGGGGATGAAAGTGCATATAAAAAAGCAGGGGGTGATGAAGAGGGATGCCTGGAAGAAAAGGAAAGGGCCAGCAATGATCTCTACAGAAGGAGAAGCAACAGCCAGGGAGAAAAAAAAGGGGGTGGGGGGGTGGAGGGGGAAATGAAACTGAGCTGGAAGAAGATAAAAAGTAAAAGATAAACTGTAGTAGAAAGGGCCAATGGAGAAGGCACACATTATTTTCAGACTATTGAGCTTTATTTAGTTTATTAGAGTTGCTGTATTTTATTGCATTCCTGCAGAGGATAACTTGTTTCTTTGAGTGCTGGAGCAAAATAATGAGATAGTTGCTTTAGCATTTATCTTATGCTAATATAGCTGGTGCTAGAATTTTATGGGTAGGTAACTGAAGAGCAAAGGGAAAGAAATAAGCCAAAGGAAATATCCTAAAACATACAAGAAAACCACAGACCCTAAATCCAACCTTCTTTAGCTCCAGTATTTGCTGTAATCCCAGTTTGTATTGATATATGACTTTGTACACTTGGAAATTCAGTAGTTAATCTGGAAGACCAAACTCCTGAGGTCTGCTCCTGCTTGCTCTTGGCAAGTCATACAGGCACTTTGTGACTCTGTTTCCCAGCTGTAAAATACTCTCTATGAGAGTAACTAATAGATGTCTGTTGAGTTCTTTGATATGAAAGGTGCTGTCAAATACATTATTTTAATACCCTCTAATGAATGTCACTTATTTCTAATACACATCGATTAATGAGATGTTTATATTTCTAAAGCTTAATGTATGGTATTAAGTGCTAATAATACCAGCAAGTTAGACTAGCACATGCATATATTTAAATGTTTTTCCCCACATCCCAGTGATAACACCTTGTCCTCCTCTTATAATACTAATCACCGTCTCCTCACCCATCTTCTGGGGATGCAGAACACTGCACCAACAGTGAGAAAGCTGCTTTGGAGGAAAGTAAAGCACAGCCAGGGCACCTGGGAGGTTGGCAGCTCTGATTTTTACATTGGTATTCCTCAGTACTTGCAGGGTTCCAGCACCTGCTGAAACACAGGCAGCTCCCGGCAGCTTTGTGCTGCCTTCAGCAGGAGAGCGATTACCCTCAGCTGAGTGGACGCTCCGGAGAGCCCGTCCTGCCAGCAGCTGCCCTGCCAGTGTCACCAGTGATGCTCTGCTCTAGGCAAACCCCCGCGGGTCTGTTAAGCCCTAATCAGACGATCTGAAGGCGCAGCGGTGCCAGGCTTGCGGGAGGTTTATGGCTGTAATTTAGGAACATTTAATAAAATGTGAAGCTCCGGGCAGAGCCTGTGGCCACAGGCCAGAGTCCCTGGTGTGCGGCTGGAAAGCAGCATCAGGAGCGGGGCTGTTTGCTCCTTCCCAGGTCACTCGTGCCAGCCTGCGCAGGCTGGTTGGGCTCCGGGCAAAAGGAGCATTCGCTGAGCATCGGTGGTGCTTTCAGATGACTATCTGCGCGCATTAGCAAGCCCTGCTTCAAATCCGACTGCTGAGCCTGCCGGCACGTGAACCCTCAGCCTGCGCTGCCACCGCCGGGCTCCCCGAGGGAAAGCTGTGTCACTCTGCAGTGGGGTTGGTCCATCCCTACCCTTCGATGGAGGTGCTTTGCTGGCTTTGCTACGGCAACAGGCTTTTCCTTGCTACAGAATTCCTCTGACCTTTCCCACAGCCTTTGTGAATCTGCCTGCCTCCGAAGCCATTCCCCACAGTCCTTGCTCCCACGCTTCCCTAAAACGGCACCACGTGTGTCACAGGAGAGTGTAGTCCATGCTGTGGCAGTGAGGCCGAAGCCACTCGCTCCAGGTGTGTGCTCAGAGTGGCTCTCACATGCTTCAGGAGCACCTCCGTGCTGCTCTAGCATCATGCCCTGCAGGTGGCACCTGAGCTGCCAGCTCGTTTTTATCCTGATGATAGCCATGCAGGTGGAGCTTGCAGAAGAGAAAGTCCTTTACACAGGGACTGTAGGTGCCCAGCAACTACAGGGCTTTCAGACATGTTCCTAATTCGGACCACAGGGCAGGTCCAAGCTACACTAACCTGACTTGGGTTGACAAGACTTTGCTTCTCTTCCTCCTATCTAGTGATGAATTTGGCAGTGCAGGGTTAACAGTTGGGCTGGATCATCTCAGAGGTCTTTTCCAGCCCTCTATGATTCCATCATTTCCCACCTGCAAGCCGAGTCTGGGGTGTACTGAGGGTGCCGATGCTTCCATTGTTTGTTTTCAGAAGGCATCAAATAATTGAAATATCAGAAAAGACAAACTTTAAAATCTTTATTAACAGAGAAAAATAGCAGCCTGGAAGCCTCCCGCCCATGTCTATTGATTGTTTTCTTTGATATCCTGCATGGTACATAGGCCCTGAAAATGATACAATTAACATTTGGAAGCAGTTAATCTCTAGCGGAGCCTGTCAGCAGCGATTAACGTGCCGTTGTATCTCTACCACCCATCAAAACAAACGCCTGACACCTCCCTAGGCAAACTGTGCCTTCAGTTTCCGTATTGGAGACATATATATGTGCATGTCTCATGCATGATTTAGCTGTTTATTAATTCCAGTGCCAGAGCAGCTCAGCTGGGTAACACCCTGGCAGCAGTGGCAATGCCCAGAGCTGTGCTAAATGTGCTGTGACAGGCACTTGGCATGGCCATGGTCTGCATAAATGCATTAGAGCCAGACAGAAATGGCCAGTGCCTCAAAGCTGGCATGTTTTCTTACAAATATTGTAGGATGGACATGCAGGTCCTCAGGGGACTGTACCAGTTGTGGAGATTGAGGGTTGGAGAGTCCGTGCAGTGTCCACGTGGGACTTCCCTAGCGTACAGAGGGAAAAGTGGGGTGCAGAAGCCAGCAGGGCTTGGTGCCCTCTCCAGACCTACAGAGGCTGTGTTCTGCTTGTGGTTGGATTGGCCCAGCAGCTCCACAGTAAGCTCTTTGCCGTGGCAGATGAAAGTCCTCTGAGCCTACACCTTGCTTGGGGAAGGGTTTTGTTCTGCCCTGCACTTGGGACTTGCAGGTGGTTGCTGATGTAGAGTTTAGCCAAGTGCGAAGGTAAGACACTGGCCTCGTGCAGGTAGTGATGCAGGACAGCTGCAAGCATCTTGCACCTTACAGTGACAGGGTCTCTTCTTTGGCTTGGGAGGGTGAAGGTCAGGATATTTGACTCCGAGATGGTGGTGATCAGTCCCTGCTGCAGCGCTGAAGCCCTCTCTCTCCATTTCACAGGCCAACCTTAGAGCCATTATCTCTTCTGAGAAGCAGGTGACACAGCTGATGAGCTCCATCGATGAGGCCCTCGCAGAGGTGGCCCGAGTGGAGGAGACCTTGCAGATCTATGATGAGTTACTGGGAAGTGTGAAGCAGCAGATGGACCACATCCACCAGGAAAACTCCTTGCTCCATCACATCGTTGCCAACAAGACAAGGCTGATGGACAAGATCCTTTTCCTCACGGTATGTGGATTTGCAGACATAAATCTTCAGCCTGTTGAATTTATTGGAAAAAACTTCCAGCAAGCCTCAACTGCTGAAAACTATTATCTGTCTGCGAAGGCTACAGAGCTTCTCTGGCCTAGAAATGGGGACTTTGTTGTCTTGATAATGTGAGGATGGTCACGCAGCTGGGATGTACTACAGGTAGACGAGCAACAGACATGATGTGCACTGTGATCCAAGGCTGTAAGAGGGGTCTCTGGAAGTCCTCCTAGGCAAGGTTAGCCTCATATGATGTAATGTGAAGGACCTTCCAGACACAGCTCTGCAACCTTTCGCTTGAGATGCTGTGGTCTGCCTGTCAGTGTCAGGTTTGGGACCTTCTTACGCGCTCAGAGGCTGCTGGGGCAGTGTTTTTACCCTTGCAATCAAAGCACCAAGATCCTCCCAGCCTTGGGCCTTCAAATTCCAGGCATACCTATGTCTGTTTGTGGGGTTCTTGTGGAAGCCATTGCCACTGAGGGTAGCTGCCTCCCTCCTCCCTTCACTTGGTAGCTTTCAGTTTATATCTTTGTGCTATGGAAAACCAGCTTTTATTAGCAGCTAATAGTAATTTCAATAGGCAATAATCATTACCCAGGACTATGCAAGCCCAATACTTAATGAGCAATTAGAGCCAGAGTATGCAACACTCACCCCTGGCCAAAGCCTGTTCCCATCAGCACTCATAACCTCACATGCAGAGAAATTGCTGGGGGCTCTGCAGGGGTCCCAAGGCAAAGTGTGCATCTACTGTGGGAACAGCGTTCTGGGGGCTCCCTCTTGCCCTGGAGAGGCTGTTTGTCCAGGGACCCTGTTGCTTCTCATCCCACTTCCTCCTGATGGGAGTTTCCCCATTCCTTTTCTCTCCTTTCCTTTCTTTTTTTTTTTTTTTTTTTCTTCCCCCACCCACCCTCAAAGGTAACTTAACCGTTAAGTCAGTGTCTGTTATCAGCTGTGGACTGTGCAGGTCAGCCTGTCTCAGCATCCTTTGTGGGGAAAGGAGCTTTCCTCTGCAGTACCTCACAGCCACAGAGATGCTGGTGCAGGGGACAGCACAGCCAGTGGAAAGACTTTGGATCAGCTCTGGGAATAAGGGAAAGCAAGTTATTTACAAGCGTAACATGCCATAAATGCTAGAATAGTGCTGTAGCAGCACAACTAATCCTCACTTCCACTGCTTACAGTGACCTCTGTGCCACTGACCTCTTCCTTTCTGAGTAACTCAGGCTGCACTTTCCTTAGCTTTTCCTTTCTCCTTCCCACCACTTTGCTGCCAGCAGTGATCCCAGAGGTGCCAGACCTTTGGAAACTCCTGCTGAGGTTTGCCAGGGCTTCCCTGCTGACCGCTGCCCTTGTCACTGTGCAGACCGCAGGTTTTGGTGGGGGTAGAGCAGCACGGTCTTCCTGACAGACACGTGCAGCCTGGCAGCTGAAGGTAGCACTTGGCTATTTCAAGCCAGCAGCCTCGTGGGTGGGATGGGAAGGGATGAGAAGCTGGCTGTGCTTGTACCTGCTGTCTTCTGGCTTTGTTTTCAGACCCACCTTGACCTCAGCAGGGACCACTGTGATGCTCTGAGCCGGGGAGACCTTTCCAGCCCCAGCAGAGTGAAAGCCTGCATTGCTGCAGCGGAGGCTTTATCTGGCTGCATGAGCATCGAGATACAGCCCAGTGAGTAGAAAGCAGAGACTTGTATCTGCAGACAGCAGAGCCACCGGCTCATCCACAGCCTGTGCTGCACACCCAGCACTATTCCACGCCAGCCTGAACCACTGAAGAGGGTATTCCCGGGGATTAGCTCACATGCTTGCCAGGCAGCCCTGCTTGGGCAAAGTAGAAAAGAAATAGAAGGCAGGCTTGTATTTGGGAAGGTGAACAGCAGCACTGACCTGGGGGTACCTGGAGTGTAAGGTGCAGAGCTACAAACAGTATTTCCCTGCAGTGCACACCCGGAGCTGCGAGCTGGGGAAACAGTCTTGCAGGGCTGGCTTTCTTCTGGAAATTTGCTGAAGCTTTCAAGGTCTTCAGCAGCTTCACCTGGGAGCACAGCCAAGCAGGGCTGGAAAAGCCAATGCAACATCTGAACGTCCATGAAGAGAAGTAGCTGGTGGGTAGATTGGATCCATTCTTAGAGAAATAAAATTTGCGCTGCAAATAGCCAAGCTGGGGCATCCACGCACCACAGGCAGGTCTGCAGGCACCTCCCCCTGGATGTAGGCACTGGCTGATCCAGTTTACATTAGAATTCAGGCAAACATCTATAGAGTTCTTCTAAATACCTGGACGTAAGGCATTGTTGTCTGCCATCTGTGTACAACACTTCCCGTAGTTCAGAAAGGAGGTGGTGGAAAGACATGTTCGGAAATTGTGGTCTCTTGGGGCAACCTAACTGTCTGTACTTGAGCATGGAAAAATGGTAATTCATCGTAGTAGTGTCCACTGTGGGTGTTGTTGGAGACATGCCTGTGTACAGGGACTTCATCCATCCTGGCATGAAACGCCATGCTTTCCTTGTGAAGAGGCTGGGCGTTTGTCCTTGGCCATGGTAGGACTGATGGATGTTTCGCAATTTTATTTTATTTTTTCACTTTATACTCCCTCCCTGTCTGTATTTGCTTGGTACTACAGCAAATCTTTCTCCCCTTGTTGGATTTTGGACAGTAGTATTTATCTCAGAACTTACTCCTGGCAGATTTGTCTTATTTGCCAGTGTGCTGAGCGATGCTGGGCTGCAGCCACAGCAGCTCAGTACCACGACACCCTCTCTTTTTTTTTCCCTCAAGGTTACCGGAAACTGCAGTCTGTGGCTGAGCAGCTGATCATGTTTGAAACACTCAAGCAGAACTTCGAAAACTCTTTCATCAGCCACATTACAAGCATCTTTGAGCTGCAGGTGGGCTTCACTCTTCACATGGCAGCTCAAAATCTGGAGAGATTTGAATATTCTAATTGAAGAGCACCAGTGGTATAGGGGATGCTGCGGTAATAGAATTTTCCAATTATCAGGCTATCAGGTTCCCACCCATGACAGTCGTTAACCCTCTGGTCATGTTAAGAAGTGCTTCAGGACATCAGGCCTGAAGATTTTTGCTTTAGATTTTCTTTGTGGGAGGAGGGGCATGGGTGGGTGGTAACATAACATGGTGTAACATAAAATCCCAGGGTAAAATCCGGTCCCTCGATCCTTTGGTTAGCACTTTCAAGCACTCATCTTGCAGTTGGAAAGGTACAGTGGACAACATCTCTGTGGGCAGAAATTTGAAAGGAAAATTACACTCTTCTGGATTTCATTTCATGAGGAGTGACTCCCAAATCCTTAGTGTTATTTACTGTCAAGCATTGACTCTGGGAAGGGATGTTGCCTGGCAGAGAACTGGGATGGAACTGTGGGATCTCCATCCTTGGAGATTTTCAGACCTTGATTGGACACATCCCTGAGCTAGCTGCTCCACCTGGACCTGCTCTGAGCCTGCTGAGCTCCCATCCCACCTACCTGACTCTGAGCCTGTAGGAGCGGTGTCCCAGCACTGCCAGACCCTGGAAGATGGGCTGCATCAACCGTGCAGCATCCTTCCATCTCCACTGCATCCCACCTGCTGAGCCATACCCACCTCCTGGTGCTCGGAGGGACGATTTCCAGCCTGCTCCTGAGCAGTGAGCTTTTCTCCTGTGTCTTGTCCTGACCACTGTGCTTAGCTGGAGTATCCCACATCTTACTGATGGGCCAGCTCATTGCTCTGCACTCAGTTGTTCCCAGGACATGACGTTAAAACTAGAGTCCAAAATGATTATGCATGCTCTGCCTCAGCCTTTAAATTTGCTTCTCAAACACACTCAGAACTGAAAATTCAAAGGCACTTACAAAGCAATTATTTTACAGAACTTTTCAAGGCTATGTTTTATTTGACTCTGCCATTTCTGTTGCTTTAGGGTAATGCTCAGGTCCTTGCTCTCGGCCAGCCCATTGAGAAGCTATCTGCACCAAGCCACAGACTCCACCACGAGGAACTGGTGCCCTACACCCCGCTCATGGCCTGGCTGAGGAACGCCAACCCAGTTCTGTTCTGCGATCTCCCCAAGGTAAAGCTGAAATCCTGAAACAATATCGCAAATCATCCACCAGGAACAGATTAGTCAAAGTGGTTAATTCATGATGAAAGCCTGGTTTCACCAAACCCATGCCCCCCACCAGCATTCACTTTTTCCAGGAGAGTGCCTGGCCAACTTGGCCATGTGATGTTGGACCTCTGCACCTGACAGAAAGCAGTCTGGGACTCAGTGGCAGACACTGTGTTGGAGGACAAGGTCTGAAATGCTAGAATTTGGTCTTTTTGCTTTCATCTGGCCATTTCTCTACTTTCCAGGTCTATGCCCAGAACCTCAGCAGACTCTATGAGCGGGAAATCAAAGCCTTTTTTGAACCAGCCAAAACCTTCTTGTTAGGAAGAAGAAAAGGAAGTGAGTGATTTGCAAATGAGACCTTTGTGCTGCTGGGCGGTGATTTATCTGCAAGTAGGGAACACGGCAATTATCCTCCATCACAGGTGTCTTCCTCACATTCTGTGCCATGAATTTACTTTCTCCTCCAGGGGCTGGGTCTGCGGTGGGCAGCAGGTGCCAGCGCTGATGCTGCTTCATGCCAGGCAGCCTTGGCTCCGTGCTTACCCAGGTGTGTCTAGCTGCTTCGCAGAGCTGGAGCTTTTGTTCACCTTCCCTTTGCAGGGCTCAGAAATGATGCCTGGGTGGCTGAGACCCTGCCCTGAGGGGCCGTGAGGGGGGCGGCAGGCTGTATTTCATGCAAGCACAGCTGGTCACGGACCCCTCAGACACACTTTTCCCTGTAAAGAGATGGCATCAAGCCTGTCCCTGAAGACACAAGCATATTCATAGCAATATTTGTGAGAGCAGAATGATTTCATAGTGAGCTGACTGTGGGGCTGTGCTCTCCCAGGGTGATCATTACAAGAGAAATCACTGCATCTGACTCAAAATATTCCAGTCAGGTGTTTGTGGAGATAAAAAGAGAAACTGATCTGTCTCCTCTGGAAGTTTTCTATTGCGCAGAAGTTGCATTTTCCTTCAGGAAAACAAAGCACTGTAATGGAAAGTTCCATGCCAGCTTGGCCCAAGTTGAATGTCAAAACCCACTTTGCGTGGTGTGTTTAGTCTATCAGAGCACCAGCCCGGCTCCTTCCAGCTCTGCACCTACTTCATCACTTGTGTCCAGACCCAGGAGCCAGAGGATGAAGCTTACGGAAGGAAATGGGGCTGGTGGCTGACGGATCCTGGCAAAGGGCTCTGCCTTTCTGCTTTTGCTGTGCTGACCCCAAGCAGCAATTGTACTGACAGCCCCTGTCCAGCTGACCCTACTGCCCTGATATCTGCTCATCCTTTGTCTTCTGGGTGAAGCCCCTGCCTTCTCCTGAGGTACAAGGGACAGCTAGGGAGCCTGGGCCATGGGCATCTGGAGGGAGCTACCCTGAACCTCACCAGGCTGCAGGATCTGACCATTGTACGCAATTTCCACTTCTGTAGTGCTCCAGGGCCCGTTCCCTCAGTTTCAGAACCACCTATAAAAGGAAAGGAGAATATCTGAGTGTTTTGCTGTAATCTCCTCCCTGCTCTGTGGATCAGGTTGCCCAGAGCAGCTGTGGGTGCCCCATCCCTGGCAGTGCCCAAGGCCAGGCTGGACGGGGCTGGGAGCAACCTGGTCCAGGGAAAGGTGTCCCTGTCCACGGCAGGGGGCTGGAACTAGATGGGCTTTAAGGTCCCTTCCAACCCAAACCATTCTACCATTCCATGATCTGCTCTGTGAAGAACCTGGTGAGTCTCAAGCAGGGACAGAGAGAGCCTGTGTTAGCAGCAACTTGCACATGAGCTTCTGCTGGCAGCGTTTCCCATGCCAGGGTGACAGAAGAAGCTCCCACATCCCAGGTTTTGTGCTGCCGACTGGCCCTGCATCCCTCTGGGTGGGAGCATTTGGCATCGCTTTGTTTGGCATGACGGCAGCTCAGCAGTTCCCACCTTGCAGAGGCACAGCACCAAGAAGAACCAGTGAAAAGTGCTAGGTCTGCTCACCCCCTTGCTGCACTCCCAGTACTGCCCCAGTCAGTTCCAGTCCAGGGTGGGACAACAGCAGCAGATAACTCCCAGAGGCTGGTGGCTGTGTCAGAAGAGAGGGACACAGAGCACTTCTCAGCTCCCCATTTTCAGGTGTCCATCACAGCCGTATCACAACATACCCACCACCACCCCCAGCTCCTCCCCACCTGGTGCCACTTCCCCTGGGAAGACACTCAGCTGCACATACCAGGAAAAGGGGGGACCTCAAGACCATGGGACCAAGCCAGGATGGGCAGTGCTGGCAGTGTACATGTACCCGCAGCGGACTCCTGAAAATAAAGAAGGAAAATATCACCCAAGAAGTCTTGCCATTGGAAAGAAGAGGAAGGGAAAAGGAAAAACACGTGTGCTTTTTCTCCTCACTGCTTTTCATGTTCAAAGATTCATCCCCTTTAGAGGAAGAAAGAGGCAGTAGAAGCCCAGATACTAATTCTTAATTAAAATGTTCCTTTTTGTAATTTTGCTAGAAATGGAGAGAGTGAACACCTCCAGGAAATATTTTTATAGTGACCGGGAACTAGTTTTTCCATGCCAGAATGATCTGCCAAACGATGGAGCCAAGAGAGGGAAAAAATGGGGATCAAAATCTCTGCTAGTTCCAGCAAAGCAGTGATGCGATGAAAAGGACCAAAAGACAAGTGGTGTAGGGAAAGTTAGCAGGACA
This sequence comes from Falco peregrinus, assembly GCF_023634155.1. Taxonomy (NCBI): domain Eukaryota; kingdom Metazoa; phylum Chordata; class Aves; order Falconiformes; family Falconidae; genus Falco; species Falco peregrinus. The sequence goes on along the minus strand of NC_073733.1, from coordinate 2,185,919 downwards.
TTTTTATTCTCCTTGTAATTTAAAGACAAGGTAACAGGCAATTATATCAAAGAGACATGCTGAAAAGTGATGGTAGGAAATTAGTTGTGCATAATGCCATTAACCTGCTGTACTTGTTGCTACAAGCTGTCACTGATGCTGGAGGACTCAGGAAAGCCTATAGCAAGCAGACAACAGGAAAATAAGATGAGGTGGTCATAATATTCCCAGGATGATGCTGAGATACGGACTTTCTGAAAAAGGATTGCATTTTGTAAGAACTGTAAAGGCACACACTTCTCCCACGGGGTTGTTACAAGACACATTGTCACCCTGAATGTCCTTCTCCCTTCTCGGAGGTGCCAGGGACCCAGCAGTGCAGGAGCACTGGATGCATCACTTGTTGGAGCTGGGATGCCCACCCTTCGAACACTTTGGCAGTCCCTGCAGCTGCGATCTGGACACCTTCAAGCAGACACAGATGGGCTGGTGGTGACAACCATGAGGATGTATTGGCCCAGGTGGAGGTCCCTGAGCAGTACAGAGCACCGTTCTTGTGCTCCCTTTCCAGCTCATCAGAGATGCAGTGCCTGGGGCCAGCTCTCCCCGAGGTGGCTGGCAGTGCTGGCAGCGGAGTACTGGGACACGACACGGCCAATTCGTGTGGCTCTCCATGGCTCACTTGTTTTTGTTGTCCCCATGTTGCCACACAGCATGTGTCCTTACAGATATAAGCATATGTCCTTATTATTCTTGTCTTTATGGCTGTCCAGCACTGCCCATCCTACTTGGCAGAAGGGTTTGTGCACCAGTAAAGGACCAATTTGCTTCCAGCCCTTTTACGCCTCACTCACATGGGGCCGGGCTCACCTGCACTCAGCCTGGCAGAGAGGGGCATGTGCTTTGCCTCATCTGCCACACCAGGTAAAACAAATAGTTAAAAAAGATGATGTTCCTCTCACCCACCCCTTTCCTCCATGCCTGGATGCAGCTTTTCCTTGGGAAATGTGCTCTTTCTCGCTTAAAAATAGGAATTCCTGATAAGAGGTAATGAACGTACTGGCAGCAAGCAAGGCTGGGGAATTAGCAAGTGGGGAAGAAAACTCTGATCTGTGGCTTGAGAGATAATGTGATCAAACACCATTTCCTGAAGAAGGGCAATTGCTTTTATTTAAACAGAAGGAAATAACAAAGATTATGCATAGGGTAAAGAGGCCCTGGTTTCTATTTGCAAAGTGATTGATGGGCTCCAAGCAAGGGAATTGAGGTGACAGAAAATAAAAGCACCCAAGTTTTTCTCCTCCCAGAGCACAGCTAGGTCTGCTCATAAAGCCATTAAAATGGGCAACATTGCAGGGACAGAGATGACTATTAAAGAGGCTCTTTACAAAAACAGACTTGTTAAAAAAAAAGTGTAGTGCATGTGTTGCAGTCAGTCCACCTGACCTCCTTTTGGTAAATGTTAAACCAGTGATTTCCTTTCAATACTTTGTCTACCTTTAATGCCTATGTGAGTCCCATAAAATGGGAGTAATTACAATCCCAGGAGAAAATCCAGCATCTCTGAAGCCCGTTGCAGTGACAGAAGAACACCTTGATGGTTACAAGCCTGTTACTGCACTGTTATAGATCACCCAAAGGTGCCTGCCTGTTGCCAGCGTGGCCGCCGCGGCCAGGGCAAGATGAGCTGAGCTTTGCCGGCACCATGCTTTGCTCCCCGGGGTGAGAAGGGGTCTGGGACAGGTAGGAAGCCCCAGGCTTGCGTGGGAATGCTCATCCCATCATTAATGTGAGCAGCACATTGAAACTACAGCCACCATGTCACTGCAGAGCATGGTTATTGATAGAGGGAATTTTTACAAAGTTGTATTGGCAGAGCTTCTGCCAGCCAAACCGGGGAAAGGCACCTTCCCTGGGCTTGCGGTCCTACCAGTGGAGATGTGCCTGCCCACCTCTGGAGACACCGGGGACAAAGTAGGAGGGAGAGCATCACATCTCCTCCCACATCACCTCCCTCTGAAGATGAAGTTGACCTCTTCTGGGCTCGAGGACATACTGGGAGACGAGCAGCATGCTGGCAAGGCACGCATGGGTCCTTCGGCTGGAGGAGCTTGGCAGCAGCAGGCACTGAAAGCGAGCACGATCTCTCCCAGCTCCCAGAGACCTTCAGAGACTCCTGCTGAAATATTTTCTGCGAAATTGGTTGGTCTCAGGCCGTTTTGCAGGGAAGGTCTGGCTTTGATGAAGCTCTGCGGGAACCTCATCCAAGGTCTTCCCCGATGTTTCACCTGCTCGCTGGGGCGAGTCCTGCATGGAGGAAAGCCCAGGCTGTGAGGACACTTGCCTGATAACATCCCTCATCCCTGCTTTAAAACACCCCAGGCTCGCTCCAGCTCTCCATGCCTCTTTCTTTCTGTGGCAGCAAATTTTTAGGGTTGATTCCCTGCCCCCATAAAGGATTATTTATGTTGATTGCTTCTAAATATATCACCTGATCATTTATTACCTTGCTTCAGTATTATGGGAGAGTTTAGAAGGCAAACCCCAAGCTGTTTATAATTGTGAGCCATAATTAAGTCTTTTTTTTTTCCTCATTTTCCCATTCCCTTTTCCACACTAAAATTTACAGGCTCATAAAATTCTTTCCTGTTTCCTGTGGGGAGATATTTTTTCCCTAGTTTTGCTACTTCCCAGCAAGTGAAATTATCATCACCCATTGCATAAGGGTGGGAAAGAGATTATGAAGCAGCTCATTAATTTTCTCCGTGGTTTTAGCAAGGTTGAGGTCGCGAGCAGGGCTGTCCATCATCCCTCATCCCTGCTTAGCACGGAGGGCATCTGACAAATCCTTTCCAAAGGTAAAAGCCCTGCAGGTAGTGGCTCGAATAAAGATATTTCAGATGTTATGAGAAATGGAGAGCTGGCCTGACACACCAGGAAACCTCTGGGTTAGTGGGATGATACCAGTTTTTAGAAATAATTAGAAAATAATATGGATGTTTCCCCACAGATTTCTCTTAGTGATTATAATAATATTCTATTAATGCTCATTTCAAAAAAATATTTTGGCTTTTCCACTTAAATCAAGCACCCAGTGAAAACACTGTGGTAAAACTAGTAATGTTTGAAAAGCATATTAATATCCAGATGAATGTTTATAATTTTAAAAGGCCATTTTTTACAAAAAAGCCAACGCTCCCCCCCTGCCTGGATAATGTTTTATGGCAATTTACCATCAAAACTAAGCAGCAAGTGTTTTCCCTGAAACTCTTGCAGGCATTTCTGCTATTTATGCTCTTATCACCTAGGATTTTTTACTCCCCAGTCCTCAAGAGTTAGTACTAAGCACTAAACAGCAAAAGGGTAAGCGTCACAGACAGTGAAATAAAAGCATCATGAAAAAGAAACAGTTGAGAAGGCAGAGAAAAAAAAATGAGAGCAAAACCTGCGTCCCCCGTGTATCAGGATCCAATAGGAAAAGGCCAATTCACACATAAGATCAGACATAAAAAGGGACATTTAAACTTGTTAATAAAATGATCAAAGGAGCTGGAGAGGCCAAGAGGGATGGAGATGTCTAACTGCTCACCAACACACCATGCAGGTCTTCAGGAAAGCTTAGAGAAGCCAATGGTGATGGGGAGCAGGCAGCAGTCTCGATGGAGCCTCCCAGGGAGCAGAGAAGACCAGGAGCACACGCTGGACAAGAGCAATGTCATCAAGGTAAGGCGCTGAGGTTTTCTAAAGGGCTCCTGTGTTGCCCAGGGGCTGTGCCAGTGCTGCAGCCCATCCTGTATTCCTTTCTCTAGGGCTGTCTACCTGGAGCAGAAGTAGACATGTTCTGTACTGCTGACCTGGCTTAGATGTTACTTCAGGTGGACATGGACATCTACTGCAGTGTCCTCAGCGTGTGCTAGAAGGGTTTTCTAATGTGTCTGATGATTTCTAAGCAGATGCTGGAACAGGTGCTGAGAGAGCTGCAACCCCTTTGCACCGCGGAGCAGCAGTTCATTGAGAAGTTCTTCCAGCTAAGCCACGGTGCTGCAGAGCTGCAGGTGCCGGAGGTAAGTGCGAGGACTATGTCCTCTCCTGTCCCATCAGCCAGTCCTCCCTCCAGCTTGATAGAAGCCTCAGCAGGCACAGTGGGGTGGCCACTTACCTCTATCAGATACCTGAGCTCTCCTGGGCTTTTGTCCTCTGGTAACTGTTGGTGCTATCAGTAGTGGGGAAGCTTAAGACCTCCTGATGACAGAGGAGAATGCAACTGGACTTGATTGATAGCTCCAGCAAAATCACATTATGTCTAAGCATTAAACACAAGACTCCAACATGAAGCAGCAGAAATAAAACCCACATCTCAAGTTTTCCTCTCTAAGGGCAGGCAGAAAAAATCATAATTCCCATGCCATTCTTCCTTTCAGGCATCTGCCACTAAGGGAGGAGAGAGCATGGCATCCCCAGAGGACCCTCCTTGCACCAAGCCTCGGAACCAGTATGTGGGTGATGGGATACAGCTGGCTGCTCTGACAGGGGCATGGTCTGGGCTGTCCTGCCTGAGGAACTGGTAGAAGGGATTTTTTTTCACTCCCGATGTCTACTAATGGTGTCAGGTTTGCACCCTGGATAGCAAAAAACCAGGAGGCATTGTGGCTGCGCATGCAGAGAGGCTGAGCAGAGCCTGCTGGTTCTGCCTGTCCCCAGTGCAGTGGCTCTGCTCCAGGGTGGATCAGGAGGCAAGGTTTGTGTGTCACGGAAAATCCTGTGTTTTCATCAAGTTTATTTCCTTATTAGTAATGTCATAAAGTGAAAATACACTATGGAATAGAAGTCTTATAAAAAACATCAGCATAAAAACACTGACATTTTTCATTTGGCTGGTGAAACAGGACATTTCAGCATCCTCCCACAAGCCAAGACAGTGAAGAGTTGAAGGATGACCCAAGCATAAACAGGCTTAACTGCAATACAGGAGGCTTTAATTATTTCTTTAGATTTGCCCTTGCTTCTGCAGCTGGCCACAGGGCTGGTGCTCCCCTCCATTTCATTGCCTTTTTTATTATTTTTTTTTTTAAGACTAGAAGAACCTATGACCCAGCTGCTGAGTGAGATCTTCAGTTGCCTGGAACCAGAGCTGAGAGGATTTCTAGATGTCTGCAATAAGGTCCACCCACTTGGCTGCTTGCAGGTCCTGGTTACCTTGAATGACTCCATCTTTGAGATGTGGGGCTCTTCTTCAGCTCTCCCTTCGTCCTTCCTCAACACTGTCCTGGGCAACATGCTGCTCCTGGCCAAGGGCAGCTTCAACAAGTGCATTGTGAGTGTCAGTAGACCAAGTAGACCTGAGTGAATCTTCTAGTATGGTCTTCACGGAGGGCAGTACTGGTTTATGCATTGTGTGTTGTTGCCAGGGGGCCTTGTGCAAAGAGGCTGAGGAGGCAAAGATGCCCAGCAAGATGAAAGGTGGGATCCTGCCCTCCGTGACCCTCTTTGAGGAGTTTGTGAACTTCTCAGAGAAGGTGTTCAGGACAGCTCGGCGGAGAGGGGAGCTGGACAAAGCATATCTTAGACTGGCCGGCAGCATCTTCAGCAGCAGTGAGTACTGAGCCTAGCGGCTGGATGTGTCAGTCAGGCAAACGTGGCACTGCAGCTTCAGGAGTTACTAGCAATCAGCTGAGCCACCTGAGCAGAGTATGTGCAGGCTGCCTGCCTCCCGGGCACAGCCTGGAGCTGGAACTGCCCTCACCGAGCAACGGCCTGGGAGCATCAGACTAATTCAGAGCTCCTGGCATGCCATGTGCACAGTGTCTGCCACACCGGGACGGTCCCTGTTGTGACAGGGC